>NC_135232.1:521253025-521881661 GCF_051348905.1 Ranitomeya variabilis
TTGAGGGACACAAGTGACGTAGATTTGCCTGCAACTGCCCCTCAACCAATCACAACCGGAGATTTGACAACTGGAACTTTGGCCCACATGGCGGATTATGCCTTACGTATCCTAAAAAGGGACACACGCATTACGAAAATGATGAACGATGACGATTACTGGTTGGCCTGCCTCCTTGATCCACGCTATAAAGGCAAATTGCAAAATATTATGCCACATGAGAACTTGGAACTAATATTAGCAACCAAACAATCAACTCTTGTTGACCATTTGCTTCAGGCATTCCCAGCACACAGCGCACGTGATCGTTCTCACACGAGCTCCAGGGGGCAGCAGACTAGGAGTGTTAGGGGTGCACACATCAGAAGTGGCATTGGACAGAGGGGTTTTCTGACCAGGTTGTGGAGTGATTTTGCTATGACCGCAGACAGGACAGGTACTGCTGCATCAATTGAAAGTGACAGGAGACAACATTTGTCCAGTATGGTTACTAACTATTTTTCATCCCTTATCGATGTTCTCCCTCAACCGTCATTCCCATTTGATTACTGGGCCTCCAAATTAGACACCTGGCCAGAATTGGCAGAATATGCATTGCAGGAGCTTGCTTGCCCGGCAGCAAGTGTCCTATCAGAAAGAGTATTCAGTGCTGCAGGTTCAATATTAACCGAAAAAAGGACTCGTCTGGCTACCCAAAATGTTGACGATCTAACATTCATTAAAATGAACCACAACTGGATTTCGAAATCTTTTGCCCCACCTTGCCCGGCCGACACCTAGCTTTCCTATGAAAAGCTCTTGCCTGTGAATTACTTTTCTAATGTCTAATTTGCTGCAGCTGATTGTACAGCATACGACATGTTTACACCTCCCTAAATGGCCAAACTCCCCACACGGGGCCGTGGTATCGCGACTTGGCGCAAGCACCCGTGAGACTGCTGTTTGTCTGAAGAGGTGGGTGTGCTCGCTTTTGGTTGACGGCATTGCTACTGGGTCCCTCATAGTACAATGTAGTGTCTCTGGCGGTGGTGGTGCGCACCCAACGTCAGACACACCGTTGTAACATGAGGGGCCCTGGGGCGGTCCCGCCGGCCTCAAGAGAGTTCCCCCCTACCCCAGCTCAAAATGTGCTCTACCACGTGCAAAATTATGTCGCACAGCTCCACCAATCTTTAGTCTATTCGCTGACATCATTCAATGTCTGGCACTGACAATACAAATTTGTAGACATCTATGATGCAACTTAAAGTAGTCTGTGTCTGTGTCCTATATTGGCACCATTAAATAGTTACTGCCAAATTACTATGTCAGAAACTCAGTAGATGAGACCACCCCTGTACCTAAGTATGCCACCTTTTTTTTTGTTTTGGTTGTTTTGCGAGACATTAACATCTATTTATATTTTGGGAGTACTGGGACAGACACTCCTTGCACTACTCCTCCACTCACCACCAAGCTGCCTGTGTATCCATGTAACCGCTGTAAAACTGCCATGAGCCTATTGTTTGTTATTTTAGGCCTTTGATAGCCTGTCTGCGGTCCCTACTTTAAATACTCCTCCACTCACCACCAAGCTGCCTGCCCGTGTATCCATGTAACCGCTGTAAAACTGCCATGAGCCTATTGTTTGTTATTTTAGGCCTTTGATAGCCTGTCTGCGGTCCCTACTTTAAATACTCCTCCACTCACCACCAAGCTGCCTGCCCGTGTATCCATGTAACCGCTGTAAAACTGCCATGAGCCTATTGTTTGTTATTTTAGGCCTTTGATAGCCTGTCTGCGGTCCCTACTTTAAATACTCCTCCACTCACCACCAAGCTGCCTGCCCGTGTATCCATGTAACCGCTGTAAAACTGCCATGAGCCTATTGTTTGTTATTTTAGGCCTTTGATAGCCTGTCTGCGGTCCCTACTTTAAATACTCCTCCACTCACCACCAAGCTGCCTGTGTATCCATGTAACCGCTGTAAAACTGCCATGAGCCTATTGTTTGTTATCTTAGGCCTTTGATAGCCTGTCTGCGGTCCCTACTTTAAATACTCCTCCACTCACCACCAAGCTGCCTGCCCGTGTATCCATGTAACCGCTGTAAAACTGCCATGAGCCTATTGTTTGTTATTTTAGGCCTTTGATAGCCTGTCTGCGGTCCCTACTTTAAATACTCCTCCACTCACCACCAAGCTGCCTGCCCGTGTATCCATGTAACCGCTGTAAAACTGCCATGAGCCTATTGTTTGTTATTTTAGGCCTTTGATAGCCTGTCTGCGGTCCCTACTTTAAATACTCCTCCACTCACCACCAAGCTGCCTGCCCGTGTATCCATGTAACCGCTGTAAAACTGCCATGAGCCTATTGTTTGTTATTTTAGGCCTTTGATAGCCTGTCTGCGGTCCCTACTTTAAATACTCCTCCACTCACCACCAAGCTGCCTGCCCGTGTATCCATGTAACCGCTGTAAAACTGCCATGAGCCTATTGTTTGTTATTTTAGGCCTTTGATAGCCTGTCTGCGGTCCCTACTTTAAATACTCCTCCACTCACCACCAAGCTGCCTGCCCGTGTATCCATGTAACCGCTGTAAAACTGCCATGAGCCTATTGTTTGTTATTTTAGGCCTTTGATAGCCTGTCTGCGGTCCCTACTTTAAATACTCCTCCACTCACCACCAAGCTGCCTGCCCGTGTATCCATGTAACCGCTGTAAAACTGCCATGAGCCTATTGTTTGTTATTTTAGGCCTTTGGTAGCCTGTCTGCGGTCCCTACTTTAAATACTCCTCCACTCACCACCAAGCTGCCTGCCCGTGTATCCATGTAACCGCTGTAAAACTGCCATGAGCCTATTGTTTGTTATTTTAGGCCTTCGAAGCCTGTCTGCGGTCCCTCCTTCCAGTAGGCCTCCACTGACCAGACCACTGCTGCCCGTGTACCCCTGGAACCAATTTTAAAGTGCCTACAGCCAGCCCATTTTATTGTGTTAGGCCTTCGAAGCCTGTCTGCGGTCCCTCCTTCCACTAGGCCTCCACTGACCAGACCACTGCTGCCCGTGTACCCCTGGAACCAATTTTAAAGTGCCTACAGCCAGCCCATTTTATTGTGTTAGGCCTTCGAAGCCTGTCTGCGGTCCCTCCTTCCACTAGGCCTCCACTGACCAGACCACTGCTGCCCGTGTACCCCTGGAACCAATTTTAAAGTGCCTACAGCCAGCCCATTTTATTGTGTTAGGCCTTCGAAGCCTGTCTGCGGTCCCTCCTTCCACTAGGCCTCCACTGACCAGACCACTGCTGCCCGTGTACCCCTGGAACCAATTTTAAAGTGCCTACAGCCAGCCCATTTTATTGTGTTAGGCCTTCGAAGCCTGTCTGCGGTCCCTCCTTCCACTAGGCCTCCACTGACCAGACCACTGCTGCCCGTGTACCCCTGGAACCAATTTTAAAGTGCCTACAGCCAGCCCATTTTATTGTGTTAGGCCTTCGAAGCCTGTCTGCGGTCCCTCCTTCCACTAGGCCTCCACTGACCAGACCACTGCTGCCCGTGTACCCCTGGAACCAATTTTAAAGTGCCTACAGCCAGCCCATTTTATTGTGTTAGGCCTTCGAAGCCTGTCTGCGGTCCCTCCTTGCACTAGGCCTCCACTGACCAGACCACTGCTGCCCGTGTACCCCTGGAACCAATTTTAAAGTGCCTACAGCCAGCCCATTTTATTGTGTTAGGCCTTCGAAGCCTGTCTGCGGTCCCTCCTTCCAATAGGCCTACACTGACAAAGGTACACCTGACAACAGACACATGGACCTGTAGGCATGGCCACGGAAGGTTACGTGTCCTTTGTGGCTCAATGGGTTAATGTATTGGATGCATGGTCCACACAGGGGACAGCCTGCTAAGTCTGTCTGCAGTCCCTAATTCAAGTTGTCCTCAACTGAATAAAGCGGAGCTTCTACCTTCCGGCTCTGATTAACTGCTGTTTTTAAACACATTGGTGGTTCCGGCCTACTATCGGTGTCTGCCCCTGCCTGGTGTTGCCCTCAACTGAATAAAGCTGAGCTTCAACCTTCTGACTCTCATTAAGTGTTTTTTAAAAAACAAAATGGTGGTTAGGGCCTACTAACGGTGTCTGCCCCTCCCTGGTGTTGCCCTCAACTGAATAAAGCTGAGCTTCTACCTTCCGGCTCTGATTAACTGCTGTTTTTAAACACATTGGTGATTCCGGCCTACTAACGGTGTCTGCCCCTGCCTGGTGTTGCCCTCAACTGAATAAAGCTGAGCTTCAACCTTCTGGCTCTCAATAAGTGTTTTTTAAAAAACAAAATGGTGGTTAGGGCCTACTAACGGCTTCTGCCCCTCCCTGGTGTTGCCCTCAACTGAATAAAGCTGAGCTTCTACCTTCCGGCTCTGATTAACTGCTGTTTTTAAACACATTGGTGGTTCCGGCCTACTAACGGTGTCTGCCCCTGCCTGGTGTTGCCCTCAACTGAATAAAGCTGAGCTTCAACCTTCTGGCTCTCATTAAGTGTTTTTTAAAAAACTAAATGGTGGTTAGGGCCTACTAACGGCTTGTGCCCCTCCCTGGTGTTGCCCTCAACTGAATAAAGCTGAGCTTCTACCTTCCGGCTCTGATTAACTGCTGTTTTTAAACACATTGGTGGTTCCGGCCTACTAACGGTGTCTGCCCCTGCCTGGTGTTGCCCTCAACTGAATAAAGCTGAGCTTCAACCTTCTGACTCTCATTAAGTGTTTTTTAAAAAACAAAATGGTGGTTAGGGCCTACTAACGGTGTCTGCCCCTCCCTGGTGTTGCCCTCAACTGAATAAAGCTGAGCTTCTACCTTCCGGCTCTGATTAACTGCTGTTTTTAAACACATTGGTGATTCCGGCCTACTAACGGTGTCTGCCCCTGCCTGGTGTTGCCCTCAACTGAATAAAGCTGAGCTTCAACCTTCTGGCTCTCAATAAGTGTTTTTTAAAAAACAAAATGGTGGTTAGGGCCTACTAACGGCTTCTGCCCCTCCCTGGTGTTGCCCTCAACTGAATAAAGCTGAGCTTCCACCTTCCGGCTCTGATTAACTGCTGTTTTTAAACACATTGGTGGTTCCGGCCTACTAACGGTGTCTGCCCCTGCCTGGTGTTGCCCTCAACTGAATAAAGCTGAGCTTCAACCTTCTGGCTCTCATTAAGTGTTTTTTAAAAAACAAAATGGTGGTTAGGGCCTACTAACGGCTTGTGCCCCTCCCTGGTGTTGCCCTCAACTGAATAAAGCTGAGCTTCTACCTTCCGGCTCTGATTAACTGCTGTTTTTAAACACATTGGTGGTTCCGGCCTACTAACGGTGTCTGCCCCTGCCTGGTGTTGCCCTCAACTGAATAAAGCTGAGCTTCAACCTTCTGGCTCTCATTAAGTGTTTTTTAAAAAACAAAATGGTGGTTAGGGCCTACTAACGGCTTCTGCCCCTCCCTGGTGTTGCCCTCAACTGAATAAAGCTGAGCTTCTACCTTCCGGCTCTGATTAACTGCTGTTTTTAAACACATTGGTGGTTCCGGCCTACTAACGGTGTCTGCCCCTGCCTGGTGTTGCCCTCAACTGAATAAAGCTGAGCTTCAACCTTCTGGCTCTCATTAAGTGTTTTTTAAAAAACAAAATGGTGGTTAGGGCGTACTAACGGTGTCTGCCCCTCCCTGGTGTTGCCCTCAACTGAATAAAGATGAGCTTCAACCTTCTGGCTCTCATTAAGTGTTTTTTAAAAAACAAAATGGTGGTTAGGGCCTACTAACGGCTTGTGCCCCTCCCTGGTGTTGCCCTCAACTGAATAAAGCTGAGCTTCTACCTTCCGGCTCTGATTAACTGCTGTTTTTAAACACATTGGTGGTTCCGGCCTACTAACGGTGTCTGCCCCTGCCTGGTGTTGCCCTCAACTGAATAAAGCTGAGCTTCAACCTTCTGGCTCTCATTAAGTGTTTTTTAAAAAACAAAATGGTGGTTAGGGCCTACTAACGGCTTCTGCCCCTCCCTGGTGTTGCCCTCAACTGAATAAAGCTGAGCTTCTACCTTCCGGCTCTGATTAACTGCTGTTTTTAAACACATTGGTGGTTCCGGCCTACTAACGGTGTCTGCCCCTGCCTGGTGTTGCCCTCAACTGAATAAAGCTGAGCTTCAACCTTCTGGCTCTCATTAAGTGTTTTTTAAAAAACAAAATGGTGGTTAGGGCCTACTAACGGCTTCTGCCCCTCCCTGGTGTTGCCCTCAACTGAATAAAGCTGAGCTTCTACCTTCCGGCTCTGATTAACTGCTGTTTTTAAACACATTGGTGGTTCCGGCCTACTAACGGTGTCTGCCCCTGCCTGGTGTTGCCCTCAACTGAATAAAGCTGAGCTTCAACCTTCTGGCTCTCATTAAGTGTTTTTTAAAAAACAAAATGGTGGTTAGGGCCTACTAACGGCTTCTGCCCCTCCCTGGTGTTGCCCTCAACTGAATAAAGCTGAGCTTCTACCTTTCTGCTCTGATTAACTGCTGTTTTTAAACACATTGGTGGTTCCGGCCTACTAACGGTGTCTGCCCCTGCCTGGTGTTGCCCTCAACTGAATAAAGCTGAGCTTCAACCTTCTGGCTCTCATTAAGTGTTTTTTAAAAAACAAAATGGTGGTTAGGGCCTACTAACGGCTTCTGCCCCTCCCTGGTGTTGCCCTCAACTGAATAAAGCTGAGCTTCTACCTTCCGGCTCTGATTAACTGCTGTTTTTAAACACATTGGTGGTTCCGGCCTACTAACGGTGTCTGCCCCTGCCTGGTGTTGCCCTCAACTGAATAAAGCTGAGCTTCAACCTTCTGGCTCTCATTAAGTGTTTTTTAAAAAACAAAATGGTGGTTAGGGCCTACTAACGGCTTCTGCCCCTCCCTGGTGTTGCCCTCAACTGAATAAAGCTGAGCTTCAACCTTCTGGCTCTCATTAAGTGTTTTTTAAAAAACAAAATGGTGGTTAGGGCCTACTAACGGCTTGTGCCCCTCCCTGGTGTTGCCCTCAACTGAATAAAGCTGAGCTTCTACCTTCCGGCTCTGATTAACTGCTGTTTTTAAACACATTGGTGGTTCCGGCCTACTAACGGTGTCTGCCCCTGCCTGGTGTTGCCCTCAACTGAATAAAGCTGAGCTTCAACCTTCTGGCTCTCATTAAGTGTTTTTTAAAAAACAAAATGGTGGTTAGGGCCTACTAACGGTGTCTGCCCCTCCCTGGTGTTGCCCTCAACTGAATAAAGCTGAGCTTCAACCTTCTGGCTCTCATTAAGTGTTTTTTAAAAAACAAAATGGTGTTTAGGGCCTACTAACGGCTTGTGCCCCTCCCTGGTGTTGCCCTCAACTGAATAAAGCTGAGCTTCTACCTTCCGGCTCTGATTAACTGCTGTTTTTAAACACATTGGTGGTTCCGGCCTACTAACGGTGTCTGCCCCTGCCTGGTGTTGCCCTCAACTGAATAAAGCTGAGCTTCAACCTTCTGGCTCTCATTAAGTGTTTTTTAAAAAACAAAATGGTGGTTAGGGCCTACTAACGGCTTCTGCCCCTCCCTGGTGTTGCCCTCAACTGAATAAAGCTGAGCTTCTACCTTCCGGCTCTGATTAACTGCTGTTTTTAAACACATTGGTGGTTCCGGCCTACTAACGGTGTCTGCCCCTCCCTGGTGTTGCCCTCAACTGAATAAAGCTGAGCTTCTACCTTCCGGCTCTGATTAACTGCTGTTTTTAAACACATTGGTGGTTCCGGCCTACTAACGGTGTCTGCCCCTGCCTGGTGTTGCCCTCAACTGAATAAAGCTGAGCTTCAACCTTCTGGCTCTCATTAAGTGTTTTTTAAAAAACAAAATGGTGGTTAGGGCCTACTAACGGCTTCTGCCCCTCCCTGGTGTTGCCCTCAACTGAATAAAGCTGAGCTTCAACCTTCTGGCTCTCATTAAGTGTTTTTTAAAAAACAAAATGGTGGTTAGGGCCTACTAACGGCTTCTGCCCCTCCCTGGTGTTGCCCTCAACTGAATAAAGCTGAGCTTCAACCTTCTGGCTCTCATTAAGTGTTTTTTAAAAAACAAAATGGTGGTTAGGGCCTACTAACGGTGTCTGCCCCTCCCTGGTGTTGTCCTCAACTGAACAAAGCTGAGCTTCCACATTCTGGCTTTCGGCCTATACTATCAGATATTAAACTGCATTTGGCCTACTAGTGTGGTTAGGCCCTTGAAACAGTGTCTGCTGCTCTTGGGTTTGCTACTCCACTGAACAAAGCAATGCCGCCTGTTTAGTCCTGTTACCAATTTTGATCTGCATTTAGCCTACTTTATTCTTTGGCCCTATATCTGTTTCCTCATCATCCTGCCCATTGCCCAGCCACTGCTAGATGAGTCTGCTGGTACATTGACCTAGACCACTACATTCCCCTTGTACTCTACACAGCCAGAATCTGACCCTGCTGAAAGTAAGGTTCCCCTTCCCGCATATTATACCACCTTACACAGGGACAAAGAGGAAGGTGCAGATGAAAGTGCAGGTTCCTTCATCAGGTGGGGGGGCATACTCGTTGGCGACGTCACTGGCACAGGGCCACTCAGAGTACGCAAAAGTGTCGCTGCTGGTGGGAGGCGCCCCCGCCATGCAAACACACCGCCGTACTTTGAGGGGCCCTGTGCCAGTGCCAATGCGAACGAGTGGGCCCCCCCTGCTTGCTCAGGATCACAGCACTTGCAACGTTGAAATACTTACCTCTCCCTGCTCCACCGCCATGACATAGTCCATGTTTCCTGGGCCCACTAAAACCTTGAACCAGCCCTACCCCCACAACTTTTGCCAAATGACCCCCAATTTCCAGTGCCCAACTATTATTATAAAGTTAATTAAGATTGACAAGCTTCAGAAAACAAGAATGGATGTTTTTGGCAGTAAAATGTGCACTGTAGGTGTTTTCCTGGCCTCCACTCACTGCCGGCTATGCTTCCCCATTGACTTGCATTGGGTTTCGTGTTTCGGTCGATCCCCGACTTTTAGCGATAATCGGCCGACTTCACTCGACTCGACTCTGGACTAAATCGGGTTTCACAAAACCAGACTCGATCTTAAAAAAATGAAAGTCACTCAACCCTAGTGACCGCTCACGCGACCAATCACAAGCCGCGACGTCATCGCAGGTCCTAAACTCACTGCATTCTTAGGAACGGAGGCTGCCGGTTACATCGCTAAGGTCCAGGGGCCGCCGGAGGGGTGAGTATATCCATATTTTTTATTTTAATTCTTTATTTTTTACATGAATATGGATCCCAGGGCCTGAAGGAGAGTCTCCTCTCCTCCAGACCCTGGGAACCATACACTGGGAACTTCCGATTCCGATTTCCGATATCACAAAAATATCGGAACTCGGTATCGGAATTCCGATACAGCAAATATCGGCTGATACCCGATACTTGCGGTATCGGAATGCTCAACACTACTGGTCACTTTTATTCCTTACATACAGTACAGGCCAAATGTTTGGACACACCTTCTCATTTAAAGATTTTTCTGTATTTTCATGACTATGAAAATTGTACATTCACACTAAAGGCATCAAAACTATGACTTAACACATGTGGAATTATATACTTAACAAAAAAGTGTGAAACAACTGAAATTATGTCTTATATTATAGGTTCTTCAAAGTAGCCACCTTTTTCTTTGATGACTGCTTTGCACACTCTTGGCATTCTCTTGATGAGCTTCAAGAGGAAGTCACCGGGAATGGTTTTCACTTCACAGGTGTGCCCTGTCAGGTTTAATAAGTGGGATTTCTTGCCTTATAATGGGGTTGGGACCATCAGTTGTGTTGTGCAGAAGTCTGGTGGATACACAGCTGATAGTCCTACTGAATAGACTGTTAGAATTTGTATTATGGCAAGAAAAAAGCAGCTAAGTATAGAAAAATGAGTGGCCATCATTACTTTAAGAAATGAAAGTCAGTCAGTCTGAAAAATTGGGAAAACTGTGAAAGTGTCCCCAAGTGCAGTGGCAAAAACCATCAAGCGCTGCAAAGTAACTGGCTCACATGAGGACCGCCCTAGGAAAGGAAGACCAAGAGTCACCTCTGCTTCTGAGGGAAAGTTTATCCGAGTCACTAGCCTCAGAAATTGCAGGTTAACAACAGCTCAGATTAGAGACAAGGTCAATGCCAGACAGAGTTCTAGCAGCAGACACATCTCTACAACAACTGTTAAGAGGAGACTTTGTGCAGCAGGCCTTCATGGTAAAATAGCTGCTAAGGAACCACTGCTAAGGACAGGCAACAAGCAGAAGAGACTTGTTTGGGCTAAAGAACACAAGGAATGAACATTAGACCAGTGGAAATCTGTGCTTTGGTCTGATGAGTCCCAATTTGAGATATTTGGTTCCAACCACTGTGTCTCTGTGCAAAGCAGAAAAGGTGAACGGATGGACTCTACATGCCTGGTTCCCACCAGGAAGCATGGAGGAGGAGGTGTGATGGTGTGGGGGTGCTTTGCTGGTGACACTGTTGGGGATTTATTCAAAATTGAAGGCATACTGAACCAGCATGGCTACCACAGCATCTTGCAGCGCATGCTATTCCATCTGGTTTGCATTTAGTTGGACCATCATTTATTTTTCAACAGGACAATGACCCCAAACACACCTCCAGGCTGTGTAAGGGCTATTTGACCAAGAAGGAGAGTGATGGGGTGCTGTCATGTCGGACGCTGTTCAGACCAGGTCGTTCGACAGACAGCGGTAATTCCGATTTTGACCACTATGCGCTCATTGGCGTCGGCTAGATTTTATCTAGCTGGTCCGGGGTTAATTTACCTGGTGCTCAGATTGGATGCTGGGCCATGCCCACTGCCTTTAAATAGTTCTCCTGAACATTGGGCGTCGCCGATTATAGCTTCTGTCTTGTGCGTGGTTATCTCGGTCTGGAGTGGTGAGCTAGTAGTTGGAGTATCGTTGCTAGTGGTGTATTTCCCTTTGTCTTACTTGCTCCTTCCTATATTTGTATTTGTTTTGCCCTTTCCATTTATAGTGTATTCCTGAGTGACTGTGGCGTGGTGCTTATTTTTCCGTTATCCTTGTCTGTGCTAACTGTGGGTATTGGAGTGTGGACTCTTCACTGGGTGGTGGGAGGTGGTTTCAGCCTAGGGTTGAAACAGGAGATAGGGTGAGGGTGGAGGCCCAGACATGCACACCATCAGTGTAAACTCTGGGAGAGGGTCAGTCAGGGTTTCCCTAGTCTGAGGGAAATCGCAGGGGCCCGGGTTATTAGATCTTTCCTGCCTAGGTCTCCCGTGACAGGTGCTACGCCAGATGACCTGTCCTCCACAGTCACCAGACCTGAACCCAATCGAGATGGTTTGGGGTGAGCTAGACCGCAGAGTGAAGGCAAAAAGGCCAACAAGTGCTAAGCATCTCTGGGAACTCCTTCAAGATTGTTGGAAGCCCATTCCCAGTGACTACCTCTTGAAGCTCATCAAGAGAATACCAAGAGTGTGCAAAGCAGTCATCAAAGCAAAAGGTGGCTACTTTGAAGAACCTAGAATATAAGACATAATTTCAGTTGTTTCACACTTTTTTGTTAAGTATATAATTCCACATGTGTTAATTCATAGTTTTGATGCCTTCAGTGTGAATGTACAATTTTCACGGTCATGAAAATACAGAAAAATCTTTAAATGAGAAGGTGTGTCCAAACTTTTGGTCTGTACTGTATATTCTTTCACTATTGTAGTACAACTCTAGATCATACAAGGGGTGATGGTAGCGGCCATTTGCCTCTATCCTGCAGGGGAGGTATTGGTGGCTCCTCACTATCAGTTTTGATCTGGTGTTGGTAATAGCTTATTAATTTCATGTATAATTCCATGCACTTTTATTCTTATATAATTCAATATGTATTCACTATTTTTATATCACACTTATCATTGGTTACAGTAGGATTTTCATAAGCACTTCCAAAATAATGGCACTTTTAGCTTTGGTATTCTGGAATATTTTTTTCACTGATATTCATCACTTTTTTACTGTGACCTTATTATGGGTCAATGACACGTTACACTTATATGGGTTTCTGTAGGATTTGGATAGGACTATATGTATCCTTGTGTTTGTTGCGGGTCGGTATCCCTTAAACCTATCACAGGTTTTTTCTGCTATGAACTAAGTCGTATGGCAGAAATTGGTTTCCCCATTAGGATTATATATCCACAAAAAAACAAAAGATAGTCGGCTCACCTGAATATCGGCTATTCCACACCTGTTCCTGCATGGAAAAGTTGAGCACTCAGTCCACAGAAAAATCAATGAATCCAGCATGAATGTAGTAAAATCAGTAAATTTATTTCTTCATTTTTTTAAAAAAGGAAAGGGTTGTATCCTATGGTACACCACTTGTAAATAAGTTATAATTTCTTACAGCATTATGCACACATGGCAGCGTTCTTCCGACGCGTTTCGACTAACGTCTTAATCATGGTGCACCAAGTAGTGTACCATAGGATACAACCCTTTCCTTTTTTAAAAAATGAAGAAATAAATTTACTGATTTTACTACATTCCTGCTGGATTCATTAATTTTTCATTAGGATTATATGTTTCACTTAGATTGCAGCGGTATGTATGCCTACGATATGACGTGTCCGTGATAACTCTGCCTCGTTACAACCTTATTGGTTACTTTGTAACGGTAGATAGATTGCAGCTGTATGCGCTGTCAGTGTGTGATGTGCTGTTACTAGCCTCGCCCAGCTAAAATCCTATTGGTCAGTTTAGAATATGAAATCCTGCGAAGCCCAGCCATAGACACGCCCCCAGGAGGAAGCAGACGTGAAACGCGTCTGGGTTTTTTCAGAGGCACCGCGCACCACTTGGCATTGAAATTTGAAGCACGCCATTTAGATTCAGGTAATATGTGTTTATCAGTCGTTACCACTCCTCATTAATGTCAACTAATGATATATATATATATATATATATGGATAATGGTGCTGCCATTTGGAGTTTTGTGGATGTTTTCTACATGATTCAGCTGTTAGTCATTGAGACTTGTATAGCATGCACCTGTATTTTGGACATATGCTCCTATATGTGATATTGTGGATTATCCTATATAACTAATTAGTTATGTGGAACGCAATTGGGATATTGAGGCATTGATATATTTTTTGCACTTTAAAATGTAAATTTAACTCACCCAATAGGGAATTCTGGTATAAATTTTAAGGATTTGGGAGAGTATATGATGTTTATCTTTTCCTGAATGTCCCAACCTGCATTTGCACATTTTTTTTGTTTTAAGGAGCAAAAGGGGAGTTTTATAAAATTTTTCTGTGTATTTGGATAATTTTCATCTATATGCCGTAGCTGGCCTCTTGTACACAATTGCTCTTGGTTAGAGGCACTATTTTACCTCTATGTATATAGTTTATGTATGTTTAAATAAAGTTGTATTTTTATTCAAAAAGAACAAAGACACTTTTTTGATTTGGTATAGTTTAATAACTATCTGGCCAATGTGTTAAAATAGTATAAATGTCTGATAGGTGCAGTTTCTATCTCCCATCCATCCAGACAGCAGATGAATGGACAGTTGACTTCACATATGAGTGTCACTCTTCATCCACTTCTATGAGACTTTTGGAAGTAGCAAAGCAAGGCATAGGCAAAAGTCATAATGATGGTTACTGCATCTATCAGACACTTTTCTCATATTCTGTAAATGTATGTCGGTTAGCTCATCAATTCCTGGGCTATGTCTGTGTCCTTAGCCTTATTCTTACTTCAGGCTTGCTTTTTCATACTTTAAAATCCCATGTTTTATTTAAGGCCAGCATTTGCTAAGGTGTCCAGACAAATTACCACAATGGGTAATAAAAAAATAACAAACTATAGTAAAAAGTAACTAGCATTCTAACATATTTCCTAATATGTTTTCATGCTTGCCTTCTTTTGGACATTTATATATGTAGGAATGATGTTTGAATAGTTGCCAGTTACAGTAATAGCTTTTCTAGTTGTTGCCAGTATGAAGGTACTTGTCTGCTGTGTGATTCCTTTAAGTGTGTCATTGAAGTGTGAAGATTAATTTTAGAATTAACCCCTTAATTACCGCCAATACGTCTTTTAACTGACCTGAGATATAAGAGAATAGCCTCCCCATACAGGTGACAATCCAGCATCTGTCGGTTGTGCACTATAGCTGACAACTTGCTGTATCAGCCATGATCAGTGTTTGCACCATCCAAATCTGTTTAACCCCTTAGATGCTGCTGTCAGTAGTGACTACATCATTATAAATGGTTAACAGAGTGTGAGGGCTTCCTCTTTATCCAAATTGGTGCCCTCAGATCATGATTGTGTGGTCCTGATGTTTGCCATGTCAGTTCATGACCAAATAGCAGCCTTAGAGTCTGACGGCTGTAGTAATCTGTTCAGAAGTTAGAGGCATTTAGGTGGTAAAAATAGACATTTTCATTTCTGTCATGCCACTTTGCATTAATTCCTGTAAAGCACCTGAATGGTTAACAAACTAACTGACTGCGGTTTTCAATATGTCAGGTGTGCTGTTTTTAAAATGGTATCACTTTTGGGGTTTTTCTAATATATAGGACCCCTAAAGTCACTTCAAACATGGATAAGTCCTTAAAAAAGAAAGTGTGTAAATTTCCTTGAAAATATGAAAAATTGATGCTACATTTTTAAACCTCATAAAATGCTAACAATGCAAAATAACATTTTACAAATGGTGCTGATATAAAGCCGACACGTGGGAAATGTTATTTATTAATGGTTCGCTGTGGTGGGACTATCTGGATTAAAGAGATAATCATTCAAATTTAGAAAAGTGCAAATTTTGTAACATTTTACTAAAATTTTTGATACTTTTTATAAATAAACACAAAACATATTGACCTAGATTTACTATTATCATAAAGTAGAATGTGTCATGAAAAATCAGTCTCAAAATCACTGGGATTTGTTGAAGCGTTGCAGAGTTATTAACACATAAAGTGACACTGGTCAGATTTCAAAAATTTGGCCCCGTCACTAAGGGGTTAAAACCAGAAGGATGTATGCAGACTGTGCCCTGCTATCTGCCACTATCCATCTAACCAGCATGTATATTCTTCCTACAGGTATGTTCATGCACCCAGCTCTCCAGCCTGCTCTCCTGCCTCGTCTGTCTATGAAGTGCACATAGTACATCACCCAACTTTCCACACAGAGTTTCCGCTGCTCCTAGCATTCACATGGTATGCCTCTCAGCTAACCCCAGCTTACCCCAGTGTTATTTATGACCTTGTTTACTCAATGCTTGATTGTATGCATCTGGTCCACCCTTAATTCTCTGACCAAGATGAGCAGAGACCACTCCTCTCTGCTTCACACCTGAATGCACTTAGTTGTACATATATTGCATAGCACAAGTCTGCAATGACTTTAGTCTGCTGTGTGATTCCTATAAGTGTGTCCTAGAAGTGTGAAGATTCATTTTAGAATTAAAACCAGAATTGAACCAGAAGGGAACTGAATGTAACTGGACAGTCACTGTAAACAATGTTTCTGTTTGTTTTCACTTTCACCCCTATAATTCTTCACTTTCTGCTAATTCCCCTAATCCCTACTCCTAGTAAAGAATGGTTCATCTCCTCTTCAATCCCCCCATCCATCTCACCTCCTCCTCAGAACTGTTCCTTAACATACAATCCTCTGTCTCCAAACACAGACAGCCACCTCATGCCCTCTCCTGCTCCCATCTGCTAACACTTTCTCTGCTCCTTGTCACTGCTGGTGATATCTCTCCAAATCCTGGTCCTCCTCACCACATCCCCACAGTCAGTTCTACCTCCCACCCACGCTCCATCACAAATTTCCGTAACCTCTCTAACCTTATACCCATTCGCCCAGCCCCCACTTCCCCAGTCCCACTAACAGGAGCTCTGTGGAACACTCGCTCTGTCTGCAACAAGCTTTCCTACATCCACAATCTTTTTGTTACTACCAAACTTTCCTTCCTCACCATCACTGAAACCTGGCTCACCCCTTCTGACACAGCCTCTCCTGCTGCACTTTCCTATGGTGGCTTCCACCTTTCTCACACACCCTGACCCAGCAGCAAGCATGGCGGAGGAGTTGGTTTTCTCCTGTCAGATAACTGCTCCTTCACCCCAATCCTACCACCCCCCTCTGTTGCCCTCCCTTCCTTTGAGGTGCACTCTGTGCGCATCTATGCCCACACCAACCTCCAACTGGCTGTCATTTACCGCCCCCCAGGGCCAGCCACCACCTTCTTTGACCACTTCACCACCTGGCTACTTCATTTCCTTTCTGCGGACATCCCCACTATCATCATGGGCGACGTCAACATCCCCATTAATACTTCGCTCTCAGCTGCCTCTAAACTTCTATCTTTCACTTCCTCCTTTGGCCTCACTCAATGGTCTTCTGCAACCACTCACAAAGATGGTCACACATTGGACCTCATCTTCACCCGCCTCTGTTCCCTGTCTAACCTCTCTAACTCACCTCTTCCTCTTTCTGACCACAATCTACTCACATTCTCTTCCCTCTCCACTCCTTGTCTACAACCCCCACCCCACAAACTTGCACACCCTCGCAGAAATCTTAAACACCTTGATCAACATTCACTCTCTGAATCCCTCCTCTCTCTCACAGACATAAGTTCCCTACATAATGCGGATGACGCTGCCGCTCTATATAACACCACAATAGCTGCAGCTTTGGAATCTCTTGCCCCTCTCACACATACCAAAGCTCGCAAAATCAACAGACAGCCCTGGCACACCAGCCTGACCAAAGAACTGAGGCAAGCTTCCAGGGCTGCAGAGCAGAGATGGAAAAGATCCCACTCCAACGAGCACTTTATCGCATTCAAACAGTCCCTCACTACTTTCAAGACAACACTTGCCACAGCTAAACAAACCTACTTCTCGTCTCTCATATCCTCCCTGTCTCACAACCCTAAACAGTTATTCAACACCTTCAACTCTCTCCTCCGTCCCCCAGCACCTAGTCCCTCCCCACTCATCTCAGCTGAAGACTTTGCCTCATTTTTCAAGCAGAAGATTGAGATCATCAGAGACAGTTTTAGTCAACGACCCCCAGAGCCCTTCCTCCCAACTACCCAGCCCTCCACCTCGAAAACCAACTTCTCCACCATTACAGAAGATCGACTCTCCACTCTACTCTCAAGATCGCATCTCACCACCTGTGCACTTGACCCGATCCCTTCCCACTTCATCCCAAACCTCACCACTGTCTTCATCCCAACTCTAACCCCATCTCTTCAACCTATCACTAACAACTGTTTTTTTCCCCTCAAGCTTTAAACATGCCTCAATCACACCTTTCCTCAAGAAGCCCTCTCTTGACCCATCCTCTGTATCTAGCTATCACCCTATATCACTTCTCCCCTATGCTTTAAAACTACTGGAAAAACACGTCCATCTTGAACTGTACTCCCATCTATCTTCCTGCTCCCTTTTCGACTGCTTGCAATCAGGCGTCTGGTCACACCACTCGACTGAAACTGCCCTACCTAAGGTCACCAATGACCTATTAACCGCCAAGAGCAAGCGACACTACTCTATCCTCCTTCTCCTGGACCTGTCCTCTGCCTTTGACACAGTGGACCATTCCCTATTACTACAGGCCCTCTCCTCCCTTGGCATCACAGACTTGGCCCTATCATGGAGCTCATCATACCTAACTGACCGAACATTCAGCATCTCCCATTCACACATCACCTCCTCACCTCGCCCCCTATCTGTCGGAGTCCCGCAAGGTTCAGTTCTAGGGCCCCTGCTCTTCTCCATTTACACTTTTGGCCTGGGACAGCTCATAGAATCTCATGGTTTTCAGTATCATCTCTATGCTGATGACACACAGATCTACATCTCTGGACCAGATATCACCACCCTACTAACCAGAATCCCTCAATGTCTATCCGCTATTTCATCCTTCTTCTCCGCTAGATTTCTAAAACTTAACATGGACAAAACAGAATTCATTGTCTTTCCCCATCTCACTCGACCCCCCCAACGAACCTATCCATTACAGTAAACGGCTGCCCACTCTCCCCAGTCCCACAAGCTCGCTGTCTCGGGGTAATCCTTGACACTGATCTCTCTTTCAAACCGCATATCCAAGTCCTTTCCACTTCCTGCCACCTTCAACTCAAAAATATTTCACAGATCCGTACATTCCTGTTGTGAATTCCGTTCTTGTGCTCCCTCCAGTGGTTGTGAATGGCACTTTTGTGAATTCTGCCCTTGGGCTCCCTCTGGTGGTTTTGAGTGGAACTGCTGCTCCTTGGGTTTAGCATTAGCAGCTGCTTCCGCTCATCGTCTCTCTTGGCTCTGCTATTTAACCTGGCTCTGGGCTTCAGCCAGTGCCAGCTGTCAATGTTTCTTGGTTGTATTCAGATCTCTCCTTGGATTTCTCTGATTGCCGGTCCATTTCAGCAAAGCTAAGTCCTTGCTTGTTCTTTTGTTGTCCACCTTCTGTGGACTTAATCGCTCAGCTCATATTATGTTTTTTCTTGTCCAGCTTTTCAGTATGATATATTCAACTTAGCTGGAAGCAGATTTGCCCTCCACATCGTGAGTCAGTGTGGAGATTATTTTTTGTAAACTCTGCGTGGAATTTTTTAGCTTTTAATACTGACCGCACAGTATCCTTTTCTGTTCTGTCTATTTAGGTAGTTTTGGCCTCCTTTGCTAAATCCTGTTTTCATTCTGTGTATGTCATTTCCCTCTCCACTCACAGTCAATATTTGTGGGGGGCTATCTTTCCTTTGGGGGTTTTCTCTGAGGCAAGATAGCTTTTTGTTTCCATCTTTAGGGGTAGTTAGTTCTCATGCTGTGACGAGGTGTCTAGGGAGTGACAGGAACATCCCACGGCTACTTCTAGTGTTGGTGTTAGTATTAGGAACTGCGGTCAGTACAGATACCACCTCCTCAGAGCTTGTCCCATGTTGCTTCTTAACCACCAGGTCATAACACATTCCTAAACCAAGAATCTGCAAAAACCCTATTCCATGCCCTCATCATCTCCCGCCTTGACTACTGTAAACTCCTGCTCTGTGGCCTCCCCTCTAACACTCTCGCATCCCTCCAATCTATTCTAAACTCTGCTGCCCGATCAATCCCCCTGTCCCCCCACTATTCCCTGGCCTCTCCCCTCTGTCAATCCCTTCACTGGCTCCCGATTACCCAGAGACTCCAGTACAAAAGCCTAACTATGACATACAAAGCCATCCACATCCTGTCTCCTCCATACATCTGTGACCTCGTCTCCCGGTACTTTCCTGCATGCAACCTCCGATCCTCACAAGATCTCCTTCTCTACTCCCCTCTTATCTCCTCTTCCCACAATCGCATTTCTCTCATGCATTACCCCTACTCTGGAACTCTCTACCACAACATATCAGACTCTCACCTACCATCGAAATCTACAAAAAGAACCTGAAGACCTACCACTTCCGGCAAGCCTACAACCTGCAGTAACCACCGATCGACCAAACCACTGCACGACCAGCTCTATGCTCACCTACTGTATCCTCACCCATCCCTTGTAGATTGTGAGCCCTCGCGGGCAGGGTCCCCTCTCCTCCTGTACCAGTTGTGACTTGTATTGTTCAAGATTATTGTACCCGTTTTTATTATGTATACCCCTCCTCACATGTAAAGCGTCATGGAATAAATGGCGCTATAATAATGAATAATAATAATAATAATACTTAGAGATGGGCGAACCTGAACAGTAAAGTTCGGGGTCCGTACTGAATACCTAGTGTTCGGGCAAGGACCCCCAGAAAGCCTGTGTTATTGTTAAGGTTCAGCACCTTGAACATTGGGTGTTTCCCATGCTGTCATCTGCAAGACAGCACAAGAAACACCAGCAGCTCTGATAGGTGGTAAGATCATTACCGCCGATCAGAGAGCTGCTGTTCCCATGCTGTAAGTGTTCGCCAGCAGCTGTGACCGGCAGTAAAAGCATTACCTCTAGTCACACATGTCGGCTGATGAGAGAGTACTACTCCCATTAGCCTACACCTGCTGTCACTGATAACAGCGAGAGCAGGCGCCGCTGATGGGAGCATTTATCAGTGGCGCCTTTGCTATAAATAAATAAAAAAAAAATTGTGGTGAAGGCAAGTAGGAATTTTCTTAAGGAGCAAGTTTTGCCATAAGTGAGGTCACTGGGGTTCATCAGATTTGAACTTTTGTGAATTTTCTTATGGCATCTCAGCGCTAGATACTGCAGGAAGGATGTTCCTGGCTGATGGGGAGAGCCATCACTGATGTGATTGCTCTCCAAATCATCTGGATCATAGTGGAACCGTATGGATTATCTTCACATTGTACAGGTGAGGGATATGGTTGTTTATTCATTTCCATTTTTTCCAAGGGACATGGGCATCAATTTATTAGGCATAAGGTGATTACAATGGTTGTTTATTATTTTCTGTTTTTTACATGTGACATAGGCTTCAATTGAATAGACGTAAGGTGAGTACAACTGGCTTTTTATTTTAAATAAAGGAGTCAGTATCTTTCTTTCAACTATGGATTTTAGTCAGGCAGTGTCTTTTCTACAGTCTAACTATGGTGTTAGTAATGGGGAGGGTCTTATAGACAATCTCCATTACTAACCTCTGGGCTTGATGTCAGCAGCTATGAAACAGCTGACATCAACCTCACAACCATTACCCCACTTGAAATCGCACCAAGGCAAGTGGGAAGAGCAGGGCAAAGGACCAGAACTGGCGCATCTAATAAATGTGCATTTTCTGAGGCTGCTATTTTTAGGCTGAGGAGGCCAATATCCATGGCCCTTTACCAGTCTGAGAATACAAGCCCCTAGCTGTTTGCATTAGCTTGGCTAGTTTTCAAGAATGGGAGGAACCCCAAGCCATTTTTGAAATGATTGTTTTTTAGGTATCTTTAAAAAAAACGGCATAGAACCCCTCTATGCTTGATAACCAGTCATGATAAGGCATACAGCTGATGGTTGCAGCCCGCAGCTGGCCTTTTTGCCTGTAATGGTTAGCAAAAATAAAAGAGATCCCATGTCATTTTTTAAAATTTTTTTATTTATAGCATAGGTGCTGTGTCTGCTCTTGCTGTTATCAGCAATAGCATGTGTAGGCTAATGGGAGTAGTTCTCTCTCATCAGCAGCACTCTGACAAGCGGTATTCATCTTACTGCCGATCAGAGCTTGTGTTTGCCGCGCTTTTGTGCAGATGAGATGGTGGCAAACAACAGTGGCCAGTATGAAAAACAGTAATCTAATCGGCCCTATTGAATTAACTTGGTCAATATGATAATAATTCAATCTGCTGTACTCTTTATGCGCTAAAACATTCTACCCCAGAACTGTAAGTTCAACATGGTAGGATCTTTTTAATGGACTCTACTGAACTGCTGCACACACAGCGTAATCCATGTAGTCTTTCAGTTTGGGTGCAACAAAGTCTCTTGGTCTGGTCTTCTCATTTCCTCACTCATCAAGTTCTGTTGCCTTGCTCAGATTTATTTTACAATAAGCTAAAGGCATATTTTTTGGCCCTAGCAACATGGATAAAGGCAAGTGACCCAATCCAAGTATTTTGGCATTACACCTTTTTTTCCCCATGTTACCAGGCACATTCAATACAAGTGCTTGCAAAGTTACATCACGGAAATGAATATCGTGTGTGGGATACTAGCCTAAAAAAAAGCAAGGCTATATTAGAAAAATGAATCACTACGAGTTTATTCTACTAGACAGTGCTGGAATGACCCATTGGTTCACATCCTTTATTGTTGGTATGCTGGCTGCCTCTGCATGCCCTAATCTACGTATTCTATCAATCCCTTCACTGGCTCCCTATTACTCGGAGACTCCAATTCAAAATCATAACCATGGCATACAAAGCCATCCACATCCTGTCTCTTCCATACATCTGTGACCTAGACTCCCGGTACTTACCTGCACGCAACCTCCCATCCTCACAAGATCTCCTTTTCTACTCCCCTCTTATCTCCTCTTCCCACAATCGCATACAAGCTTTCTCCAACACATCCCCCTACTCTGGAATGCTCTACTCCAGCATATCAGACTCTCACCTACCATGGAAACCTTCAAAAGGAACCTGAAGACTCACCTACAACCTACAGTAACCACCGATCCACCAAACCACTGCACGACCAGCTCTACCTTCACCTAC
Source organism: Ranitomeya variabilis (assembly GCF_051348905.1). Classification (NCBI taxonomy): domain Eukaryota; kingdom Metazoa; phylum Chordata; class Amphibia; order Anura; family Dendrobatidae; genus Ranitomeya; species Ranitomeya variabilis. Next base: position 521,275,254 of record NC_135232.1, read on the forward strand.
TATATCCTCACCCATCCCTTGTAGATTGTGAGCCCTCGCGGGCAGGGTCCTCTCTCCTCCTGTAATAGTCATAACTTGTATTGTTTAAGACTACTGTACTTGTTTGTTATTATGCATACCCCTTTTCACATGTAAAGCGCCATGGAATAAATGATGCTATTATAATAAATAATAATAAATAATAAAAAAATAATAAATATGTTTCCCCTAAGGGTTTGAACAACTCCCTTTTAAATGAACTAACCCCCCTTGTAAAATAAAAACAGCAGCATCTCACCTCTGGCACTGACATCGATAGAACAGCTCATGTGATATTGCTATGTCTTGTGAGCCCTGCAGTCAATTAGTGGCCACTTTTGGCCTTCTGCACACTTCCTTTGAATAAACCTCAGACAAGTGGAATTAGTAAGAACATAAAAGCCCAGTAGTGACTGCTGATTGGTTGCAGGTAGAGGTGAGTGAGAAGTAAAATGTTCGGATACTTGTTACTCAAACAGAGAAATTCCTAATGCTTGGGTGCTCATTTGAAGTAACAAGCATAATTGAAGTCAATGGGAAATCTGAGCATTTTTCCGGCAGACCCTACAAGAATGTCTGGGGTGCAGTGAAAATTTTTAAATGGATTAAAAAAGTTCTGAATGTGAGGAGAACAGCATGGGGAAGACCCCTTTAAGCTTCTCTGACTCTCAGATTTCTACTGAGAACAGTGGTGTCACACTTTTACTCAACGTTAAGGACTGACAAACATTTTTTCCTTAATTATGACTTCTAAATAAGGCAAAATTTAAAAAGGAATTTAAAAAATTATAAATTAAGTATCCAAAGTTGAATAAAAAAAAAAAAAATGTAGTGTAATTTATGAAGGAAGTGCAAACATTTAGTAACTAAGAGGGACACAGATACACCCTGTATCAGTCATAAAGTAGAGCCTCATACATATTCTGTTCAAATTGTCATGTAGCGGTACTCCTGGAATCATAAAGGCTATGCACTAAGTGTAGTGCCTGCCAAAAATTACTAGCAGGGTCATCATTTTACCCTTCAAGGCACCAAGTGTAGTACCTCATTCAAATATTAAGAAACTGTAGTTGTAGCACTTCTACACTCATAAAAGCTCAGCACACAGTACAAAGCCTGCAAAAAATTATAAGCAAGGTGATCCATATGTGATGCCCACCAGGGCCGTGGGGTACTTGGAACTCTGTCAGACAGTTCTTTGGGGAAGTCATGGGGCCGTGACCCGACTCCATGGCTCTGGACGTGCAATAAAAATGCATAGACAAGGTTATGTTCGATTGATTCCTGCTGCCACCTGTGGAGTTCGGCAAGGGTTATCTGACGCTACGGTTCAGGTCCACTGGCGCCGTTGATGACGCAGCAAAGGTGGAACAGCTCCCCACGGGTAGAGCGGGGCCCCAGGGCAGATATAGGGTAAATTTGTTGATGGGAACTGTTGTAGTATATGGCAGGTGACACAGCAAATAATTCCGTGGACACAGCAGGGTGCAGTCTTCACACTTTATTCACAGTCTCCAGGTTACAATCACCAGCCAGGTGCTGTGTCCTCCGGGTCTGTAGTCCAGGCAGCTCTCAGGTAGTTTGAGGTGCACTTTTCCGGGACCCTCTTCTTGTGTACCTTTTCAGATCGTCTCTCTTTGTGCTGGCTCACACCCTCCTGCCCTGCACCTTACACACAGTGTCCCAAGCCAGCAGCCTCAGGTCCTGTCGGGTGAAGTCCTCTTGGTCCCCTTGACCCTATGTGGCTGACTTTTTAGCAATTGTGTGTAAATTTAGCTGTTTCACATACAGATACTACAGCCTCTGGGTCACTAGAGTCCTACAGTCTCTGCACTAGTCTGAGGCCGGTCCCCACTATGACCTGGTCCCTCCACCCGACTATGGTCGGTGTGGATTTTGGTGCAATGGGTGGATTCCTCACCTCCCTGGCCCCTAGGACCCCTTCTCTCTTGAGCTCCTCTCTGACACCTCTGTCCTCCTCTCACAGACTAACTAACTCTGCCTCACTCCCATTTCCATGACAACACTTCACTCTCTAATGTCACTCTACCTCATCCACCCACACACTCTACCTAGTTCCCCCTCCAGCCTGAGATGGGGTCCTCCTTAAATAAAGTCCACCCAGATCACCTGGCCTGGAGTGGTGTGGTGTTGAATGCTAGTGGGCGGGTACCGGGTAGTGCCCCCTCCTTACCCGAGAGTGGGATACCACACATCTAGCTGAGATGTGGTACCTCTGTGGTGACTGGACCCTCAGAGGCACCACACATACACTCTTTAAGGCACCAACTGTAGTACCTCATTCAAATATTAAGGAAGTGTAGCTGTGGTACAGCCTACACTCATAAAAGCTTTGCATACAGTGCAAAGCCAGGAAAAATTGATAAGGAGGGTAATACAGTCATCGATAGATCCATGAAGGCAGCAACTTGTGGGCCTCATGAAAATATTTTAAAAGTGTAGTGTCATGATCCAAGCCGGGGTTTGTTTCTTGTTATTCTCTCCCTGGTCTGGTCATGCGGGAGTTAACCTCTGCCTTGTTTTGGGTTCTGTGTGGCTATTTCAGTCTGCTGTGGCCTGCAGACCAATGTCAGGGAGGGATAGTTCATGCTCCCAGGATAGAGCAGCTGACCCCTTGATATTATGTTTTGTCCTCTGCCCTTTAACTCTGGTCTCTTGATTTCCCTTTCCTGCCACCCCGCTTGCCATCTCAGTTGTATCTGCTCCCGCCTAGCTTTGACTTCTTGCTTGTATTTGACCACATGAATTGCAGCGACCTCTGGTACTTCTTGTCTTCTTGGCTCTGTGCGGGGCTCTGTGCGGAGTGCTGGGGCTCTTTGTGGGCTGCCGGGGGTCTGTGCGTGTGTGCAGGCATCGTCCGATGGGACTACAAGTCCCATCGGATGATGCTTGCAACAGCGACAGTGATTGACACATTAGCCAATGATGGGACAGTAGTAATCCCATCATCCGGCTAATGTGTTGAATGTAAAAAAAAAAACATACATACAACGTACATACTACATGCAATACATTCTTACATTACATACAATACATACATACAACATACAAACAGACATAGAGTACATTAAACATAGAGTACATACTCACCATTACTTGTCACTTTGTTCTCCGAAGCCAGTGTCATCTGTAAAAAAGATTAAAATAACAAACAACCAATATACTCCCTGTCCGCAGAAATCCACGAGTGTCCCACGACGATCTCCCGTGGAGAACGGCAGCTGTTGTGGATTCTGTTTGTGGGCTCCCTCTGGTGGTTACTGCTGGTACTGGGTGACTTTGGTGGGTTGCGGCCTTTGGTTTCCACCTGTCCATCAGAGGCTGGGTGTTTCCTATTTTACCTGGCCTTTCTGTCATTTCCCTTGCCGGCTATCAATGTGTTCAGATGTGCTCTGTTTGGTTCCTGCCTACCTGCTCCCTGATCTATCAGGATAAGCTAAGTGCTGATTTTCAGTTGTTTGGTTTTTGGTCCAGCTTGCTTAGAATGTCTCTATGCTAGCTGGTTGCTCTAGTGGACTGAGGTTCTCCCCATGTGCCATGAGTTGGCACATGGGTTCTTGTAATCTCAGGATGGTTTTTTTGATTAGGGTTTTTTGCTGACCGCTCAGTCCCCTTTTGTATCATTCTGCTTTCTAGTTTTCAGCGGGCCTCTATTTGCTAAACCTATATACATCATCTCTATGTGTGTGCCTTCCTCTCATTTCACCGTCAATACATGTGGGGGGCAACTATACCTTTTGGGGTTAATTCCTCTGGAGGCAAGTGAGGTCTTGTTTTCTCTGCAGTACTAGTTAGCTCTTAGGCTGGTGCGTGGCGTCTAGAACCAACGTAGGCACGCTCCCTGGCTATCTCTAGTTGCGTTTGTCAGGCGTAGGGCAGCGGTCAGCCCAGGTTCCATCACCCTAGAGCTCGTCCGATATTTATTATACTTTGCTTGTCCTGTGCTATCCCTCGCCATTGGGGATTCATGACAGTATAGCCGGCCCACAAAGTGTTAATTGTTTGGGCTGAAGCAGGAGAAAAAGAAGTGTTCAAGGGAAATATTTTTTTTTTTTTCCTTCAGAGTTTTGCTGCCTAGCCCTTAATTGCTGTCTAGCTGCTTCTTACCTCCTCTTAACCCTTGAATGGCTCTGATCTTAGCTGTTTATCATGGATGTCCAGAGTTTGGCTTCCAGCCTGAGTAATCTCGCGGCAAAGGTTCAAAACATACAGGATTTCGTTGTTCACACTCCCATGTCTGAACCTAGAATTCCTATTCCAGAGTTTTTTTCTGGAGATAGATCTACCTTCCTGAATTTCAGGAACAATTGTAAATTGTTTCTCTCTTTGAAATCTCGCTCCTCTGGAGACCCTGCTCAACAGGTCAAGATTGTTATATCGTTCCTACGGGGCGACCCTCAGAATTGGGCATTTGCATTGGCACCAGGGGATCCTGCATTGCTCAGTGTGGATGCGTTTTTTCTGGCATTGGGATTGCTCTATGAGGAACCTAACCTAGAGATTCAGGCTGAAAAGGCTTTATTAGCCCTCTCTCAGGGGCATGATGAAGCGGAAATATATTGTCAGAAATTTCGGAAATGGTCGGTGCTTACTCAGTGGAATGAGTGCGCCCTGGCTGCAAACTTCAGAAATGGTCTTTATGAGGCCATTAAGGATATTATGGTGGGGTTCCCTGCGCCTACAGGTCTGAATGAGTCTATGGCTATTGCCATTCAGATTGATCGGCGTTTACGGGAGCGCAAACCCGTGCACCAGTTGGCGGTGTCTTCTGAACAGGCACCTGAGACTATGCAATGTGATAGAATTCAGTCCAGAAGTGAACGGCACATTTATAGGCGGAAAAATGGTTTGTGTTTTTATTGTGGTGATTCAGCTCATGTTATATCGGCATGCTCTAGACGCACAAAAAGGGTTGATAAATCTTTTGCCATTGATACTCTGCAGTCTAAGTTCATTCTGTCTGTGACTTTGATTTTTTCACTGTCTTCCATTTCCGTCGATGCCTATGTGGATTCAGGCGCTGCCCTGAGTCTTATGGATTGGTCATTTGCTAAACGCTGCGGTTTTAGTCTAGAGCCTCTGGAAGTTCCTATTCCTCTGAAGGGAATTGATTCTACACCATTGGCTATGAATAAACCGCAGTATTGGACACAAGTGACCATGCGCATGACTCCCGTTCATCAGGAGGTGATTCGCTTCCTTGTACTGTATAATTTACATGATGTACTAGTGCTTGGTCTGCCATGGTTACAAACTCATAATCCTGTCCTGGACTGGAAAACAATGTCTGTGCTAAGCTGGGGATGTCAGGGGGTTCATGATGATGCACCTCCGATTTCTATCGCTTCATCTACTCCTTCGGAGATCCCTGCGTTTTTGTCGGATTATAGGGATGTTTTTGAGGAGCCTAAGCTCAATTCGCTCCCTCCTCATAGAGAGTGTGACTGTGCTATAGAATTGATTCCTGGCAGTAAGTTCCCTAAGGGTCGTTTATTTAATCTGTCACTGCCAGAGCATACTGCTATGCGGAATTATATTAAGGAGTCCTTGGAAAAGGGACATATTCGTCCATCTTCGTCCCCTCTGGGAGCAGGTTTTTTTTTCGTGGCAAAAAAAGATGGTTCCCTGAGGCCTTGTATAGATTATCGCCTTCTGAATAAGATTACAGTCAAATATCAGTATCCATTGCCATTATTTACTGATTTGTTTGCTCGCATTAAGGGGGCTAGGTGGTTCACTAAAATAGATCTTTGTGGTGCGTATAATCTGGTGCGGATAAAACAGGGTGATGAGTGGAAAACCGCATTTAATACGCCTGAGGGCCATTTTGAGTATTTGGTAATGCCTTTTGGACTCTCCAATGCTCCGTCAGTCTTTCAGTCCTTTATGCACAATATTTTCTGTGAATATCTGGATAAGTTTATGATTGTGTATTTGGATGATATTTTGGTGTTTTCTGATGACTGGGAGTCTCATGTTCTACAGGTCAGGAAGGTGTTTCAGGTTTTGCGGGCCAATTCTCTGTTTGTGAAGGGCTCAAAGTGTCTCTTTGGAGTCCAGAAGATTTCTTTTTTGGGGTACATTTTTTCTCCTTCTACTATTGAGATGGATCCCGTTAAGGTTCAGGCTATTTGTGACTGGACACAACCTACATCTGTTAAGAGCCTTCAGAAGTTCTTGGGGTTTGCTAATTTTTATCGTCGGTTCATTGCTAATTTTTCCAGTATTGTTAAACCTTTGACTGATTTGACTAAAAAGGGTGCTGAAGTTGCTGATTGGTCTCCTGCGGCCGTGGAGGCCTTTCGGGAACTTAAGCGCCGGTTTTCTTCTGCTCCTGTGTTGTGTCAACCAGATGTTTCACTTCCTTTTCAGGTGGAGGTTCATGCTTCCGAGATTGGAGCGGGGGCGGTTTTGTCACAGAGAAGTTCTAATGGCTCGGTGATGAAGCCATGTGCTTTCTTCTCTAGAAAATTCTCGCCCGCCGAGCGCAATTATGATGTGGGTAATCGGGAGCTTTTGGCCATGAAGTGGGCATTTGAGGAGTGGCGTCATTGGCTTGAGGGTGCTAAACATCGTGTGGTGGTCTTGACTGATCACAAGAATCTCATTTACCTTGAGTCTGCCAGGCGTTTGAATCCTAGACAGGCTCGTTGGTCGTTATTTTTTTCTCATTTCAATTTCGTGGTTTCATACCTGCCAGGTTCAAAGAATGTGAAGGCAGATGCTCTTTCCAGGAGTTTTGTGCGCCTGACTCTCCTGGAGACACTGGGCCTGCTGGTATCCTTAGGGATGGGGTAATATTGTCCGCCGTATCCCCAGACTTGCGACGCGCATTGCAGGAGTTTCAGGTGGATAAACCGGATCGATGTCCACCAGAAAGACTGTTTGTTCCGGATGATTGGACCAGTAGAGTCATCTCCGAGGTCCATTCTTCTGTGTTGGCTGGTCATCCTGGAATATTTGGTGCAAGAGACTTGGTGGCCAGGTCTTTTTGGTGGCCTTCCTTGTCTAGGGATGTGCGTACCTTTGTGCAGTCTTGTGAAGTGTGTGCTCGAGCTAAGCCTTGCTGTTCACGGGCTAGTGGGTTGTTGTTATCATTGCCCATCCCGAAGAGGCCTTGGACGCACATTTCCATGGATTTTATTTCTGATCTCCCGGTTTCACAGAAAATGTCCGTTATCTGGGTTGTGTGTGACCGCTTTTCTAAGATGGTTCATTTGGTGCCCTTGCCTAAGTTGCCCTCCTCCTCTGAGTTGGTTCCTTTGCTTTTTCAGAACGTGGTTCGTTTGCATGGGATTCCGGAGAATATCGTTTCTGACAGGGGATCCCAGTTTGTGTCTAGATTTTGGCGGACGTTTTGTGCCAAGATGGGCATTGATTTGTCTTTCTCGTCTGCATTCCATCCTCAGACGAATGGCCAGACGGAGCGAACTAATCAGACCTTGGAGACTTACTTGAGGTGTTTTGTTTCTGCTGATCAGGATGACTGGGTTGCTTTTTTGCCACTGGCCGAATTTGCTCTTAATAATCGGGCTAGTTCTGCCACGTTGGTCTCTCCTTTTTTTTGTAATTCGGGGTTTCATCCTCGTTTTTCCTCTGGTCAGGGGGAATCTTCGGATTGTCCTGGAGTGGACGTGGTGGTGGACAGGTTACATCAGATTTGGAATCAGGTGGTGGACAATTTGAAGTTGTCTCAGGAGAAGACTCAGCAGTTTGCTAATCGCCGTCGCCGCGTGGGTCCCCGACTTCTTGTTGGGGACTTGGTGTGGTTGTCTTCTCGTTTTGTCCCTATGAAGGTCTCTTCTCCTAAGTTCAAGCCTCGGTTCATCGGTCCTTATAGGATCTCGGAGATTCTTAACCCTGTATCTTTCCGTTTGGATCTCCCAGCATCGTTTGCTATTCATAATGTGTTCCATCAGTCGTTGTTGCGGAGGTATGAGGTGCCCGTTGTTCCTTCGGTCGAGCCTCCTGCTCCGGTGCTGGTGGAGGGAGAATTGGAGTATGTTGTTGAAAAGATCTTGGATTCTCGTGTTTCCAGACGCAAACTCCAGTATTTGGTTAAGTGGAAGGGTTATGGTCAGGAGGATAATTCCTGGGTGGTCGCCTCCGATGTTCATGCGACTGATTTGGTCCGCGCCTTCCATAGAGCTCACCCTGATCGCCCTGGGGGTTCTCGTGAGGGTTCGGTGACCCCTCCTCAAGGGGGGGGTACTGTTGTGGATTCTGTTTGTGGGCTCCCTCTGGTGGTTACTGCTGGTACTGGGTGACTTTGGTGGGTTGCGGCCTTTGGTTTCCACCTGTCCATCAGAGGCTGGGTGTTTCCTATTTTACCTGGCCTTTCTGTCATTTCCCTTGCCGGCTATCAATGTGTTCAGATGTGCTCTGTTTGGTTCCTGCCTACCTGCTCCCTGATCTATCAGGATAAGCTAAGTGCTGATTTTCAGTTGTTTGGTTTTTGGTCCAGCTTGCTTAGAATGTCTCTATGCTAGCTGGTTGCTCTAGTGGACTGAGGTTCTCCCCATGTGCCATGAGTTGGCACATGGGTTCTTGTAATCTCAGGATGGTTTTTTTGATTAGGGTTTTTTGCTGACCGCTCAGTCCCCTTTTGTATCATTCTGCTTTCTAGTTTTCAGCGGGCCTCTATTTGCTAAACCTATATACATCATCTCTATGTGTGTGCCTTCCTCTCATTTCACCGTCAATACATGTGGGGGGCAACTATACCTTTTGGGGTTAATTCCTCTGGAGGCAAGTGAGGTCTTGTTTTCTCTGCAGTACTAGTTAGCTCTTAGGCTGGTGCGTGGCGTCTAGAACCAACTTAGGCACGCTCCCTGGCTATCTCTAGTTGCGTTTGTCAGGCGTAGGGCAGCGGTCAGCCCAGGTTCCATCACCCTAGAGCTCGTCCGATATTTATTATACTTTGCTTGTCCTGTGCTATCCCTCGCCATTGGGGATTCATGACAGGCAGCATCAGCTGATGCGACCACTCTCTAGGGGCTTCAGGAATACAATGACGTGAGGAAGGTATCCTTCCACACTGTATTCCTCCTCCGCTAAAATAAATAGTCCCTAGTCTCACTTTTGGCATTGCTGTGTGAGAAATTTTCCCATGCAGTAATTGCCATAAAGTGAGACTTTGTCCTAAGGTAACCTCTCAGTGATACACTGCAGGAGTTATTGTCTCCTGTCAGTGTGTCACTGAAGGTCCTATAGAGCAGTAACATCACCCGTTGTCACTGTTCTATAGGGGACATCATCGTGGGACACTCGTTATTTATTGGACTACGGCGGACAGTTAGTATACGGTTTATTATTTTATGTTTTTTGCAGGTGCTGAAGTATGGTAAGTATGGTGAAATGGAGAATATTAAAATACTTTTTTCCTAATGTGTGTGTTTTATTAACCCTTTATTACTATTGGATTAATAATGGATCGGCGTCTTATTGACGCCTCTCCGTTATTAACCCGGCTTAATGTCACCTTACAATAGCAAGGTGACATTAACCCCTTATTACCCCATATCCCACAGCTACATGGGAGTGGGAAGAGAGGGGCTAAGTGCCTGAATTGGCGCATCTTACAGATGCGCCATTTCTGGGGCGGCTGTGGACTGGTATTTGTAGTCGGGGGGGCAATATTTATGGCCCCTCTCTAGGCTATGAATATCAACCCGCAGGTGTCTGCGTAGCCTTTCTGGCTATAAAATATAGGGGGACTCCACGTCATTTTTTTTGGGGGGGTCCCCCTATTTTAATAGCCAGTAAAGGCTACGCAGACAGCTGCGGGCTGATATTCATAGCAGGCTACAAATATTGGCCCTCGGGCGTCAGCTTTCCCCCTCTGGCACACCATTTTTTTCCATTTTTTTTTTATATATTCAACACTCATTAAAGAATCTTTCACGCTTGCTTCGGTACGGGTCAGTCGCTATGCTTCGGGCCGACCTACCGACGCACGTTGTGAAATTTGTGCATGACGTGGGCAGCGGATGCAGTTTTTCAACGCATTCACTGCCCATTCTAAAGTCCGGGGAGGAGGGGGCGGAGTTTCGGCCATGCATGCGCGGTAAGGTGACATTAAGCCGGGTTAATAACGGAGAGGCGTCAATAAGACACCTATCCATTATTAATTCAATAGTAGGAAAGGGTTAACAAAACACACACACATTAGAAAAAAGTATTTTAATATTCTTCATTTCACCATACTTACCATACTTCAGCACCTGCAAAAAACGTAAAATAATAAACCGTATACTACCTGTCCACCGTAGTCCAACTAATGACGAGTGTCCCACAACGATCTCCCCTATAGAACAGTGACATCGGGTGATGTCACTGCTCTATAGGACCTTCAGTGACACACTGACAGGAGACAATGGCTCCTGCAGTGCATCACTGAACTATAGTAACCTCTGAGTCACACTTTATGGCAATTGCTGCGTGGGAACATTTCTCACACAGCAATGGCATAAAGTGAGACTAGGGACTATTTTTTCTACAGCGGCGGAGGAATACAGTGCGGAAGGATACCTTCCTCCCATCATTGTGTTCCTGGAGCCCCTGGAGAGCGGTTGCATCAGCTGATGCTGCCATTCTCCACGGGAGATCGTTGTGGGACACTCGTGGATTTCGCCGGACAGGGAGTATATTGGTTGTTTGTTATTTTAATCTTTTTTACAGATGACACTGGCTTCGGGGAACAAAGTGACAAGTGATGGTGAGTATGTACTCTATGTTATATGTACTGTATGTCTGTATGTATGTATTGCATGTAGTAGTTATGTAGTATGAATGTATGTAGTATGTATATATGTTTGTAGTATGTATGTATGTATGTAGTATGTAGAATGTATGTAGTATGTATGTAGTATGTATGTAGTATGTATGTAGTGTGTATGTAGTGTGTATGTAGTACGTATGTAGTATGTATATAGTACGTATGTAGTATGTATGTATGTAGTATGTATGTATGTAGTATGTTGTATATATGTATGTAGTATGTATGTAGTATGTATGTAGTATTGTTATGGAAATATTAGGGTTGGATAAATATATCCCTGTGTGTGCTGTGGCCGCTCCCAATTAGACTGAGTATTTTGAGCGCTCAAAGGAATGAGACTGCAACACCATTGTGTCAGAACAACATTCCATCAATACTGATACTTTATTGTACATACATAGTTTTATATTTTCACATAGAAAGGAGTGGTTAGGGGTTGTCAGGGGTGGTTAGTTAATTACCATATTGTCTAGCTCCTCTGTCATTGGTTATCTAAACATATATGGAATATTGTGATTAATGCTCATATGACTGCTGATCAAGCAACTAAACTCGAGTTCTCTGTCTAGGACAAAGTGGAGACACCTGACACTGTTGGTCTGCCGTTTCAGCAAGATTCAGCTAGATTCTAGGCATTATCTCAGACATCTGACCCGATTTCCTGTTTTTAAGATGGAAAAACACCATATGATCTGTCTGGGTTATATCAGGCTTATATCAGTTCAGTTTGTGTCAGCCATTTTAAACCATTGATTATAATGTATATATTAGCTGTGAGCATATAAGTATATATTTGATTATAGAGGAGTATACATGCAAGTGAGATCTACATGATATATATATTTCTATCACAAGCCCCCCTTAGATATCACTTGCCCTAATCCTAGCCTCCTGTCCCAAAGCGCTGCAACTCTTTTGTGCTGTTGGCGAACTGACACAAGCCTAACGCCTGTGCCCCACTCCATACAGACTTTTCGCAAATGGGCGGTCAGGAGATCTGTCCCTAACGGGGGTTCGTTGCAATCAGTCTCTTAGTCAATAGCATGTGTAGTGAGCGATGTGCAGTCTTTATCAGGTAGGTCATCTCTTCGGTCAGGCAGGGCATCCACGACATCATTCTGGCTTGGGTGTCATCTTCTGGTAGGGGAGCTTTCTTGCCATGCGATGAGTGGATCCAAGCGAGTCTTCCATCCAGTTTCACAGAGTTTGGTGTCATCAGCAGCACTTGAGCAGGATCATCAAATCTGGGATCGAGTGGTGTTCTCCTTACAAGCTTTTTCACCAACACCCAGTCTCCTGGCTTCTAGGAGTGCATACCGGACACTGAATCTGGATCTGGCAATGAAGAAAAAAACTCGAGAATGGATGTTAGCAAGTTTCTTGGTGATTTCAATTACATAAGCAGACAAAGTATCATATTACATAATCAGCTGCTAAGGGAAAGGATACCCCTAACCTGGGACTAGACACAAACAAAATTTCATATGGTGACAGCTTTTCTGGGCCTCTGGGAGTGTGCCTAACACTGAGTAGTGTGATTGGGAGTGTGTAGGCCTAAGTCTGACCCTACTGCTGACTAGATCTCTCATGTGAGGTTTGCTGTGAATGCAGGTCCCTGGTCACTCTCTATCACTTCTGGGACCCCATAGCTGCATATCTCGTCTCTGAGAGTAGCTTCTTTGCAGTAGTCTTTGCTGACTGGTTCTTCACTGGGAAAGCTTCTGGCCATCCTGAGAACACGTCCGCGACCACAAGGGCATATTCGAATCCTCCACTTGGCGGCATCTGGATGTGGTCTATCTGGATCCTCTGGAAGGGGGTACAGTGGTCTGGCAAGTTGATGTGTGGGAACTTTCTTCATTCTTCCAGGGTTGCATTTGCCACAGGTCAGACAGCTGTTTATGAACTTGGCTGTTAGGGTGGAGATTTCTGGAGCGAACCAGTAAGCACCAATCGGATCATTCATCTGTGTCTTTAATCTGTGTGTGGGCCCATGTGCCCACTGGACCACCATAGGGTACATGCTTCGGGGTAAACAGGGTTTGTAGTCCATTTAGTATACCCTTCCTTCTTCATGTGTTGCTCACTTCTGCATCCAGCATTCCTTCTTGTCCTTTGGGGCTTGCTCTTGCAACTTTTTTGAGCAGATCCCAGGATGTCATCTTGTCAGGTTTCCTGTCTTCAGCCGTCCTGTAGTAGCCGTCCGGCTCTACGACCTCTTCCACTTGTCCATATTGTCTTCCCTTGACTGTTTCTTTGGCTGCCATATCTGCCATGTTGTTGCCTCGTGCCCCTACTGTGTTCAGTTTTCCATGCGCTTTGACTTTTAGCATTGTCACCACTTTTGGAAGTTGAAGTGTGTTCAGCAGGTCCTTAATGGCTCCATTGATGCTTCACGGTTGTTCCGCTTGCTGTGAGGAAGTCCCTTGCAGCCCAGATGGGTCCGAAGTCGTGTGCTATGCCATGCAAGTACCTTGAATCGGTAAACATTTTCTCAGTCTTGTCTTCTGCCATCTGGTAGGCCTTCATCAGCGCTATCAGTTCTGCTTCCTGGGCTGACAGACTGGGCGGCAGACTTCTGGACCACAGGATCTCTTGATTGCTGGTCGCTGCACCTCCCGTGTGGAATCTTCCTTCATCATCTGCAAATCTGGAGTCATCCACAGAGAGGATCAACTCTGGGTTGGTCAGTGGCTCTTCTGCCACCTTGGGTAGTCCTGCTGTTTCCTGTTGCATGATGCTGAAGCAATCATGGTCATCCGTCCGGAGCAAATTCAGATCGCTGCAGAAGGTATCATGCAGATTTTGATCAGACTTTTTATCTGAGGATCCGTATCTGTATCCCCCCTTGGGAGTGGGAGTAGAGTGGGCGGATTGAGGACTGTGCATTTGGAGATGGTGACATTGTTGGGCAGGAGTAGAGAGCACTGGAGGCGAAGATGCCTGGCGGTGGAGAGATGTTTTAGCTGGGTTTGGTTGAGGATTGCTGAGATGTCATGCAGAGCCAGGATTTCCAATGGTTTTTTCCACTGATGTCAGTAGTCCTGTCCAGGAGGGCGTGTGCTGCAACTGCTGCCTTCATGCGGGAGGAAGAGGCTTCCCTTGCAACTGGATCCAGGCAAGCTGAAAAGTAGTCCGAAAGTCTCTGCTTTCCCCCCTGAAGCTGTGTCAGGACTCCAGTAGCAAGGCCTTCTTTTCTCATCAAGTAGAGATGGAATGGCTTCTTGTAGTCGGATAGGCCTAGTGCTGGCGCTGAGACTACAGAGCCTTTTAACTTCTTGAACGAACTGAAGGCCACATCTGTCTGGAGGAACGGGGTCACACTGACGTATTCACACAGAGGCTGCATTAGGACGGAAGCATCAGGGATCCAGGCTCTGCAATATGAAACTAGACCAAGGAAGGCCTGTAGCACCTTTGGAGTTGTCGGAGGGACCATCTTCTCCACTGTGGTCTTCCGGTCATCTGTCAGGTGTTTTGCCTGGTGAGCAATACAGTGTCTCTGGAACGTAACTTGCTTCAGACACCACTGGACTTTGTTCTTTGAGATCTTGCAGTGCTGCTCCGCCAGGTAGAGTAGGAGATACAAGGAATGGGCTTTACACGTGTCAAAGTCAACTGCACAAAGGAGTAGATTGTCCATGTATTGTAGCAGGGTTACTTCTGCTTGTTCTGTGACTCAGTTGGTGAGAACTGTGGACATTGCTTTGGTGAACTGTGAAGGGCTGTTCTGGGCCCACTGTGGCATCACTGTCCATGTGTGGTGTCCCCCCTGGTGCATTAAGGCAAACAGGAACTGGTCTTCCGGATGAGGGGGAACACTGAAGAAAACATTAGCCAGGTCGGTCACTGTGAACACTTTTGCTGTGGCAGGCACATTTGAGAGCAGAGTGTGCGGATTCGGCATAATTGCAGTTTCAAACACTGTGGTGTCATTCACAGCTCTCAGGTTATATACCATTCTGAACTTGGCTGGCTCTCCTTTTACAGTCTTTTTCTTGACGGGGAAAAGCGGGGTATTGCAAGGCGATTTGCGAGGAACAATGATTCCTATTTCCAGGTAGACCTTCAGTTGGTCACAGGCAGCTTGACTCTAGGCCTGGCCTGGGCCTTACGAGGGTACGGGGTACATGGCTTGAGTGACACCCGTACTGGGGCAACTTGAGGTTTTCTCACGTGCTGGGGTCCCTTAGACCATAGACTTTCTGGTACTACATCCAGTACCTCCTTGGGTAGGCCTCATCGATTGTTTAATGTTCTTGTAGGGCCGCCAGCATGACTCTTCTCGGGTCAGGGATGAAGAAAGTGTCACTGTCCCATCTTCCTGGAACACTGTGGTTGTCTTCAGCTTCTGCAGTAGGTTCGCTCCCAGCAGGTTGAGTGGCAGGTCCTTTACACCACAAACTGGGACAGGATAGAGTGTCCTGGCTGAGTGCACACGCTCAGTGGCTTTGTAAGCTGAGAAGGTCTGACTTGACCATCAATGCCCATGCGAGACACAGAGAATTCTGATAGGCAGGTGGGATCAGCGAGTTCCACTGGGTCGCCAGGCCACAGGTGTCATCACACTTCTGGCTGCACCACTTTGGATCTGACAACGCCATCCATTTTAAGGGTAATTTGAGGTACTGGTCTTGCAGATGAAGTTTTACATGTCAGGAGCGTAGTGTCTTGCAGACCTGGCTTGCTTGCCTCTGTCCTATGGACGGGGTACTTCACTGCTTTCTGCACTTCCTCCTTGACCTGTTTCTCTGGACCAACTCTTGGATTGCATGGGTCCAGTCTCTTCGGGGGCGTGAGTGCTTTGCACTGGTTCTGGAAATGGCCAAACTTGCCACAGATGTAACACTTGACACTTTTTCTGTCTTTGTAGGGTGGTTGCGCTTTCAGGTCAGTGGTCACCATGAGAGGGGCTGTCTTCTGCACCCCTGGTTGGGACTCAATCCCTTTGGCTACTGTGGACAACGGCATGATGGGTACTGTAGCGGCAGCGGGGTCCGGCCTGCTGATTGAAGCTGCGGTGGTAAGACGGGGCCTGCAGGTGCATTCGTGGCGAGGCCCGGGGTGCCATGAGACCGGCGGCTGCATCCAACCCAAGGTCTTGGGGCGTTACAGGGGCTGCGGCTGCATCTGCCGTCACTTCTTACCCCTGGTCTGACATAGCTTCTCCCCTTTGCTAACCTTATTGAGGCCGGTGTCTCCTCTCTGGAGTCTGCAGCGGTTCTTCTGGTGTGTTGGTCGGCACTTTGCAGCGTCTTCACCTCTGGCTCCCCTTCTGGCGTTCTCAGCAGCACGGCACCCTTTTCCTTCTTTGCGCTCTTTGTGGTGCTATAATGGTGGCAGTTTTGGTGACAATTGGCATTGAACAGTCTCCTAGGCGCACACAAAACATTTTGCTGGGTCAGTCCACTGCTATTGACCTGTTCCTAGGCCTAGCCACTATCAGTGGTTTCCTGATTGGCTGTCTCAGTCCATGCACAAAGGCCTGTGTATCTGGTCATAAATGGTGAAGCCCAAGTCTTGGAATACTTGCATTACTCTGCAATGAAACTTCTTTACAGACTCTATCTTATCTTGGCTCATGTCATGGCTTGTCCTGCCAATCTGCCTTTGGCCCACTCTCTGAGTTGTTCAATTAGCTGTGGCCCTGACTCCCAAGCGTGTACATCTGATTCTGCTGGAAGTTTGAATTGTTCCTTCATGATTGGCCAGAGTGCATCACCTGCTTCTATTTTCATTCATGGCCCAGAGATCATTCCAGCTGGCTGCATATGTTTGCTGCTTCTGCTACATTCTTCGGTAGAATGGCATCCCTGGGTCTGGACTATTGTCACCTGACTTGAAGTGCAGTGCACATAGTGTAATGGTGGTGCCTCTATCTGCCCCTGCATTCTTGGTGCCTGTGGGCTTCTTTTCTAGTACTAGACAGCATGTATGATGTTCCCTCTTCATCTTCATCAGAGGAATATTTGTGACTGGGGTCGTACACTGACTGATTTTGGACTTAGAAGTTGCTTTTTTTTTTTTTTTTTTATGTGAGGATGTCTCCCCCCTTGCTGAAGCTATGATGGATTAGGATTATAGTTTCATGTTGGTGTGAATGTGGATGTAGGCAGCTCTGACCGGTGCTGAAGCTGTACATTATCAATACATAGTGATATCAAAGTTCATGTAAAACCTTAAGGGTTACAATATTGTTGACTGTGAAATGAGGTAACGGAGGATCTGTCAGTGAGCTCGTTCTGATATCACTCCTCCCCCCTCTGCACCCAGGGCTGAGCTGACTGCTGCCTGATATGTCTGGGGCTGCCCACTGTAGGGGGGCTTTCACCTTCCTTCCCCGATATCACAAATGGCAATGGCTAGACCGTGCCAGGGACACCTTGTGCTGTAAGCACCATATTGTTTGAATTGGGCGTTGGCCCAGCCGGCAACACGGAGGAAAAAAGAGGAAGAAGAAGAAGGAGGAGGGGGTGATGAGTGAGACAAAGGAATAGTAGGAGGGGAGAGAGAATGGAGAGAGAGAGAGAAGAAAGGTGTGGTGGGGGAGTGGATAAGGAGGGAGGAGAAGATGGGGGTTGGAGGGAGGAGAGAGGGAGGAGAAGAGAGGAGTGGAGAAAGAGGGGAAGAGAGAGAAGAGAAAAAATGTGGAGGAAGAGGAAAGGAGAGAGAGAGAGAGAGAGAGAGAGAGAGAGAGCGAGTGCGGAGAGAAAAAACTGACAGAGGAAAAAGAGGATAGATTAGAACAACAAGAATAATAGAGAGGAGCAATTATGCCTTCTCCCTGTAGGGAGAGACGGGGCGCACCACATACTGTGCAAAAATAACTACCTACACCATGGATTCTGCTAAAAGCAGACTGCGCAGATTCTCCTGTCTCATACCCACAAAAATCACTTCCTGGTTTGCTCACATAACTTTCTGTTCCACCTAAACGATGTAAGCTCTGCTGCCACTTCATACCATGTATTAGTATTCAGCAATCTAACATCAGCTAACTTCCCTTATTTTTCTTTCTACGTCATGCCACTCCGCAGCTTGAATTCTGCCATTCTAATGAATTTCACGTACTTTATACCTTCCAAAATCTTCACATACTTAACACCTTCGTGTCCTGCCTCTATCTAGGGGCTGTTTTCTCATCAGGAAGTAAAAAGACTTTCCTGTTGCTCGGCCACTTTATTCCCCATAGCAAAAGCAAAAAAATGAAAATGAAAAACACACAAAAATGAGAAAAGAAAACAGTACTAAAAAAAACTTCTAAAAATGAGTATATAAAACACTAAGTAAAACTCAAAACGATAAAAAAAAACCTTCAAAAACTTAGTTCACAACCAAAAACTCAAAACTTTGATACAAGAGTAAAAAAAAAACTTTTTTCAAAAATAAATAAATAAAAAATAAAAAGGTAAAGAGATTGAAGATTGAGGAAAACTTAATTAAAAACTTTAAAATGCCGCAAAAAAAAAAAGACCCTTTAAGAGAGTAAAAAAAAATTAAAAATTAAAACGGCTGTCAGTCAGAGACACACTTCCTCTTTATTCCGTATGAAATTGCAATAATATCAAATGTCACTAAAATCACGTTTCTGAAAACATTTATGTCACATCAAAAATGATAGATACAACTTAAATTTCACTTCTTCACAAAAAAAACTACACATACCCAGCACTGCAGCTGAAAACAGTCCGGAAAAAAAATGTGACAGTTTGATTTACAATGCATATCTCTCCTCTCAGCTGAAAAAGAGGAAGTTCATGAAAGAAGGAAAAAAAAACCAAAACTTTCTTTTCACTATTTCATGCTTCTTAAAGCGGCAATAGTACATGACACAAACAGACACAGATAGACAATCCGAGAGACGCCCTTTTAAATTCTGTGACACATGCAGGTTGCGCTGGGAACAGACTACTGCCAATCGCACTGGACGCACCTGCGCCCGGGTTCTACCACCCCGGTCCGGACGTCCAGACTGGATCGCCGGCACTACGGGAATCTGCAGTAGCCCCTCTAAGTTATCACTACCCGTGCCTGGATCATGGGACCACCTGCCCCGGAACTCTGCGTGTTCCTCCTATGCACGGGGATCCTGCAATAACTTATCGAGCGATTTGACTTCCTGCGGTCTGTTTCTCAGCAACCATAAACAAAAGTCACTTTTTCCTTCCTCTCTCGGATTTTACACAAACACATACACGGTCCACAGCAGACACCTCCCAGGGTGGATTCGTGGCTCCGGATTTTTTTTTACACTACCTGGGAATTTGTGACCACATCTTACCGGCAAGAAGCATAGACAAGGACCGGGCACAGGGGACTTTCAGGTAAGATGATAACATTTTCTTACCTTACTTATGGAGCTGCGCAGTCTCCTGCCCCTGTGCCAGGCCACGCTACAACTTCCGTATCTCCGGTAAGAAGGATCACGTGCTTTTCATCCGGGCCCCACGTTGGGCGCCATTCTGTTATGGAAATATTAGGGTTGGATAAATATATCCCTGTGTGTGCTGTGGCCGCTCCCAATTAGACTGAGTATTTTGAGCGCTCAAAGGAATGAGACTGCAACACCATTGTGTCAGAACAACATTCCATCAATACTGATACTTTATTGTACATACATAGTTTTATATTTTCACATAGAAAGGAGTGGTTAGGGGTTGTCAGGGGTGGTTAGTTAATTACCATATTGTCTAGCTCCTCTGTCATTGGTTATCTAAACATATATGGAATATTGTGATTAATGCTCATATGACTGCTGATCAAGCAACTAAACTCGAGTTCTCTGTCTAGGACAAAGTGGAGACACCTGACACTGTTGGTCTGCCGTTTCAGCAAGATTCAGCTAGATTCTAGGCATTATCTCAGACATCTGACCCGATTTCCTGTTTTTAAGATGGAAAAACACCATATGATCTGTCTGGGTTATATCAGGCTTATATCAGTTCAGTTTGTGTCAGCCATTTTAAACCATTGATTATAATGTATATATTAGCTGTGAGCATATAAGTATATATTTGATTATAGAGGAGTATACATGCAAGTGAGATCTACATGATATATATATTTCTATCACAGTATGTATGTAGTATGTATTTATGTATGTATGTAGTATGTATGTAGTACGTATGTAGTATGTATTTATGTATGTATGTAGTATGTATGTAGTACGTATGTAGTATGTATGTAGTATGTTGTATGTATGTATGTAGTATGTATGTATGTAGAATGTATGTAGTATATATGTATGTAGTATGTATATAGTATGTATGTATGTAGTATGTATGTATGTACAGTATGTAGTATGTATGTAGTATGTATTTATGTATGCATGTAGTATGTATGTAGTATGTATGTATGTAGTATGTAGTATGTAGTATGTATGTAGTATGTATGTATGTAGTATGTATGTATGTAGTATGTATGTATGTAGTATGTATGTATGTATGTAGTATGTATGTATGTAGTATGTATGTAGTATTTTTTTATTTTTTTACATTTAACACATTAGCCAGATGATGGGACTACTACTGTCCCATCATTGGCTAATGTGTCAATCACTGTCACTGTTGCAGGCATCGTCCGATGGGACTTGTAGTCCCATCGGACAATGCCTGCACACATGCACAGACCCCCAGCAGCCCGCACAGAGCCCCAGCACGCCGCACAGAGCCCCGCACAGAGCCCAGACACGCCGCACGGAGCCCAGGCATGCCACACTGAGCCCCAGCATGCCGCACAGAGCCCCACACAGAGCCCCGGCATGCCGCACAGAGCCCCGACACACCGCTCAGAGCCCCGCACAGAGCCCTGGCACGCCGCACAGAGCCCCTCACTGAGCCCCAGCACGCCGCACAGAGCCATGGCACACCGCACAGAGCCACGGCACGCCACATAGAGCCCCGCACAGAGCCCCGGCATGCCGCACAGAGCCCTGGGACACTGCACAGAGCCCTGGCAGGCTCGCACAGACCCCGCCCACACACACACACACGCAGTCTCCGCCCACGCACCGCTCACACTCCATTATAGTGCATAATTGCACTAAGGGAACTTCCGATTCCGGTATCCGATATCGCCAAAATATGGGAACTCAGTATCGGAATTCCGATACAGCGAATATCATCCGATACCCGATATTTGCGGTATCGGAATGCTCAACACTACTCATAAAGGCTTTGTACAAAATTCAAAGCCAGGAAAAAATTATAATTAGGGTCATCCATAGACCCTTGAAGACAACAACTGGTGAGCCTCATTCTAATATTGAAGATTAAAAACACTTTATGTGCTACTGTCATCTGGTGGTGTGAAAAAGCCGGGGCTAATCCAGGCTTTGTTCATTTTTATCAGAATAAACCTGTCAGCACTTTCTGTTGACAGGAGAACGCTCCTGTTATGACCCCCATGGCAACATTAAAAAACTTCTCAGACAAGATGCTAGCGACAGCACCTCCAAGGCATAGAGGGACAGATCTTTCCAGGTGTCCATCTTTGAGAATTAATAGCTGAATGGTGCAGAGAAATTAGGGACATTGATGTCTGAGATGATTTAGTGAATTTAGATGTATGAGATGGTTTGGTGAATCCTGCACTGAGCAGGGGGTTGGATCAGATGACCCAGGAGGTCCCTTCCAACTTTACCTTCATATGATTCTATGATTCTGTGATTCTAGGGAGTACGTTAGTTTTATTGGCTAGGAATTGCTTGACCATCTTTAAAAACTTTTCCTTCCTTCTCAAATTTACTCAGTCATCGGGGCCTGGACAGTGGAAGAATGTCATGAAATTGACCCAGGCCTTTGACATTGTACCCCTGCCTATGATGTACCTGGCATGTGTCTAACTCGCTGTAATTTTGTGTCTGCAAACAATTTCAAACTATGATCTCCCCTACTGTATAATGTTAGAAACAGAATAAATTATTTTTTTGTGTGGATGAGGCATGCATAACATAGACTAGACGCTCCAAACAATTTCAAAGTGAGATCTAGCCTACTGTATGTCGTTAGTAACAGAATAATTTTTTTTTGTGGATGAGGCCTGTATGGCAGAGAAGATATGCTCCAAACTATTTCAAACTGATATCTCCCCTACTGTATGACATTGGTGTGACACCCCAGGTTCCTGGTTGTCACAGTGATATTGCTTTCTTCACGGGGAGAGTGATGTCACGCTTGGAAGCGAGGAAGTATCTTCTTTATCAGGTAAGCATAAGCATGCAACATGTTCATACTCCAGGCCAGAATGGGAAGCTCTGATCCAGCTTGTAGGTGGCTCCCCCATACTGTATATACTCTGGTCTGGAGGGAAAGTCAGTTAGTTCCTGTCAGAGAGACAGAGGAGAAGGAAGCAGAGGGGTCGTGCAGCCACGAGAAGTGCTGCAGCTCCTAGAGAGAGAAAGGAAAGCAGGACAGATTGTAGAGAGTGTGAAGGAGAAACAAAGCACAAGCGAAGTGAAGAGCTAGGCGACATAGCTGCAAGTGGGCTACCTCCCTACAGAGCGCAGAAACAGGTAGCTGTGCAGTGTTCTACATCTCACAGCAGAAACCGGCGGGAAAGCTGATTGCACGTTGCCTATCCACCACACACCTGTAGACACAGTAACACATAGAGCCCGGGTTGTGATAGAGATCATGTAAAAAGGCTCGAGTTACCTGTCATACAGGTATTGTCCTACCAAAAGGGGGACAGAGAGAACACATGAGGACCTTGTGTGAGGCCTAAGGCAGCAAGGGACTACAATGCAGCGCTAGTAGGTAGGCTTCCATCCCCACCTTGGAAAGGGGATTCCAGATTCGCATCACAGCCGGCCAGACCCTACCTGTACCTGTGATCTGGTACCCTGGACTGTGGCTGCCTGAATCCTTCAGTAAATCAGGTAAAGAGTCTGCAAACCTGTGTCCTCCATTTCTTGCTCCACTACCCACCATCTTCAACTATACACCAGGAGCCCTGGGGACCCAGCTTTACCTGTGAGAAGTCATACCATCTTAGCTGCCATAGCATCACTCCAGTGGACCCCTTTGTTAGGAGTCAAGTAACCGCTGCTGCACAGGGGGAATCTCGAGCCACGTCTGCTGCGGTCTCCCATTCTGCATCGGCCACAGTGGAGCCTGCTCAGCGGAGACGTCAGTCCCAGCATTTCACTGAATCTGATACTGTGCAAAGGGTTACTGCTGCCTCTCCAGGCTTTACTATTGTACCCTGCACTGTTCTGCGGCGAGCAGGCTTTTCTGGGACTAAGTCCTGCTTTGCACACACTGAGCACGCCCAGGGCAAGATCTCTCAGTCACTCAGTGGAGATCTAGGGACACATGCTCAGGTACTGCAGCAACTTCCATTGGTCCATCTTGGAAGGTCCTGTAGGTGCTAGGACTAAGTCCTGCTTTGCACACGCTGAGCATGCCCAGGGCAATATCTCTCAGTGAAGGTCTAGGGTCACATGCTCAGGTACTGCAGCAATTTCCATTGGTCCTTCTTGGAAGGTCCTTTAGGTGCTGCGACTATAAAGGGTTCTCATGACCGCACGGCCATGCGCTAGTATCAAATATGTACGAGCTCAGCACCAGTGTGGTCGTGTGTGTGGTCAGGGACGCGGCTGAAATAAGCCCCTAGAATGCTGGCACCTCCGGTGAGGAGTTTTTGTGTGTGTATGCAGTCAGGGACCCGGCTGAAATAAGCCCCTAGAATGCTGGCACCTCTGGCGAGTAGTTTTTCATGAGTGATTTCATGGCTGGCTAAAAGCCATTAGAATTCCAGCTCCACCGGAGAGGAGCAGCGTGTTTGGTTGGGGCTGCATGACCACTGTCGGCTATACTCAGTAGCTGGGTTCCCCGTGAGCTAAACAGGGTACAGCGTTCTCTTTACTACGGGCTCTGTGAAGTAACAGAGTTCGTTTATTCTAATTTACTTCACCGCCTTACTTAGCAGCAGGTTCTTTCCTGCACGGTGGATCCCGGATTGCGAACGCACCTATCTCATTAATACATATATTCGGTGCATTCCGCCAACCCTAACAGTATACTAGTGCCAGGATCTGGCTAAGTAATGGCGGATGAACAGCGATTGCAGGGGTACATGCAGCTGCTGGAGGGCCGGTTGGCGTCTCTTGAGCGTGCAACCTCGGCGGTGGATGTTACCGCAATAGCTGTTCAGGCTGCTAGCGTGGCTGCAGCAGCTTTACCCACTGTCACCTCTGTTCCGACTTTATCTCACCTCCCATTGCCTGAGAAATACTCTGGGGACAGTAAGTCCTGTAGGGGTTTCGTGAGCCAGTGTGGTATACACCTCAAGCTCCTGGCTGCACATTTTCCCACAGAGCGGGCAAAGATGGGATTTATAATCTCTCTCCTGTCGGACAGAGCTTTGGAGTGGGCTACGCCGCTGTGGGAGCGCAATGATCATGTGGTGCGGAGTGTTCCTCAGTTTCTGGACACTCTGAAACAGGTCTTTGTGGGACCTCAAGTCACTCATGATACAGCGCTCCTACTGCTGGCTTTGACTCAGGGTTCAACCATGGTCAGCCATTTTGCCGTCCACTTCCGGACATTAGCGTCTGAGTTGGAATGGTCAGATAAAACCCTCATTCCTGTATTTTGGAGGGGGCTGGCTGACCATGTGATGGACGCTTTGGCCACTAGGGAGATTCCCGCCTCACTGGAGGAGCTCATAGCTGTATCAACTCGCATAGACCTTCGTTTTCACGAGCGAAGGTTGGAGCGAGCCAAGTGTAGGCAGAGGTTTCGGCTGGCTCCCACCTTCGCCAGACCTTTGGAGTCTCCAGTCCAGGCGTCCGAGTCACATGAGGCCATAGAGGTGACACGAGTGGGATCCAAGTCTGTGTCCGCTCGTGCACTTAAGGTCTGTCATGTTTGCCAGTAGTCAGGACATCTTGCCTCCAAGTGTCCTCAGCGGTCGGGGGAACATCAGAGTCTAGTGGCAGTTGGAGGAGGTACACTAGACACGGCGACGTTTGCCTCTAAGTTGTCCTTCAAGGGGACAATTACCATAGCAAAAAGAAGAGAAGCCAGCACTGCTGAAGGTCAAAATGCAATATCCAAAGTGCACATGCACATAATAAATTCTGAATGTATTTCAAATATGAGATATTTAGCAAATAATTGATCAATTTTTTGAGCTACCCCGCCACTTCACGGCAATCTCATAATGGGGCAGTCCTAACTCTACGTTTTTTTATTACATTGTGCCATTACGGCCTCCTAAATGTATTGAGAGTGAAAAAAAAAAAAAAAAAAAGGACAGACCACATTAAATAACATTACATGACAAACTGTACCTGGAGCATTGACAGAATCACTCCCTTAGTGCCAGGAAGGCGAGCGCGGATAGAGGCCGATCAGGTCCTGTGCGGACATATCAGATCTGGCCCCCACACTGCCAAACCAACACCAAAGTTAAAGCATGAAACTGGCTGAGGCACAGCTGCCTAATTAACTAGAGCCTGAGGCAGGGCAGGGCTGCTGTGTGTGTATGTGCACAGCAGCCTATCAATCATAGTGAACCCAGACAGAATGGCGCATATGACCCAGCGTGCGCGGCAACAGTGGTGGTCAGCCACATACCAATACAGAAGCAAAAAGAAGAGAAGCCAGCACTGCTGAAGGTCAAAATGCAATATCCAAAGTGCACATGCACATAATAAATTCTGAATGTATTTCAAATATGAGATATTTAGCAAATAATTGATCAATTTTTTGAGCTACCTCGCCACTTCACGGCAATCTCATAATGGGGCAGTCCTAACTCTACGTTTTTTTATTACATTGTGCCATTGCAGCCTCCTAAATGTATTGAGAGTGAAAAAAAAAAAAAAAAAGGACAGACCACATTAAATAACATTACATGACAAACTGTACCTGGAGCATTGACAGAATCACTCCCTTAGTGCCAGGAAGGCGAGCGCGGATAGAGGCCGATCAGGTCCTGTGCGGACATATCAGATCTGGCCCCCACACTGCCAAACCAACACCAAAGTTAAAGCATGAAACTGGCTGAGGCACAGCTGCCTAATTAACTAGAGCCTGAGGCAGGGCAGGGCTGCTGTGTGTGTATGTGCACAGCAGCCTATCAATCATAGTGAACCCAGACAGAATGGCGCATATGACCCAGCGTGCGCGGCAACAGTGGTGGTCAGCCACATACCAATACAGAAGCAAAAAGAAGAGAAGCCAACACTGCTGAAGGTCAAAACGCAATATCCAAAGTGCACATGCACATAATA
The DNA here is from genome assembly GCF_051348905.1 of Ranitomeya variabilis. Classification (NCBI taxonomy): domain Eukaryota; kingdom Metazoa; phylum Chordata; class Amphibia; order Anura; family Dendrobatidae; genus Ranitomeya; species Ranitomeya variabilis. Next base: position 521,301,314 of record NC_135232.1, read on the forward strand.
AATTCTGAATGTATTTCAAATATGAGATATTTAGCAAATAATTGATCAATTTTTTGAGCTACCCCGCCACTTCACGGCAATCTCATAATGGGGCAGTCCTAACTCTATGTTTTTTTATTACATTGTGCCATTACGGCCTCCTAAATGTATTGAGAGTGAAAAAAAAAAAAAAAAGGACAGACCACATTAAATAACATTACATGACAAACTGTACCTGGAGCATTGACAGAATCACTCCCTTAGTGCCAGGAAGGCGAGCGCGGATAGAGGCCGATCAGGTCCTGTGCGGACATATCAGATCTGGCCCCCACACTGCCAAACCAACACCAAAGTTAAAGCATGAAACTGGCTGAGGCACAGCTGCCTAATTAACTAGAGCCTGAGGCAGGGCAGGGCTGCTGTGTGTGTATGTGCACAGCAACCTATCAATCATAGTGAACCCAGACAGAATGGCGCATATGACCCAGCGTGCGCGGCAACAGTGGTGGTCAGCCACATACCAATACAGAAGCAAAAAGAAGAGAAGCCAGCACTGCTGAAGGTCAAAACGCAATATCCAAAGTCATACCATCTTAGCTGCCATAGCATCACTCCAGTGGACCCCTTTGTTAGGAGTCAAGTAACCGCTGCTGCACAGGGGGAATCTCGAGCCACGTCTGCTGCGGTCTCCCATTCTGCATCGGCCACAGTGGAGCCTGCTCAGCGGAGACGTCAGTCCCAGCATTTCACTGAATCTGATACTGTGCAAAGGGTTACTGCTGCCTCTCCAGGCTTTACTATTGTACCCTGCACTGTTCTGTGGCGAGCAGGCTTTTCTGGGACTAAGTCCTGCTTTGCACACACTGAGCACGCCCAGGGCAAGATCTCTCAGTCTCTCAGTGGAGATCTAGGGACACATGCTCAGGTACTGCAGCAACTTCCATTGGTCCATCTTGGAAGGTCCTGTAGGTGCTAGGACTAAGTCCTGCTTTGCACACGCTGAGCATGCCCAGGGCAATATCTCTCATTGAAGGTCTAGGGTCACATGCTCAGGTACTGCAGCAATTTCCATTGGTCCTTCTTGGAAGGTCCTGTAGGTGCTGCGACTATAAAGGGTTCTCATGACCGCACGGCCATGCGCTAGTATCAAATATGTACGAGCTCAGCACCAGTGTGGTCGTGTGTGTGGTCAGGGACGCGGCTGAAATAAGCCCCTAGAATGCTGGCACCTCCGGCGAGGAGTTTTTGTGTGTGTATGCAGTCAGGGACCCGGCTGAAATAAGCCCCTAGAATGCTGGCACCTCTGGCGAGTAGTTTTTCATGAGTGATTTCATGGCTAGCTAAAAGCCATTAGAATTCCAGCTCCACCGGAGAGGAGCAGCGTGTTTGGTTGGGGCTGCATGACCACTGTCGGCTATACTCAGTAGCTGTGTTCCCTGTGAGCTAAACAGGGTACAGCGTTCTCTTTACTACGGGCTCTGTGAAGTAACAGAGTTCGTTTATTCTAATTTACTTCACCGCCTTACTTAGCAGCAGGTTCTTTCCTGCACGGTGGATCCCGGATTGCGAACGCACCTATCTCATTAATACATATATTCGGTGCATTCCGCCAACCCTAACAGTATACTAGTGCCAGGATCTGGCTAAGTAATGGCGGATGAACAGCGATTGCAGGGGTACATGCAGCTGCTGGAGGGCCGGTTGGCGTCTCTTGAGCGTGCAACCTCGGCGGTGGATGTTACCGCAATAGCTGTTCAGGCTGCTAGCGTGGCTGCAGCAGCTTTACCCACTGCCACCTCTGTTCCGACTTTATCTCACCTCCCATTGCCTGAGAAATACTCTGGGGACAGTAAGTCCTGTAGGGGTTTCGTGAGCCAGTGTGGTATACACCTCAAGCTCCTGGCTGCACATTTTCCCACAGAGCGGGCAAAGATGGGATTTATAATCTCTCTCCTGTCGGACAGAGCTTTGGAGTGGGCTACGCCGCTGTGGGAGCGCAATGATCATGTGGTGCGGAGTGTTCCTCAGTTTCTGGACACTCTGAAACAGGTCTTTGTGGGACCTCAAGTCACTCATGATACAGCGCTCCTACTGCTGGCTTTGACTCAGGGTTCAACCATGGTCAGCCATTTTGCTGTCCACTTCCGGACATTAGCGTCTGAGTTGGAATGGTCAGATAAAACCCTCATTCCTGTATTTTGGAGGGGGCTGGCTGACCATGTGAAGGACGCTTTGGCCACTAGGGAGATTCCCGCCTCACTGGAGGAGCTCATAGCTGTATCAACTCGCATAGACCTTCGTTTTCACGAGCGAAGGTTGGAGCGAGCCAAGTGTAGGCAGAGGTTTCGGCTGGCTCCCACCTTCGCCAGACCTTTGGAGTCTCCAGTCCAGGCGTCCGAGTCACATGAGGCCATAGAGGTGACACGAGTGGGATCCAAGTCTGTGTCCGCTCGTGCACTTAAGGTCTGTCATGTTTGCCAGTAGTCAGGACATCTTGCCTCCAAGTGTCCTCAGCGGTCGGGGGAACATCAGAGTCTAGTGGCAGTTGGAGGAGGTACACTAGACACGGCGACGTTTGCCTCTAAGTTGTCCTTCAAGGGGACAATTACCATAGGCCCATCCACTCTTATGGTAGAGCTATGCGTGGACTCTGGGGCGGAGGGTAATTTTATGTCATCCGCTTTCGCCCAGCGTCACGCAATACCCCTAGTGATGCTCGCCAAACCTGTAACCGTTCGAGTGATAAATGGTCGACACTACCCTCACAGATTAGCCACCAAACCATTCCTTTCACCCTATCTGTGTCTCCATCACATCAGGAGATTATCTCTCTATTAGTCATTCCTAAGGGAATTGATGAGGTCCTGTTGGGGATACCATGGCTACGCTATCATTCTCTTCATATAGAGTGGTCATCAGGGAGAATTTTGGGATGGAGTAAATCCTGTGAGGGTAGATGTCAGACGGAGTGTGTTCAGGTTGCTACAACAGAGGTACCCACAGATCTTTCCTCTCTCCCCAAACACTATTGGCCCTATGCAGACGTGTTCTCCAAAAGGGCTGCAGAGACCCTTCCGCCTCACCGCTCCTATGACTGTCCTATTGACCTCTTGCCTGGTGCTGAGCCTCCCCGGGGTCGAGTCTATCCGTTATGTCTCCTGGAGATGGAGGCAATGTCTCAGTACATCCAAGAGAATCTGGCAAGAGGATTCATTAGGAAGTCAATGTCACCTGCAGGGGCTGGGTTCTTCTTCATGCAGAAGAAGAGTGGAGACTTACATCCATGCATAGACTACAGGGGTCTTAACGCCATCACCGTTAAGAACAAGTACCCATTACCCCTGATATCTGAGCTTTTTGATAGGCTACGGGGAGCAAGGGTATTTACAAAATTAGATCTGATGGGGGCTTACAACCTGATTCGCATCCGTGAGGGGGACGAATGGAAGACGGCTTTTAACACCAGGGATGGGCACTATGAGTATCTGGTGATGCCCTTCGGGCTTTGTAATGCCCCAGCCGTTTTCCAAGACTTTGTGAACGACATCTTCCAGGATATGCTCACCACCTCAGTCGTAGTCTATCTGGATGATATTCTCATCTACTCTCCAGATATTGACTCCCATCAGAGAGATGTTTGCAAAGTCTTCGACCTCTTACGGGCAAACTCCCTCTAAGCCAAGTTGGAGAAGTGTGTGTTTGAGCAGGAGTCCTTGCCTTTCCTTGATTATATCATCTCTGCCCAGGGTTTGGCTATCGATCCTGCCAAGCTACAGGCTGTGATGGACTGGCAGGAACCCCATTCACTTAAAGCGGTGCAGCGCTTTATGGGGTTCATTAATTACTATCGTCAGTTCATCCCACACTTCTCAACTTTGGTAGCTCCCTTGGTTGCCCTCACCAAGAAGGGAGCAAATCCCAAGTTGTGGTCAGAGGATGTCTCCAAGGCCTTCCTCTCGGTTAAGTCACACTTCGCTAGCACTCCCATTCTACATCGCCCCTATGTAGATAAGCCATTTATCATAGAGGTGGATGCCTCATCCGTTGGTGCTGGAGCAATCCTTTTCCAAAAGGATGCTCACGGTCGTAAGCATCCTTGCTTCTTCTTCTCCAAGACCTTCACACCGGTGGAGAGGAATTATTCCATCAGGGACAGGGAGTTGCTAGCCATGAAGTTAGCTTTCTCAGAGTAGAGACACCTCTTGGAGGGAGCTCGCTTTCCCTTCCAGGTTTTCACTGACCACAAGAACTTGGTATATCTACAGACGGCCCAGCGGCTGAAATCTCGCCTGGCTATATGGTCCCTGTTCTTCTCCCCGTTTCATTTTACTCTTCATTTTCTCTCCGGGGAGAAGAACATTCGCGCCGATGCTCTCTCCCACTCCGTAGTGTCATCTGAGGAGGAGGAGCCTCGGCTTATTGTCCCTTCTGAGAGCCTGAGAACTGTAGCTCCGGTTTCACTAGAGTCTGTGCCCCTGGGCAAGACTTTCGTGCCAACGAATTTGCGACCGGAGGTTCTCGCTTGGGCTCACTCGTCCAGAGTGGGTCGGCATTTTGGGACCAAAAGGACAACTGAGCTTTTGGCGAGAACGTACTGGTGGCCGCATTTGGCCCGTGATGTCGGGGACTATATTTGGGCGTGCGTTTCCTGTGCCCAGAATCGGTCTCCTCGACAATGGCCTGCTGGGTTACTTTACCCCCTACCGGTGGCAGACAGGCCCTGGGAAATGGTTGGGATGGACTTCGTGGTGGGTTTACCCAAGTCTCGTAGCTGCACCGTTATCTCGGTTGTCACCGATCATTTCCCTAAAATGGTGCACTTGGTGCCGCTTCCATGGTTACCTTCTGCACGGGCCTTGGCGGCGTTGTTCATAAAACATATTTTCCATTTACATGGAATGCCTGATAAAATTGTCAGTTTTGGAGAGAGCTCTGTCGTTTACTCAGCATAGAGTTGAATCTCTCCTCTGCATACGAACCCGAGACAAATGGGTTGGTAGAGAGGACCAACCAGTCTCTGGTGACATACTTGCGGCATTTTGTCTCTGCTAGGCAGGATGACTGGGCATCTTTGCTACCTTGGGCGGAATTTGCCTTGAACAACGCCGTAGCCGATTCCACTGGGCAGACTCCTTTTCTCCTTAATTACGGCCAGCATCCGCGTGTCCCTGTGCCCATGCCCGTGTCATCCACCGATTCTAGGGTGGCAGACTGGGCAGTGGAGGCACGTGACATTTGGGACCGCTCACAGGATGCCATCTGGACCTCCAAGGAGAGAATGAGTGTTTCTGCTGATACACACCGGCGCCCCGCTCCGACCTTTGCTCCTGGCGACTTATTGTGGTTCTCCGCCCGTAAGATCAGGCTGCGAGTTGAGTCCACTAAGTTTGCGCCTCGCTACATTGGCCCGTTCAAGGTTTTGGAACAGGTCAACCCTGTGGTCTACCGTTTGGCTATTCCTCCACGCCTTGGTATCACCGACACTTTTCATGTTTCCCTCTTAAAGCCCGTTCATATGTCCCGGTTTTCTGAGTCATCTGCCGGGACATCAGGTTCATCCATGGATGAGTTTGAGGTGAATGCTTTCATGGGGTGCAAGGTGGTACGTGCAAGAAATTTTATCTGGTGGACTGGAAGGGTCACGGTCCAGAAGATAGAACCTGGGAACCTGTGGAGCACATTCGGGCTCCACTGCTCATTGCAGCTTTTGAGCGTAGTGAGGCTCAAGGAGGGGGAGGCCCTAGGAGGGGGGGTAATGTTAGGAGTCGAGTTCCCGCTGCTGCACAGGGGGAATCTCGAGCCATGTCTGCTGCGGTCTCCCATTCTGCATCGGCCGCATTGGAGCCTGCTCAGTGGAGACATCGGTCCCAGCGTCTCACTGAATCTGATACTGTGCAAAGGGTTACTGCTGCCTCTCCAGGCTTTAGTATTGTACCCTTCACTGTTCTGTGGCGAGCAGGCTTTTCTGGGACTAAGTCCTGCTTTGCACACACTGAGCACGCCCAGGGCAAGATCTCTCAGTGGAGATCTAGGGTCACATGCTCAGGTACTGCAGCAACTTCCATTGGTCCATCTTGGAAGGTCCTGTAGGTGCTAGGACTAAGTCCTGCTTTGCACACACTGAGCATGCCCAGGGCAAGATCTCTCAGTGGAGGTCTAGGGTCACATGCTCAGGTACTGCAGCAATTTCCATTGGTCCTTCTTGGAAGGTCCTGTAGGTGCTGCGACTATAAAGGGTTCTCATGACCGCACGGCCATGCGCTAGTACCAAATATGTACGAGCTCAGCGCCAGTGTGTTCGTGTGTGTGGTCAGGGACACGGCTGAAATAAGCCCCTAGAATGCTGGCACCTCCGGTGAGGAGTTTTTGTGTGTGTATGCAGTCAAGGACCCGGCTGAAATAAGCCCCAAGAATGCTGGCACCTCTGGCGAGGAGTTTCTCATGAGTGAATTCAGGGCTGGCTATTAGCCATTAGAATTCCGGCTCCACCGGAGAGGAGCAGCGTGTTTGGTTGGGGCTGCATGACCACTGTCGGCTCTACTCAGTAGCTGTGTTCCCTGTGAGCTAAACAGGGCACAGCGTTCTCTTTACTACAGGCTCTGTGAAGTAACAGAGTTCGTTTATTCTAATTTACTTCACCGCCTTACTTAGCAGCAGGTTCTTTCCTGCACGGTGGATCCCGGGTTGCGAACGCACCTATCTCATTAATAAATATATTCGGTGCATTCCGCCAACCCTAACACCCTTTAAGCAGCGTTGGTCATTCCTGGCGTGGCGTCATGAACACAAACTTTATTCATAAATCTCTTTAAAGACTAATCCCTTAACATGGGTGCCCAGGGCCACAGACTGTGTCACCACCGCCGTGACTCATCCCTTTAAAAACCGGACCCGATACCGAGTACCCCACGGCCCTGGCAGGCATTCCATTTTGGTATCATAAACAGGATGGACCGACCCAGAAAACTGTGTCTTGTGTGCCTAAGAGACTGTGCTTAATAGTGAGACTTTTGAACTGTAAATTGCCGCAACAACAGCCGCAATTATAGCGCCACGAAGAGTGCAGGAGAAGAAAGGCGTGCCATCATGGGCGGGTCCAGCAGAGCGGCGTGAAAATCATGCCCACCCCGTGCCAGCACTGTTATGTGAGATGGAGGTGCCCGTCAACCTCCTCCTAATCAGGGATGGTAGAGACCGAGGGAGAAAGAAGTACCACGCCCGGAAGAGGGGATGGAAGAAGAAGTCTGCGGAGTGAAAGAAGCATGCGGAGCGGTGTGCAGGGATATGAGCTGCAATCATGGCAGCGTAGCACCCAGGGGGGGACATTGCTGAGCACGGAGGATGCAGGGAGCTGGAGCACGGGGTGGAGGCAGAAGGCTCCCCCTGCTTGGGGAGTGAGAACCCTGATCCGCTACCGACGCTGCACCTGGAGCTGCTTAACCAGGAGGTGAAGGAGGTGATGTGACAGATGCTGCAGCTGCAGCTAGTGACTTTGACAAAATGGAAGGAGTCTGATGGTGACCGGGCAGCAGGCAGCTTTGCATCCCGTGGTCTTGACTCCCGGAACAGCCACCGAGACGACCGATACCGGAACAACAGGTATGATTACTGACCCGGTAGTAGACTAATCCCTGCAAAGGCCCTTTGAACCCCTGCTAACCCCAAAACCAGGTCAGCTGCTAAGCCACATAATCTGGGAGCAGACGGCATCCATCAGGGGCAAGCTAGCTGATCCACTGCTGCCTGTACCAACATCACAGACGAGCATGATGGGGTTTACAGAGCAGACCTGGGGGGAATAAGCCCTAAAAGGGGACCTCAGCAATGAGGAAGTATGCCAAAAACAACTACCAAAGCTGGAGGCAGAGAGACAGGAGCACGAGCTCCGGCAAAAGGAGCTGGAAGAGCGCAATTTAGTGACCAAAGCCAGGGTCCGCAAACTCAGGCCCACTGACCAGGAACCAAGAAGACAGAGAACCATAGTATCTTTTGACATCAGAAAAGGATGGGGGTTCATTAGGGAACCTGGAACGCAAAAAGACCTAATTTTGATACGCCATGATGTGGAATCACACCTCCAGGAGGGGAACCCCTATCGGGACCTGTAACCAGGAGACAGGATGTATATATATATACATGGCACAAGGAAGAAAGAGGCTGCTACACCCTTAATGTTCGCAAACACAGAGCCTCAGAAGCTTCAACCTGTGAAGCTGCATCAGACATAGAGACAATAGTTGAACAGCCCAGGAAAACACAGGCTACTCAAAAGTCTGCAGTGGGACTGATTCTGTTTGATCCACAGGAACATGAACTTTCCAGGCCAAGAGGTCATGGACTCCAGTAACTACCCTGGAAGGAGTAAGAGAGTCATGGTTCTAAAAAAAAAAAAAAATTAAGAAGACAGATAAAAAGTTCATTTGTTTGAAAAAGACAGTGAGGTCATGAACAATGTGTAATCCCTCTGTAAATAGTTGGTACATCTTTAGGTGTTTTCTACTGTCTACTGACTGATCTCCTGCAATAGAATCTAATGGTACAAATTCCCTCTGCTTGCTGTCTCCTGCAATATATTCAAATGGTACAACTTCCCACCTCTGACTGCTGTCTGATCTGCTGCAATAGATTCTAATGGTACACATTCCCTCTGCTTGCTGTCTCCTGCAAAATATTCAAATGGTACAAATTCCCTCTGCTTGCTGAGTATCCGTGTAGATCTTAGCTGGCGGAAGGTGTTAAAATAGATGTAGCCAGGCTGAATGTCTTTAATTATCTAAAAAAAAAACCTGGTGTGCAGGCCCCAGCTGCCAAATTATCCCCAACTAATTCTCACAATCCATCTCTTCTGACCTAGCATTCTGGACTGTAAATTTAGAAACATCCTTAGGGGCGCACGCATGTGGGGGTGCACGCGAGCATCCCAGAAAAAAAGCATCACGAAGATAAGCATCGTGATACAGCAGTTATTCCATGGCAGTTAGTCAGGGCAGGAGTCAGGTAGCCCACACTCTGCTCTCCCTTCTATCCATGTGCTTTATTCCTAACCTCCTATGTTCCCTTGCAATCCACATTCACCGCCCAATCCTCCCTCCATCACGACTCATATACATCAGCTACCATGCAATTCTCACCTTCCTGAGAAACCTCAGCCCATCTTGCCCAAACACACTGCACAAAAAAACTTCTAACAATTCCAAAAACTACTTGCTCTTTAACTTCCTACTCCTACTGATTTCAGGGGATATCTCCCACAACCCTGGTCCACCATCTACCAACCTCAACCCTTACCCTACCTCACATCGAAACCTTAATAATCTTACTAATATTAATTGCACTCCATCTCCTTCTTTTAATTGTGCCCTTTGGAATCCACGGTCTGTAAGTAACAAGCTGCCTTTCCTACACAATTACTTTCTGAAAAACTCTCTTAATCTGTTGGCCCTCACGGAAACCTGGATTCAGGATTCTGAGACGGTCTCTCCTGCTGCCATTTCCCATGATGGCTTACAATTCTCACATTCCCCAATACCCACAAACAGACAAGGTGGTGGAGTCGGCATACTCCTGTCCCCACAATCTACGTTTCAGGTCATCCCCCCAGCTCCATCACTCTCATTTTCTTTATTTGAGGTCCACACCATCAGGCTTTTTCATCCCCTCTCCCTCAGAGTAACGGTCATATACTGGCCCCCAGGCTCACCCACCCACTTCCTGGACCATTTCTCTGCCTGGCTGCCACACTTCATGTCCTGAGAACTACCAACCCTTATCCTGGGAGACTTCAACATCCCCATTAACAGCCTCACTTCCACATCTGCATCCCAGCTTCTATCACTAACCATTTCTCTAGGCCTCTCACAGCTCTCAACATCTGAAACACACAAAGATAACACCCTTGACCTGGTCTTTGTCCGCCTCTGTTCAATCTCCTACCTAGATAATTTACCACTTCCTCTCTCTGACCACAACAGTCTATCCTTCACACTCACAATTCCTCGCCCACCCCAGCACTCTCCTACCTATCCAACATTCAGAAATCTACAAGCTATTAACCCTCACACACTTTCAGACTCCCTACACTCATCATTGTTCCCAATGTCCCTCTTTTTCCTGTCCTGATCTGGCTGTACATCACTTCAATGACACTCCTAGAAGCACCCTTGACCAAGTAGCTCCCCTCACCCTCAGAACCTCCAAACCCTAAGTAACACAGCCCTGGCTCACATAACTAACCCAATTTCTCCAGTGATGCTCTAGGTGTGCTAAATGCTTATGGAGGAAAACACGGACACCAGAAGACTTCATACACTTCAAATTTATGTTAAGGACCTATAACTCTGCCCTTCACCACGCCAAACAGACCTACTTCACCACTCTGATCTCCTCACTATCCAACAACAGTAAGAAATTTTTTTTACACCTTTCATTCCCTCCTCAGGCCAAAAGCACAAGCCCCTATCAAAGACATTTGTGCTGATGACCTGGCCTCTCACTTTATAGAGAAAATAGATAATATCCGTCAGGAAATCCGCTCCAAGACACCAAGTGCAGTGACTCCCATCCCTCCCTGCATCTCGCCTGGCTCACTCTCCACATTTGATCCCATCACAGAAGAAGAAGTCTCCAAGTTCCTCTCTTCTCATCCGACTACATGCACCACTGACCCCATTCCCTCACATCTCCTCCAGTCTCTCTCTCCAGTCGTCACATCTCACCTAACTACAATCTTTAATCTCTCCCTCTCTGCTAGGGCTAGCAGGACACATCAAATGAATGGAGAGACTTTATTATAATATATGCGTTCGCAGCCCGGGGTCCACCGTGCAGGAGAACCTGCTGCTAGCAAATGGCGGAACTAAATAGTGGTATGAGCTACCTCTGTTACTTCACAGAGTAGCCGTGAACTCAAAGCACTGTGCCCTGTTAACCTTCACAGTGGCACAGGCTAACTACCCAAAAGAGAGCAGTCAGTGGTCATGCATGCACACAAAACTCCTCGCCGGAGGTGCCAGTATTCTAGGGGCTTATTTCAGCCAGGTCCCTGAACACTATCATACGTGACCACACTGGCGCAAAGTGCAACATAGAACAATACTAGCGCATGGCCATGTAGCCATGAGAGCCTTAAATAGTTGCAGCACGAACAGGACCTTCCTAGAAGGACCAATGACCTTAGCTGCAGTGTCTGATCATGTGACCCTCAATCTCCACTGAGAGATCTTACTCTGGGCATGCTCAGAACTAGAAAAGCAGGACTTAGTCCTAGAAGCGTCTGCTCGCCGCTGCCCAGCACTGTCTCCAATGGCAGAAGCAGGAAAAGCAGCAGTAACTCTCTGTACAGAGTCAGACTGAGCGAGACGCTGGGACCGACGTCTCCAATGAGCAGGCTCCACTGCGGCAGGAGAAGAATGGGAGACCGCAGTGGAGATGGCCCGAGATTCCCCCTGTGCAGAGGCGGGAACTCGATTCCTAACATTCTCCTCTGGCATTTTCTCCTCCTCTTTCAAACAGTCTCTCATTACTCCATTACTAAAGAAACCCATCCTCGACCCATCCTGCACAAATAACTACAGACTGGTCTCCAATCTCCCTGTAGCGTGTTAACTGTAGCGTGTAGGTGGCAGGGAAGAGAGTGGACCCTCTGGATCATGGAAAAGACCTACCCCTGGGCGAGCTGACCTAATGAGACCGACCCCTATACAGGGACCTTCAGGGGCAAGCCCAGAGGAGCCAAAACCACAGTGGCCATACCAATAGGGGCGGCTCTGAAGAGAAGGAAACAAGGACTGAGGGGAAAAAGCAGAAGGAGGGTGGAGAACAAAAAGGATAACAAAGAAGGCAGGACCGATCCACTGGAACAGGAAGACGGATGTCAAACCGGAATGGCTGGGGAGCCGAGACAGGAGAAGGCTGCAGGGAAAAAGAAAGAGTGAATAATCGAGGGCTAAATAGGAATGGCGAAGTAGCTGGGAAAAAACTGACAAAACAAATAACACAGGGAAGAAGCAGGCAAGACGAAGGCAAAGAGCTCGGACTATGTAGTACACAAGAGAAAGACTGAGAGCACCGGAAGAGCGAACGGGCCAGATGCACAAGCGGAGGCTATATGAAAATCAGGCACCGCAAAGCAGGAAGGACAGCCTCTTATAGGAGAAGTCTTACTCGGATTGGCTGTCACTGGAGAGTTCCGGAGAAGGAGGAATAGCAGAGGAATGCATGCGTCCTTTGAAGATCCCAGAACTCCTGCGCAAACACCGGATGCCCCTGACAGAGTGAGATATCGGAAGTGAAGAGAAAATCTGAGGATGAGCGCACTGTGGCCTGGAAGAGGAGCGGTGGGGATGCGCAGCGGCAGGAGGATGGGACACTGCAACGGGAGAGAAGCTGGCATGCTGAGACTTGAACGAGGAGCGGCGGCAGAGGCACACAGCGACAGAAGCGGTAACACTCCCCTTCATCTCTAAACTCTTGGAGAGCCTGATATACTCCCGCCTTACCCATTACCTCTCCACTCATTCCCTCCTAGACCCTTCACAGTCCGGTTTCTGCTCCCTACATTTGACAGAAACTGCACCCATCAAGGTGACCAATGACCTTCTGACAACAAAATGTAATGGTGACCACTCTCTGCTCATTCTTCTCGACTTTTCTGCAGCTTTCGACACTGTTGACCACCCTCTCCTACTCTGTAGGCTCCAGTCACAAGGCATTAAGGACACTGCTCTCTCCTGGTTCTCCTCCTATCTTTCTGACCGCTCCTTCAGTGTTCTGTTCTCCGGCTCCACTTCATCTCCTCTTCCTCTCACTGTCGGGGTACCTCAGGGCTCAGTCCTTGGCCCCCTTCTCTTCTCCCTCTACACGGCCCCAATTGGACAGACCATCAGCAGATTTGACTTTCAGTACCATCTTTATGCTGATGACAACAACACAACTACACACGTCATCCTCTGACTTTACCCCTGCTGTACTACAGAACGCCACTGACTGTCTGTTTGCCATCTCCAACATCATGTCTTCTCTCTATCTGAAACTCAATCCCCCCAAAACTGAACTTCTTCTGCTCCCGCCATCTACTAACCTCCCTAAATCTGACATTTCCCTCTCCATGGGTGGCACCATAATAACACCCCGGCAGCAGGCGTGCTGTCTGGGTGTTATATTTTACTCTGATCTCTCCTTCACCTCCCATATACAATCTCTTGCCCGCTCGTGCCGCTTACACCTAAAGAACATCTCTAGAATCTGCCCTTTTCTCACCATGGAAACAACAAAAACCATCACTGTTACCTTGATCCACTCCCGCCTGGACTACTGCAATGCTCTACTAATTGGCCTCCCCCTTACTCGACTTTCCCCTCTCCAGTCTATCCTTAATGCAGCAGCCAGGGTTGTCCATCTAGCTAATCCTTACTCGGACACGTCCGCTCTTTGCCATTCATTACACTGGCAGCCCATTCATTACAGGATACAATTCAAAGTACTTGTTCTCACCCACAAAGCTCTCCACAGTGCGGCACCCCCATACATCTCCTCCCTCATTTCGGTCTATTGGCCTAACTGACCGCTACGCTTTGCAAATGACTTTCGACTAACCTCTGCACTAATCCGTACCTCTCAATCCCGATTCCAAGACTTCTTCCGTGCTGCGCTAATCCTCTGGAATTCTCTACCCCAAGATATTAAGACATCCACAATTTGCATAGCTTTAGGCGCTCGCTCAAAACACATTTGTTCAGAGCGGCCTACCACGTTCACTAATCAAAGTCATTTTATGTTTGTGTGTGTAGCCCATTCACTATCTCCATCTATCCCCCCTAAAGATGGCTGGACCATCATTGTAAATACATCATTGTAAATACACACCTGTAGTTTGTATCTCACCCACCTCATTGTAGATTGTAAGCTCTCATGAGCAGGGTCATCTTATTTTGCTTTAAGTATTGTATTGTTAACGTTGTTACTTATGACTGTTGTATTTGAAACTGTTAAACTGTAAAGCGCTGCGGAATATGTTGGCGCTATATAAATAAAGATTATTATTATTCTACTGGTTTTACAAGGAGCCGTTAAAAAAACTGTTTGCTAATGTTTGCACTAAAAAGTTTATATGTGTTTTAAAGTGACCTGAGGAAAAACCGTCTGGCATGGCTGAAGACCAGGTCAGGATGTTACTCCTTGTAGCCTGCTCAAGTCCTACTGTGGGGGTTTATGATGGGTCCCTTCATCATTTTTGTTCGAATGTTATTAAATGAATTGAATATTAATTGCGCCTTTAAATGCACTACCTCAGTATAGAAGAATGTTGAATTTGTTGCACTTTATAGAAGTGATTGTAACGAATGGAAACAGAGGCACAGGTGGTAAAGTTCACATTTGTTTTTATTGTAATAGAATGTGGAACCTCTGAACCACGGTCCGGGGGGCTCCAAAAGGGGCGTGACTACATGAGCCACAGACACCCATAGTAAGACCCCTCGAACAGGGTCGGAATGGGATACCTGGGGGACACGGGTGCTACCTCCAGTTAGACCCCAGACTCGGGGTAGCTGATCCAGCGGGACAGATGGACAAACAGGGTTAGCCTGAGTTCATAATGCCTTTTAGGTGTCCGTTTGACGGACTACATTACACCGTGGCATAACGCGGTGTAATGCAGTCCGTTATCGCTGCCATTAAGTCCAATGTTGGACGCATCGCTAGCACACACCCACAATGGGCGTGCGATAGCAAGGTGCCGTCATTGAGTGACAGACCCTGGGACGCGTGCTGCAGCATTTCTGGGTCCGTCACTGCTAGCGCAGAGAGAGCATCTGCTAGCTCTATCTACACTAGTGCGATAAATGGCTGCATTCAATTTTATTGTACTAAAGCAAGGAAATGTGTGTAATCTCAGATCGATAGATTTACTATGTACGTGGCTTTACCATGTTATTAGCCAGAGGTAAGTGTTCACACTAGGCAGACAGGTCAGGTACCCATCCGATCTGAGATTACCTTGACAATTGGTGGATGAGCTCACAATTTTTGGCCAAATCTTGTGCTAAGCATCTCATGTGCTTTTTCATAGATTTCACAAGCCATTATGCTATTCACATTTCATGTATCGCACATTTCCTTGCTTTAGTACAATGAAATTGATTGCAGCCATTGATCTATTTGCTATGTAAGTCTTTTTTGGTTATGCACCAGTTCAGACTAGATTGCTGTTCAGTCAGTTTACTTATATTTACTATGTACTATTTTTTCTGACATGAACGCCCCGCCCTTCACCATGTTGTGATTTTAATTACATCCAAACACAGTTGGTTCTGAACTTCCTATATAAATGCAGTCTTTACCATGTTATTAGCCAGAGGTAAGTGTTCACACTAGGCAGACAGGTCAGGTACCCATCCGATCTGAGATTACCTTGAAGTTTGGTGGATGGGCTCACAATTTTTGGCCAAATCTTGTGCTAAGCATCTTATGTGTTTTTTCATAGATTTCACAAGCCATTATGCTAGTCACATTTCACGTATCGCACATTTCCTTGCTTTAGTGCAATAAAATTGAGTGCAGCCATTGATCTATTTGCTATGTAAGTCTTTTTTTGGTTATGCATCAGTTCACACTAGATTGCTGTTCAGTCAGTTTTCTTATATTTACTATGTACTATTTTTTCTAACATGAATGCCCCGACCTTCACCATGCTGTGATTTTAATTACATCCAAACACAGTTGGTTCCGACCTTCCTATAAATGCAGGCTTTACCATGTTATAAGCCAGAGGTAAGTGTTCACACTAGGCAGACAGGTCAGGTACCCATCCGATCTGAGATTACTTTGACGTTTGGTGGATGGGCTCACAATTTTTGGCCAAATCTTGTGCTAAGCATCTCATGTGTTTTTTCAAAAATTTCACAAGCCATTATGCTATTCACATTTCATGTATCGCACATTTCCTTGCTTTAGTACAATAAAATTGAGTGCAGCCATTGATCTATTTGCTATGTAAGTCATTTTTGGTTATGCACCAGTTCAGACTAGATTGCTGTTCAGTCAGTTTTCTTATATTTACTATGTACTATTTTTTCTGACTTGAACGCCCCGCCATTCACCATGTTGTGATTTTAATTACATCCAAACACAGTTGGTTCCGACCTTCCTATAAATGAAGGCTTTACCATGTTACTAGCCAGAGGTATGTGTTCACACTAGGCAGACAGGTCAGGTACCAATCCGATCTGAGATTAGCTTGACGTTTGGTGGATGGGCTCACAATTTTTGGCCAAATCTTGTGCTAAGCATCTCATGTGTTTTTTCATAGATTTCTCAAGCCATTATCCTATTCACATTTCATGTATCGCACATTTCCTTGCTTTAGTACAATAAAATTGAGTGCAGCCATTGATCTATTTGCTATGTAAGTCTTTTTTGGATATGCACTAGTTCAGACTGGATTGCTGTTCATTCAGTTTTCTTATATTTACTATGTAATATTTTTTCTGACTTGAACGCCCCGCCCGTCACCATGCTGTGATTTTAATTACCTCCAAACACAGTTGGTTCTGACCTTCCTATAAATGCAGGCTTTACCATGTTATTAGCCAGAAGTAAGTGTTCACACTAGGCAGACAGTTCAGGTACCCATCCGATCTGAGATTACCTTGACGTTTGGTGGATGGGCTCACAATTTTTGGCCAAATCTTGTGCTAAGCATCTCATGTGTTTTTTTTAATAGATTTCACAAGCCATTATGCTATTCACATTTCATGTATTGCACATTTCCTTGCTTTAGTACAATAAAATTGAGTGCAGCCATTGATCTATTTGCTTTGTAAGTCTTTTTTTTGGTTATGCACCAGTTCAGACTAGATTGCTGTTCAGTCAGTTTTCTTATATTTACTATGTACTACTTTTTCTGATTTGAACGCCCCGCCCTTCACCATGCTGTGATTTTAATTACATCCATACACAGTTGGTTCCGACCTTCCTATAAATGAAGGCTTTATCATGTTATAAGCCAGAGGTAAGTGTTCACACTAGGCAGACAGGTCAGGTACCCATCCGATCTGATATTACCTTGACGTTTGCTGGATGGGCTCACAATTTTTGGCCAAATCTTGTGCTAAGCATCTCATGTGTTTTTTCATAGATTTCACAAGCCATTAAGCTATTCACATTTCATGTATCGCACATTTCTTTGCTTTAGTACAATAAAATTGAGTGCAGCAATTGATCTATTTGCTATGTAAGTCTTTTTTGGTTATGCACCAGTTCAGACTAGATTGCTGTTCAGTCAGTTTTCTTATATTTACTATCCACTATTTTTCTGATTTGAACGCCCCGCCATTCACCATGCTGTGATTTTAATTACATCCAAACACAGTTGGTTCCGAACTTCCTATAAATGAAGGCTTTACCATGTTATTAGCCAGAGGTAAGTGTTCACACTAGGCAGACAGGTCAGGTACCCATCCGATCTGAGATTACCTTGAAGTTTGGTGGATGAGCTCACTATTTTTGGCCAAATCTTGTGCTAAGCATCTTATGTGTTTTTTCATAGATTTCACAAGCCATTATGCTATTCACATTTCATGTATCGCACATTTCCTTGCTTTAGTGCAATAAAATTGAGAGCAGCCATTGATCTATTTGCTATGTAAGTCTTTTTTTGGTTATGCACCAGTTCACACTAGATTGCTGTTCAGTCAGTTTTCTTATATTTACTATGTACTATTTTTTGTGACTTGAACGCCCCGCCCTTCACCATGCTGTTATATTAATTACTTCCAAACATAGTTGATTCCGACCTTCCTAAAAATGCAGGCTTTATCATGTTATTAGCCAGAGGTAAGTGTTCACACTAGGCAGACAGGTCAGGTACCCATCCGATCTGAGATTACCTTGACGTTTGGTGGATGGGCTCACAATTTTTGGCCAAATCTTGTGCTAAGCATCTCATGTGTTTTTCATAGATTTCACAAGCCATTATGCTATTCACATTTCATGTATCGCACATTTCCTTGATTTAGTGCAATAAAATTGAGTGCAGCCATTGATCTATTAGCTATGTAAGTTTTTTTTTCGTTATGCACCAGTTCAGACTAGATTGCTGTTCAGTCAGTTTTCTTATATTTACTATGTACTATATTTCTAGACTTGAATGCCCCACCCTTCACCATGCTGTGATTTTTATTACATCCAAACACAGTTGGTTCCGACCTTCCTATAAATTCAGGCTTTACCATGTTATTAGCCAGAGGTAAGTGTTCACGCCAGGCAGACAGGTCAGGTACCCATCCGATCTGAGATTACCTTGACGTTTGGTGGATGGGCTCACAATTTTTGGCCAAATCTTGTGCTAAGCATCTCATGTGTTTTTTCATAGATTTCACAAGCCATTATGCTATTCACATTTCATGCATCACATATTTCCTTGCTTTAGTACAATAAAATTGAGTGCAGCCATTGATTTATTTGCTATGTAAGTTTTTTGGTTATGCACTAGTTCATACGAGATTGCTGTTCAGTAAGTTTTCTGATATTTACTATGTACTATTTTTTCTGACTTGAACACCCCACCCTTCACCATGCTGTGATTTTAATTACATCCTCACCATGCTGTGATTTTAATTACATCCAAACACACTTGGTTCCGACCTTCCTATAAATGCAGGCTTTACCATGTTATTAGCCAGAGGTAAGTGTTCACACTAGGCAGACATGTCAGGTACCCACCCGATCTGAGATTACCTTGACGTTTGGTGGATGGGCTCACAATTTTTGGCCAAATCTTGTGCTAAGCATCTCATGTGTTTTTTCATAGATTTCACAAGCCATTATGCTATTCACATTTCATGTATCGCACATTTCCTTGCTTTAGTACAATAAAATTGAGTGCAGCCATTGATCTATTTGCTATGTAAGTCTTTTTCGGTTATGCACCAGTTCAGACTAGATTGCTGTTCATTCAGTTTTCTTATATTTACTGTGTACTATATTTCCTGACTTGAATGCCCCGCCCTTCACCATGCTGTGATTTTTATTGCATCCAAACACAGTTGGTTCCGACCTTCCTATAAATGCAGGCTTTACCATGTTATTAGCCAGAGGTAAGTGTGCACACTAGGCAGCCAGGTCAGGTACCTATCTGATCTGAGACTACCTTGACGTTTGGTGGATGGGCTCACAATTTTTGGCCAAATCTTGTGCTAAGCATCTCATGTGTTTTATCATAGATTTCACAAGCCATTATGCTATTCACGTTTCATGTATCGCACATTTCCTTGATTTAGTACAATAAAATTGAGACCAGCCAATGATCTATTTGCTATGTAAGTCATTTTTCGTTATGCACCAGTTCAGAATAGATTGCTGTTCAGTCAGTTTTCTTATATTTACTATGTACTAATTTTTCTGACTTGAACGCCCCGCCCTTCACCATGCTGTGATTTTAATTACCTCCAAACACAGTTGGTTCCGACCTTCCTATAAATGCAGGCTTTACCATGTTATTAGCCAGAGGTAAGTGTTCACAGTAGGCAGAAAGGTCAGGTACCCATCCGATCTGAGATTACCTTGACGTTTGGTGGATGGGCTCACAATTTTTGGCCAAATCTTGTGCTAAGCATCTCATGTTTTTTCATAGATTTCACAAGCTATTATGCTATTCACATTTCATGTATCGCACATTTCCTTGCTTTAGTACAATAAAATAGAGTGCAGCCATTGATCTATTCGCTATGTAAGTCTTTTTTGGTTATGCACCAGTTCAGACTAGATTGCTGTTCAGTCAGTTTTCTTATGTTTACTATGTACTATTTTTTCTGAATTGAACTCCCCACCCTTCACCATGCTGTGATTTTAATTACATCCAAACACAGTTGGTTCCGACCTTCCTATAAATGCAGGCTTTACCATGTTATTAGCCAGAGGTAAGTGTTCACACAAGGCAGACAGCTCAAGTACCAATCCGGTCTGTGATTACCTTGAAGTTTGGTGGATGGGCTCACACTTTTTGGCCAAATCTTGTGCTAAGCATCTCATGTGTTTTTTCATAGATTTCACAAGCCACTATGCTATTCACATTTCAGGTATCACACTTTTCCTTGCTTTAGTACAATAAAATTGATTGCAGCCATTAATTTATTTGCTATGTAAGTCTTTTTTGGTTATGCACCAGTTCAGACTAGATTGCTCTTCAGTCAGTTTTCTTATAATTACTATGTACTCTTTTTTCTGACTTGAACGCCCCGCCCTTCACCATGCTGTGATTTTAAGTACATCCAAACACAGTTGGTTTCAAAGTTCCTATAAATGCAGGCTTTACCATGTTATTAGCCAGAGGTATGTGTTCACACTAGGCAGACAGGTCAGGTACCCATCCGATCTGAGATTACCTTGACGTTTGGTGGATGGGCTCACAATTTTTGGCCAAATCTTCCGGTAAGCATCTCATGTGTTTTTTCATAGATTTCACAAGCCATTATGCTATTCACATTTCATGTATCGCACATTTCCTTGCTTTAGTACAATAAAATTGAGTGCAGTCATTGATCTATTTGCTATGTAAGTCTTTTTTGGTTATGCACCAGTTCAGACTAGATTGCTGTACAGTAAGATTTCTGATATGTACCATGTACTATTTTTTCTGGCTTGAACGCCCCGCCCTTCACCATGCTGTGATTTTAATTACATCCAAACACAGTTGGTTCCAAGCTTCCTATAAATGCAGGCTTTACCATGTTATTAGCCAGAAGTAAGTGTTCACACTAGGCAGCCAGGTCAGGTACCTATCTGATCTGAGACTACCTTGACGTTTGGTGGATGGGCTCACAATTTTGGGCCAAATCTTGTGCTAAGCATCTCATGTGTTTTATCATAGATTTCACAAGCCATTATGCTATTCACGTTTCATGTATCGCACATTTCCTTGATTTAGTACAATAAAATTGAGACCAGCCAATGATCTATTTGCTATGTAAGTCATTTTTCGTTATGCACCAGTTCAGAATAGATTGCTGTTCATTCAGTTTTCTTATATTTACTATGTACTAATTTTTCTGACTTGAACGCCCCGCCCTTCACCATGCTGTGATTTTAATTACCTCCAAACACAGTTGGTTCCGACCTTCCTATAAATGCAGGCTTTACCATGTTATTAGCCAGAGGTAAGTGTTCACACAAGGCAGACAGCTCAAGTACCAATCCGGTCTGTGATTACCTTGAAGTTTGGTGGATGGGCTCACACTTTTTGGCCAAATCTTGTGCTAAGCATCTCATGTGTTTTTTCATAGATTTCACAAGCCACTATGCTATTCACATTTCATGTATCACACTTTTCCTTGCTTTAGTACAATAAAATTGATTGCAGCCATTAATTTATTTGCTATGTAAGTCTTTTTTGGTTATGCACCAGTTCAGACTAGATTGCTCTTCAGTCAGTTTTCTTATAATTACTATGTACTCTTTTTTCTGACTTGAACGCCCCGCCCTTCACCATGCTGTGATTTTAATTACATCCAAACACAGTTGGTTTCAAAGTTCCTATAAATGCAGGCTTTACCATGTTATTAGCCAGAGGTATGTGTTCACACTAGGCAGACAGGTCAGGTACCCATCCGATCTGAGATTACCTTGACGTTTGGTGGATGGGCTCACAATTTTTGGCCAAATCTTCTGGTAAGCATCTCATGTGTTTTTTCATAGATTTCACAAGCCATTATGCTATTCACATTTCATGTATCGCACATTTCCTTGCTTTAGTACAATAAAATTGAGTGCAGTCATTGATCTATTTGCTATGTAAGTCTTTTTTGGTTATGCACCAGTTCAGACTAGATTGCTGTACAGTAAGATTTCTGATATTTACCATGTACCATTTTTTCTGACTTAAACGCCCCGCCCTTCACCATGCTGTGATTTTAATTACATCCAAACACAGTTGGTTCCAAGCTTCCTATAAATGCAGGCTTTACCATGTTATTAGCCAGAAGTAAGTGTTCACACTAGGCAGCCAGGTCAGGTACCTATCTGATCTGAGACTACCTTGACGTTTGGTGGATGGGCTCACAATTTTGGGCCTAATCTTGTGCTAAGCATCTCATGTGTTTTATCATAGATTTCACAAGCCATTATGCTATTCACGTTTCATGTATCGCACATTTCCTTGATTTAGTACAATAAAATTGAGACCAGCCAATGATCTATTTGCTATGTAAGTCATTTTTCGTTATGCACCAGTTCAGAATAGATTGCTGTTCATTCAGTTTTCTTATATTTACTATGTACTAATTTTTCTGACTTGAACGCCCCGCCCTTCACCATGCTGTGATTTTAATTACCTCCAAACACAGTTGGTTCCGACCTTCCTATAAATGCAGGCTTTACCATGTTATTAGCCAGAGGTAAGTGTTCACACTAGGCAGAAACGTCAGGTACCCATCCGATCTGAGATTACCTTGACGTTTGGTGGATGGGCTCACAATTTTTGGCCAAATCTTGTGCTAAGCATCTCATGTGTTTTTTCATAGATTTCTCAAGCCATTATCCTATTCACATTTCATGTATCGCACATTTCCTTGCTTTAGTACAATAAAATTGAGTGCAGCCATTGATCTATTTGCTATGTAAGTCTTTTTTGGATATGCACTATTTCAGACTGGATTGCTGTTCAGTCAGTTTTCTAATATTTACTATGTACTATTTTTTCTGACTTGAACGCCCTGCCCTTCACCATGCTGTGATTTTAATTACATCCTAACACACTTGGTTCCGAACTTCCTATAAATGCAGGCTATACCATGTTATTAGCCAGAGGTAAGTGTTCACACTAGGCAGACAGGTCAGGTACCCACCTGATCTGAGATTACCTTGACGTTTGGTGGATGGGCTCACAATTTTTGGCCAAATCTTGTGCTAAGCATCTCATGTGTTTTTTCATAGATTTCACAAGCCATTATGCTATTCACATTTCATGTATCGCACATTTCCTTGCTTTAGTACAATAAAATTGAGTGCAGCCATTGATCTATTTGCTATGTAAGTCTTTTTCGGTTATGCACCAGTTCAGACTAGATTGCTGTTCATTCAGTTGTCTTATATTTACTATGTACTATATTTCCTGACTTGAATGCCCCGCCCTTCACCATGCTGTGATTTTTATTACATCCAAACACAGTTGGTTCCAACCTTCCTATAAATGCAGGCTTTACCCTGTTATGAGCCAGAGGTAAGTGTTCACACTATGCAGACAGGTCAGGTACCCATCCGATCTGAGATTACCTTGACGTTTGGTGGATGGGCTCACAATTTTTGGCCAAATCCTGTGCTAAGCATCTCATGTTTTTTCATAGATTTGACAAGCCATTATGCTATTCACATTTCATGTATCGCACATTTCCTTGCTTTAGTACAATAAAATTGAGTGCAGCCATTGATCTATTTGCTATGTAAGTCTTTTTTGGATATGCACTATTTCAGACTGGATTGCTGTTCAGTCAGTTTTCTAATATTTACTATGTACTATTTTTTCTGACTTGAACGCCCTGCCCTTCACCATGCTGTGATTTTAATTACATCCTAACACACTTGGTTCCGAACTTCCTATAAATGCAGGCTTTACCATGTTATTAGCCAGAGGTAAGTGTTCACACTAGGCAGACAGGTCAGGTACCCACCTGATCTGAGATTACCTTGACGTTTGGTGGATGGGCTCACAATTTTTGGCCAAATCTTGTGCTAAGCATCTCATGTGTTTTTTCATAGATTTCACAAGCCATTATGCTATTCACATTTCATGTATCGCACATTTCCTTGCTTTAGTACAATAAAATTGAGTGCAGCCATTGATCTATTTGCTATGTAAGTCTTTTTCGGTTATGCACCAGTTCAGACTAGATTGCTGTTCATTCAGTTTTCTTATATTTACTATGTACTATATTTCCTGACTTGAATGCCCCGCCCTTCACCATGCTGTGATTTCTATTACATCCAAACACAGTTGGTTCCAACCTTCCTATAAATGCAGGCTTTACCCTGTTATGAGCCAGAGGTAAGTGTTCACACTATGCAGACAGGTCAGGTACCCATCCGATCTGAGATTACCTTGACGTTTGGTGGATGGGCTCACAATTTTTGGCCAAATCCTGTGCTAAGCATCTCATGTTTTTTCATAGATTTGACAAGCCATTATGCTATTCACATTTCATGTATCGCACATTTCCTTGCTTTAGTACAATAAAATTGAGTGCAGCCATTGATCTATTTGCTATGTAAGTCTTTTTTGGTTATGCACCAGTTCAGACTAGATTGCTGTTCAGTCAGTTTTCTTATATTTACTATGTACTATTTTTTCTGAATTGAACGCCCCACCCTTCACCATGCTGTGATTTTAATTACATGCAAACACAGTTGGTTCCGACCTTCCTATAAATGCAGGCTTTACCATGTTATTAGCCAGAGGTAAGTGTTCACACAAGGCAGACATCTCAAGTACCAATCCGGTCTGTGATTACTTTGAAGTTTGGTGGATGGGCTGACAATTTTTGGCCAAATCTTGTGCTAAGCATCTCATGTGTTTTTTCATAGATTTCACAAGCCATTATGCTATTCACATTTCATGTATTGCACATTTCCTTGCTTTAGTACAATAAAATAGAGTGCAGCCATTGATCTATTTGCTATGTAAGTCTTTTTTTGGATATGCACTAGTTCAGACTAGATTGCTGTTCAGTCAGTTTTCTTATATTTACTATGTATTTTTTTTTCTGACTTGAACACCCCGCCTTTCAACATGCTGTGATTTTAATTACCTCCAAACACAGTTGGTTCCGACCCTCCTATAAATGCAGGCTTTACCATGTTATTATCCAGAGGTAAGTGTTCACACTAGGCAGACAGGTCAGGTACCCATCCGATCTGAGATTACCTTGACGTTTGGTGGATGGGCTCACAATTTTTGGCCAAATCTTGTGCTAAGCATCTCATGTGTTTTTTCATAGATTTCACAAGCCGTTATGCTATTCACATTTCATGTATCGCACATTTCCTTGCTTTAGTACAATAAAATTGACTGCAGCCAATGATCTATTTGCTATGTAAGTCATTTTTGGTTATGCACCAGTTCAGACTAGATTGCTGTTCAGTCAGTTTACTTATATTTACTATGTACTATTTTTTCTGACTTGAACGCCCTGCCCTTCACCATGCTGTGATTTTAATTACATCCAAACACAGTTGGTTCCGACCTTCCTTTAAATTCAGGCTTTACCATGTTATTAGCCAGAGGTAAGTGTTCACACTAGGCAGACAGGTCAGGTACCCATCCGATCTGAGATTACCTTGACGTTTGGTGGATGGGCTCACAATTTTTGGCCAAATCTACTGGTAAGCATCTCATGTGTTTTTTCAAAGATTTTGCAAGCCATTATGCTATTCACATTTCATGTATCGCACATTTCCTTGCTTTAGTACAATAAAATTGAGTGCAGCCATTGATCTATTTGCTATGTAAGTCTTTTTTGGTTATGCTCCAGTTCAGACTAGATTGCTGTTCAGTCAGTTTTCTTATATTTACTATGTACTATTTTTTCTGACTTGAACACCCCGCCCTTCACAATGCTGTGATTTTAATTACATCCAAACACAGTTGGTTCCGACCTTCCTATAAATGCAGGCTTTACCATGTTATTAGCCAGAGGTAAGTTTTCACACTAGGCAGACAGGTCAGGTACCCATCCGATCTGAGATTACCTTGACGTTTGGTGGATGGGCTCACAATTTTTGGCCAAATCTTGTGCTAAGCATCTCATGTGTTTTTTCATAGATTTCACAAGCCATTATGCTATTCACATTTCATGTATCGCACATTTCCTTGCTTTAGTACAATAAAATTGATTGCAGCCATTGATCTATTTGCTATGTAAGTCTTTTTTGGTTATGCACCAGTTCAGACTAGATTGCTGTTCAGTCAGTTTTCTTATATTTACTATGTACTATTTTTTCTGACTTGAGTGCCCCGCCCTTCAGCATGCTGTGATTTTAATTACATCCAAACACAGTTGGTTCCGACCTTCCTATAAATGCAGGCTTTACCATGTTATTAGCCAGAGGTAAGTGTTCACACTAGGCAGACAGGTCAGGTACCCATCCGATCTGAGATTACCTTGACGTTTGGTGGATGGGCTCACAATTTTTGGCCAAATCTTGTGCTAAGCATCTCATGTGTTTTTTCATAGATTTCACAAGCCATTATGCTATTCACATTTCATGTATCGCACATTTCCTTGCTTTAGTACAATAAAATTGATTGCAGCCATTGATCTATTTGCTATGTAAGTCTTTTTTGGTTATGCACCAGTTCAGACTAGATTGCTGTTCAGTCAGTTTTCTTATATTTACTATGTACTATTTTTTCTGACTTGAGTGCCCCGCCCTTCAGCATGCTGTGATTTTAATTACATCCAAACACAGTTGGTTCCGACCTTCCTATAAATGCAGGCTTTACCATGTTATTAGCCAGAGGTAAGTGTTCACACTAGGCAGACAGGTCAGGTACCCATCCGATCTGAGATTACCTTGACGTTTGGTGGATGGGCTCACAATTTTTGGCCAAATCTTGTGCTAAGCATCTCATGTGTTTTTTCATAGATTTCACAAGCTATTATGCTATTCACATTTCATGTATCGCACATTTCCTTGCTTTAGTACAATAAAATTGAGTGCAGCCATTGATCTATTTGCTATGTAAGTCTTTTTTGGTTATGCTCCAGTTCAGACTAGATTGCTGTTCAGTCAGTTTTCTTATATTTACTATGTACTATTTTTTCTGACTTGAACACCCCGCCCTTCACCATGCTGTGATTTTAATTACATCCAAACACAGTTGGTTCCGACCTTCCTATAAATGCAGGCTTTACCATGTTATTAGCCAGAGGTAAGTTTTCACACTAGGCAGACAGGTCAGGTACCCATCCGATCTGAGATTACCTTGACGTTTGGTGGATGGGCTCACAATTTTTGGCCAAATCTTGTGCTAAGCATCTCATGTGTTTTTTCATAGATTTCACAAGCCATTATGCTATTCACATTTCATGTATCGCACATTTCCTTGCTTTAGTACAATAAAATTGAGTGCAGCCATTGATCTATTTGCTATGTAAGTCTTTTTTGGTTATGCACCAGTTCAGACTAGATTGCTGTTCAGTCAGTTTTCTTATATTTACTATGTACTATTTTTTCTGACTTGAGTGCCCCGTGCTTCACCATGCTGTGATTTTAATTACATCCAAACACAGTTGGTTCCGACCTTCCTATAAATGCAGGCTTTACCATGTTATTAGCCAGAGGTAAGTGTTCACACTAGGCAGACAGGTCAGGTACCCATCCGATCTGAGATTACCTTGAAGTTTGGTGGATGGGCTCACACTTTTTGGCAAAATCTTGTGCTAAGCATCTAATGTGTTTTTTCATAGATTTCACAAGCCACTATGCTATTCACATTTCATGTATCACACATTTCCTTGCTTTAGTACAATAAAATTGAGTGCAGCCATTAATCTATTTGCTATGTAAGTCTTTTTTGGTTATGCACCAGTTCAGACTAGATTGCTCTTCAGTCAGTTTTCTTATAATTACTATGTACTCTTTTTTCTGACTTGAACGCCCCGCCCTTCACCATGCTGTGATTTTAATTACATCCAAACACAGTTGGTTCCGACCTTCCTATAAATGCAGGCTTTACCATGTTATTAGCCAGAGGAAAGTTTTAACACTAGGCAGACAGGTCAGGTACCCATCCGATCTGAGATTACCTTGACGTTTGGTGGATGGGCTCACAATTTTTGGCCAAATCTTGTGCTAAGCATCTCATGTGTTTTTTCATAGATTTCACAAGCCATTATGCTATTCACATTTCATGTATCGCACATTTCCTTGCTTTAGTACAATAAAATTGAGTGCAGCCATTGATCTATTTGCTATGTAAGTCTTTTTTGGTTATGCACCAGTTCAGACTAGATTGCTGTTCAGTCAGTTTTCTTATATTTACTATGTACTATTTTTTCTGACTTGAGTGCCCCGTGCTTCACCATGCTGTGATTTTAATTACATCCAAACACAGTTGGTTCCAACCTTCCTATAAATGCAGGCTTTACCATGTTATTAGCCAGAGGTAAGTGTTCACACTAGGCAGACAGGTCAGGTACCCATCCGATCTGAGATTACCTTGAAGTTTGGTGGATGGGCTCACACTTTTTGGCAAAATCTTGTGCTAAGCATCTAATGTGTTTTTTCATAGATTTCACAAGCCACTATGCTATTCACATTTCATGTATCACACATTTCCTTGCTTTAGTACAATAAAATTGAGTGCAGCCATTAATCTATTTGCTATGTAAGTCTTTTTTGGTTATGCACCAGTTCAGACTAGATTGCTCTTCAGTCAGTTTTCTTATAATTACTATGTACTCTTTTTTCTGACTTGAACGCCCCGCCCTTCACCATGCTGTGATTTTAATTACATCCAAACACAGTTGGTTTCAAAGTTCCTATAAATGCAGGCTTTACCATGTTATTAGCCAGAGGTATGTGTTCACACTAGGCAGACTGGTCAGGTACCCATCCGATCTGAGATTACCTTGACGTTTGGTGGATGGGCTCACAATTTTTGGCCAAATCTTCTAGTTAGCATCTCATGTGTTTTTTCATAGATTTCACAAGCCATTATGCTATTCACATTTCATGTATCACACATTTCCTTGCTTTAGTACAATAAAATTGAGTGCAGTCATTGATCTATTTGCTATGTAAGTCTATTTCGGTTATGCTCCAGTTCAGACTAGATTGCTGTTCAGTCAGTTTTCTTATATTTACTATGTACTATTTTTTCTGACTTGAGTGCCCCGCGCTTCACCATGCTGTGATTTTAATTACATCCAAACACAGTTGGTTCCAACCTTCCTATAAATGCAGGCTTTACCATGTTATTAGCCAGAGGTAAGTTTTCACACTAGGCAGACAGGTCAGGTACCCATCCGATCTGAGATTACCTTGACGTTTGGTGGATGGGCTCACAATTTTTGGCCAAATCTTGTGCTAAGCATCTCATGTGTTTTTTCATAGATTTCACAAGCCATTATGCTATTCACATTTCATGTATCGCACATTTCCTTGCTTTAGTACAATAAAATTGAGTGCAGCCATTGATCTATTTGCTATGTAAGTCTTTTTTGGTTATGCACCAGTTCAGACTAGATTGCTGTTCAGTCAGTTTTCTTATATTTACTATGTACTATTTTTTCTGACTTGAGTGCCCCGCCCTTCACCATGCTGTGATTTTAATTACATCCAAACACAGTTGGTTTCAAAGTTCCTATAAATGCAGGCTTTACCATGTTATTAGCCAGAGGTATGTGTTCACACTAGGCAGACAGGTCAGGTACCCATCCGATCTGAGATTACCTTGACATTTGGTGGATGGGCTCACAATTTTTGGCCAAATCTTCTAGTAAGCATCTCATGTGTTTTTTCATAGATTTCACAAGCCATTATGCTATTCACATTTCATGTATCACACATTTCCTTGCTTTAGTACAATAAAATTGAGTGCAGTCATTGATCTATTTGCTATGTAAGTCTTTTTCGGTTATGCTCCAGTTCAGATTAGATTGCTGTTCAGTCAGTTTTCTTATATTTACTATGTACTATTTTTTCTGACTTGAACACCCCGCCCTTCACCATGCTGTGAATTTAATTACATCCAAACACAGTTGGTTCCAACCTTCCTATAAATGCAGGCTTTACCATGTTATTAGCCAGAGGTAAGTGTTCACACTAGGCAGACAGGTCAGGTACCCATCCGATCTGACATTACCTTGACTTTTGGTGGATGGGCTCACAATTTTTGACCAAATCTTGTGCTAAGCATCTCATGTGTTTTTTCATAGATTTTACAAGCCATTATGATATTCACATTTCATGTATCACATATTTCCTTGCTTTAGTACAATAAAATTGAGTGCAGCCATTGATTTATTTGCTATGTAAGTCTTTTTTGGTTATGCACCAGTTCAGACTAGATTGCTGTTCAGTAAGATTTCTGATATTTACTATGTACTATTTTTTCTGACTTGAACGCCCCACCCCTCACCTTGCTGTGATTTTAATTACATCCAAACACAGTTGGTTCCGAGCTTCCTATAAATGCAGGCTTTACCATGTTATTAGCCAGAGGTAAGTTTTCACACTAGGCAGACAGGTCAGGTACCCATCCGATCTGAGATTACCTTGACGTTTGGTGGATGGGCTCACAATTTTTGGCCAAATCTTGTGCTAAGCATCTCATGTGTTTTTTCATAGATTTCACAAGCCATTATGCTATTCACATTTCATGTATCGCACATTTCCTTGCTTTAGTACAATAAAATTGAGTGCAGCCATTGATCTATTTGCTATGTAAGTCTTTTTTGGTTATGCACCAGTTCAGACTAGATTGCTGTTCAGTCAGTTTTCTTATATTTACTATGTACTATTTTTTCTGACTTGAGTGCCCCGCGCTTCACCATGCTGTGATTTTAATTACTTCCAAACACAGTTGGTTCCGACCTTCCTATAAATGCAGGCTTTACCATGTTATTAGCCAGAGGTAAGTGTTCACACTAGGCAGACAGGTCAGGTACCCATCCGATCTGAGATTACCTTGAAGTTTGGTGGATGGGCTCACACTTTTTGGCCAAATCTTGTGCTAAGCATCTAATGTGTTTTTTCATAGATTTCACAAGCCACTATGCTATTCACATTTCATGTATCACACATTTCCTTGCTTTAGTACAATAAAATTGAGTGCAGCCATTAATCTATTTGCTATGTAAGTCTTTTTTGGTTATGCACCAGTTCAGACTAGATTGCTCTTCAGTCAGTTTTCTTATAATTACTATGTACTCTTTTTTCTGACTTGAACGCCCCGCCCTTCACCATGCTGTGATTTTAATTACATCCAAACACAGTTGGTTTCAAAGTTCCTATAAATGCAGGCTTTACCATGTTATTAGCCAGAGGTATGTGTTCACACTAGGCAGACTGGTCAGGTACCCATCCGATCTGAGATTACCTTGACGTTTGGTGGATGGGCTCACAATTTTTGGCCAAATCTTCTAGTAAGCATCTCATGTGTTTTTTCATAGATTTCACAAGCCATTATGCTATTCACATTTCATGTATCACACATTTCCTTGCTTTAGTACAATAAAATTGAGTGCAGTCATTGATCTATTTGCTATGTAAGTCTATTTCGGTTATGCTCCAGTTCAGACTAGATTGCTGTTCAGTCAGTTTTCTTATATTTACTATGTACTATTTTTTCTGACTTGAACACCCCGCCCTTCACCATGCTGTGAATTTAATTACATCCAAACACAATAGGTTCCAACCTTCCTATAAATGCAGGCTTTACCATGTTATTAGCCAGAGGTAAGTTTTCACACTAGGCAGACAGGTCAGGTACCCATCCGATCTGAGATTACCTTGACGTTTGGTGGATGGGCTCACAATTTTTGGCCAAATCTTGTGCTAAGCATCTCATGTGTTTTTTCATAGATTTCACAAGCCATTATGCTATTCACATTTCATGTATCGCACATTTCCTTGCTTTAGTACAATAAAATTGAGTACAGCCATTGATCTATTTGCTATGTAAGTCTTTTTTGGTTATGCACCAGTTCAGACTAGATTGCTGTTCAGTCAGTTTTCTTATATTTACTATGTACTATTTTTTCTGACTTGAGTGCCCCGCCCTTCACCATGCTGTGATTTTAATTACATCCAAACACAGTTGGTTTCAAAGTTCCTATAAATGCAGGCTTTACCATGTTATTAGCCAGAGGTATGTGTTCACACTAGGCAGACAGGTCAGGTACCCATCCGATCTGAGATTACCTTGACGTTTGGTGGATGGGCTCACAATTTTTGGCCAAATCTTCTAGTAAGCATCTCATGTGTTTTTTCATAGATTTCACAAGCCATTATGCTATTCACATTTCATGTATCACACATTTCCTTGCTTTAGTACAATAAAATTGAGTGCAGTCATTGATCTATTTGCTATGTAAGTCTTTTTCGGTTATGCTCCAGTTCAGATAAGATTGCTGTTCAGTCAGTTTTCTTATATTTACTATGTACTATTTTTTCTGACTTGAACACCCCGCCCTTCACCATGCTGTGAATTTAATTACATCCAAACACAGTTGGTTCCAACCTTCCTATAAATGCAGGCTTTACCATGTTATTAGCCAGAGGTAAGTGTTCACACTAGGCAGACAGGTCAGGTACCCATCCGATCTGACATTACCTTGAAGTTTGGTGGATGGGCTCACACTTTTTGGCCAAATCTTGTGCTAAGCATCTAATGTGTTTTTTCATAGATTTCACAAGCCACTATGCTATTCACATTTCATGTATCACACATTTCCTTGCTTTAGTACAATAAAATTGAGTGCAGTCATTAATCTATTTGCTATGTAAGTCTTTTTTGGTTATGCACCAGTTCAGACTAGATTGCTCTTCAAATGTAAAGAAGGGGGACAGCACCACAGCAGTTGTGGAAAAAGAACCACTTGTTTATTCCACCTCTTGCAACGTTTCGGTCCTTTAGACCTTTGTCAAGCATAATACACAAATAATCCAGCCACCATTATAAACCATTTATCCCTCCCCCTTAATTAACTAGTAACCAATGGGAGGGTTCAGTATAAACAAAAAACATATACATATATAATTATAGTTAAAAACCATATCACATGAAAGGCCCACCATATATCCTAACTTTTAGTGGGGTAATACCCACCCTGATCGCTCCTTCTCATTGAATCAACCCCCAAAAAACATCATAATATGCAACCCACATGTTCTATTAATAAACAAAGATCGCACCAATCCACATGCAGCATCAGCCGTGTTCATAGTAACGGGGCGTGTCCATAACCCCAGCCATCCAATCACCTCCCCAGAAAATTCCCCTGACATCATAACAAGGTGTGTCTATAATGGCGCTGGTCCAATTGAAGCCTCAGAATCCTCATGTGACTTGAGCGTCATATGTCCAGCCTGCCTTACACCGCTCATATCCCTAGAGTCTCCAGAGCGTTCATTCCACAATGGGCATGTCCATAGCGGCGTCCTCCTCAAGTCTCTTAGTGCACAAATCACAGTCCGGTGCTGCAGCACCCTTGGCACGCTGGAACATATCTGATACACTGACGCATTCAGCCGCAGACTATCCTCGGGCAACCAAACGTGTCCCGACATAATAATGGAGCAAGGTAGTGTGTACTTAAAGGGAGCGATCTTAATTAATAGTTGTTAAACTTCATAGTGTTTCAACATCTCAGGTCCATACGTAAGGATATCACAATCCAATCGGATCTCAACCAATCCATATGGACCTGAAATGAGAGAACACAAAAGCAGGGAGAAAACAACAATCAAAAAAAATAAAACACATATAACAGATGTTTCCTCAACAACAAGAGGGATATGGACTCTGAACGGTTTTAAACAAATAAAAATGCCATTCTCCTCTCATATTAATCCCTACAGTGGCTAATGCATACATAACGACTGCCTACCAGGGATTCCCAGCCAGTCTCCCATGCTGGTACTTGCCTAGCCTCAAGCTGCTTAGCATTTACAATCTGCCGAGGGCAGACACATTCAGCTTAGTATAGCAATCATACAATACTCCCTCTATATATACTTCCATATACAGGTACTAGTCGCATACATATCCATCCATAGGGGATGACACCATACATAGGGGGCCGATCAAGATAATGCAATAAAATAACATACAACACGGATTAAAAGCAAAATTATACCAACGAAGAAGCCGCAATGAACCCATAGAATGTTTATAGAAGACAATTTTGTGGATAGTCAATATTCAAACCCTTTGGGGAAAGTGTATCTAACTCATATATCCACTTTAACTCTTTCCTTTTGAGAAGAGAGATCCGATCTCCCCCACGTCTGAGCATAGGTACATCGTCTATAACACGATATCTGAGCTGATTGATCGAATGACCCCGATCATGAAAATGCCGGGGTACCGGAAGGTCAATAAGTTTTTTTCTAATCGTACTTTTGTGCTTTGAGATCCTAGCCTTGACCTCCATCGTGGTCTCTCCTACGTAGTAAAGACCACAAGGGCAGCTCAGGATGTACACCACAAAACTACTTTTGCAAGTATAGCGTTTGCGTATTGTGTATTCCTTTCCAGTCTGGGGGTGATAAAAAACTGCCCCCTTGAGGAGATTATTACAACTTGCACATCCCAGACATGGGAAATTACCCATACTGGGATGACTCAACGTAGTCTGTAGGTCCCTCCTTGAGCTGCCTACATCTGAAACCACTAACTCATCTCTCAAGCTCCTATTCCTCCTATACGACAATAGCGGGGGAGATTGAAACTCATTGATATTCCTATGACCTCTACTCAATACCGACCAATGTCTTCGGATGATCTCTGAAATTCGTCCACTATGACTATTAAAAGTTGTGACAAACGGTATCCTTCTCACAGTGTCAAGAGCTGCCCTGGGGGTCAGGAGCTCACCCCTAGCCTTATTCAGCGTTTTTACTTTAAATTTATCTAAATCCCTCTGTGGGTATCCCCTCATTAGGAATTTTTGGCACATCTCATTGAGTCTGGTGTCTATCCTAGACTCATCCGAGACAATTCTCCTGACCCTCAGGAGCTGGCTCCATGGCAAAGACTCCACCATTCTACGAGGATGTTCACTGGAGAAGTGAAGAAGATTATTTCTATCAGTCTGTTTGGTAAACAGGTCAGTATGCAATAGTCCCTCATATTTATAGACACTTGTATCCAAGAATTGTATCATTGTTTGGGAGCTTTCCATGGTGAAACCCAGCTCAGGGTAAAGTGGATATATGAGTTAGATACACTTTCCCCAAAGGGTTTGAATATTGACTATCCACAAAATTGTCTTCTATAAACATTCTATGGGTTCATTGCGGCTTCTTCGTTGGTATAATTTTGCTTTTAATCCGTGTTGTATGTTATTTTATTGCATTATCTTGATCGGCCCCCTATGTATGGTGTCATCCCCTATGGATGGATATGTATGCGACTAGTACCTGTATATGGAAGTATATATAGAGGGAGTATTGTATGATTGCTATACTAAGCTGAATGTGTCTGCCCTCGGCAGATTGTAAATGCTAAGCAGCTTGAGGCTAGGCAAGTACCAGCATGGGAGACTGGCTGGGAATCCCTGGTAGGCAGTCGTTATGTATGCATTAGCCACTGTAGGGATTAATATGAGAGGCGAATGGCATTTTTATTTGTTTAAAACCGTTCAGAGTCCATATCCCTCTTGTTGTTGAGGAAACATCTGTTATATGTGTTTTATTTTTTTTGATTGTTGTTTTCTCCCTGCTTTTGTGTTCTCTCATTTCAGGTCCATATGGATTGGTTGAGATCCGATTGGATTGTGATATCCTTACGTATGGACCTGAGATGTTGAAACACTATGAAGTTTAACAACTATTAATTAAGATCGCTCCCTTTAAGTACACACTACCTTGCTCCATTATTATGTCGGGACACGTTTGGTTGCCCGAGGATAGTCTGCGGCTGAATGCGTCAGTGTATCAGATATGTTCCAGCGTGCCAAGGGTGCTGCAGCACCGGACTGTGATTTGTGCACTAAGAGACTTGAGGAGGACGCCGCTATGGACATGCCCATTGTGGAATGAACGCTCTGGAGACTCTAGGGATATGAGCGGTGTAAGGCAGGCTGGACATATGACGCTCAAGTCACATGAGGATTCTGAGGCTTCAATTGGACCAGCGCCGTTATAGACACACCTTGTTATGATGTCAGGGGAATTTTCTGGGGAGGTGATTGGATGGCTGGGGTTATGGACACGCCCCGTTACTATGAACACGGCTGATGCTGCATGTGGATTGGTGCGATCTTTGTTTACTAATAGAACATGTGGGTTGCATATTATGATGTTTTTTGGGGGTTGATTCAATGAGAAGGAGCGATCAGGGTGGGTATTACCCCACTAAAAGTTAGGATATATGGTGGGCCTTTCATGTGATATGGTTTTTAACTATAATTATATATGTATATGTTTTTTGTTTATACTGAACCCTCCCATTGGTTACTAGTTAATTAAGGGGGAGGGATAAATGGTTTATAATGGTGGCTGGATTATTTGTGTATTATGCTTGACAAAGGTCTAAAGGACCGAAACGTTGCAAGAGGTGGAATAAACAAGTGGTTCTTTTTTCACAACTGCTGTGGTGCTGTCCCCCTTCTTTACATTTGGACTTGGATTTGGATACCGGGATGGATCCCCTGGTAAGGACGTGCACCATGTTATCCATAAAGATAGCACATGTTTAGGGTGCGGCTGGACTACTATTTTGTGTAGATTGCTCTTCAGTCAGTTTTCTTATAATTACTATGTACTCTTTTTTCTGACTTGAACGCCCCGCCCTTCACCATGCTGTGATTTTAATTACATCCAAACACAGTTGGTTCCGACCTTCCTATAAATGCAGGCTTTACCATGTTATTAGCCAGAGGTATGTGTTCACACTAGGCAGACTGGTCAGGTACCCATCCGATCTGAGATTACCTTGACGTTTGGTGGATGGGCTCACAAATTTTGGCCAAATCTTCTAGTAAGCATCTCATGTGTTTTTTCATAGATTTCACAAGCCATTATGCTATTCACATT
The DNA here is from genome assembly GCF_051348905.1 of Ranitomeya variabilis. Lineage (NCBI taxonomy): Eukaryota > Metazoa > Chordata > Amphibia > Anura > Dendrobatidae > Ranitomeya > Ranitomeya variabilis. The sequence goes on from NC_135232.1 coordinate 521,338,046, forward strand.
TCATGTATCACACATTTCCTTGCTTTAGTACAATAAAATTGAGTGCAGTCATTGATCTATTTGCTATGTAAGTCTATTTCGGTTATGCTCCAGTTCAGACTAGATTGCTGTTCAGTCAGTTTTCTTATATTTACTATGTACTATTTTTTCTGACTTGAACACCCCGCCCTTCACCATGCTGTGAATTTAATTACATCCAAACACAGTTGGTTCCAACCTTCCTATAAATGCAGGCTTTACCATGTTATTAGCCAGAGGTAAGTTTTCACACTAGGCAGACAGGTCAGGTACCCATCCGATCTGAGATTACCTTGACGTTTGGTGGATGGGCTCACAATTTTTGGCCAAATCTTGTGCTAAGCATCTCATGTGTTTTTTCATAGATTTCTCAAGCCATTATCCTATTCACATTTCATGTATCGCACATTTCCATGCTTTAGTACAATAAAATTGAGTGCAGCCATTGATTTATTTGCTATGTAAGTCTTTTTTGGTTATGCACCAGTTCAGACTAGATTGCTGTTCAGTAAGATTTCTGATATTTACTATGTACTATTTTTTCTGACTTGAACGCCCCACCCTTCACCTTGCTGTGATTTTAATTACATCCAAACACAGTTGGTTCCGAGCTTCCTATAAATGCAGGCTTTACCATGTTATTAGCCAGAGGTAAGTGTTCACACTAGGCAGAAAGATCAGGTACCCATCCGCTCTGAGATTACCTTGACGTTTGGTGGATGGGCTCACAATTTTTGGCCAAATCTTGTGCTAAGCATCTCATGTGTTTTTTCATAGATTTCTCAAGCCATTATCCTATTCACATTTCATGTATCGCACATTTCCATGCTTTAGTACAATAAAATTGAGTGCAGCCATTGATCTATTTGCTATGTAAGTCTTTTTTGGATATGCACTAGTTCAGACTATATTGGTGTTCAGTCAGTTTTCTAATATTTACTATGTACTATTTTTTCTGACTTGAACGCCCTGCCCTTCACCATGCTGTGATTTTAATTACATCCAAACACAGTTGGTTCCGACCTTCCTATAAATGCAGGCTTTACCATGTTATTAGCCAGAGGTAAGTGTTCACACTAGGCAGACAGGTCAGGTACCCACCTGATCTGAGATTACCTTGATGTTTGGTGGATGGGCTCACAATTTTTGGCCAAATCTTGTGGTAAGCATCTCATGTGTTTTTTCTTAGATTTCACAAGCCATTATGCTATTCACATTTCATGTATCGCACATTTCCTTGCTTTAGTACAATAAAATTGAGTGCAGCCATTGATCTATTTGCTATGTAAGTCTTTTTTGGTTATGCACCAGTTCAGACTAGATTGCTGTTCAGTCAGTTTTCTTATATTTACTATGTACTATTTTTTCTGAACTGAACGCCCCACCCTTCACCATGCTGTGATTTTAATTACATCCAAACACAGTTGGTTCCCGACCTTCCTATAAATGCAGGCTTTACCATGTTATTAGCCAGAGGTAAGTGTTCACACTAGGCAGACAGGTCAGGTACCCTTCCGATCTGAGATTACCTTGAAGTTTGGTGGATGGGCTCACACTTTTTGGCCAAATCTTGTGCTAAGCATCTAATGTGTTTTTTCATAGATTTCACAAGCCACTATGCTATTCACATTTCATGTATCACACATTTCCTTGCTTTAGTACAATAAAATTGAGTGCAGCCATCAATCTATTTGCTATGTAAGTCTTTTTTGGTTATGCACCAGTTCAGACTAGATTGCTGTTCAGTCAGTTTTCTTATATTTACTATGTACTATTTTTTCGGACTTGAGTGCCCCGCCCTTCACCATGCTGTGATTTTAATTACATCCAAACACAGTTGGTTTCAAAGTTCCTATAAATGCAGGCTTTACCATGTTATTAGCCAGAGGTATGTGTTCACACTAGGCAGACAGGTCAGGTACCCATCCGATCTGAGATTACCTTGACGTTTGGTGGATGGGCTCACAATTTTTGGCCAAATCTTCTAGTAAGCATCTCATGTGTTTTTTCATAGATTTCACAAGCCATTATGCTATTCACATTTCATGTATCACACATTTCCTTGCTTTAGTACAATAAAATTGAGTGCAGTCATTGATCTATTTGCTATGTAAGTCTTTTTCGGTTATGCTCCAGTTCAGATAAGATTGCTGTTCAGTCAGTTTTCTTATATTTACTATGTACTATTTTTTCTGACTTGAACACCCCGCCCTTCACCATGCTGTGAATTTAATTACATCCAAACACAGTTGGTTCCAACCTTCCTATAAATGCAGGCTTTACCATGTTATTAGCCAGAGGTAAGTGTTCACACTAGGCAGACAGGTCAGGTACCCACCTGATCTGAGATTACCTTGACATTTGGTGGATGGGCTCACAATTTTTGGCCAAATCTTGTGCTAAGCATCTCATGTGTTTTTTCATAGATTTCACAAGCCATTATGCTATTCACATTTCAAGTATCGCACATTTCCTTGCTTTAGTACAATAAAATTGAGTGCAGCCATTGATCAATTTGCTATGTAAGTCTTTTTTGGTTATGCACCAGTTCAGACTAGATTGCTGTTCAGTCAGTTTTCTTATATTTACTATGTACTATTTTTTCGGACTTGAGTGCCCCGCCCTTCACCATGCTGTGATTTTAATTACATCCAAACACAGTTGGTTCCGACCTACCTATAAATGCAGGCTTTACCATGTTATTAGCCAGAGGTAAGTGTTCACACTAGGCAGACAGGTCAGGTACCCATCCGATCTGAGATTACCTTGACGTTTGGTGGATGGGCTCACAATTTTTGGCCAAATCTTGAGCTAAGCATCTCATGTGTTTTTTCATAGATTTCACAAGCCATTATGCTATTCACATTTCATGTATCGCACATTTCCTTGCTTTAGTACAATAAAATTGAGTGCAGCCATTGATCTATTTGCTATGTAAGTCTTTTTTGGTTATGCACCAGTTCAGACTAGATTGCTGTTCAGTCAGTTTTCTTATATTTACTATGTACTATTTTTTCTGAACTGAACGCCCCACCCTTCACCATGCTGTGATTTTAATTACATCCAAACACAGTTGGTTCCCGACCTTCCTATAAATGCAGGCTTTACCATGTTATTAGCCAGAGGTAAGTGTTCACACTAGGCAGACAGGTCAGGTACCCATCCGATCTGAGATTACCTTGAAGTTTGGTGGATGGGCTCACACTTTTTGGCCAAATCTTGTGCTAAGCATCTAATGTGTTTTTTCATAGATTTCACAAGCCACTATGCTATTCACATTTCATGTATCACACATTTCCTTGCTTTAGTACAATAAAATTGAGTGCAGCCATCAATCTATTTGCTATGTAAGTCTTTTTTGGTTATGCACCAGTTCAGACTAGATTGCTGTTCAGTCAGTTTTCTTATATTTACTATGTACTATTTTTTCGGACTTGAATGCCCTGCCCTTCACCTTGCTGTGATTTTAATTACATCCAAACACAGTTGGTTTCAAAGTTCCTATAAATGCAGGCTTTACCATGTTATTAGCCAGAGGTAAGTGTTCACACTAGGCAGACAGGTCAGGTACCCATCCGATCTGAGATTACCTTGAAGTTTGGTGGATGGGCTCACAATTTTTGGCCAAGTCTTCTAGTAAGCATCTCATGTGTTTTTTCATAGATTTCACAAGCCATTATGCTATTCGCATTTCATGTATCGCACATTTCCTTGCTTTAGTACAATAAAATTGAGTGCAGTCATTGATCTATTTGCTATGTAAGTCTTTTTCGGTTATGCTCCAGTTCAGACTAGATTGCTGTTCAGTCAGTTTTCTTATATTTACTATGTACTATTTTTTCTGACTTGAATGCCCTGCCCTTCACCTTGCTGTGATTTTAATTACATCCAAACACAGTTGGTTCCGAGCTTCCTATAAATGCAGGCTTTACCATGTTATTAGCCAGAGGTAAGTGTTCACACTAGGCAGAAAGGTCAGGTACCCATCCGATCTGAGATTACCTTGACGTTTGGTGGATGGGCTCACAATTTTTGGCCAAATCTTGTGCTAAGCATCTCATGTGTTTTTTCATAGATTTCTCAAGCCATTATCCTATTCACATTTCATGTATCGCACATTTCCTTGTTTTAGTACAATAAAATTGAGTGCAGCCATTGATCTATTTGCTATGTAAGTCTTTTTTGGATATGCACTAGTTCAGACTGTATTGCTGTTCAGTCAGTTTTCTAATATTTACTATGTACTATTTTTTCTGACTTGAACGCCCTGCCCTTCACCATGCTGTGACTTTAATTACATCCAAACACAGTTGGTTCCGACCTTCCTTTAAATGCAGGCTTTACCATGTTATTAGCCAGAGGTAAGTGTTCACACTAGGCAGACAGGTCAGGTACCCATCCATCCGATCTGAGATTACCTTGACGTTTGGTGGATGGGCTCACAATTTTTGGCCAAATCTTCTGGTAAGCATCTCATGTGTTTTTTCATAGATTTCACAAGCCATTATGCTATTCACATTTCATGTATCGCACATTTCCTTGCTTTAGTACAATAAAATTGAGTGCAGCCATTGATCAATTTGCTATGTAAGTCTTTTTCGGTGGCTGGATCTGCTCCTCCAGCCTCTCGTCCAGAGAACTCCTGGCTATCTTAGGGACAGTACTGATGTCCTCAACTTCATGGAGGAGTTCATATGGCAGCCAAACTTTTCATGGATCACCTCAGATGTCACTTCGTTATATACCTCTATACCATATGAAGTGGCGTTATTTGCTCTTGAATTTCACATGCAGAAATATAGTGATTTCTCTGCGGACCTTCAGTCCTATGTTATAAAGGTCAGCTCTTTTCTCATGACCAACAATTTTTTCTGCTTTAATCAAATGTATTTCATGCAAATTAGCGGAGTGTCAATGGGTGCTAAATACTCACCTTCCATTGCCAATTTGGTAATGAGTTGGTGGGAAGAATCCTATATATACAATGATGAAAACCCATTTAAGGACTGCATATGTTGGTACGGTAGATACATCGATGATTTGATATTAATCTGGAATTCTGATGTATCTACCGTACAGGATTTAACAAATTATTTCAACGGCAATCCCTTTAATCTTGAATTTATTTCTCGCCAAGATTACACCTGTATAGAGTTTCTAGACCTAAATTTGAAGGGCATACCATATGCTCCTATTGTTACCTCCACATTTTGGAAAACCACGGCAGGAAACACGATATTGCGCGCAAACAGTCACCATCCCAAACATACAATTAAAAGTATTCCTGTGGGGGAAATGGTAAGAGCAAAACGTAACTGTAGCACACAGAAAGATTATTCACAAGAAATCGAGGGTATAAAAGAAAGACTTTCACAGAGAGGCTATAGTGACTGGCACTTAAAAAGAGCAGAAAAAATCATCGCACGACGAACACGTTTTCACAAAAAACAAAACCAAAGTCTACTTCCTCAAGATCCAATCACTATAGTTCTCCAGTATAGTAATCAGTTTAATTTAATCAAAAAAACGATTATTAATAATTTGACTATTCTAAAAGAGGATCCTGATATAGCCGAAATTTTGAGTAATGGATGTAGAATTGTATCCAGAAAAGCACCTTCTTTGGGTTCCAGCTTATCACCGAGCTCTCTCAATACCCCTATTGCACAGCCCTCTCATTGGCTTAGTACGAAAGGCTTTTACAAATGTGGTGCGGTGACATGCAAAACTTGCAAATTTTCGGGAAAACGTTGTAATTTTACTGATGCTAGTGACCAGAATACTTTCCCTATCAAAACATTTTTGAATTGCAACACCAAAAATGTGGTATATATCATGGAATGCACAATGTGTCACCTCAAATATGTGGGGAGTACCATACGTTCCCTAAAAACACGCATCCATGAACACATTTATGATGTTGAGAATATCAATGTCAACAGAAACATATCACAAGTTTCACAACATTTTATTAATTTTCATCATTCAAATCTTGAGTCACTTAAAGTTTATGCGATTGAAAAAATTCATAAAACATTTAGAGGAGGAGATGTTGAGGTGATCCTTAGAAATAGAGAAACATGGTGGATCTTCAAGCTTGGTACTAGAATACCACATGGCTTAAACAAAAGAGAGGATCTAATGCTCTTCTATTAATCTTCTGACAGCTTATGGACTGCGCATCCGTTTATCTGCTTACTATATGTATAGGTTACATTTTCTGTATGTTTCCCTGTTTTTCCTGTTATGTATAATATTTTTTTATTCATTTATCTATTATTTACTATCCATTTAAAATGATTTTTTCCTCCTTTTTCCTCTTCTTTTAAAGTTCCCTGTTTGTCGGCCGCTTCTACATTGTAACGGCGTCTCCTGCTGTGCACTAATTCACTTCGACTTTGATTGCCTCTAATTTGTTTACTTTGCTCTTTCAGCCTTGGCCATCTATAAGTCCGTAACATTCCAAGGCCGACTCTCGAGTCAAAGAAGCTTGTAGCTCCGTTCATTACGAGATTTACATGCATGTCTCACCTCCGAATAAAGAACTCATATGAGTTCGTGTCCCACTTCAGGCGATTTTGTTTTCCCTTGTAAATTTCTCTCCCTCCCATGTAAAATTGTCATCAACTCAAGTGGATTAGGTTGCTTCCACAAATTTAATTTATATTTAAAAATAGTATCTTTTTCATATTGTCATTAGAATATATTTTATTATATATCATATAAATAATTTTTTCCATATATTTTAGGTTATTTAATTACAATTATAATTAAACTTTGTATAGATCTATTTATTTAATTAATTATTTCAGTGTTAAATTTTGTATGTAGTTTTTCTATGCTTTTTCTGTATTCCTTTTTCTGTAATTCCATCCAACTAGAACATTTGCCTTAGTTCTATTACCATGCTTGTTTTGTGCTTATTTTTCATGTGTGTCCATTCTATTGGAGTGATTAATTGTCATGCTGGTGTGCCGACCGGATACCAGTATAAAAGTACGAGACATGACATGTGCCAGGTATCACGATTAAGGGTGCTTAGTCACCGGAAACGCGTTGATCTTGGTTTTTAACCCTTTTGTATGCTGATGTTTTGTCCTTACACCATGCTATTTTCGAGGTGAAATAAAACTATGGACTTTTCACTATATCGTTGAGCTGGATCTTCTCCTTTTTTCCTGTTTGTTCACGCCCTGACACAGCGGTTCCGTGCTCCGAGACCTGGGGAATGTCGGTATGGTGAGATGGACTTTGTTCCTTTACTCTGTTTATTTGTGTCTCCGTGCTTGCCTGGACCCCCATTATTTATTTTGGCAAAAGGATTTATCTTATCTAAACATCAGCATAACGGACTTTGATGCAACAAAATGGATAGGTCAAAAAGACAAAACAAAGCAGAGAAATTGTTTGCATCGTCAGCCACGGAGGAAACTCCTGTGACTAGTAATAAGGATGGATTACTTGATAATTTATTATCTTCAATGCTTAAGGAGAACCGCCTCTGGTGGGACCTTAGTTCACTGAAAAACTATAAAGAAAAAAATGTCATCCCAAGAGGGTTGAGAGTGAAGAAAATTCCTAGCACTGTGTTTTCAGACACCTTTGTTCAGGAGTGGAACACAATTTTATCTGACTGTTCGTTGAAACTAATTGCACTGATAATACAGCACGAGGAAAATTCTCTGATTCAGTTGCAACAAAACATCGAGACTATGACCAGAGAAGTGAAGGACAAAATGACATCAGCACAATTCGATGAGTTCATTAACACCAGTAACTCTAAAATCTCTAAAGCGGAGGAAGCTATTATGGACATAAAAAAACGCAAGTTGGATCGTGATCTTTATGACTATGCTAATGAACAGGTTTATGAGTGGGGAAGGTGGGATAAAATGAACCAATCCCAAAGCTCAATCCTTAAACCCCACAGAAACCGCACGCATAGAAATCGCATGCGAAGACAGGTCACTTTCAGCTCGTCAGATTTGGATACTTCAACTGGAGACACGGAGGACTCAGACTCTGAACCTGCACAGAGTTCAAAAAACTCCTATTACAAAAAAAGCAAACCTCCGTTTTTCAACAGAAGAAGATCTATCGAAGAAAAGGAAGGAAACACCGAAGCAAACAGAAATCCTCCGAGATATCATCTCAGACGCCAGCGTGAGGTCATTACAATGTTGTCAATATGTCTTCTTTTTCCCTTACAGATGACCAACAAGAACTTCTATCATATGGCCTTAATTTTGTACCAAGCTGCAATTTTGACCTTTTTTCCACGGTTTGTGATGTGAATAGATTTATTAGAAATATCACTCTTAAATTGCATTTTAAGGATGATTCATCAGAGGTAAAAAGCAATACTAATTCTCATAATAATGTATTTAGGTCTCTTGACTTTTCAGACCAGTTATCACTCATGTGTCTATTAGAACTACAGGAAGAAAGTTTAGAGGCGAGTAAAGATTTAACTATTCCAAAAAATGTAATTAAAGTGCCTAACCCTCATTATTATCCTGTCCAAGCACGTAAACCTGCTATGGACAGATTTCAAAATGTGATGGAATCTCAGTTGAGAAATCTCTCTGAAGGCACGCGGGACAGACACCTACACAATAGTAATCTTAAACCCAGGTTACAGAAGGCATTTCGTGAACTACAAAATAATGACGACCTTGTCATTAAAAACTCTGACAAGGGTGGGTCCGTTGTTATAATGGACAAAGCTAATTATATCACATGGGTTAATGACATGCTCATGGATTCAACTGTATACAAGTGCCTGCCTGCCAATCCCACTCTACAAATACAAAATAGAATCCATAGTCTGATAGACGAGGGGCTTAATTTGGGATTATTTAACAAAAAGGAAGGTGACCATCTGAAAGTTTTAAATCCAGTAACTCCAATTTTGTATGCCTTACCCAAAACCCACAAAAATAAATATCCACCACCCATGAGGCCGATTGTATCGGGTATTGGATCTCTGGGTGAGAGGCTGGGGGAGTGGCTGGATCTGCTCCTCCAGCCTCTCGTCCAGAGAACTCCTGGCTATCTTAGGGACAGTACTGATGTCCTCAACTTCATGGAGGAGCTCATATGGCAGCCAAACTTTTCATGGATCACCTCAGATGTCACTTCGTTATATACCTCTATACCATATGAAGTGGCGTTATTTGCTCTTGAATTTCACATGCAGAAATATAGTGATTTCTCTGCGGACCTTCAGTCCTATGTTATAAAGGTCACCTCTTTTCTCATGACCAACAATTTTTTCTGCTTTAATCAAATGTATTTCATGCAAATTAGCGGAGTGTCAATGGGTGCTAAATACTCACCTTCCATTGCCAATTTGGTAATGAGTTGGTGGGAAGAATCCTATATATACAATGATGAAAACCCATTTAAGGACTGCATATGTTGGTACGGTAGATACATCGATGATTTGATATTAATCTGGAATTCTGATGTATCTACCGTACAGGATTTAACAAATTATTTCAACGGCAATCCCTTTAATCTTGAATTTATTTCTCGCCAAGATTACACCTGTATAGAGTTTCTAGACCTAAAATTGAAGGGCATACCATATGCTCCTATTGTTACCTCCACATTTCGGAAAACCACGGCAGGAAACACGATATTGCGCGCAAACAGTCACCATCCCAAACATACAATTAAAAGTATTCCTGTGGGGGAAATGGTAAGAGCAAAACGTAACTGTAGCACACAGAAAGATTATTCACAAGAAATCGAGGGTATAAAAGAAAGACTTTCACAGAGAGGCTATAGTGACTGGCACTTAAAAAGAGCAGAAAAAATCGTCGCACGACGACCACGTTTTCACAAAAAACAAAACCAAAGTCTACTTCCTCAAGATCCAATCACTATAGTTCTCCAGTATAGTAATCAGTTTAATTTAATCAAAAAAACGATTATTAATAATTTGACTATTCTAAAAGAGGATCCTGATATAGCCGAAATTTTGAGTAATGGATGTAGAATTGTATCCAGAAAAGCACCTTCTTTGGGTTCCAGCTTATCACCGAGCTCTCTCAATACCCCTATTGCACAGCCCTCTCATTGGCTCAGTACGAAAGGCTTTTACAAATGTGGTGCGGTGACATGCAAAACTTGCAAATTTTCGGGAAAACGTTGTAATTTTACTGATGCTAGTGACCAGAATACTTTCCCTATCAAAACATTTTTGAATTGCAACACCAAAAATGTGGTATATATCATGGAATGCACAATGTGTCACCTCAAATATGTGGGGAGTACCATACGTTCCCTAAAAACACGCATCCGTGAACACATTTATGATGTTGAGAATATCAATGTCAACAGAAACATATCACAAGTTTCACAACATTTTATTAATTTTCATCATTCAAATCTTGAGTCACTTAAAGTTTATGCGATTGAAAAAATTCATAAATCATTTAGAGGAGGAGATGTTGAGGTGATCCTTAGAAATAGAGAAACATGGTGGATCTTCAAGCTTGGTACTAGAATACCACATGGCTTAAACAAAAGAAAGGATCTAATGCTCTTCTATTAATCTTCTGACAGCTTATGGACTGCGCATCCGTTTATCTGCTTACTATATGTATAGGTTACATTTTCTGTATGTTTCCCTGTTTTTCCTGTTATGTATAATATTTTTTTATTCATTTATCTATTATTTACTATCCATTTAAAATGATTTCTTCCTCCTTTTTCCTCTTCTTTTAAAGTTCCCTGTTTGTCGGCCGCTTCTACATTGTAACGGCGTCTCCTGCTGTGCACTAATTCACTTCGACTTTGATTGCCTCTAATTTGTTTACTTTGCTCTTTCAGCCTTGGCCATCTATAAGTCCGTAACATTCCAAGGCCGACTCTCGAGTCAAAGAAGCTTGTAGCTCCGTTCATTACAAGATTTACATGCATGTCTCACCTCCGAATAAAGAACTCATATGAGTTTGTGTCCCACTTCAGGCGATTTTGTTTTCCCTTGTAAATTTCTCTCCCTCCCATGTAAAATTGTCATCAACTCAAGTGGATTAGGTTGCTTCCACAAATTTAATTTATATTTAAAAATAGTATCTTTTTCATATTGTCATTGGAATATATTTTATTATATATCATATAAATAATTGTTTTCATATATTTTAGGTTATTTAATTACAATTATAATTAAACTTTGTATAGATCTATTTATTTAATTAATTATTTCAGTGTTAAATTTTGTATGTAGTTTTTCTATGCTTTTTCTGTATTCCTTTTTCTGTAATTCCATCCAACTAGAACATTTGCCTTAGTTCTATTACCATGCTTGTTTTGTGCTTATTTTTCATGTGTGTCCATTCTATTGGATTGATTAATTGTCATGCCGGTGTGCCGACCGGATACCAGTATAAAAGTACGAGACATGACATGTGCCAGGTATCACAATTAAGGGTGCTTAGTCACCGGAAACGCGTTGATCTTGATTTTTAACCCTTTTGTATGCTGATGTTTTGTCCTTACACCATGCTATTTTCGAGGTGAAATAAAACTATGGACTTTTCACTATATCGTTGAGCTGGATCTTCTCCTTTTTTCCTGTTTGTTCACGCCCTGACACAGCGGTTCCGTGCTCCGAGACCTGGGGAATGTCGGTATGGTGAGCTGGACTTTGTTCCTTTAGACAGGTCAGGTACACATCCGATCTGAGATTACCTTGACGTTTGGTGGATGGGCTCACAATTTTTGGCCAAATCTTGTGCTAAGCATCTCATGTTTTTTCATAGATTTCACAAGCTATTATGCTATTCACATTTCATGTATTGCACATTTCCTTGCTTTAGTACAATAAAATAGAGTGCAGCCATTGATCTATTCGCTATGTAAGTCTTTTTTGGTTATGCACCAGTTCAGACTAGATTGCTGTTCAGTCAGTTTTCTTATAATTACTATGTACTCTTTTTTCTGACTTGAACGCCCCGCCCTTCACCATGCTGTGATTTTAATTATATCCAAACACAGTTGGTTTCAAAGTTCCTATAAATGCAGGCTTTACCATGTTATTAGCCAGAGTTATGTGTTCACACAGGCAGACAGGTCAGGTACCCATCCGATCTGAGATTACCTTGACGTTTGGTGGATGGGCTCACAATTTTTGGCCAAACCTTCTGGTAAGCATCTCATGTGTTTTTTCATAGATTTCACAAGCCATTATGCTATTCACATTTCATGTATCGCACATTTCCTTGCTTTAGTACAATAAAATTGAGTGCAGTCATTGATCTATTTGCTATGTAAGTCTTTTTTGGTTATGCTCCAGTTCAGACTAGATTGCTGTTCAGTCAGTTTTCTTATATTTACTATGCACTATTTTTTACTGACTTGAACGCCCCGCGCTTCACCATGCTGTGATTTTATTTCCATCCAAACACAGTTGGTTCCGACCTTCCTATAAATGCAGGCTTTAACATGTTATTAGCCAGAGGTAAGTGTTTACACTAGGCAGACAGCTCAGGTACCCATCCTGTTATGATTCCAATGGCAAGGGATCTCAGAGATAAAAGCAAAGTCTGCAAACATAAATACCAGCTCATAGGGAAGTGGTAACTAGGCTGACCATATAGCTGATCCTAGCACAAACACTAACAGTAGCCGGGGAACGTGCCTACGTTGATCCTAGACGTCTCGCGCCAGCCGGAGAACTAACTAACCCTATCAGGGAAAATAAGACCTCTCTTGCCTCCAGAGAAAAGACCCCAAAGTAATACAAGCCCCCAACAAATAATAACGGTGAGGCAAGAAGAAAAGACAAACGTAAGAATGAACTAGATTTTAGCAAAGAGAGGCCCTGTTATGACCCCAATGGCAGAGGGTCTCAAAAATACATACCAAGTCTGCAAACACAAAAAACCAGCTCATAGGGCAGTGGTAACTGGGCTGACCATATATCTAATCCTAGCACCACAAATAGCAGCAGCCGGGGAACGTGCCTACGTTGGTTCTAGACGTCTCGCGCCAGCCGGAGAACTAACTAACCCTAGAAGGGAAAAGATAGACCTTTCTTGCCTCCAAAGAAAAGACCCCAAAAGTTGGATACAAGCCCCCAACAAATAATAACGGTGAGGTAAGGAGAAAAGACAAACGTAAGAATGAACTAGATATTTAGCAAAGAGAGGCCCACTGACTAATAGCAGAATATAGTAACATGACTTATACGGTCAGCAAAAACCCTATCAAAATTTCCACGCTGGATATTCAAGAACCCCCGAACCGTCTAACGGCCGGGGGGAGAACACCAGCCCCCTAGAGCTTCCAGCAGAATCAGGAATCACATTTAGTACAAGCTGGACAAAAAATAATAGCAATGCAAATAACCAAAAAACAAGGAAGCAAGACTTAGCTTAATTTTGTAAGATCCAGGATCAGCAGACAGGAGCAAACAGAAAGGAACTGATTACAACGATGCCAGACACAGGACTGAGAATACAGGAAGTTTATATAGCGACACCCCTGGACTAATGACCCAGGTGGGTGCCAAACTGAGGAAAGACAATCCCAGAGTCATATCACGAGTGACCACAAGAGGGAGCCAAAAAAGTCTAATTCACAACAGTACCCCCCCCTTTAAGGAGGGGTCACCGAACCCTCACCAAGACCTCCAGGGCGATCAGGATGAGCAGCGTGAAAGGCACGAACTAAATCGGCCGCATGCACATCAGAGGCAACCACCCAGGAATTATCCTCCTGACCATAGCCCTTCCACTTGACCAGATACTGAAGCCTCCGCCTGGAGAGACGAGAATCCAAGATCTTCTCCACCACGTACTCCAACTCGCCCTCAACCAACACCGGAGCAGGAGGCTCAACAGCAGGAACCACAGGTACAATGTACCGCCGCAACAAAGACCTATGGAACACGTTGTGAATGGCAAACAACACCGGAAGATCCAAGCGAAAGGACACAGGATTAAGGATTTCCAATATCTTGTAAGGACCGATGAAGCGAGGCTTAAATTTAGGAGAGGAGACCTTCATAGGAACAAATCGAGAAGACAGCCATACCAAATCCCCAACACGAAGTCGGGGACCCACACCGCGGCGGCGGTTGGCAAAACGCTGAGCCTTCTCCTGTGACAACTTCAAGTTGTCCACCACATGATTCCAGATCTGCTGCAACCTATCCACCACGGAATCTACCCCAGGACAGTCAGAAGGCTCCACATGTCCCGAGGAAAAACGAGGATGGAAACCAGAGTTGCAAAAAAAAGGTGAAACCAAGGTAGCGGAACTAGCCCGATTATTAAGGGCAAACTCAGCCAACGGCAAGAAGGTCACCCAATCATCCTGATCTGCAGAAACAAAACACCTCAAATAAGCCTCCAGAGTCTGATTAGATCGCTCCGTTTGTCCATTAGTTTGAGGATGAAAGGCAGACGAAAACGACAAATCAATGCCCATCTTAGCACAAAAGGATCGCCAGAACCTGGAAACAAACTGGGATCCTCTGTCAGACACGATATTCTCAGGAATGCCGTGTAAACAAACCACATTCTGAAAGAACAAGGGAACCAGATCGGAAGAGGAAGGCAGTTTAGGCAAAGATACCAAATGGACCATCTTGGAAAAGCGATCACATACCACCCAGATGACAGACATACCTTGAGACACCGGAAGATCTGAAATGAAATCCATGGAAATGTGTGTCCAAGGCCTCTTCGGGACAGGCAAGGGCAAGAGCAAGCCGCTGGCACGAGAACAGCAAGGCTTAGCCCGAGCACAAGTCCCACAGGACTGCACAAATGACCGCACATCCCGTGACAAGGAAGGCCACCAAAAGGACCTAGCCACCAGATCTCTGGTGCCAAAAATTCCCGGATGCCCTGCCAACACCGAGGAATGAACCTCGGAAATGACTCTGCTGGTCCACTTATCAGGAACAAACAGTCTGTCAGGTGGACAAGAGTCAGGTCTACCAGCCTGAAATCTCTGCAACACACGTCGCAAATCCGGAGAAATGGCTGACAAGATTACTCCCTCTTTAAGAATACCAACTGGTCCTGCGACTCCAGGAGAGTCAGGCACAAAGCTCCTTGAAAGAGCATCAGCCTTCACATTCTTTGAACCTGGTAAATACGAGACCACAAAGTCAAAACGGGAGAAAAACAATGACCAACGGGCCTGTCTAGGATTCAGGCGTTTAGCAGACTCGAGATACATCAGATTCTTGTGATCAGTCAAGACCACCACACGATGCTTAGCACCCTCGAGCCAATGACGCCACTCCTCAAATGCCCACTTCATGGCCAGCAACTCCCGATTGCCAACATCATAATTCCGCTCAGCAGGCGAAAACTTCCTAGAGAAGAAAGCACATGGTCTCATTACAGAGCAACCATGGCCTCTCTGCGACAAAACGGCCCCTGCCCCAATCTCAGAAGCATCCACTTCAACCTGAAAGGGAAGTGAGACATCAGGCTGGCACAAAACAGGCGCTGAAGTAAACCGGCGCTTCAACTCTTGAAAAGCTTCCACGGCTGCAGGAGCCCAGTTAGCAACATCAGAACCTTTCTTGGTCATATCTGTCAAAGGTTTAACAATGCTAGAAAAATTAGCGATAAAACGACGGTAGAAGTTAGCAAAACCCAAGAACTTCTGAAGACTCTTAACTGACGTGGGTTGAGTCCAATCATGAATAGCTCGGACCTTGACTGGGTCCATCTCCACCGCAGAAGGGGAAAAAATAAAACCCAAAAAGGGAACCTTCTGTACTCCAAAGAGACACTTTGAGCCCTTAACAAACAAAGCATTCTCACGCAAAACCTGAAACACCATCCTGACCTGCTCTACATGCGAGTCCCAATCATCAGAAAAAAACAGAATATCATCCAGATAAACAATCATAAATTTATCCAGATACTTCCGGAAAATATCATGCATAAAGGACTGAAACACTGAAGGAGCATTAGAGAGCCCGAAAGGCATCACCAAGTACTCAAAATGACCTTTGGGCGTATTAAATGCAGTTTTCCATTCATCTCCTTGCTTAATGCGTACAAGGTTGTACGCACCACGAAGATCTATCTTGGTGAACCACTTGGCACCTTTAATCCGGGCAAACAAGTCCGACAACAGAGGCAAAGGATACTGAAATTTAACAGTGATTTTATTCAGAAGCCGATAGTCTATACAAGGTCTCAAAGACCCGTCCTTCTTGGCCACAAAAAAGAATCCCGCACCAAGAGGGGAAGAGGATGGACGGATATGCCCCTTCTCCAGAGATTCCTTGATATACGAACGCATTGCGGTATGCTCAGGTACAGACAGATTAAATAATCTTCCCTTAGGAAATTTACTACCTGGAATCAAATCTATAGCGCAGTCACAGTCCCTATGAGGAGGAAGAGCACTGGAGCTGGACTCGCTGAATACATCCTGGTAATCAGACAAATACTCAGGAACTTCCAAAGGAGTAGAGGAAGCAATAGACACCGGCGGGGAGTCACCATGAATTCCCTGACAGCCCCAACTTGACACAGACATTGCCTTCCAATCCAAGACTGGATTATGGGTCTGTAACCATGGCAGACCCAAAACGACCAAATCATGCATTTTATGCAGAACAAGAAAACGAATCACCTCCCGATGTTCAGGAGTCATGCACATGGTTACCTGTGTCCAAAACTGCGGTTTATTTTCGCCAATGGCGTAGCATCAATACCTCTAAGAGGGATAGGATTTACCAATGGCTCAAGAACAAAACCACAACGCTTGGCAAACGACAGATCCATAAGACTCAGGGCAGCACCTGAATCCACAAACGCCATAACAGGGTAGGAGGACAATGAGCAAACTAAAGTCACAGACAAAATAAATTTAGGTTGCAAATTACCAATGGCGACAGGACTAACAACCCTAGTTAGGCGTTTAGAGCATGCTGATATAACATGTGTAGAATCACCACAGTAAAAACACAACCCATTCTGACGTCTATGATTTTTCCGTTCATTTCTAGTCTGAATTCTACCACATTGCATTAAATCAGGTGTTTGTTCAGACAACACCACCAGAGGATTCGCGGCTTTGCGCTCCCGCAAACGTCGGTCAATTTGAATAGCCAGCGCCATGGAATCATTCAGACCTGTAGGAATGGAGAAACCCACCATCACATTCTTAATGGCTTCAGAAAGGCCATTTCTGAAATTTGCGGCCAGAGCACACTCATTCCACTGAGTAAGCACGGACCATTTCCGAAATTTTTGGCAATACACTTCAGCTTCATCCTGCCCCTGAGAAATAGCCAACAAGGCTTTTTCTGCCTGAATTTCAAGATTGGGTTCCTCGTAAAGCAATCCGAGCGCCAGAAAAAACGCATCAACATTTGCCAATGCCGGATCTCCTGGCGCTAGCGAGAAGGCCCAATCCTGAGGGTCGCCCCGTAAGAAAGAGATAACAATTTTTACTTGCTGAGCTGAATCTCCAGATGAACGGGGTCTCAGAGATAGAAACAATTTACAATTATTCCTGAAATTCCTAAACTTAAAATCGGTCTCCAGAGAACAGCTCAGGAATAGGTATTTTAGGTTCAGACATTGGACTACTGGTAACAAAATCTTGTATACCCTGCACACGAGCAGCAAGCTGATCCACACTTGTAATCAAAGTCTGGACATTCATGTCTGCAGCAAGCACAAGCCACTCAGAGGTAAAGGGGAGGAAAAAAGAGAGGAAAGAAAAAAAAAAAAAAAACTCAGACTTTCCTTTCTTGTAATCCCACTTCTGCAATGCATTAAACATTCAACCTTGGCCTGGCACACTGTTATGACCCCAATGGCGGAGGGTCTCAAAAATACATACCAAGTCTGCAAACACAAAAAACCAGCTCATAGGGCAGTGGTAACTGGGCTGACCATATATCTAATCCTAGCACCACAAATAGCAGCAGCCGGGGAACGTGCCTACGTTGGTTCTAGACGTCTCGCGCCAGCCGGAGAACTAACTAACCCTAGAAGGGAAAAGATAGACCTTTCTTGCCTCCAAAGAAAAGACCCCAAAAGTTGGATACAAGCCCCCAACAAATAATAACGGTGAGGTAAGGAGAAAAGACAAACGTAAGAATGAACTAGATATTTAGCAAAGAGAGGCCCACTGACTAATAGCAGAATATAGTAAGATGACTTATACGGTCAGCAAAAACCCTATCAAAATTTCCACGCTGGATATTCAAGAACCCCCGAACCGTCTAACGGCCGGGGGGAGAACACCAGCCCCCTAGAGCTTCCAGCAGAATCAGGAATCACATTTAGTACAAGCTGGACAAAAAATAATAGCAATGCAAATAACCAAAAAACAAGGAAGCAAGACTTAGCTTAATTTTGCAAGATCCAGGACCAGCAGACAGGAGCAAACAGAAAGGAACTGATTACAACGATGCCAGGCACAGGACTGAGAATACAGGAAGTTTATATAGCGACACCCCTGGACTAACGACCCAGGTGGGTGCCAAACTGAGGAAAGACAATCCCAGAGTCATATCACTAGTGACCACAAGAGGGAGCCAAAAAAGTCTAATTCACAACAAGGCCCACTGACTAAATAGCAGAAGATAGTAAGATGACTTATATGGTCAGCAAAAAACCCTGCAAAATATCCACGCTGAATATCCAAGAACCCCCAAACCGACTAACGGTGAGGGGGGAGAATATCAGCCCCCTAGAGCTTCCAGCGATATCAGGAATCACATTTTGTACAAGCTGGACAAAAATAAGAACTATGCAAATAAACAAAAATAAGAAAGCAGGACTTAGCTTATCTTGCAAAGAACCAGGACCTAAAGACAGGAGCAAACAGAAATGAACTGATTACAACGATGCCAGGCACTGGACTGAGAATCCAGGAAGTTTAAATAGCAACACCCCAGGCCTAACGAAGCAGGTGAGTACCAACCTGGGAAAAGACAATCCAAGTGCCAAACCACTAGAGACCACAAGAGGGAGCCAAAAAGTATAGTTCACAACAGTACCCCCCCTTTAAGGAGGGGTCACCGAACCCTCACCAAGACCACCAGGGCGATCAGGATGAGCAGCGTGGAAGGCACGAACCAAATCGGCCGCATGAACATCCGAGGCGACCACCCAGGAATTATCCTCCTGACCATAGCCCTTCCATTTGACCAAATACTGAAGCCTCCGTCTAGAGAGACGAGAATCCAAGATCTTTTCCACCACGTACTCCAACTTGCCCTCAACCAACACCGGAGCAGGAGGCTCAACAGCAGGAACCACAGGCACAACGTACCGCCGCAACAAAGACCTATGGAACACGTTGTGAATGGCAAACAACACAGGAAGATCCAAACGAAAAGAAACCGGGTTAAGAACTTCCAAAATTTTATAAGGACCAATAAAGCGAGGCTTAAGCTTAGGAGAGGAGACCTTCAGAGGGACATACCGAGAAGACAACCAAACCAATTCCCCAACACGAAGTCGGGGACCCACACCGCAGCGGCGGTTGGCAAAACGCTGAGCCTTCTCCTGTGACAACTTCAAGTTGTCCACCACATGATTCCAAATCCGCTGCAACCTATCCACCACGGAATCCACCCCAGGGCAGTCAGAAGACTCAACATGACCCGAGGAGAAACGAGGATGAAAACCAGAGTTGCAGAAGAATGGCGAAACCAAAGTAGCGGAACTAGCCCGATTATTAAGGGCAAACTCAGCCAATGGCAAGAAGGTCACCCAATCATCCTGGTCCGCAGAAACAAAACATCTCAAATAAGCCTCCAGTGTCTTATTAGTTCGCTCCGTTTGACCATTAGTCTGAGGATGAAAGGCAGATGAAAACGACAAATCAATGCCCATTTTAGCACAAAAAGATCGCCAGAATCTGGACACAAACTGGGATCCTCTGTCGGACACGATATTCTCCGGAATGCCGTGTAAACGAACCACATTCTGAAAAAACAAAGGAACCAGATCGGAAGAGGAAGGCAACTTAGGCAAGGGCACCAAATGGACCATCTTGGAAAAATGATCACACACCACCCAGATGACAGACATTCCTTGAGACATCGGCAGATCAGAAATGAAATCCATGGAAATGTGAGTCCAAGGCCTCTTCGGGACGGGCAAGGGCAAAAGCAACCCGCTAGCACGAGAACAACAAGGCACAAAAGAACGCACATCCCGTGACAAGGAAGGCCACCAAAAGGACCTAGCCACCAAATCTCGGGTACCAAAAATTCCCGGATGCCCTGCCAACACCGAGGAATGAACCTCGGAAATGACTCTGCTGGTCCATTTATCAGGAACAAACAGTCTGTCAGGTGGACAAGAGTCAGGTCTACCAGCCTGAAATCTCTGCAACACACGTCGCAAATCAGGAGATATGGCCGACACGATTACTCCCTCTTTAAGAATACCAGCTGGCTCCGAGACTCCAGGAGAGTCAGGCACAAAGCTCCTAGAAAGAGCATCAGCCTTAACATTCTTCGAACCAGGCAGGTACGAGACCACAAAGTCAAAACGAGAGAAAAACAATGACCAACGAGCTTGTCTAGGATTCAGGCGCTTAGCAGACTCGAGATACATCAGATTTTTGTGATCAGTCAAGACCACCACACGATGCTTAGCACCCTCAAGCCAATGACGCCACTCCTCAAATGCCCACTTCATGGCCAACAACTCCCGATTACCAACATCATAGTTCCGCTCAGCAGGTGAAAACTTCCTAGAGAAAAAGGCACATGGTCTCATCACAGAGCAACCAGAGCCTCTCTGCGACAAAACAGCCCCAGCACCGATCTCAGAAGCATCCACTTCAACCTGAAAGGGAAGTGCGACATCAGGCTGACACAAAACAGGTGCCGAAGTAAACCGGTGCTTCAGCTCCTGGAAGGCCTCCACGGCTGCAGGAGCCCAATTAGCCACATCAGAACCTTTCTTGGTCATATCCGTCAAAGGTTTGACAACGCTAGAAAAGTTAGCGATAAAGCAACGGTAGAAATTAGCAAACCCCAAGAACTTCTGAAGACACTTAACAGACGTGGGTTGAGTCCAATCATGAATAGCTCGGACCTTGACTGGGTCCATCTCCACAGCAGAAGGGGAGAAAATAAAACCCAAAAAGGAAACCTTCTGCACTCCAAAGAGACACTTTGAGCCCTTCACAAACAAAGCATTATCACGCAAATCCTGAAATACCATCCTGACCTGCTTTACATGAGAATCCCAATCATCAGAAAAAAACAGAATATCATCCAGATAAACGATCATAAATTTATCCAGATACTTCCGGAAGATATCATGCATAAAGGACTGAAACACTGAAGGGGCATTAGAGAGCCCAAAGGGCATCACCAAGTATTCAAAATGACCTTCGGGCGTATTGAATGCAGTTTTCCATTCATCTCCCTGCCTAATGCGCACAAGGTTGTACGCACCACGAAGATCTATCTTGGTGAACCACTTGGCACCCTTAATCCGAGCAAACAAGTCTGACAATAGTGGCAAAGGATACTGAAACTTAACAGTGATTTTATTCAGAAGCCGATAGTCTATACAAGGTCTCAAAGACCCGTCCTTCTTGGCCACAAAAAAAAATCCCGCACCAAGAGGGGAAGAGGATGGACGAATATGCCCCTTCTCCAAAGACTCCTTGACATAAGAACGCATCGCGGCATGCTCGGGTACAGACAAATTAAATAATCGTCCCTTAGGAAATTTACTGCCAGGAATCAAATCTATAGCGCAGTCACAGTCCCTATGAGGAGGAAGAGCACTGGACCTGGACTCACTGAATACATCCTGATAGTCACACAAATACTCAGGAACTTCTGAAGGAGTAGAAGTAGCAATAGACACCGGCGGAGAATCGCAATGAATTCCCTGACAACCCCAACTCGACACAGACATAGCCTTCCAATCCAAAACAGGATTATGGGTCTGTAACCATGGCAGACCTAAAACGACCAAATCATTCATTTTATGCAGAACAAGAAAACGAATCACCTCCCGATGTTCAGGAGTCATGCACATGGTCACTTGTGTCCAATACTGCGGTTTATTTTCCGCCAGTGGCGTAGCATCAATTCCTCTGAGAGGAATAGGAACTTTTAAAGGCTCCAAAACAAAACCACAGCGCTTGGCAAACGACAAGTCCATGGCATGCTATTAGGGATCAGCTGACAGCGCACAGTCTGAAGAAGGCGTAGGGAGATGAGTGAGAGGCGGAGGTTCAGATATGCACTGCTAATGTCCATGGATCACAGGTCCGCAGTGCGATTAAATCAGAAGACACTACGAGGCGGAATCTCGTCCAGCGCGGCCGCACAGGCGCAGCCATCCTGACACCAAATGATGTCAGAAGACGGGCAGCGCTAAGTGTGCCTGGCCAAGGGATAACATAACAGCGCAGACTCTGGGACAGATTCAAACAACGCTGAGGAGGAGGCGCACGGCGCCAAGGGGGTAAGAATGACGGCTGTGCTGCGTCACATGACAAAGGAAAGTTCCACCGACCGGACGGTTTAACCGTGTGAGGGGACACATTTCAAAAGTGTTAGGTTCAGCATGTGCAAGGAGCACCACGAAAAGAGGCACTTTTTCCCTTTGCATCATTACTGCTGCACAAGGTGTCTCCTTCAGTAACAAACACCTGGGGGGGGGACAGGTTCCCTTAAATTTAACTTGTTGTGCCTGCGTGGCGGTCGCAGGACACGTTGCCGTATACACAGCAGGGGAGCAGCAGGCATTACTGAACCCCACTAACACATTGGCGAGGTGTTTGGCTCTGTGCGGACAGCACTTCTGGACGGCAACTAGCGGTGTTGGAGCCCAGGGACAGGAGGAGGAGGTGGAGGAGATAGGAGGGTGTCATGGTTCTCAATGGCAAGAGACCGTAGTAAAGCATACAAAAAGGACTAGCTCTTGGAAGATGGGAACTCGAGCTGACTGTGAGCTAAACCTACCGCACAAATAACAGTGGCCGGGTAGCGTGCCTACGTTTTATCCCTAGACGCCCAGCGCCAGCCGGAGAACTGACTGACCCTAGCAGAGGAAAATACAGACCTGGCTTACCTCTAGAGAAATTTTCCCCAAAAGGCAGACAGTAGCCCCCACATATATTGTCGGTGATTTCAGAGGAAATTGACATACGAAGTATGAAGATAGGTTTAGCAAATTGAGGTCCGCTTACTAGATAGTAGGAAGACAGAAAAGGGAACTTCACAGTCAGCTGAAAACCCTTTCAAAACACCATCCAGAAATTACTTTAAGACTCTAATATCAACTCATGACACCAGAGTGGCAATTTCAGTTCACAAGAGCTTCCAGCCTAAGAAATTAACAATCACAGAGAACTGGAACAAAAATGCAAAACAAACTTAGGACTACAAGTCCAACTTAGCTGATAGTAGTCTAGGAGCAGGAACATGCAACAGAAAGGCTTCTGGTAACATTGTTGGCCGGCATAGAAATGACTGAGGAGCAAGGCTAAATAGACAACTCCCAAATCCTGATGGAAACAGATGAACAGAGGCGATGAAGCACACAAGTTCAGTACCACCAGTGACCACCGGGGGAGCCCAGAAACCAAATTCACAACAGGAGGGATTGCCACACACACAGCTGGGGAACAGCTGACGTTACTGAACCCCAATAACAGAGGAGGGACTGTTGGGACTGTGTGGACAGCACTTCTGGACGGCAACTAACGGTGTTGGAGCCCAGGGACAGGTGGAGGAGGAGGAGGTGGAGGAGATAGGAGGGATTGCCACACACACAGCTGGGGAACAGCTGACGTTACTAACCCCAATAACAGAGGAGGGACTGTTGGGACTGTGCGGGCAGCACTTCTGGACGGCAACTAGCGGTGTTGGAGCCCAGGGACAGGAGGAGGAGGAGGAGATGGAGGAGATAGGAGGGATTGCCACACACACAGCAGGGGAACAGCTGACGTTACTGAACCCCAATAACAGAGGAGGGACTGTTGGGACTGTGCGGGCAGCACTTCTGGATGGCAACTAGCGGTGTTGGAGCCCAGGGACAGGTGGAGGAGGAGGAGGTGGAGGAGATAGGAGGGATTGCCACACACACAGCAGGGGAACAGCTGAAGTTACTGAACCCCAATAACAGAGGAGGGACTGTTGGGACTGTGCGGACAGCACTTCTGGACGGCAACTAGCGGTGTTGGAGCCCAGGGACAGGTGGAGGAGGAGGAGGTGGAGGAGATAGGAGGGATTGCCACACACACAGCTGGGGAACAGCTGACGTTACTGAACCCCAATAACAGAGGAGGGACTGTTGGGACTGTGCGGGCAGCACTTCTGGATGGCAACTAGCGGTGTTGGAGCCCAGGGACAGGAGGAGGAGGAGGAGGTGGAGGAGATAGGAGGGATTGCCACACACACAGCAGGGGAACAGCTGACGTTACTGAACCCCAATAACAGAGGAGGGACTGTTGGGACTGTGCGGGCAGCACTTCTGGACGGCAACTAGCGGTGTTGGAGCCCAGGGACAGGTGGAGGAGGAGGAGGTGGAGGAGATAGGAGGGATTGCCACACACACAGCAGGGGAACAGCTGACGTTACTGAACCCCAATAACAGAGGAGGGACTGTTGGGACTGTGTTGTGAATTTGGTTTTTGGGCTCCCCCGGTGGTCACTGGTGGTACTGGATTTGTGTGCTTCACTTTCTCTGTTCACCTGTTTCCATCAGGATATGGGAGTATCCTATTTAGCCTTGCTGCTCAGTCATTCTAGTGCCGGCCATCAGGTGAAATCAGAACCATTCAAGGATTAGAAGGAGAGAGAGACGAAGGCTGCAGTAAGCAGAGCTGCTAGTGAATAAACTAATGAGCAAACTCAGGAAAAAAAAAATAAATAAATTCTCTGCAGACTTCTTTTCTCTCCTTTCTTCTGCCAATAATTTTAACCCTTGGCCGGCCAAACTGTCATGGTTCTCAATGGCAAGAGACCGTAGTAAAGCATACAAAAAGGACTAGCTCTTGGAAGATGGGAACTCGAGCTGACTGTGAGCTAAACCTACCGCACAAATAACAGTGGCCGGGTAGCGTGCCTACGTTTTATCCCTAGACGCCCAGCGCCAGCCAGAGAACTGACTGACCCTAGCAGAGGAAAATACAGACCTGGCTTACCTCTAGAGAAATTTTCCCCAAAAGGCAGACAGTAGCCCCCACATATATTGTCGGTGATTTCAGAGGAAATTGACATACGAAGTATGAAGATAGGTTTAGCAAATTGAGGTCCGCTTACTAGATAGTAGGAAGACAGAAAAGGGAACTTCACAGTCAGCTGAAAACCCTTTCAAAACACCATCCAGAAATTACTTTAAGACTCTAATATCAACTCATGACACCAGAGTGGCAATTTCAGTTCACAAGAGCTTCCAGCCTAAGAAATTAACAATCACAGAGAACTGGAACAAAAATGCAAAACAAACTTAGGACTACAAGTCCAACTTAGCTGATAGTAGTCTAGGAGCAGGAACATGCAACAGAAAGGCTTCTGGTAACATTGTTGGCCGGCATAGAAATGACTGAGGAGCAAGGCTAAATAGACAACTCCCAAATCCTGATGGAAACAGGTGAACAGAGGCGATGAAGCACACAAGTTCAGTACCACCAGTGACCACCGGGGGAGCCCAGAAACCAAATTCACAACAGTACCCCCCCCTCAAGGAGGGGGCACTGAGCCCTCACCAGAACCACCAGGGCGATCAGGATGAGCCCTATGAAAGGCACGGACCAAATCGGAGGCATGAACATCAGAGGCAGTCACCCAAGAATTATCCTCCTGACCGTAGCCTTTCCACTTGACCAGATACTGAAGTCTCCGTCTGGAAACACGGGAGTCCAAGATCTTCTCGACAACGTACTCCAACTCACCCTCAACCAACACCGGAGCAGGAGGCTCAACGGAAGGCACAACCGGTACCTCATACCTGCGCAACAATGACCGATGGAAGACATTATGAATAGAAAAAGATGCAGGGAGGTCCAAACGAAAGGACACAGGGTTAAGAATCTCCAATATCTTGTACGGGCCGATGAACCGAGGCTTAAACTTAGGAGAAGAAACCTTCATAGGGACAAAACGAGAAGACAACCACACCAAGTCCCCAACACAAAGACGAGGACCAACACGACGACGGCGGTTGGCAAAATGCTGAGTCTTCTCCTGGGACAACTTCAAATTGTCCACCACATGCCCCCAAATCTGATGCAACCTCTCCACCACAGCATCCACTCCAGGACAATCCGAAGACTCCACCTGACCGGAAGAGAAACGAGGATGAAACCCCGAATTACAGAAGAAAGGAGAAACCAAGGTGGCAGAACTAGCCCGATTATTGAGGGCAAACTCCGCCAAGGGCAAAAAGGCAACCCAATCATCCTGATCCGCAGACACAAAACACCTCAAATAAGTCTCCAAGGTCTGATTAGTTCGCTCGGTCTGGCCATTAGTCTGAGGATGGAAAGCAGACGAAAAAGACAAATCAATGCCCATCCTAGCACAGAACGCTCGCCAAAATCTAGACACGAATTGGGTTCCCCTGTCAGACACGATATTCTCCGGAATACCATGCAAGCGAACCACATTTTGAAAAAACAGAGGAACCAGCTCGGATGAGGAAGGCAATTTAGGCAAGGGGACCAAATGGACCATCTTAGAGAAACGGTCACACACCACCCAGATGACAGACATCTTCTGAGAAACAGGGAGATCAGAAATAAAATCCATGGAGATGTGAGTCCAAGGCCTCTTCGGAATAGGCAAAGATAACAACAATCCACTAGCCCGAGAACAACAAGGCTTGGTCCGAGCACAAACATCACAAGACTGCACAAAACCTCGCACATCTCGTGACAGGGAAGGCCACCAGAAGGACCTAGCCACCAAATCCCTGGTACCAAAGATTCCAGGATGACCAGCTAACGCAGAAGAATGGACCTCCGAGATGACTCTACTGGTCCAATCATCAGGAACAAACATTCTGCCAGGCGGGCAACGATCAGGTCTATCCGCCTGAAACTCCTGCAAGACCCGTCGCAAGTCTGGGGAAACAGCAGATAATATCACTCCATCCTTAAGGATACCTGTAGGTTCAGAATTACCAGGGGAATCAGGCTCAAAACTCCTAGAAAGGGCATCCGCCTTCACATTTTTAGAACCCGGTAGGTAAGAAACCACAAAATTAAACCGAGAGAAAAATAACGACCAGCGCGCCTGTCTAGGATTCAGGCGCCTGGCAGACTCAAGATAAATCAAATTCTTGTGGTCAGTCAATACCACCACCTGATGTCTAGCCCCCTCAAGCCAATGACGCCACTCCTCAAAAGCCCACTTCATAGCCAAGAGCTCCCGATTACCAATATCATAATTTCGCTCAGCGGGCGAAAATTTACGAGAAAAGAACGCGCAAGGTCTCATCACGGAGCAGTCGGAACTTTTCTGCGACAAAACCGCCCCAGCTCCGATTTCTGAAGCGTCGACCTCAACCTGAAAAGGAAGAGTAACATCAGGCTGACGCAATACAGGGGCGGAAGAAAAGCGGCGCTTAAGCTCCCGAAAGGCCTCCACAGCAGTAGGGGACCAATCAGCAACATCAGCACCCTTCTTAGTCAAATCAGTCAACGGTTTAGCAACATCAGAAAAACCAGTTATAAATCGACGATAAAAATTAGCAAAGCCCAAAAACTTCTGAAGGCTCTTAAGAGAAGAGGGTTGCGTCCAATCACAAATAGCCTGAACCTTGACAGGGTCCATCTCAATGGAAGAGGGGGAAAAAATGTACCCCAAAAACGAAATCTTTTGAACCCCAAAGACGCACTTAGAACCCTTTACACACAAGGAATTAGAGCGCAAAACCTGAAAAACCCTCCTGACCTGTTGGACATGAGAGTCCCAGTCGTCCGAAAAAATCAAAATATCATCCAGATACACAATCATAAATTTATCCAAATATTCACGGAAAATGTCATGCATAAAAGACTGAAAGACTGAAGGGGCATTTGAAAGACCAAAAGGCATTACTAAATACTCAAAATGGCCCTCAGGCGTATTAAATGCGGTTTTCCACTCATCCCCCTGCTTAATTCGCACTAAATTATACGCCCCACGAAGATCAATCTTAGAGAACCACTTGGCCCCCTTTATTCGAGCAAACAAATCAGTAAGCAGTGGCAAAGGATACTGATATTTAACCGTGATTTTATTCAAAAGCCGATAATCAATACACGGCCTCAAAGAGCCATCTTTTTTAGATACAAAGAAAAAACCGGCTCCTAAGGGAGATGACGAAGGACGAATATGTCCATTTTCCAAGGACTCCTTAATATATTCCCGCATAGCAGCGTGTTCAGGCACAGATAGATTAAATAAACGACCCTTTGGAAACTTACTGCCCGGAATCAGATCTATTGTACAATCGCAATCTCTGTGCGGAGGTAGTGAACCAAGTTTAGGCTCCTCAAAAACGTCACGATAATCAGATAAAAATTCCGGAATCTCAGAGGGAATAGATGACGAAATGGAAACCAAAGGTACGTCCCCATGAGTCCCCTGACATCCCCAGCTTAACACAGACATTGCTTTCCAGTCGAGGACTGGGTTATGAGATTGCAGCCATGGCAATCCAAGCACCAACACATCATGTAGATTATACAACACAAGGAAGCGAATAATCTCCTGGTGATCCGGATTAATACGCATAGTTACTTGTGTCCAGTATTGTGGTTTATTACTAGCCAATGGCATGGAGTCAATACCCTTCAGAGGTATAGGAACTTCCAGAGGCTCTAAATTAAACCCACAGCGTTTGGCAAAGGACCAATCCATAAGACTCAAAGCGGCGCCAGAGTCGACATAGGCGTCGGCGGTAATAGACGATAAAGAGCAAATCAGGGTCACAGATAGAATAAACTTGGACTGTAAAGTACCAATTAAAACAGACTTATCAACCTTCTTAGTACGTTTAGAGCATGCTGATATAACATGAGTTGAATCGCCACAATAGAAGCATAACCCACTTTTACGCCTAAAATTCTGTCGTTCGCTTCTGGACAGAATTCTATCACATTGCATAATCTCTGGCGCCTTCTCAGTAGACACCGCCAAATGGTGCACAGGTTTGCGCTCCCGCAAACGCCGATCAATCTGAATAGCCATTGTCATAGACTCATTCAGACCTGCAGGCACAGGGAACCCCACCATAACATCTTTAATGGCATCAGAGAGACCCTCTCTGAAATTCGCCGCCAGGGCGCACTCATTCCACTGAGTAAGCACAGACCACTTACGAAATTTTTGGCAGTATATTTCAGCCTCATCTTGCCCTTGAGACAGGGCCATCAAGGCTTTTTCAGCCTGAATCTCTAAATGAGGTTCCTCATAAAGCAACCCCAATGCCAGGAAAAACGCATCCACATTGAGCAACGCAGGATCCCCTGGTGCCAAAGCAAATGCCCAATCCTGAGGGTCGCCCCGGAGCAAGGATATTACAATCCTGACCTGCTGTGCAGGATCTCCAGCGGAGCGAGATCTCAGAGACAAAAATAATTTACAATTATGTTTGAAATTCTGGAAGCGAGATCTATCCCCGGAGAAAAATTCAGGCAAAGGTACTCTAGGTTCAGATATAGGAGCATGAATTACAAAATCCTGTAAACTTTGAACCTTCATAGGGAGATTGTTCAGACCTGTAGCTAAACTCTGAGGATCCATTTTCATCAGGTGAAATCAGAACCATTCAAGGATTAGAAGGAGAGAGAGACGAAGGCTGCAGTAAGCAGAGCTGCTAGTGAATAAACTAATGAGCAAACTCAGGAAAAAAAAAATAAATAAATTCTCTGCAGACTTCTTTTCTCTCCTTTCTTCTGCCAATAATTTTAACCCTTGGCCGGCCAAACTGTCATGGTTCTCAATGGCAAGAGACCGTAGTAAAGCATACAAAAAAGACTAGCTCTTGGAAGATGGGAACTCGAGCTGACTGTGAGCTAAACCTACCGCACAAATAACAGTGGCCGGGTAGCGTGCCTACGTTTTATCCCTAGACGCCCAGCGCCAGCCGGAGAACTGACTGACCCTAGCAGAGGAAAATACAGACCTGGCTTACCTCTAGAGAAATTTTCCCCAAAAGGCAGACAGTAGCCCCCACATATATTGTCGGTGATTTCAGAGGAAATTGACATACGAAGTATGAAGATAGGTTTAGCAAATTGAGGTCCGCTTACTAGATAGTAGGAAGACAGAAAAGGGAACTTCACAGTCAGCTGAAAACCCTTTCAAAACACCATCCAGAAATTACTTTAAGACTCTAATATCAACTCATGACACCAGAGTGGCAATTTCAGTTCACAAGAGCTTCCAGCCTAAGAAATTAACAATCACAGAGAACTGGAACAAAAATGCAAAACAAACTTAGGACTACAAGTCCAACTTAGCTGATAGTAGTCTAGGAGCAGGAACATGCAACAGAAAGGCTTCTGGTAACATTGTTGGCCGGCATAGAAATGACTGAGGAGCAAGGCTAAATAGACAACTCCCAAATCCTGATGGAAACAGGTGAACAGAGGCGATGAAGCACACAAGTTCAGTACCACCAGTGACCACCGGGGGAGCCCAGAAACCAAATTCACAACAGGAGGGATTGCCACACACACAGCTGGGGAACAGCTGACGTTACTGAACCCCAATAACAGAGGAGGGACTGTTGGGACTGTGTGGACTGCACTTCTGGACGGCAACTAACGGTGTTGGAGCCCAGGGACAGGTGGAGGAGGAGGAGGTGGAGGAGATAGGAGGGATTGCCACACACACAGCTGGGGAACAGCTGACATTACTAACCCCAATAACAGAGGAGGGACTATTGGGACTGTGCGGGCAGCACTTCTGGACGGCAACTAGCGGTGTTGGAGCCCAGGGACAGGAGGAGGAGGAGGAGGTGGAGGAGATAGGAGGGATTGCCACACACACAGCAGGGGAACAGCTGACGTTACTGAACCCCAATAACAGAGGAGGGACTGTTGGGACTGTGCGGGCAGCACTTCTGGACGGCAACTAGCGGTGTTGGAGCCCAGGGACAGGTGGAGGAGGAGGAGGTGGAGGAGATAGGAGGGATTGCCACACACACAGCAGGGGAACAGCTGAAGTTACTGAACCTCAATAACAGAGGAGGGACTGTTGGGACTGTGCGGACAGCACTTCTGGACGGCAACTAGCGGTGTTGGAGCCCAGGGACAGGTGGAGGAGGAGGAGGTGGAGGAGATAGGAGGGATTGCCACACACACAGCTGGGGAACAGCTGACGTTACTGAACCCCAATAACAGAGGAGGGACTGTTGGGACTGTGCGGGCAGCACTTCTGGATGGCAACTAGCGGTGTTGGAGCCCAGGGACAGGAGGAGGAGGAGGAGGTGGAGGAGATAGGAGGGATTGCCACACACACAGCAGGGGAACAGCTGACGTTACTGAACCCCAATAACAGAGGAGGGACTGTTGGGACTGTGCGGGCAGCACTTCTGGACGGCAACTAGCGGTGTTGGAGCCCAGGGACAGGTGGAGGAGGAGGAGGTGGAGGAGATAGGAGGGATTGCCACACACACAGCAGGGGAACAGCTGACGTTACTGAACCCCAATAACAGAGGAGGGACTGTTGGGACTGTGCGGGCAGCACTTCTGGACGGCAACTAGCAGTGTTGGAGCCCAGGGACAGGTGGAGGAGGAGGAGGTGGAGGAGATAGGAGGGATTGCCACACACACACCTGGGGAACAGCTGACATTACTGAACCCCAATAACAGAGGAGGGACTGTTGGGACTGTGTTGTGAATTTGGTTTTTGGGCTCCCCCGGTGGTCACTGGTGGTACTGGATTTGTGTGCTTCACTTTCTCTGTTCACCTGTTTCCATCAGGATATGGGAGTATCCTATTTAGCCTTGCTGCTCAGTCATTCTAGTGCCGGCCATCAATGTAACCAGAGCCTTTCTGTTGCATGTTCCAGCTCCTAGTCTTCTGATCAGCTAAGTTGGACTCTTAGTCCTAAGTTTGTTTTGTATTTTTGTTCCAGTTCACAGTTGTGTTATTTTTCTGTAGCTGGAAGCTCTTGTGGACTGATATTGCCACTCCGGTGTCATGAGTTGACACATGAGTCTTAAAGTAATTTCAGGATGGTATTTTAGAGAGGGTTTTCAGCTGACCGTGAAGTCCCCTTTTGTATTTTCCTACTATCTAGTAAGCGGACCTCGCTTTGCTGAACCTACCTTCATACTACGTATGTCTTTTCCTCTGAATTCACCGTCAATATTTGTGGGGGGCTCCTGTCTCCTTTTTGGGGGAATTTCTCTAGAGGTAAGCCAGGTCTGTTTTTCCTCTATTAGGGTTAGTTAGTCCTCCGGCTGGCGCTGGGCGTCTAGGGGCAACGTAGGTACGCCACCCGGCCACTATTAGTTGTGTGGTAGGTTTAGCTCACGGTCAGCTCGAGATTCCATCACCCAAGAGCTAGTCCTTATTTATGTTTTTCTGACGTTCTCTTGCCATTGGGAACCATGACAGGACTGTGCGGGCAGCACTTCTGGACGGCAACTAGCGGTGTTGGAGCCCAGGGACAGGAGGAGGAGGAGGAGGTGGAGGAGATAGGAGGGATTGCCACACACACAGCAGGGGAACAGCTGACGTTACTGAACCCCAATAACAGAGGAGGGACTGTTGGGACTGTGCGGGCAGCACTTCTGGACGGCAACTAGCGGTGTTGGAGCCCAGGGACAGGTGGAGGAGGAGGAGGTGGAGGAGATAGGAGGGATTGCCACACACACAGCTGGGGAACAGCTGACGTTACTGAACCCCAATAACAGAGGAGGGACTGTTGGGACTGTGCGGACAGCACTTCTGGATGGCAACTAGCGGTGTTGGAGCCCAGGGACAGGAGGAGGAGGAGGAGGTGGAGGAGATAGGAGGGATTGCCACACACACAGCTGGGGAACAGCTGACGTTACTGAAACCCAATAACAGAGGAGGGACTGTTGGGACTGTGCGGACAGCACTTCTGGACGGCAACTAGCGGTGTTGGAGCCCAGGGACAGGAGGAAAAGCAGAGGAACACAATGTAGGCCGAAGCCTGATTGGAGAAAGTCGAAAGGGAACCTTTAAACCCCCCCCAAAGCATTTGTAGCTGAAAGAGCCAGCTTGTGCAGCACAAAAGATGCAAAAGGAAAAGGTGGCTCTTTTCATTATGCTCCTTGCAAACACAGAACTAAACACTTATAAAATGTGTCCCCTGAAACCGTGAGACTGTCCCGGAGGTGGGACTTTCCTTCGTAATATGACGCAGCACAGCCGTCATTCCTACCCCCTTGGCGCCGTGCCCCGGCTCCTCAGTGTTGTTTGATTCCGTCCCGGAGCCTACGCTGTTATGTTATCCCTTGGCCAGGCACACTTAGCGCTGCCCATCTTCTGACATCATTTGGTGTCAGGATGGCTGCGCCTGTGCGGACGCGCTGGCCGAGAGCCCGCCTCGCAATGTTGTCTACTGTAATCCCACCGTAGGCCTGGGATCCATGGCCATGTGCAGTGCATATCCTCGCCTCTCACTCCCCTCCCTACGGCTTCTTAAGACTGTGCGGTGTCACGGCCGTGGCATGCTATTAGGGACCAGCTGACACCGCACAGTCTGAAGAAGCCGTATGGAGATGAGTGAGAGGTGGAGGTTCAGATATGCACTGCGCATGTCCATGGATCTCAGGCCCCCAGTGGGATTAAATCAGAAGACACTGCGAGGCGGGCTCTTGGCCAGCGCGGCCGCACAGGCGCAGCCATCCTGACACCAAATGATGTCAGAAGACGGGCAGCACTAAGTGTGCCTGGCCAAGGGATAACATAACAGCGCAGGCTCCGGGACGGAATCAAACAACGCTGAGGAGCCGGGGCACGGCGCCAAGGGGGTAGGAATGACGGCTGTGCTGCGTCATATTACGAAGGAAAGTCCCACCTCCGGGACGGTTTTACGGTATCAGTGGACACATTTTATAAGTGTTAAGTTCTGCGTGTGCAAGGAGCTAAACAAAAATAGCTACCTTTTCCTTGTGCAGCATTACTGCTGCACAAGGTGGCTCTTTCAGTAACAAACGCCTTGGGGGGGGGGACAGGTTACCTTACATTTCAGTTGTTGTGTCAGCGTGGCGGTCGCAGGACACATTGCCGGCTACACAGCTGGGGATCAGCTGACGTTACTGAAACCCAATAACACTAGGTCGTATGTTTTGACTGTGCAGACGGCACTTCTGAGCCTCAACTGGCGGTGTTGGAGCCCAGGAATTTAAGTTCAGGTGGTAGAAAGATGAACACAACAGGAGACCTGGATAACGTAGACAGTGACCTAATTATTTAATCAGGAAGAGGAGTGGCAAATTCCTGCGAGATCCAGGCCTTGTTCATTTTCAGGAAAGTAAGCCGGTCAACGTTATCGGAGGATAGTCGCATGCGACGGTCAGTTAGTACACCACCTGCAGCACTAAAGACATGTTCCGATAATACACTAGCCGCAGGGCAAGCCAGCACCTCCAATGCATACTGGCTTAGCTCTGGCCATGTATCCAGCTTTGAGACCCAAAACTTGAAAGGGGAAGAGCCGTCTGGGAGTACAGCAAGAGGGCAAGACATGTAGTCTGTCACCATCTGACGGAACCGTTGCCTCCTGCTGACTGGAGCCGTCTGTGATGGTGTAGACTTTTGTGGCGGGCACAGAAAACTGTGCCACAGTTCGGCCATACTGGTCTTGCCTTGGGCAGAGGCACTGCTTCTGCTCCCTCTTTGTGCAGAGCCTCCACCACTGCCTGGACGCACTGAGCTGCTTTGTAATGCACTAGCAGCACTTCTCTCAGTTGGAGTGGAGAAGATGATGGAATTCACCAGTGTGTCTTGGTACTTCCGCATTTTTCGCTCCCGGTTCAACGGTGTGATGAGGCTTTCTACGTTGTCCCAGTAGCGATGATTGAGGAGGGTGAACACCCAATAATCAGACATGTTGAGAATGTGGGCGATGCGGCGTTCGTTTCTCAGGCACTGCAGCATATAATCCACCATGTGCTGCAGACTGCCAACTGCCCAAGAAACGCTGTCCCCTGCTGGAGGCGTGATCTCTGCCCGCTCGTCATCACCCCACCCTCGCTGTACACACTGACTACTGGACAATTGTGTAACTCCCTCCTCTGGACGGATGTCTTCCTCCTCCATTGACTCCTCCTCATCCTCCTCACAAACTGTCCCCTGCCTACGCGTTTGTGAGGAACCACGTGGCGCTGACTGTCCAGAAGATGATGGAAATGGTGAATCCTCATCCTCCACCTCTTCCACAACATCATCCCTTAGCGCTTGCAGTGATTTTTCAAGCAGGCAGATAAGGGGGACAGTCATGCTGACTAGTGCATCATCTGCACTCGCCATCCGCGTGGAATAATCGAAGGGACGCAAAACCTGGCAGACGTCCTTCATAGTGGCCCACTCTGTGGTTGTGAAGTCTGAACGGCGAGGAGTGAAACTTCTTTGCGCCTGATGCAGCTGGTACTCCATTACAGCTTGCTGCTGCTCACACAACCGCTCCAACATATGTAACGTGGAATTCCACCTGGTAGGTAGGTCACATATGATGCGATGTTCCGGCAGGTGGTGTCGGCGCTGCAGAGCTGCAATGCGCGCTTTTGCCGTGCTGGAACGCCGCAAGTGAGCACACTCTAGGCGGACCTTGTGCAGCAGTGCATCAAGATCCGGATAGTCCCTTAACCCCTTCACCCCCGGAGCTTTTTCCGTTTTTCCATTTTCGTTTTTCGCTCCCCTCCTTCCCAGAGCCATAACTTTTTTATTTTTCCGTCAATTTGGCCATGTGAGGGCTTATTTTTTGCGGGACGAGTTGTACTTTTGAACGACATCATTGGTTTTAGCATGTCGTGTACTAGAAAACGGGAAAAAAATTCCAAGTGCAGTGAAATTGCAAAAAAAGTGCAATCCCACACTTGTTTTTTGCTTGCCTATTTTGCTAGGTTCACTAAATGCTAAAACTGACCTGCCATTATGATTCTCCAGGTCACTACGAGTTTATAGACACCTAACATGACTAGGTTATTTTTCACCTAAGTGGTGAAAAAAAATTCCAAACTTTGCAAAAAACAAAACAAAACAAAATTGCGCCATTTTCCGATACTCGTAGCGTCTCCATTTTTCGTGATCTGGGGTCAGGTGAGGGCTTATTTTTTGCGTGCCGAGCTGGCGTTTTTAATGATAGCATTTTGGTGTAGATACGTTCTTTTGATCGCCCGTTATTGCATTTTAATGCAATGTCGTGGCGACCAAAAAAACGTAAATCTGGCGTTTCGAATTTTTTTCTCATTACGCCATTTAGCGATCAGGTTAATGCTTTTTTTTTATTGATAGATCGGGCGATTCTGAACGCGGCGATACCAAATATGTGTAGGTTGGGTTTTTTTTTTATTGATTTATTTTGATTGGGGCGAAAGGGGGGTGATTTAAACTTTTATATTTTTTTTATTTTTTTCACATTTTTAAAAACTTTTTTTTTTTACTTTTGCCATGCTTCAATAGCCTCCATGGGAGGCTAGAAGCAGGCACAGCCCGATCGGCTCTGCTATGCAGCAGTGATCATAAGATCGCTGCTACACAGCAGATTTGCAGGTGTGCTGTGAGCGCCGACCACAGGGGGGCGCTCACAGCCACCGGCAATCAGTAACCATAGAGGTCTCAAGGACCTCTATGGTTACCTTCCTGACACATCGCCGACCCCCGATCATGTGACGGGGGTCGGCGATGCGCTCATATCCGGCCGCACGGCCGGATGCGGTAGTTAAATGCCGCTGTCTGCGCTTGACAGCGGCATTTAACTAGTTAATAGCGGCGGGTGATCGCGATTTCACCCGCCGCTATTGCGCGCACATGTCAGCTGTAAAAAACAGCTGACATGTCGCGACTTTGATGTGCGCTCACCGCCGGAGCGCACATCAAAGCGGGGGTCCCGACATGTGACGTACTATACCGTCACATGTCGGGAAGGGGTTAAAAAACTCTGCACGACCAAATTGAGCACATGTGCCAGACATGGGATGTGAGTGAGGTTGCCGAGGCCCAGAGCTGCCACCAGATTTCGGCCATTATCACACACTACCATGCCAGGCTGGAGATTCGCTGGCACAAACCACACATCGCTCTCCTGCTTGATGGCATTCCAGAGCTCCTGCGCTGTGTGGCTTCGATTCCCCAAAGAAATTAATTTCAAGATGGCCTGTTGACGTTTGGCCACGGCTGTGCTCATGTCGGTCGTTACAGGTAAACGTTCATCACGGGTCCATGTGGAGGTGGACTGTGACGGCTCCTGCAGCGATGATTCTGAGGAACTGGTGTAAGAGGAGGAGTCAATGCGTACAGAATGGATTCCTGCAATCCTTGGAGTGGGCAGGACACGTCCTGCGCCACTCGCACGGTCTGTACCCGGCTCAACGACATTAACCCAATGGGCAGTGAGGGAAAGGTATCGCTCCTGTCCATGTTGACTGGTCCACGCATCGGTGGTGAGGTGGACCTTGCTACTGACGGCATTCAGTAGCGCGTGTTTTATGTGTCCCTCCACATGCTTGTGCAGGGCAG
This sequence comes from Ranitomeya variabilis, assembly GCF_051348905.1. Classification (NCBI taxonomy): domain Eukaryota; kingdom Metazoa; phylum Chordata; class Amphibia; order Anura; family Dendrobatidae; genus Ranitomeya; species Ranitomeya variabilis. The sequence continues at coordinate 521,375,709 of NC_135232.1, forward strand.
GGACGGCTTGCCTGCTGAAGTAAAAGCGGCTGGGCACATTGTACTGTGGGACTGCCAATGACATCAAGTCACGGAAGCTGTCAGTCTCCACCAGCCTGAATGACAGCATTTCCAGTGACAGAAGTTTGGCAATGCCTGCAGTCAGAGCCTGTGCTCGTGGGTGGTTTGACGAGAAAGGCCGCCTTTTCTCCCATGCCTGTACTACCGATGGCTGTAGACTGGGCTGGGAGTGTGTGGATGACTGGGAAAGTGGTGCTGCGGGTGGAATTACAGCGGGTCTCTGGACAACAAGGCCAGAGGTTCTTCCACGGCATTCCTGGGAGGAAGCCGAACCAGCTGCGTGTGAGCTGGAGGAAGAGGCAACACGAGCTGAAGAGGTGGTAGCTGCCGCTGTTGGTTGGCCTAGCTCTTCAGTGTGTTTTTCTAACTCCGCCGCGTGCCTGGTGCGCACATGTTTCCACATGTTGGAGGTATTGAGGTTGCTGACATGTTTCCCTCTTTTGACTTTGTGATGACACGCCTTGCATTTGACATAGCAAATGTCATCTGCAACTGTGTCAAAAAAGGACCAGGCACTGCAAGTCTTGGGAGCGCCCTTTTTGGCTTTTGGAAGAGACATGCTCCTAACGTGTGCCAAAGCGGAGGCTGCAGGATCCGCAGTCTTCCCCCTCCCTCTCCCTCTTTGGGCCGTACGGGGAATCTCTTCCTCAGAGCTGCTCCCACCACCTTCCTGTCCCTCACGCCAAGATGGGTCAAGGACCTCATCATCTACACTACCCTCTGCCCCCAACTGCTCCTCCTGGGTAGTCTCAGCAGCAGAGCACGCACCAGTAAGTGGCACCTGAGTGTCATCATCAGCTGATGCGGCCTGCGATGTGGTGACCGGAGCCACTGGCCCACCCGCCTCTTCAGAGGAAGAGAGAAAAAGCTGTTGGGCATCACTGCACCCTGCCTCTTCTTCCATTTCTCCAATGCTGCTTGGCTGGCCCCCTGTTTCCAAGCCAAGAGATTCAGAGAACAGAAGTAGAGACGGCTCCTGTCCTGGGCTCTCTGTCTGCCTGGGCAATTTGGCAGGTGGTGAAGAAACAGATGGCTGCTCTCCAGTGCTCTGTGTCTGAGAGGATGTGGCACTAATTGAAGTTGATGCATTAGCTGCCATCCATCCGACAACGGCTTCAATTTGTTCTTCACGCAGCAGCGGTGTACGGCGCTCTGCGACAAAGCTGCGCATGAATGACTGTTCCCTGGTGAAAGTGGGTGCTGATGAGTCACCGGTGCCCGCAGCAGGCACAGAATCCCCACGTCCCCTCCCTGCTCCGTGCCCACGCCCACGTGCCTTACTCACTGCCTTCTTCATCTTGGTTGACTGATAAAGATAAGCAGAAAAGTACTAACGGCTTTGTGTGCTTATTCCTGAACAACTCCTAACAGGTATAAGAAACACTAATTTTCTAAAGTGTGGACTAGACTTTAATATGAGCTAATGTGGCCTACACAAATGTAAAGTGGTGTCACTAGTGTGTTTGGTGAACTTTATTATTTATTTATTTTTTGGGGGCTGAACTGACAACAGATAGAGCTGCAGTCACACGGAGACCGTGCAGACAGCCGTAAACGGCGCTGCAAGGCCCAAAAACCCTCCTCTACGTTATCCTATGTAGTGTTTTTCCACAAGTTAGCTGGAGACGGGTGGAAAGACACTAATAGGAATTTTTTGAAAAAATGTGCAGCAGCCTGCACTACTTAAAACAAAATGAAAATTGATTTTGCGGTATGACGCAGTGAAGAACCCTGAGCTGGAGACAACCAGGCTATGGCTGCTCACAGACTACAGGGCGAGCTGCAGTCACATGGAGACCGTGCAGACAGCCGTAAACGGCGCTGCAAGGCCCAAAAACCCTCCTCTACGTTATCCTATGTAGTGTTTTTCCACAAATTAGCTGGAGACGGGTGGAAAGACACTAATAGGAATTTTTTGAAAAAATGTGCAGCAGCCTGCACTACTTAAAACAAAAGGAAAATTGATTTTGCGGTATGACGCAATGAAGAACCCTGAGCTGGAGACATCCAGGCTATGGCTGCTCACAGACTACAGGGCGAGCTGCAGTCACACGGAGACCATGCAGACAGCCGTAAACGGCGCTGCAAGGCCCAAAAACCCTCCTCTACGTTATCCTATGTAGTGTTTTTCCACAAATTAGCTGGAGACGGGTGGAAAGACACTAATAGGATTTTTGTGAAAAAATTAGCAGCAGACTACACTACTTGGAAAAAAAAAAAGAACAGTATGAGGCAATGAACCACCCTCCCTGAACTGAATACAACCAGCTATGGATGGCCTATGTGGCTGCACTCAGACTAGAGAGTGGGCTGCACTCACACACACACACACACAGACCTTGCAGATCGCTGTGAAAACAGCGCTACAAGGCAAAAGCAAGGTGATTAGTAGGTGAACACAGCGGTTGCTAAATTAGCCTTGGAAAAGCACAAAGAAGCAAATCGCTATCTCTAAACTGGCCCTCAGTCAGCAAACAGCGTCCTGTCACTAACTGAATTCACAGCAGAGTGAGCGCAAAATGGCGCCAGCGACTTTTAAACTGCATCATGACATCATTTCAGCAGCCAATCACAGCCTTGCCAGTAGTTTCATGCCCTCCATGCTGAACAGGATGTGCCCACACTTGGAATCATTCTCATTGGCTGATTTCGTACAAATTTGTGCAGTTTGAATCCTGGGAACTTCCGATTCCGGTATCCGATACGCGGCAAGTATCGGATCTCGGTATTGGAATTCTGATACCGCTAAGTATCGGCCGATACCCGATACTTGCGGTATCGGAATGCTCAACACTACTACTGAGACATCTAGAATGTATGGGCTGTAGTCAGGACCTGCAGGGAGCCCATACATTCTAGCCACAAACATGTCACTTGACCAGAAGTCCAGGGAGGGGGGAGGGAGTATTCGGAGCTGCGCAGCCATCAAGGTAAAAGATGGCTGTGCACACAGCTCAGAGAAAGCTCCCGACCCTGGTGCCGACGTGTGCGCCTGGGGGAGCGACCCGGGGGGCATTTGCCTCCCTGCCACCCAGCCCAGCCCCCACCCCCCTGGCGAATATATGCACTGCTGATAGAGACACACAAAATAGTATATTGAGGGAAATAAGGTCAATGACCCCCAAGGAGCCTGGGGCCTTGGGTAGTAGGTCTATTTGCCATCATTATAATCCACTTATGGTTGGCACAATATAAATAAAATAAGTATCCTATCCCACTTATCTAACATGGAGTAGTGGGTTAACTCCATGAAAATTGGCCAGGAGCAAGGTTTTCGCATTTTTGTACACTGAGTACTAAATATAATATGTTCACTAAGGATTCCAATTAACTTTCCACTGCCACAAGCTAGTGGGTTAATAATCATTTAAATCCCATTAACATAGTTTTAGCATGTCATTAACCAAACTCCTGCTGGCAGTGTGTTAATGCTCGAGGCTACTTAATGTTATCTGTCTGAGGTTTACTTTATTGCTGGAATTTAATATGGAAAAACATTTTCAAGTGTATTAAGGTGAAAAAGAAGCCAAAAAATTATGTTATGCAACTGGCAGCTGTATTAGCAGAACAGTTCACAGCACGAGCACAGAAAATAGTGCTGTAGTTAGCGCAGGAGTCAGCAATTAGGCTATGTGCACACATTGCAGATTTTGATGCATTTCCGCACTGTTTTTGGATGTGCAGAATTGCATTAAATCCACAGTGTAGTGCACAGCCAATGTTAGTCAATGGAAAATTGAGAATTAGTGTGCACATGCTGCGGAAAAATACATGGCCGGTTTCACATTTGCGGTTGTGTCCGCAGCGTTTCTGAAGCATACATCCGCATGCCTCTTGATTTCCTATATTTAACATTGTAGACGCAGGTGCACAGCTAACGCACCATGCTGCAATTTTTGAGGCAGCAAATTTCCGTCAAATATGCGCAGGCATGCACATGTGGATGAGTGCGTTAATAAATCGCATTACTGTCTATGAGAACGCATGCGTACGCATGTCTTTGCGTATGCATGCGTTCGATGCGCTTGCGTACTTCGGACAGCACATATGCAGGAACTGATTTAGACATGGCTATTGAGACACACCCTCCTGGAAATATCAAATGCATGCGCATAAAAAGCACAAACGCATGCAAACGCTGCAATTTTTTTGCCGTCATGCATAAGCTGATACAGATAAAAAATGCTGCGTCACCATGCATTTGCATGCTTTTTTGCATGCGTTTGCAGTTGTGGATGATAAGCTGCAGACTCAACCGCAAATGGGAACCTAGCCTAACTGTGCGTTTTTTTTCTACTCTATTCGGACTTCAGCGGCGCATGCGCCGTTACATGGCCAGATCGTTCTCCTTATTTTCCCCTGATTGGTTAGCCTGTGTATTTAAGCTCCACAGGACCTGACGATGCCACTTCCCCGGAAGAAGGCACGTAAGCCGAAACAGCCGTAGGGGCAGTGGCACCGCTTGTCTCAAGTTAAATACACCTGTTTATATGGCTTCATCTCCCTCCTCTGTTCTTTATATGCTTACCACTGGATACTTTCTACCAGTTTATTTGTGCGTACATTGTTTGGTCAGCATTTGATATGTTCAGGTACACTAGTACTTATTTTGGCAGGGTGCCAATATAACTTTTATGCTAGATTGCTTTTGACTCATGGTTCCACTTAGCAGTTGTCTCCATTATTCAATCCCGTTGTTTGTATTTTACAAGATATTTCTAATAAAATGTATGATTTTATTATTTGGATCCCTTTGGTGCGTTTCTTGTAGGCTATATATATTTTTGCACTGGGAATTGGTTGTGATTCCTTATATAGGCACAGGTGATTTGGTTTTCATTCTCTGTGCATTGTTATCTACATCTGCGTATCTATTTTTTATCTATAGATCTGTCTATCTATTTTTTTACTGCTTTTTCTGCCAAGAGATGCAGAATCTGCACAGAAAATTGCACAGGCAAATCTGCAATGTGTGCACATACCCTTATTCTTCCCTGGGGTAAATGCAAGCAGCAAGATATGTAAATTCACCAGGGGATATAATTGTAATAGCTGTGAAGTTAAAATATAACTACTAATCTTGATGATAATATTATAACAATCCAAAAGTGCAAAATGCAGGACAAAAAGAGACAGATTCACATAGATGGTATTCAATAACACCAACTCACCTATTTGACAATTTAAGGTATTAATTGTGATGAGCGAACGTGCTCGCCACTACTCGGTACTCGCCCGAGTATAACTATGCTTGGTGTACACCGAGTATTTCCGGGATTATTCGGCGGGAGCTCGGGTCTCCGCCCTGCAAATCTGGCGCTCTTTAGAGACCCAATGACAATGCAGGGACTGTCAGCCATGCACTGTAATGCCGCATCCATCTTTGTTGTTGGATTACAGTGATTGGCTGGCCGCACAGCGTCATCAGGTCTATAAGAGACTGTCGCCGCCCTGCTCACCGTATTCTGCTCCGGACTTAGCGATTGTAGGGAGAGCTGCTGCTGAGATAGGGTCAGAATCGTCCTTTTAAGGCCGGGATCACACACAGCGAGATACGGCCGAGTCTCACAGGTTAAAACCAAGCTCTGGCGCCGGCACTCCAGAGCGGAGCGTGTGGCCGCATAGCAATATGCAGCGCCCCAGAGTCCTGGTCGTTGCAGTACTGTGGCTCCGCCACTATGGGGAGCTACGGTGCGTCCGATGGCACTGAAGGAGCTCATCTGATCAGGTATCACAGTCACCAATACATTTCACAGCAGGGCCTCCGGGGGGAGCTAAGGGTGCTATTCATTAGGCCACTCCCCACCATAGTGGGTAAACCGGGGGTCAGGCAGGAAGTTAGATCAGAAAGCTGACTGGGTTGGAACCAGGCAACACCTTGTGGCAGAGGGTGTTGTGAGGGGAAGATACAGTAGGGTCTCTGTCAGGGGTGGGATCCTGACAGAGGCTTGGCATTGGAAAGAACGTAACGGGTCCGCGCCAGCTCCGGGAAGCGGCGGGGCCCAAGAAAGGACTAGAAGCGAGATAGATTGTGCTGAGTGAGAAACGAGATCAAGCGATAGGAGAATACCAGTAGGAGTCGTGCTGTAAGACCGGAGCAACATCCTACTGAGGCGCAATACCGGTGGCCGGAACGCCGAGGGAGTAGAATAATATTCAGCTTCAAGCAATACTCCAAACCGCGGCAGGACAGTCAGTTTAAGGCGGGCTGTCTAACACATATCACCTATGCAGTCTTGGGAGGCAATTGCGGGAGAGGGGCGTCTCTAGGGTCCCGGAAGAACTCCAGGCCTACCCGACAAACGGGTGCCGTCCCAACCAGAACATCGGGGAAGGACGGAGGATTAGCAGAACATCATCTAATTTGAGTTGTGAGGGAACATCAGAAACAGACACAACAGTTGTGGGGTACTTTCCGTAAGCACAGCAGGGAAGGACTACAACACATAGCGCTAAGAAGGAAGGCACCGATTTCCACCTGTGAAGTGTACTCTGGAGGTGCCATTGGACCGGCCGGACTCGCGCAGCCTGGTGAACTGTATTCTGGACTGAGGACTCAGAGATCTCCAGTAAAGAGGTAAAGAGACTGCAACCTGGTGTCCTCGTTATTTACCGCGATCTGCACCCACAACTGCACCGTTACAATACCACTTATTGCACCGGACGTCCCCCACTGACGGACAGGGCCACGGACTGGGTCTAGCCACCGTGACAACCCCAGAACTGAGACCTAGAGGCCCGGCTCCGGGTACCCCTCGGCCCTGCGGTGGTGTGGGGGCGCTCCAAAACCATGGTGCCGCACGCTCGCTGTAGTGTGACTCCGGCCTTATAGTTAGTGTGGGTCTGCAACTGTTCAGTCCACAACTCCTGAGAAACCAACAGTCCCTTTTAGTGCTAATTCGGGGGTCCCGAGATTGCAGCGATAGGTAGGCAGGGGAGTCTATGTGCGCATATCCACATCAGTGCAAGGCCTGCAGTCACTGTATGTGAGTACATAGTTCTCACTACATACCTGCAAAAGCTGCTTTTTTCTGTGGCTTTTTTTTTCTTCACCTGATACCTGCTCCTTTTATTCTAAAGCAATCCATAGCCCCCTTATCTTAACATGTATTTGCTTGTTTATGCTGCCTACTACAGCCAGGTTATTGAAATCTAAGAACGTGGAAATCTACCTTTTCTCTTTTTTTTGTCCCAGACACCAGATGTGAATGCGCAAAAAACCTTTATCTTTTTCTTTTTTTTGTGTCATAGCCAACTTGTTGACACAATTTAGTTGTGCCCCCCAAAAATCAGGGCCACATTTAGGCCATGTGCACACGTTCTGGATTTTTCGTGTTTTTTTCGCGTTTTTTCGCTATTAAAACGTGATAAAAACGTGAAAAAAACGCTTACATATGCCTCCTATTATTTACAGGGTATTCCGCATTTTTTGTGCAAATGTTGCGATTTTTTCCGCGAAAAAAATCGCATCGCGGAAAAAAAAGCAACATGTTCATTAAAAATGCGGAATTGCGGGGATTCCGCACACCTAGGAGTGCATTGATCTGCTTACTTCCCGCACGGGGCTGTGCACACCATGCGGGAAGTAAGCAGATTATGTGCGGTTGGTACCCAGGGTGGAGGAGAGGAGACTCTCCTCCACGGACTGGGCACCATATAATTGGTCAAAAAAAAAGAATTAAAATAAAAAATAGTCCTATACTCTCCCTCTGATGGCCCCCGAAGTGTTCCCGCCTCACCGGTGCATGCTCTCTCTTCGGTTCCTATAGATGGTGTGGTTCAGGACCTGTGATGACGTCACTGTCTTGTGATTGGTCGCGTGACCGCTCATGTGACTCACGCGACCAATCACAAGCCGTGACGTCATCACAGGTCCTGAACCACACCAGCATCTATAGGAACGGACGCCGCTGAGGAGATCGTCTGGGTGAGTATAACCATTTTTTTTTTATTATTATTTTTAAACATTCTATCTTTTACTATAGATGCTGCATAAGCAGCATCTATAGTAACAAGTTGGTCACACTTGTCAAACAGTATGTTTGACAAGTGTGACCAACTTGTCAGTCAGTTTTCCATGCGATGCTACATATCGCTTGGAAAACTTTAGCATTCTGCAAGCTAATTACGCTTGCAGAATGCTAAAGAAACACGAAAAAAAACGGGAAAAAAACGCAAAAAAAAAATGCGGATTTCTTGCAGAAAATTTCCGGTTTTCTTCAGGAAATTTCTGCAAGAAATCCGGACGTGTGCACATATCCTTAGATCAGTCTGTTATCTGAGGCTGACGGCTGCTGTATCTGTGGTGGAAAAATCGTAGCTTCGCAGGCATGCATATCATAGTTCTGTTTGCTAGCCTTGTTCTTTTTTTTTTTTTTTAAATTCACCCCCCAAAAAAAATATTTTATACAGTCAAGCTGAGGCCTGGTGTATCTGTGTTTGAAAAATCGTAGCTTCGCAGGCATAAGTTTCATAGTTCTGTCTGCTAGCCTTGTTCTACTCTTTTTTTGTTTTTTTTAAAATTCTCCAAAACTCCCCCCAAAAATTATACAGTCTGTTATGTCAGGCTGAGGCCTGTTGTATGGTGGAAAAATCGTAGCTTCGCAGGCATAAGTTTCATAGTTCTGTCTGCTAGCCTTGTTCAACTCTTTTTTTTATTTTACAAATTCTCCAAACCCCCCAAAAAAAATTATACAGTCTGTTATGTCAGGCTGAGGCCTGTTGTATGGTGGAAAAATCGTAGCTTTGCAGGCATAAGTTTCATAGTTCTGTCTGCTAGCCTTGTTCAACTCTTTTTTTATTTTAAAAATTCTCCAAACCCCCCCAAAAAAATTGTACAGTCTGTTATGTCAGGCTGAGGCCTGTTGTATCTGTGGTGGAAAAATCGTAGCTTTGCAGGCATAAGTTTCATAGTTCTGTTTGCTAGCGTTGTTGTACTCATTTTTAATTTTTTGCCAAATTTCACATAGAAGAGAAACAAAAATTAGACAGTCTGTTATCTGTGGCTGCGGCCTAGTGTATCGGTGGTGGAAAAATCGTAGCCTCGCACGCATAAGTTTCATAGTTCTGCCTGCTAGCCTTGTTCCACTCTTTTTTTTTCTTTATTTTAAAAATTCTCCAAACCCCCAAAAAATTATACAGTCTGTTATGTCAGGCTGAGGCCTGTTGTATCTGTGGTGTAAAAATCATAGTTTCGCAGGCATACGTTTCATAATTCTGTGTGGTAGCCTTGTCCTCCTTTTTTTTTTTTTTTTTTTTTTAATTCACCCACATTATGTTCTTTTATGTCAGGCTGAGGCCTGGCGTATCTGTTGTGGAAAAATCGTAGCTGTGAAGGCATACTGATCAGATATAATTTTGCTCCAAATAAATACATTTGTGTTGAGCTTTTGAAATAGTTCAGTAGTCCATTTAAAATTGGCAAGGCAAGGGGCAAGGAATGGGGAAGTGGACGTGATGCTGATGGTGCATCCAGAAGACAAGGCCGTGGCCAAGCTGAAAGTGGGCCACAACCAAGTCCAACATCTTCTCACTCAACCTTCTTGTCCCAGTTTCTAGGGGATCGCAGCACACCACTATTAAAGCCAGAGCAATGTGAAATGGTTGTTGGTTGGATGGCTGATAATGCTTCCTATCACTTAGTCACCACCACTACCATGTCTTCCACACTGTTAAGTCTGAGTAGTCTTGAGTGTGGACCGGATATTCCTCACCCTGATCCTCCTTCCTCCCACCTTGCCAAGTGCCCTGAGACAACTGATCCCACACTTGGACACACCGAAGAGCTGTTCCGTTTTCCCTTTCAAGATTCTGTACTCTCGGCCAGTCAACTTGAAGTGGGGCCAGATGAGATTGCATATCCAAAGCTTTGACCAGCCACAGTCACACGAAGGCGATGGTGGGAAAGGTTCACAAGAGGTGGACGATGATGAGACACAATTGCCAGAAAGTCAGGAGGAGGAGCAGGGTGTGGATGTGAAAGACGAGGTGGTGGATGGCATAGTGACTGACCCAACCTGGCAGGAGGACATGCAGAGCGAGGACAGCAGCACACATGGGGAAGGAGGCATATCACCCCAACAGGCAGGAAGAAGCAGTGTGGTGGCCACCGACAGAAGGTGTGCATCTGTTCCTTATAACACCAACAAGAGGGAAATTGCCATTCCAACTGTTAGATCTTCCCGCGTCTGGTGATTTTTTTTAAAGACTATGCTGATAACCCCAAACAGGCCATTTGCAGCACCTGTCATGCCTGCATCAGCAGGTGTAGCAAAAAATACCAGCCTAACCACCACCAGCATGATCAGGCACATGGCAGGAAAGCACCCAACTTTGTGGGCTGAACCCCAGGCTACAGGACCACTGTCTGCAGGTGGCACCACTGCTTCTTCCACTGTTTTGCATAGAAGCCAATTCTCAGTCCATCGTGCATGTCAAGATGCCTCCAGCCTTGCACCTGTTGTTGCCCACAGTCAAGCAGTACCATCATCAAGCCCATCCACGTCCTTGTCCCAGCACAGCCTTCAGTTGTCTATACCCCAGTCATTGAAACGCAAGCGGAAATACCCAGCCAACAACCCACAGATCACAGTCCTAAATTCTAACATTTCTCTTCTGCTTGCGCTCGAAATGTTGCCTTTTAGGCTCTTTGAGATGGAAGCTTTCCGCAACCTGATGGCGGCGGCCGTCCCAAGGTACTCGGTCCCCAGTTGCCACTATTTCTTCCGATGTGCCGTACCGACATTACACAAGCACGTGTCCCACAACATTAGCCGTGCACTCAACAATGCAGTTACTAGGAAAGTCCACCTAACCACAGACACCTGAACAAGTGCTTGTGGCCAGGGACGGTACATCTCACTGATGGTACACTGGGTTAACATAGTGGATGCCAGGACCCAGTCGGACCTTGGGATGGAACACATCCTCCCCACGCTGAGGATTGCGGGCCCTATGTCAATCAGAGTTGCCCCCACAGTCTACAGCTCCTGCACTTCCTTCTCCTCCTCTTCAGCCTCCATCTCTGAAATCAAAACATCAGCAAGAAGCTGGGGAAGCACTGCAAGACTGCCTCAGCCAAGCGGTAACAGGCTGTGCTGAAGCTAATCTGCATATGTGACAAACCAAACAATGCAGAAGTGTTGGGACAGTGCTGGAAGAGCAGTCAGATATTTGGATGACACCGTTAAACGTACAGCCAGGCATGGTTGTGTGTGACAATGGCCGGAACCTAGTGTCAGCTCTGAGGCAAAGTGAGCTCACACACGTAACTTACTTGGCCCATGTGCTTAACCTCGTGGTTCAATGATTTCTGAAAAGCTACCCAGAGCTGCCAGATCTGCTAGTGAAAGTACACCATCTGTCTGCCCATTTTAGAAAGTCAGCTACAGCTTCAGCTGCCCTTGCCGTGCTTCAGCAGCTTTTGCAGCTTCCGGCTCACCGACTGTTGTGTGATGTCCCCACATGCTGGAACTCTACTCTGCATATGTTGGAATGGATTTGTGAGCAGCTTTTGACTACCAACGTCAACAAGGCCATCTATATTCAGTTCAGACTCCACACATAGGACCTCAGGAGTGGACATGGATGTCAGAGATATGTACCATCCTACAAAACTTGAGGACTACACGAAGATTGTGAGCGGCGATGACGCTATAATTAGCATTCCACTTCTCAGCATTCTGAAAACCTCTCTGCTTACAATGAAAGAGGATGCATTGCAGGTAGAGCACGAGGACATGGATCAAGGAAGCATTACACTCAGCCCAGCCTCATGTCTTCCCAAAGTGAATTGGTAGGAAATGAAGAGGAGGAGGAAGAACAGGAGCTACTTTCATGCTCTATAGACGGTACTACAAGCACAGCTGTCATACCATCTGTTCAGCGGGGATAGCCTGAGTGCAGGGAGGAGGATGAGGATGAGAAGGAGAAGGACAGCATGGTCAGTCGTCCTGTTGGTGAGGACATGGAAGTCTTGTCTGTTAGCAGTCTGGCACGCATGGCTGACTTTATGCTGCGCTGCATTTTACGTGACCCTCACATTATAAAAATTTTTGGTGACACTCATTACTGGTTTGTGACACATCTAGACCCATGCTACAAGGAGAACTTTCAATCTCTCCTGCCAGAGGCAGAGAGGTGTACTAAAATGTTGCAGTACCAGAGGGCCCTTGTAGCGGAATTACTTAAAAAATTCCCATGTGAGAACTCTGGCAGCAGAAGTCAGAGTTTGTTGTACAACCATGGAGTCCAAGCAAGAGAGACAGAAGGACAATCCAGCTCTGGCAGGGGAACAATGGCAAAGTTCTGGGACAATTTTCTCAGACCCTCCCATTGTGCTCGGACAGAGGCAAAGGGTGCTGTCACAAGAAGTGCAATGTTTGGGAAGATGCTGAGGGAGTACCTTGCAGATCGTACAAACGTCCTCCGGGATTCCTCTATGCTTTTTAATTATTGGGTATCCAAGCTGGACATGTGGCATGAACTGGCTCTCTATGCCTTGGAGGTCCTTAGCCTACCCTGCTGATAGCGTTCTGTCAGAGCGGGTTTTTAGTGCCGCTGGTGGAATTATACCAGATAAGGTCATCCGCTGGATTGGGAAAGACTTCTGTACACCACCAAGTGAAAACAGCGAAACATAACCTCTAATGCATTCTCATTTTTGGGGAGGTGTATTCTCATGCACCACTTCACAGCAGCACATGGGTATACGCTTCCAGATTTGGTCTTTTTGTTGTTATCCTACTCCTTATCCTCATCATCCACAACCAGTAAAGCACCAGGGTGAACGGATTCCGTGATGCCAAAGTCACAAAATTTTTTGTGCAAGGGTGTTTTTATGATGCCCGTTACTAATTGGAAACCAAAACAAATGTTACTCCCACAGGGAGAAATGTCATAAAAAAGAGATGGACATCTATTATTCCCATTTATTCTTATACTTTCTATTTTCCCTTTCTCTGAACAGCCTTCTAATGAGGTAGTGTGTACCTCTACTACAATAGAAAATTATTCCCCCTGAGGAAGGTTTCATTCCGAAATGCACGTCGGGGTGAGCGGTGGACGGCGCGGTGGTTGGTGTGTATATCACGGGTATGATGTGGGTTATTTCTTCTCCCTATGCTGTGTTTTCTCCACTATATATGCATTGCTACGTGTCTACTTTATCATGGGAGTGTGGTTATTTATTGGCTAAGGTACTTACTAGCCTTGTTGTGACCCTATTGTGTGGAATGTCCCCATGTGTTTTACATATATGATGCACCCCACGTGCCGTCCATTGCTCTCATTGGGCATATTGTGCCACATTGTTTGCATGTTCTCCCTATGTTCATCTTGAACCTGTTTGTTGGTCTTTTTATATAAATAAACTATTTTTGATATTTTGGACTATAAAAACTGTTTTTGTTCTTTTTTTGTGGTTTCATGTTGAATATTGCAGTTTGTCCTGTAATTGTCCACAATAATATTGGGGCGTTTTCTGGGCTTTGATTATTCTGCCTGTTGGTTGTCATCTATCCCCCATTTATAGATAATGTCATTGAATTCATATTTAACACTAGATCACCAGGCTTAAGGTCTTCTGTGCGGCTACAGGCAGTCCAATTTTTGGCAAGGGTGCCTATGATGCCCAAAGTATATTTTTTAAAAATATATCCCCCTTGGGGAAATGTTTGTCAGCCCATACACTGCGTGGGTGGACATTACAAGTCTAGGAGACACACTCCTTTACATTGGGCCTAGTTTTTAATGAGCCCTTCAGCAATGTCTCCTCATTCTCCACCACTAGATCACCAGAATTAACATATTCTGTGCTGCTACAGACAGTCAATTTTTTGGCAAGGGCTTCTACAATGCCTACAGTGTATTTTTTAAAAATGAACCCCCCATGGGGAAATGTTTGTCAGCCCATACAATTAGTGTATGGGAATTACAAGTCTTGGAGACCCTCTCCTTTAAATTGGGCCTAGTTTTTTATGAGGCCTTCCTCCTCCTCTCATCATTTTCCACCACTAGATCACCAGGGTTCCCATGTTCCGTGCTGCCACAGACAGTCAATTTTTGGGCAACGATGTCTATGATGCCCATAGTATATTTCTAAAAATGTAGCCCACTTGGGGAAATGTTTGTCAGCCCATGCACTGCTTGGATGGGCATTACAAGTCTAAGAGACACGCCCCTTTACATTGGGCCTAGTTTTTAATGAGGCCTTCAGCAATGTCTTCTCATTCTCCACCACTAGATGATCATTCACCATGCTTAACATATTCTGTGCTGCTATAGGCAGTCCAATTTTTGGCAAGGGTGTCTATGATGGCCATAGTATATTTTTTAAAAATGTATCCCCACCATACACTTAGTGTATAGGCATTGCAAGTCTAGGAGACCTGCTCCTTTAAATTGGGCCTAGTATTTAATGAGCCCTTCCTTCACCTCTTATCATTTTCCACCACTAGATCGCCAGGGTTCATGTGTTCCGTGATGCTACAGACAGTCAATTTTTTTGTCAAGGGTGTCTGTGATCCCAATTAATTATTTAAAAAAAAAATTTCCCCCATGGGGAAATGTTTGTCAGCCCATACACTTAGGCCGCTTTCACATTTGCGGTTGTGTCTGCAGCGTTTCTTCCGCAAATATCCGCATGCGTTGTGTATTCCTATCTTTAACATTATCGACGCATGCGTTTTTGTTTGTTCAGGTTTTGCCGCGTTTGACGACGCATGCGTCGTCTAGTCGTCTGCGTCTTTGCACGGAAATGCAACATGTAGTAATTTTTAGAGGCGTCATTTTGCCGCCTGAAAACGTATGCGGCTGATTGCGCAAGGTTTGCGCCAAAAAAATGCATTGTAGTCTATGTAAACGCATGCGTTTTTCAGCACATGCGTTTGCTTGCGTTTGCTGACGCATGCGTCTCAATTGAGAAAAACATGTCTAGACACTGATAAGCCACCCCCCAAATACAAGGTGATAAAGGGAGGGAGTGGACATTTGCAGTTCACTACTCATCAGACTGTCTTGCAGACTAGACGCCTCACAACCTCTTGGAGCAGCAAACAAGCAAACAAGCCTCAGAACTATGTGAGTACATCCTATCCAATGCATTTCTTTTCTATAAATCTGTGTCTATATGCCCTAATTTCTGTCATTTCTTTCTTTCTGCGCACATCAGAATGTCTTCTTCTTCTGATGAGGAAACGCCTGGGCCTGCACAAGGGGAACATGTCAGCGAAGTGAGTATTCACCTCCTCAGATTGGTAAGTATTCACTGTCACATCTACACATATGACAATGTATATTTTCCCTTTTTCAGACCACTCCTTCTACAGCGGAAGAGACTGGGCAGGAGACAGGGCAGGAGCAGCGTAGTCACGGTCGGGTGGCACGGCGGCATCGTGTAAGTATACCTGGCTGACTGTTTATTGTATCCTCACTTTACAATTCTTGAATCTTCATTTCTTTCTACTTCTCTCTTTCTTTCCCTTTTGCTTCAGCACCAGTGTTTTTTTTAATTTCAATATTCATGCCATTCCTCTGATTCTGTTTTCTGTCTTCCGTATGTGAATGCCTCCAATATTAATGTCCTTTTTGTTTTTAGGTTCCAGAAGGGGATGAGGACCTCATTGAGAATGAACACCTCATCTCCCTGGTCCATGAGCGAGTCCCATTGTGGGACACCCGGGATCCACTGCACGCCAACAACGTGACGATCCGGAGGCTTTGGAATGAGGTGGCCACAGCGTTGTGGGATGGCTGGGCCAATGCCCCGGCTCGGGTCCGTTCTGCATTTGGTAAGTATCGCAATGCAGTGTGATGTATTCAATACCTTGGCCATGCTCACACAACTGTGTATGATGAGAGAAAGTCATTACTTTTTCACAGCACACACAGTTGTGTGACCACAGTTGTGTGACCACGGTCAAAAGACCATTGTCCTAGCAATTATGTTTTGTTTTGTCAACAGTGTCAAAAGTCAAAACACGTTGGCGATCGATGAAGGACCGCTTCAACAAGGACCTGCGCCAAGAGAGCCGGCTTCCAAGTGGTTCTGGAGCAAGGATACGAAAATACAAGTACCACCGCATCCTTGCGTTTTTGAGACTGGTCCTTGCACGAAGAACGTAAGTATATTGGTTAAAAAAGAAAAAAAAAAGTTTTGTATAATGCTAGCTTTTTTGGGTCACTATTTTGAATCAGTATTTGTAATCTAAAACCATGAGTGATTGATACATGCAGAAGTGGGGTACGTGTTCTTTGAATACTTTCCCTCACATAGTTCCTCTCCAGGTTTTGGCTTACCAATACTGATTTGAAATACAGAGCAAATACTGACAGTGTGACAGCAGCCTACACAACAGATCTATACTCATCAAGTCAGGTGTCAGAAATAATGAATTCAGGATGCCAATAGCTCCTCAATTCATTTTTCCTGGCACTTGTCCTGGTGAGTATACATGTGGCTCGTATGACCTCCATCGTCCATTCGTATTTTCCATCAGTATTTGGAATCCAAAACCATGAGTGATTGATACATGCAGAAGTGGGGTACGTGTTCTTTGAATACTTTCCCTCACATAGTTCCTCTCCAGGTTTTGGCTTACCAATACTGATTTGAAATACAGAGCAAATACTGACAGTGTGACAGCAGCCTACACAACAGATTTATACTCATCAAGTCAGGTGTCAGAAATAATGAATTCAGGATGCCAATGGCTCCTCAATTCATTTTTCCTGGCACTTGTCCTGGTGAGTATACATGTGGCTTGTATAGAGATATGGCTTGTATCGCCTCCATCGTCTCTTCATATTTTACATCAGTTTCTTTAATCCATAACAAGGAGTGGTTGATGCATGCAGAAGTTGAGCATGTGGTTTTATGAAACTTTTCTTCCTACTGTTCTACTCCTGGCTTGCAAATTCTGATGTAAAATTCACTCCAAATAGTGCTAGTGTGACCTTTCCCTATCTGAATGTTTATAAAACTCTTGAGTTATCTTTTTGTAAATGTTTTGTATTAATTTTACATTTTTTTTTTTCACAGCACTTGGAGCTCCACTGTTTGCCCAGGTTCTGGAGCGGTCCTTCATCAGTCAGCCACGGACCCGTCTCAGCCATCCTCCAGCGCTGCAGCAAGTGGGCCTGCCACACAACCTGGAGACCAGGAAGCTGGTCCATCAGGTGTTCCCCTTCCCCAGTCCTCTGCCTCTAGCCAATTTTTTATGGGCTCCTCCCGGCAGCGGCAGAGGGCCGCGGACAGGTCACTCATGCCCGAGTTTTTGCACCTGAGCTTGGTCTTCCACGAAGGACTCAAGGCGATAGGTGACCGACTGGATACTGCCATTAGTCATATGAGCACACGTATCCAGGAGGTTACCACAGCCCTTGCCCAAGTAAAAGCCGACCTCCAGAGGCCAGCACATCATTTTTTTAATCAGATAGAACAGGGCATGTCGGAACACCTTAGTCCCGAGCTCCATATTACTGTTATGCAGGCCTGCAATGCTGCTTACGTGCAGGCTATGCAGCAGAGTCAGTATTTTCAGCAGACAGTGGGGGCATTTCCACCAGTGCCCACACTGTCACGCTTTACGTCAATGCCGATATCTGCTGCATACCACTGCACGGCCACCTCCATTCCAAACACTGCCGGACCGTATTTTAGCACCACCACCATGCCCAGTGCAGTGGATCAGCCCACCGCCACCACCATGACAACTGCTGCTCCTGCTTGGGCCTCCTCCACTGCCACCACCATGCTGCCGCCACAGGACCCTGGCCTGGTGTTCCTCGCCACCACCACAAGAGTGCCGCTGCAGGACCCTGGCCTGGCGTTCCCTGCCACCACCACAAGACTGCCGCCGCAGGACCCTGGCCTGGCGTTCCCCACCACCACCACAAGACTGCCGTTGCCGGACCCTGGCCTGGCGTTCCCCACCACCACAAGACTGCCGTTTCCGGACCCTGCCCTGACGTTCCCCACCACCACCACAAGACTGGCGTTGCCGGACCCTGCCCTGGCGTTCCCCGCCACCACCACAAGACTGCGGTTGCCGGACCCTGCCCTGGCGTTCCCTGCCACCACAACAACGAACCCACGCCAACCAAAGAAAGGGAAAGGCAAAACAAAGCAAAAAAACCCATAGCTATCCCTCCCCCCTCACCTCCCAATGTGTCTGTAATGTCTGGTTTGTCTCACTCTTCCAGTGTGTCTCAGCCCTCTCATGTGTCTAGCCCAATCCCTGAATTTCCTGACCCCAGCAGTTTTATAGCGCCTTCTCCTGCCACCCCTATGTCGGCTACAATAAGCCAGACCTCACAACTCGACACCCCACAATATCGGCACTCAACCCCAAGCAGGCGCAGTTAATTTTTTTTTTTTTGTTTGTGTTTAATAAACCTGTGTTTTGCCCCAAAAAGGTTTGGTTAATTGGGTATTTTGCCGCCGTCACCACACACCAATAACAAAAAATGCGTCGAACACTTTTTTGAGGGCCACCTCCAACCTCCAGTACTTACTTAGCAGAACACTGAAGCTTGGTGTGTGTTTGGTTGAGAGATATGAGGTTGACCCCAAAAATATCACTTGTATTTTCTCCAAAAACACTTCTTTCTGTTTACTCCGTGACTTTTGGTCACACACAGAAGACAAAATGGTGGTAATACACAGCACAACTATACTCAACAGGTCGTGTCTTATCAGAAACATTATTTATGACCCCTGACCTGCTGATTTGAGAAATGCATTGTATTACCTCCATTTTATCTTCTTGGTACATTACATATATATTTCACAGAAAGTGAAGGGACAATGTACGTCACACATGGCATATCTATACTCACCCGGACAAGTGTCAGGAAAAATGAATTCAAGAGCAATTAGCATCATGAATTCATTAGTTCTGACACCTGACTTGATGAATGTGAGATCTGTGGTGTAGGCTGCCGTCACACTCGCAGTATTTGCTCAGTATTTTACAGCACTATTTGTAAGCCAAAACCTGGAGTGGAACTATGAGAGGAAAATTTCAATAAACACATATGCACCACTAAGCATTTAACTACCACTCCTGGTTTTGGCTTACAAATACTGATGTTAAGTACTGGACAAATACAGCGACACCCAACAGCCATCATCTATACAGTCTGCGGCAAATAGCTACTGGTGAACCAAGACAGGACGCAATGATGTCAACAACCTAAGCCCAAAAACCCTAAGTGGTTTGTTAAGGAAAAAGTAAAACACAATTATTTTATTAGAAAAAACATTAACATTTCAAACATAACTTTACAGACCCGAAGCCACCAGTACATGGCATGGCACACGCCCAATGTCAGAATCAAAAAAGGCAGCAAATTGGTCCCGCATGTGGCCTACTTCAACTGTTGACCGCAGCGGGTGATGACGGTAATCAGGCAAAGGGTTTGCAACAGGTTCATCAAGTTCTATGGTGGGTCGCTCCTTAGCCAGAATGAAATTGTGGAGAACCACACAGGCTTTAACCACCTCATCCACTGTCTCCATTTTTAGATTCATGGCAGTTGCTAGAATGCGCCATTTGGACACCATAATCCCAAAGGCACACTCTACTGTTCTGCGGGCCCTGGTTAGTCTGTAGTTATAGATCCGTTTTGTGCAGTTCAAGTCCCGACTTGAATAGGGCTTCAGGAGATTTTCACTCATCTGAAAGGCCTCATCCCCAACCATTACAAATGGCAGCGGTGGGCCTTGAGTGTAGGGGAGTGGTCGTGGCTGTGGGAAATTAAAATTTTTGCCATAAACACGTCGGCCCATATCAGAGTTTTTAAAAGTCTGTGAATCGTTGCCACGGCCAAAAGCACCAATGTCCACAGCAATGAAGCGACAGTCCGCATTGGCTATTGCCATGAGAACTACTGAAAAATATTTCTTGTAGTTGAAGAACTGTGATCCCGTTCTGGCTGGTTTGATAATCCGGATGTGCTTCCCATCCACCGCACCCAAACAGTTGGGAAAATCACAAACAGTCCAAAATTTGTCAGCAATTTCTTTCCACATGTCCTCCGTGGGTATGGGTATAAATTCCTCATGGAGAATGGTCCATAAAGCCCGGCAGGTGTCAAAAACAATTCCGGACAGCGTGGAAATTCCAAGGCGGTACTGGAAATGAAGGGATGACAAGCTCTCTCCAGTTGCTAGAAATCTGTAGAAAGAATAAATAATTTACAAAAATGCCAAAAATACATGTCAGACCTGCAAAAATTATGGCTAGCTTTTGTTTAGAATTATTACGTACCTTAAGGTAACCAGGAGACGTTCCTCTGGTGGAATGGCTCTACGGAGCTGTGTGTCCTGTCTCTGGATGGCTCCTTGGACACGATCAAGCAAATTCCGGAAAGAGTCTTGTGACATCCTTGTATATTCTGGGAATTTTTCTGGGTTCTCATTGAGCTCACCATACAGGGTGTGATATGCACCACCGCTCTCCCACAGTTCTACTATGGGGTGTTGCCAAAACCGCCTACGCCGTGTCGTTCTCTGTCTTTCCCGGTTTCGGTGTTGCTCCAAGCAAACGCACACGCCAGAAAAATCTTGATGCTCAGATCCAGTTTGAAGTAAAAGCTATCCATGTGAAGATCCATCTTGTCACAGGATACAGGAGCAAAATCTGAAGATTTCAGCTGTCCTAGGGTCTATATATAGATTTCCCATAATACACGCCCTCTGTAGTCCCATTGGCTGTTTCTTGTGATCTAGATTTTTCTCCTGTAAATTTTTTCAACATGTGCACAAAAAACGCAAACGCATGGAAAACGCAAGCAAAAGCATGTAAACGCAGCGTTTTAATGACGCATGCGGTAACCGTAAGCGGTTTTAAAACGCTGCGTTTACACGCGTTTTCTTGCGTTTTTCGTGTCCTTACGTTTGCGGATTAAATGCTGCAGATTAAAACGCAAATGTGAAAGTAGCCTTAGTGTATGGGCATTACGAGCCTCCTTTGTAATGGGACAGTTTTTTTAAGAGGCCCTCCTCCATGTTTCTTCCAAGGGAGATTGGGGTGCGTCCAAATTTGAGTCAAGGCATTCAATGCATAAGGAAACAGTATGGCAGGACCAACTGAAGAATGTGAAGTGGGTTTTCCTGTGGCCATCCAGTACCTGGTGCAAAGGCTTATTGGGGTGTATATGACTTGGTAGCAGGGCAGGCCTTGCAGGCAATACATAAGAAAACAGTATGGCAGGACCAACTGAAGAATGTGAAGTGGGTTTTCCTGTGGCCATCCAGTACCTTGGTTTAAAGGCTTATTGGGGTACATATGACTTGGTAGCAGGGCAGGCCTTGCAGGTAATACATAAGAAAAAAGTATGGCAATACCAACTAAAGAATGTGAAGTGGGTTTTCCTGGGGTCATCCAGTACCGAGGTTCAAAGGCTTATTGGGGTGCATATAACTTGATAGCAGGGCAGGCTTTGCATTCATTGCAATGTTTTTTCAGGAAGCCCTCCTGTGCCTCTCGTGAAAAGGGGTATTGGGGTGTGTTGTACTTGTTGGCAGTCCAGCCACTCACTGCATAGGCAATTACAGCATAGGAGACCTACTGTTTAATAATGGCCCTTTAAGAATATTAATGCCGCCTGATGCCCCTCTAAAAATAGGCTTTGTGATTTTAAAAGTCCCTCCTTCAGAAATGAAACAAGATGTGTCTCCTTATGTGTCACACACCACATGGCCAGCTAGGGTTGTTAAATGACATTTCCCAGTGAATGCATTTGTATTGGTTGAAACAATGCTAAAGTTGAAAAACGCATCAAAAACGCTGCGTGTGAACATAGCCCAAGTGGTGGAGGAACATTTTGGTCTGGGGTTAATTATTTTGCCTTAGGGTACCATCTCACAGTGGCACTTTGATCGCTACGACGGCACGATCCGTGATGTTCCAGCGATATGCATACGATATCGCTGTGTCTGACACGCAGCAGTGATCAGGGACCCCGCTGAGAATCGTACGTCGTAGCAGATCGTTTGAAACTTTCTTTCGTCGCTGGATCTCCCGCTGTCATCGCTGGATCGGTGTGTGTGACACCGATCCAGCGATGCGTTTGCTTGTAAACAGGGTAAACATCGGGTTACTAAGCGCAGGGCCACGCTTAGTAACCCGATGTTTACCCTGGTTACCATTGTAAATGTTAAAAAAAAAACCACTACATACTCACATTCCGGTGCCTGTCACGTCCCTCGCCGGCGGCTTCCCGCACTGACTGTGAGCGCCGGACGTAAAGTAAAAGCAGAGCACAGCGGCGATGTCACCGCTGTGCTGTGCTTTACGGCCGGCACTGACACAGTCAGTGCGGGAAGCAGACGGCGCTGGACGTGATGGACATCAGAAGGTGAGTATGTAGTGTTTTTTTTTTTTTACATTTACGATGGTAACCAGGGTAAACATCGGGTTACTAAGCACGGCCCTGCGCTTAGTAACCCGATGTTTACCCTGGTTACCCGGGGACTTCGGCATCGTTGGTCACTGGAGAGCTGTCTGTGTGACAGCTCCCCAGCGACCACACAACGATTTACCAACGATCACGGCCAGGTCGTATTGCTGGTCGTGATCGTTGGTAAATCGTTTAGTGTAACGGTACCCTTATATACAAGTCATTACCCTGGAAGGATGTACTTTAATATATTTCCCAGCAAAATCCATTTTGGTTTCATTTTTGAATGTTTTTTAGTGCACCTGTAAAATTGGCGTGAAACTCTGACAACATTGCTTACAGCTGTGACCTTGGAGTCAGAAATTATTCCAGGGGTGATCCCCATGCTGTTCCTGTGTCATTTGAGCAGTGTTTCCATCATTTTCAGATGTTTGTAGACCTTAATAGGACCCCGGGGGGGATTGTGGTAAAAATACCCGGGTTTCCCATTGACTTACATTGGGCTCGTTGCTCGGGTCAAGTACCCGAGTATTCCAATTTGCTCGACCTGAGCAACGAGCACCCAAGCATTTTAGTGCTCACACATCACTAGTTAGGAGACTTTTTTTTTTTTTACAAATTCTGGTATGTAGGTGGAGGTAATGGTGGGAAGCCAGCATGAGTGGTTTGGGTATTTTGCGGCCCTAACTGATTGCGACCCTGGGAGGTGGATGAGGCTGGATTACGGACCAATGGAGGGCCCTGTTGTGGAACATGGTGCTGCCCACTTGGGTAAAAATTTCCATACTCATGTTGATTGGCATTGGTCATTTGTGTAAACCCCCCAGAATGGCCATGTCGTACATACCCATGTTGTGACCACTCTCCTACAGTGTGTATGTTCAAGTGGCCATATTGAGCAGGTGCAGCTAGAGCTGTAAAGTACACATGTTGTGGGCGTTGTTGATATGGGACTTGATGTGGATGTGGTGATTGGATACATGGCAGACGTGGTCATGTGAGTACTACTGTATGGTCATCCTGGCTTCCAGGCATGTGTAGGTGGTTGTCGCTGGACATCTTCCATCTTTCTAGGCACAAGAACACCTGATTAGGATTATTAGGTTCGGTGCATGAATCTATCAAAATTTGTATTGCACCTCTGGCTTGCAGCCTCACCTCATGAGTAATTGTGCGCAGATACCATGCAAGACTCTGTGCATATGCCTCCTCACCATCATCATTGACAGTGTGTGATAGATAATCCAAAACACCAGTGTCTACTTGGCTCCTGTTACCGGTTGTGCAAAGCTCCCGCCTGCCCCGCCATGGGATGAACACAGCCTGTGGTGAAGTATCCAGGGGTAGTGTAGGACTACTACTATGTCCACGTTCCTCTTCTTCTTGATTGGTCTCATGTCCAGCAGAAGGTCGTGCTGGTGGTGGTGGTTAGTTTGTTGATGCTGCTGTAGAAGAAGGTCCACCCACCTCTTCAAAGGGAACCTGTCACCCCCAAAATCGAAGATGAGCTAAGCCCACCATCATCAGGGGCTTGTCTACAGCATTCTGTAATGCTGTAAATAAGCCCCCGATGTAACCTGAAAGATGAGAAAAAGAGGTTAGATTATACTCACCTGGGTGGGCGGTCCGATCCGATGGGCGTCGCGGTCCGGTCTGGGGCCTCCCATCTTCTTACGATGATGTCCTCTTCTTGTAAAACTAAATGTTTTTTTTTCTTTTACTTACTAATTTCCTGCAGCACTTCACGTGGGCTTTCCTCATAATTGGGGAACATCTGGCTTCATATACGTCGCCAAGCTGCATCCTTTCGATGGTGGTCCGCATAATGGGTGTCACATTGATCCCCTATTTCCGGCCTCTCCTGCACCAGCACTATCAACATTTCAACATTAATGTGTCTTGCCGTGTTGCTGGTATCCTTGGAGGCATGTTCCAGACTTTTTTGAGAGGTTGCCAGCTAAATTTGCATGCTAAAGCTTCCTGATAATGGATGAGGCAATTGCCTGTCACCTAGAACATTGTTGCATATTTCTCGCAAGCTACACTGATGGTCTGTGTTGTGTCCGATTTTTTTCTTGCACCCATAGACTTGCATTGGCGAGACTCGGGTGATATACGCGTACAATCGCAGCATGCTGCAATTTCACATGCCCAAGAAAACAAACGGTGATGTGAGGTGCCCCATAGATTAACAGTGGTCCGAGTGCAATACAATGCTTTTTCACATAGCACTCATCCGTATTCTACACTAGTGTGACCTAGTCCTTACTATCATCCTTTGTGCTTTTATCCAGATTAAATTTCTCTAGCGGAAGCAAGGAAAAAATCTCAACATATTTGTTTTTCCAGATTTTCTCCCTAACTTCCTTTTTAAGATGAGCCCCCAAAGGACCCTCAAAACACACATACAGCTCCCCATGTGCCCTGTCATCCAAATGGATCCTCCACTCCTGTTTTTCCATCTGCACCGACATAGAGGTGCCTGGTAGGTTTTCTGATGCAGTTTCTGACACCCTACCTGCCAAACCGTACTCACGAAACTATGGACCAACCCATGCAGCTCAATGACCAGGAGCTCCCCAACCCCTTCCAAACAGGTGAGCAAATCCCTTACATTTTCCAGGATATCCCTAACCCCCTCACTAACCAAATCTGACCGAACACCAACTTCGTTACCCATGCTCCCTGGCTCAACTACCTGACTACCACCCAACTCGAGAGACATCAGAATCTGAGGAAATGGATAAGATATGGAGTCATACTCACCGAGCTGTGAGGGAGTTGTTACCCCTCCAGCCAGAAATCCAGAATCCTGATGTCTGTCCACTGCACCGATCCATCCCTCTGGACCCTCAGGTGCCAAAGATCCGAAGCCCGGTGACCCCATAGATGTTGATACCCTGGGAAGGGGGCGATCCAGTTAATCGTCCAGAAGCAGCAAGCTAAGTCTGTGCTGGGAACCCTGCAGCACACAGCCCACTGTCCAATCTTCTCAGCAGAGGTGAATTGGCCGCCACAAATAAACCAGTAGGGGCAGGTGTTATGACCTGGTGGTAACAGAGCAGCACTGATATGACCTGGTGGGAACGGAGCAGCACTGATATGACCTGGTGGGTATGGAGCAGCACTGAAATGACCTGGTGGGTACGGAGCAGCACTGATATGACCTGGTGGGTACGGAGCAGCACTGAAATGACCTGATGGGTATGGAGCAGCACTGATGTGACCTGGTTGGTAAAATAGATCATGGACTAGCTCTGAGGAGGTGGTAGCTTTACTGACCGCAATCCCTAATCCTAACACAAACACTAGAAATAGCCGTGGGACGTTCCTGTCACTCCCTAGACGCCTCTTCACAGCCTAAGAACTAACTACCCCTCAAGATGGAAATAGAAAACTATCTCGCCTCAGAGAAATTCCCCAAAGGAAAGATAGCCCCCCACATATATTGACTGTGAGTGGAGAGGGAAATGACAAACGCAGGTATGAAAACAGGTTTTAGCAAAGGAGGCCAACACTGACTAGATAGACAAAAATAGGAAAGGGCACTGTGCGGTCAGTATATAGAACCTAAAAATCCACACAGAGATTACAAAAATAACCTCCACACCAACTCACGGTGTGGAGGGGCAACTCTGCTTTCCCAGAGCTTCCAGCTAGCCTGAACATTTCATAATGACAAGCTGGACAAAAAGAGACATAACTTTAAACTGAACAGTAAGTACAAGAACTAGCAAGAACTTATCTTATGCTGGCATGGACAGGCCATCAGAGAGATCCAAGGAGAAGAGTGAGTCTAACCTAGAAAAACATTGACAGCTGGCATAAATTACAGACCAGAGCCCTGTTAAATACCAAGGCCAAGGAAGCCGATTAGTGAAGTCAGCTGCCAGGCCAAACTCCAGGAGCAGCAGTTCCACTCGAACCCACCAGAGGGAGCCCAAGGGCAGAACTCCCAAAAGTACCATTCACAACCACAGGAGGGAGCCCAAGAACGGAATTCACAACAGTACCCCCCCTTGAGGAGGGGTCACCGAACCCTCACCAGAGCCCCAAGGCCGATCAGGACGAGCCAGATGAAAAGCACGAACCAAATCGGCCGCATGGACATCGGAGGCAAAAACCCAAGAATTATCCTCCTGGCCATAACCCTTCCACTTGACCAGATACTGAAGTTTCCGCCTCGAAAGACGAGAATCCAAAATCTTCTCCACCACATATTCCAACTCCCCGTCAACCAACACAGGAGCAGGAGGGTCAACGGAGGGAACCATGGGTACCACATATCTCCGCAACAAAGATCTATGGAACACATTATGAATGGAAAAAGAAGCAGGAAGGGCCAAACGAAAAGACACCGGATTAATAATTTCAGAAATCTTATAAGGACCAATAAAACGAGGCTTAAACTTAGGGGAAGAAACCTTCATAGGAACATGACGAGAAGACAACCAGACCAAATCCCCAACATGAAGCCGGGGACCAACGCACCGACGGCGGTTAGCAAAACGTTGAGCCCTTTCCTGAGACAACATTAAATTGTCCACCACTTGAGTCCAAATCCGCTGCAACCTGTCCACCACAGAATCCACACCAGGACAGTCCGAAGGCTCAACCTGCCCCGAAGAAAAACGAGGATGAAAACCGAAGTTACAAAAAAAAGGCGAAACCAAGGTAGCCGAACTGGCCCGATTATTAAGGGCAAACTCGGCCAACGGCAAGAAGGCCACCCAATCATCCTGATCCGCAGACACAAAGCATCTCAAATAGGTTTCCAAGGTCTGATTGGTTCGCTCAGTTTGGCCATTTGTCTGAGGATGAAATGCCGAAGAAAAAGACAACTCAATGCCCATTCTAGCACAAAAGGACCGCCAAAACCTAGACACAAACTGGGAACCTCTATCAGACACAATATTCTCCGGAATGCCATGCAAACGAACCACATGCTGAAAAAATAATGGAACCAAATCAGAGGAGGAAGGCAACTTAGGTAAAGGTACCAAATGGACCATCTTAGAAAACCGGTCACAAACCACCCAGATGACAGACATCTTCTGAGAGACAGGAAGATCAGAAATAAAATCCATGGAAATATGCGTCCAGGGCCTCTCAGGAACCGGCAAAGGCAAAAGCAACCCACTAGCATTGGAACAGCAGGGCTTGGCCCAGGCACAGGTCCCACAGGACTGCACAAAAGAACGCACATCCCGCGACAAGGAAGGCCACCAAAAGGACCTGGCAACCAAATCTCTGGTACCAAAAATCCCCGGATGACCAGCCAATACAGAACCATGAATCTCAGAAATTACCTTACTAGTCCATCTATCAGGAACAAACAGTTTCCCCACAGGACAGCAGTCAGGTCTATCAGCCTGAAACTCCTGAAGCACCCGCCGCAAATCAGGGGAGATGGCAGAAAGAATCACCCCCTCCTTGAGAATACCAGCCGGCTCAAGGACTCCCGGAGAATCAGGCAGAAAACTCCTAGAAAGGGCATCCGCCTTCACATTCTTAGATCCTGGAAGATACGAGACCACAAAATCAAAACGGGAGAAAAACAAAGACTATCGAGCCTGTCTAGGATTCAACCGCTTGGCAGACTCAAGGTAAATCAAATTCTTATGATCGGTCAAGACCACAACTCGATGCTTAGCTCCCTCAAGCCAATGACGCCACTCCTCAAATGCCCACTTCATAGCCAACAACTCTCGATTGCCAACATCATAATTACGCTCAGCAGGCGAAAACTTTCTGGAGAAGAAAGCACATGGTTTCATCAAAGAGCCATCAGAACTTCTCTGAGACAAAACGGCTCCTGCCCCAATCTCAGAAGCATCAACCTCAACCTGAAAAGGGAGAGAAACATCTGGCTGACGCAACACAGGGGCAGAAGTAAAACGACGCTTAAGCTCCAGAAAGGCCTCCACAGCGGCAGAGGACCAATTCACCACATCAGCACCTTTCTTGGTCAAATCGGTCAGAGGTTTAACCACAGTGGAAAAATTAGCAATGAAGCGGCGATAAAAATTAGCAAAGCCCAAAGATTTCTGTAGGCTCTTCACAGATGTAGGTTGAGTCCAATCATGAATGGCCTGGACCTTAACAGGGTCCATTTCAATAGCCGAGGGTGAAAAAATGAAACCCAAAAAAGAAACCTTCTGAACTCCAAAAAGACACTTAGACCCCTTCACAAACAGTGCATTAGCACGAAGGATCTGAAATACCATCCTGACCTGCTTCACATGAGACTCCCAATCATCGGAGAAAACCAAGATATCATCCAAATATACAATCATGAATTTATCCAGATACTCCCGGAAAATATCATGCATAAAGGACTGAAACACAGATGGAGCATTAGAGAGCCCGAAAGGCATCACCAGATATTCAAAATGGCCTTCGGGCGTATTAAATGCTGTTTTCCATTCATCACCCTGTTTAATACGAACAAGATTATATGCCCCTCTAAGATCGATCTTGGTAAACCAGCTAGCCCCTTTAATCCGAGCAAACAAATCAGAAAGTAAAGGTAATGGGTACTGGAATTTGACCGTGATCTTATTGAGAAGGCGATAATCTATACAGGGCCTGAAGGAGCCATCCTTCTTGGCAACAAAAAAGAACCCCGCTCCCAACGGTGACGAAGACGGGCGAATATGCCCCTTCTCTAAGGACTCCTTTACATAACTCCGCATAGCGGCATGCTCTGGCACTGACAGATTGAAAAGTCGCCCCTTAGGGAACTTACAGCCAGGAATCAAATCAAAAAAAAAAAAAAAATGACTCAGAACTTTCTTTTCCCTCTTTAAAGATGTATTTAACACATTGTGGGCCAGCTGTACTGTTATGACCTGGTGGTAACAGAGCAGCACTGATATGACCTGGTGGGAACGGAGCAGCACTGATATGACCTGGTGGGTATGGAGCAGCACTGAAATGACCTGGTGGGTAAGGAGCAGCACTGATATGACCTGGTGGGTACGGAGCAGCACTGAAATGACCTGATGGGTACGGAGCAGCACTGATGTGATCTGGTTGGTAAAATAGATCATGGACTAGCTCTTCGGAGGTGGTTGCTTTACTGACCGCAATCCCTAATCCTAACACAAACACTAGAAATAGCCGTGGGACGTTCCTGTCACTCCCTAGACGCCTCTTCACAGCCTAAGAACTAACTACCCCTCAAGATGGAAATAGAAAACTATCTCGCCTCAGAGAAATTCCCCAAAGGAAAGATAGCCCCCCACATATATTGACTGTGAGTGGAGAGGGAAATGACAAACGCAGGGATGAAAACAGATTTTAGCAAAGGAGGCCAACACTGACTAGATAGACAAAAATAGGAAAGGGCACTGTGCGGTCAGTATATAGAACCTAAAAATCCATGCAGAGATTACAAAAATAACCTCCACACCAACTCACGGTGTGGAGGGGCAACTCTGCTTTCCCAGAGCTTCCAGCTAGCCTGAACATTTCATAATGACAAGCTGGACAAAAAGAGACATAACTTTAAACTGAACAGTAAGTACAAGAACTAGCAAGAACTTATCTTATGCTGGCATGGACAGGCCATCAGAGAGATCCAAGGAGAAGACTGAGTCTAACCTAGAAAAACATTGACAGCTGGCATAAATTACAGACCAGAGCCCTGTTAAATACCAAGGCCAAGGGAGCCGATTAGTGAAGTCAGCTGTCAGGCCAAACTCCAGGAGCAGCAGTTCCACTCGAACCCACCAGAGGGAGCCCAAGGGCTGAACTCCCAAAAGTACCATTTACAACCACCGGAGGGAGCCCAAGAACGGAATTCACAACAGGCAGGTGGACACACCACCAGGGGAAGTGAAAGGGTCGATAACCCTGAAAGCAGGGACATACTGCTCACTGACGAATCTTCTGGTCTCATCCCGCTGTCAATCAACGCTGAGGAGGTGGGCCGCTCGGCAAGAGCATCACCGTGGTAACCCCCGTGATGTCACTCATTCCATGATGCCCAGCATGCAGGCCCTGCTTCCAACACAGGCTGAGGCGAGGGTTTGCTAACTGCCGCCGAACCCCACTTGACAGTAGCATTCCTCCCAAACCAGGGCCTGCTGCTGCACTTCGTGACTGGCGCCTGGCCTAGAGGGTCCGCGGAGGTGCTCTTGTACCTGCACTGGGTCCGGAAAGCTGTGTCTGGTGATAGCTGCAGCGAAGGATGCAGCTCGCATGCGGGATCCATTGACACTATCCCTGCTCCCTCACAAATGATGCCAGCCACTTGCCTTTCTAGCCAGCCAGGAGGCTGAGACAGCAGTGCAGCCCTGAGGCTCTCCAGAACCTGCTCCACAGTTGACATGGAACTTGACCCCAGTGAGCTGGAACTGAGGGGGCCCCACCCATAAACTGGCCATATAAATGGTCCCAAAAAAGTGCCACCACATTAAATGATGCCGCCACCCACTCCCAATGCATTGTCATGCCGGCCTCTGCCCACGCCATAGGGGGGTGGTCGGCTCTAGTCCGTCCTTTACTAACAGCCTGGTGTATAATACCCTAACAATTTGGTGCAGAGTGCCCTAGCAGTCTATTGCAAAATGTCATAAAAGCCTGGTGTAGAGTGCCCTAACAGCCTGGTGCAGAGTGCTGTAACAGCTTGGTGTAGAGTACCACAACAACCTTGTGAACATTACCCTAAAAGCCTAGTATACATTGCCTTAAAAGACTGGTGCTATTTACCCTAAAATCCTGCTGTAGTGTGCCCTAGCATGGTGCATGGTGCCCTAGCAGCTGCATGCACAGTGCCCTAACAGCCGGGCGCATAATGCCCTAACAGCCTACTGCAGAGTGCCCTTACTGCCTAGTGCACATTGCCCTAAAAGTCTAGAGCAGAGTGCCCTAACAGCCTAGTGTAGAGTGCCCAAACGACATGGTGCATAGTGCCCTAACAACCTGGTGCATAGTGCCCTCTGAGTCTGGTGCAGAGTGCCATAATAGCCTTGTGCAGAGTTCCCTAACAGCTTGGTCTAGAGTGCCCCAACAATCTGGTACACATTGCGCTAACAGCCCATTAAAGTCCCAACAGTTTGGTGCACACAGCCCTAACAGCTTGGTGCAGAGTGCCCTAACAGCCTGATGTAAAGTGTCCAAACAGCCTAGGGCACATTGCTCTAAAAGCCTGGTGTAGAGTGCCCTAATAACCTGCTGTAGTGTACCCTAACAGCACGGTGCATAGTATCCTAACAGCTTGATGCACATTGTCCTGACAGCCTAGTGCATAATGCCCTAGCAATCTGCTGCAGAGTGTCCTAACAATCTGGTGCAGAGTGCCCTAACTGTCCTGGTTCAGAGTGCCCAAACAGCCTGGTGCAGAGTGCCCTAATAGCCTGGTACTGAGTGCCATAACACCATGGTACACAGTGACATAACAGCTTGATGCACATTTCCCTAACATCTTGGTGCACATTGCGCTAAAAGTCTGGTGTACCTTGCCTGAAATGCCTGGTGTACATTACGGTAACAGCCTGGTGCACATTGCCCTAACAACCTGGTGAAGCATGCCCTAATAGACTGGTATAGAGTGCCCTAACAAGTTTGTTCACATTGCCCTAACAGCCTGGTGTAGACTGCCCTAACAGCCTGCTGGAGGGTGCCCTAACAGCCTGATGCACAGTGCCCTAACAGCCTGGTTTAGCTTGCCAAAACAGCCTGGTGCACATTGTGCTAATAGCCTGGTGTAGAGTGCCCTAACAGCCTGGTGTAGAGTGCCCAACAGCCAGGTGTAAAGAGCCCTAACAGTCTGCTGCAGAGTGCCCAAACAGTTTGCTGCAGTATGCCCAAACAGTCTGCTGCAGAGTGCCCAAACAGTCTGCTGCAGAGTGCCCAAACAGTCTGCTGCAGAGTGACCAAACAGTCTGCTGCAGAGTGCCCAAATAGTCTAGTGGACATTGCCCTAAATGCCTGGTGTAGAGTTCCCTAATAGCCAGCTGTAGTGAGCCCTAACAGCATGGTGCTTAGTACCCTAACAGCCAGTTGCACTATGCCCTATCAATCTGGTGCAGATTGCCGTAACAGCCTTGTGTAGATTGCCCTAACTGCCTGCTGGAGGGTGCCCCAACAGCCTGGTGCACAGTGCACTAACAGCCTGGTTTAGATTGCCTGAACAGCCTGGTGCACATTGCGCTAATAGCCTGGTGTAGAGTGCCCTAACCGCCTGTTGAAGTGTGCCCTAGCAGCCTGATGGAGAGTGCTCTAACATCCTAGTGCATATTGCCCTTACAGCCTGGTGCACATTGACCTAAGAGCCTGATGCACAGTGCCCTAACAACCTGGCGCATAATGCCCTAACAGCCTGGTGTAGCATGCCCTACAGCCTGGTTGTAGAGTGCCTTAACAGCCTTGTGCATAATGCCCTAACAGCCCCATACTTGTAAACCATTATAGCCCTTTGAATCGGTATAGGCATATATGTACAGGTGCTTCTCGCAAAATTAGAATATCATCAAAAAGTTAATTTATTTCAGTTTTTCAATACAACATCATGTATTATATAGAGTCATTACAGAGTGATCTAATCCAAGTGTTTATTTCTGTTTATGTTGATGATTATGGCTTAGAGACAATGAAAACCCAAAAGTCATTATGTCAGTAAATTAGAACACTTTATACCACCAGCTTGAAAAATGATTTTAAAATCCGCAATGTTGGCCCACTGAAATGTATGTTCAATAAGTGCAGTCAATACTTGGTTGGGGCTCCATTTTCATCAATTACTGCATCAATGCTGCGTGGCATGGAGTCGATCAACCTATGGCACTGCTGAGGTGTTATGGAAGACCAGGTTGCTTGACAATACACCATAGATTCTCTATGGGGTTTAGATCAGGCGAGTTTGCTGGCTAATCAAGCACAGTGATACTGTTGTTTTTAAACCAGGTATTGGTACTTTTGGCAGTGTGGACAGGTGCCAAGTCCATCTGGAGGATGAAATTTCCATCTCCAAAAAGCTTTTCGGCAGAGTAAAGCATGAAGTGCTCTAAAATTTCCTGATAGATGGCTGCACTGACTTTGTTCTTGATAAAACACAGTGGACCTATACC
The DNA here is from genome assembly GCF_051348905.1 of Ranitomeya variabilis. Taxonomy (NCBI): domain Eukaryota; kingdom Metazoa; phylum Chordata; class Amphibia; order Anura; family Dendrobatidae; genus Ranitomeya; species Ranitomeya variabilis. The sequence goes on from NC_135232.1 coordinate 521,409,248, forward strand.
AGGAAATGACATGGTTCCCCAAACCATCACTGATTATGAAAACTTCACACTAGACCTCAAGAAGCTTGAATTGTGTGCCTCTCCACTCTTCCTCCAGACTCTGGGACCTTGATTTCCAAATGAAATGCAAAATTTACTTTCATCTGAAAATAACACCTTAGACCACTGAGCAACAGTCCAGTTCTTTTTCTCCTTGGCCCAGGTAAGATGCTTCTGTCATTGTCTAATGGTCAATAGTAGCTTGACACAAGGTATGCGACACTTGTAGCCCATGTCCTGAATACGTCTGTGTGTGGTATCTCTTGATGCAATGACTCCAGCAGCAGTCCACTCCTTGTGAATCTCCCCCAAATTTTCAAGTCTGCGTTTATTCTGGTTGCTTGTGCACCTTTTTCTAGAACACTTTTTCCTTCCACTCAACTTTTCATTAATATGCTTGGATACACCACTCTGAGCGGCCAGCTTCTTTAGCAATGACCTCCTGTGGCTTACTCTCCTTGCAGAGTGTGTGAATGACTGCCTTCTGGACATCTAGTCAAGTGTCGAGTCAGCAGTCTTCCCCATGATTGTGGAACCTACTGCAACAGAGTAAAGGACCTTTTTAAATGCTCGGGAAGCCTTTGCAGGTGTTTTTTGTTAATTATTCTAATAAGGCAGCACAATGGCTCAGTGGATAGCACTGCAGTCTTGCAGCGCTGGAGTCCTGGGTTCAAATCTCACCAAGGACAAAATCTGCAAGGAGTTTGTATATTCTCACCGTGTTTGCGTGGGTTTCCTCTGGGCACTCTGGTTTCCTCCCACATTGCAAAGACATACTGCTAGAGAACTTGCCATTGGAAGATGTTCGTCTGCTGGTCCTTTCTGAAATATTGGTTGGTGCTCTCATTACCATGATGGTGACCTGTTCACACTGCAAATGATTCTATACAGCAAGAAATGAAGATGTATCAGGAAGATTGTGATTCTTTCTTTACTCTTCACTCAGGAGAGATATGTATACAGTTGTGCTCATAAGTTTACATACCTCGGCAGAATTTTTGCTTTCTTGGCCTTTTCTCAGAGAATATGAGCGATTACACCAAAACTTTTTTCCACTCATGGTTAGTGGTTGGGTGAAGCCATTTATTGTCAAACTACTATGTACTTGTCTACTATGTACTTGTCTACTATGTATTGTCAAACTACTATTGCCAAACTACTAACTTACTCTTTTAAATCATAATGACAACCCAAAATATCCAAATGACCCTGATCAAAAGTTCACATACCTGGTGATTTTTGGCCTGATAACATGCACAGATGTTGACACAAATGGTTTTGAATGGCTACTAAAGGTAACATCTTCACTTGTGACCTGTTTGCTTGTAATCAGTGTGTGTGCATAAAAGCTGAGTGAGTTTCTGGGATCCAGACAGACTCGTGCAACTTTCATCCAGCCACTGACGTTTTTGTATTGTGAGTCATGGGGAAGGAAAAGAATTGTCAATGGATCAACAGGAAAAGGTATTTGAACAGGAAAGGGATACATAAAGATATCCAAGGAATTGATAGTGCCAGTCAGTAATGTTAAAACTGTGATTACCAAATGAAAAATCAGGGGCTCTGTAAAAACAAAACCAAGGTCAGGGAGACCAACAAAAACGTCTTCCACAACTGCCAGGAAAATTATTCAGGATGCAAAGAAAAACCCACAAATAACATCAGCTGAAATACAGGACTCTCTGAAAACTAGCGGTGTGGCTGTTTCAAGATGCACAATAAGGAGGCACTTGAAGAAAAATGGGCTGCATGGCCAGAAGAGCGCCATTACTGCACCAAATGCCACAAAGTATCTCATCTACAATATGCAAAACAGCACAGCAACAAGCCTCAAAACTTCTGGAACAAGGTAATTTGGGGTAGTGAGACCAAAATTGAACTTTTTGGCCACAACCATAAACGTTACATTTGCAGAGAGGTCAGCAAAGCCTATGATGAAAGGAACACCATTCCTATTGTAAAGCATGGAGGTGGATCACTGATGTTTTGGGGATGTATGAGCTACAAAGGCATAGGAAACTTGGTCTAAGTTGAAGGAAAGATGAATGCAGCACGTTATCAAATACTGGAGGTAAATTTGCACTCATCAGGCCGTAAGCTGTGCATGGGACGTACTTGGATGTTCCAACATGACAACGAAACACAAGGTTAAGTTGACCTGTCATTGGCCACAGCAGGTCAAAGTGAAGGTTCTGGAGTTGCCATCTCAGTCTCCTGACCTCAATATCATTGATACTCTATGTGGAGATCTCAAGCATGCAGTTCATGCTAGGCAGCCCAGGAATTTACAGAAACTGGAGGCTTTTTGCCAAGAAAAGTGAGCAGCTTTACCATTTAAGAACATAAAGAACCTCATCCACAACTACCACAAAAGACTTCAAGCTGTCATTGATCTTAGAGGGGGCAATACACGATATTAAGAATGGGGTATGTAAACTTTTCATCAGGGTCATTTTGATGTTTTGGGTTGTCATTATGATTTAAAAAGAGAAAACACAGTAGTTTGACAATAAATGGCTTCACCCAACCACTAACCATGAGTGCAGAAAATGTTTTGGAGTTATCATTCATATTCTCTGAAAAAAGGCCAAGAAAGCAGAAATTCTGTCGTGGTACGTAAACTTTTGAGCACAACTGTATACTGTAAATAAAGACACAGCCAGGATAAAGTCTTTTATTTGAAATAAACAAAACACTTTTACTTTTTTATTTAAAAATAATAAACACAGTTAAACTCACCTAACGCCTATTTCCACTGAATCAATTGTCTCCTGTAATAAAACAAAAATAAAAAATAACAATACCACCATGTGCCTGTCATTCTGTCCCATGCTGTAATCCATGTCTGGTAAATAAACAGTTTTCAACCTGGATGGTGCCAAGATGCGACAGTCCAGGCTGAGAATCACTGGTGAATGAGCTGCTCCGAGCGCAGTATCAGTGACTAGCGGTGACGTAATTGAGGTTACTGCCGGTCACTGAGGCTGCATTCACAGCTGGGCTGAACTGCAGTGACATCGGTGAGATCCCTGCTAGCACTCTGAGAAAAACTCACAGTGCAGAGGCAAGTTCACCAGGAGAATTTCACTGCAGTGAATTTTAACTGCGGTGAAATCGCCTCTGAACCGTGAGACTTTCTCACGTTGCTAGCAGGGATCACTCGCAGCAGCTCATTCACTAGTGGAAAATGTTGTTTATTAACTATTTTGTGTGATATAACCCTCTGATTAAAGGGCATAAAAATTTAAAGTTTGAAAATTGCTAAATTTTCAAAATTTTTGCCACATTTCTGTTTTTTTGTTTTTTTTTTATAAATAAATGTAAGTCATATCAAAGAAATGTTACCACCATCATGAACTATGATAAGTCACAAAAAAAACAATCTGAGAATGTGTGGGATCAGTTGAAGTGTTCCAGAGTAGAGTTGAGCGACTTTTACTTTTTTCGGATCGAGTCTGGTTTTGCGAAACCCGACTTTGTCAAAAGTCGGGTCGGGTGAAATCGGCCGATTATTGCGAAAAGTCGGGGGCCGACTGAAACACGAAGCCCAATGCAAGTCAATGGGAAATCAAAGTCGGCAGTGAGTGGAGGACAGGAAAACACCTACAGTGCCCATTTTAATGCCAAAAACATCAATTCTTATTACTTAAGCTTGTCAATCTTAATTTACTTTATAATAATAGTTAGGCATTGAAAACTGGGGGTCATTTGGCTAAAGTTGTGGGGGGGTAGGGCTGGCTCAAGATTTTCGTGGGCCCAGGAAATGCGGAATACGTCACGGCGGTGGAGCAGGGAAAGGTAAGTATTTCAACTTTGCAAGTGCTGTGATCCTGAGCAAGCAGGGGGGCCCACTCGTTGGCACTGGCACAGGGCCCCTCATAGTACGGCGGTGTGTTTGACGGCGGGTAGCGCCTCCCACTGGCAGAGACACTTTTGTGTACTCTGAGGGGCCCTGTGCCAGTGACGTCGCCAACGAGTATTTCCCCCCCCACCTGATGAAGGAACCTGCACTTTCATCTGCACCTTCCTCTTTGTCCCCGTGTAAGGTGGTATAGTATGCGGGAAGGGGAACCTGACTTTCAGCAGGGTCAGATTCTGGCTGTGTAGAGTGCAAGGGGAATGTAGTGGTCTGGGTCAATGTACCAGCAGGCTCATCTAGCAGTGGCTGGGCAATGGGCAGGATGAGGAGGAAACACAGATATAGGCCCAAATAATAAAGTAGGCTAAATGCAGTTCAAAATTGGTAACAGGACTAAACAGGCGGCATTGCTTTGTTCAGTGGAGGAAAACTGTAATGAGTGGCAGACACAGTTATTAGGCCCAAATAATAAAGTAGGCTAAATGCAGTTCAAACGTGGTAACAAGACTAAACAGGCGGCATTGCTTTGTTCAGTGGAGGAAAACTGTAATGAGTGGCAGACACAGTTAGTAGGCCCAAATAATAAAGTAGGCTAAATGCAGTTCAAATGTGGTAACAGGACTAAACAGGCGGCATTGCTTTGTTCAGTGGAGGAAAACAGTAATGAGTGTCAGACACAGTTAGTAGGCCCAAATAATAAAGTGGGCTAAATGTCTGCCAAAAAATTGTTCATAAATAAACAGGTGACATTGCTTTGCTCAGTGTCGGAAAATTGTAATGAGTAGCAGACTAAGTTAGTAGGCCCAAATAATAAAGTGGGCTAAATGTCTGCCAAAAAATTGTTCATAAATAAACAGGTGGCATAGCTAGGTACAGGGGTCGGCTCCTCTGTTGAGTAGCAGACAGTGGTAGTAGGCGCAAAGTATTAACTGGTCTAAATGGAGGCCAGGGCCCCTGTGTTTTTTAACTATCATCTATCATTTCAACAAATTTGTATTGGCAGTGCCATTGAAGGATTTAACAGCACAGACTACACAGTGGTGGAGCAGGGAGAGGTAAGTATTGCAAGTGGTAGAGCACTGTTCGAGCTGGGGGGAACACTCTCTCGTGGGCGGCGGTACTTGCACAGGGCCCCTCATATTACAACGGTGTGTCTGACGTTGGTTGTGCACCACCACCGTCAGAGACACTTCATTGTACTATGAGGGACCCTGTGCCAGTGCCGTCGCCCAAGAGTGGGCCCACCCACCTGTCCAGGCAACCGGCACTCGCACGGGTGCTTGCGCCAGGTGGTGACCACGGCCCTGTGGGGGGAGTCAGCCCATTTAGGGAGGTATAAAAATGGCCTATGGTGGACATTCAGCAGCTGCAAATGGAGGAATTGGAGCAGTCAGTAAGAGGAGGCCAAAAGCAAGACTTTTGTCAGGCAAGCTACATGTCAGCAGGGGAAGGTGGCGCAAAATAATTTGAAATCCATGATTGGTTCATTTTAATGAAGGTTAGATCATCAACATTTTGGGTAGCCAGACGTGTCCTTTTTTTCGGTCAGTATTGAACCAGCAGCACTGAAGACTCTTTCTGATAGCACACTAGCAGCAGGGCAAGCGAGCTCCTGTAATGCATATTCTGCCAATTCAGGCCAGGTGTCTATTTTAGATGCCCAGTAATCAAAGGGGAATGACCTGTGAGGGAAAACATTGATAAGGGAGGAAAAGTAGTTCGTAACCATACTGGACAAATGCTGTCTCCTGTCACTTTGAATCGATGCAGCAGTACCTGTCGTGTCAGCGGTCATTGCGAAATAACTCCACAACATGGTCATAAAACCCCTCTGTTCAACGCCACTTCGGATTTGTGCACCTCTAACACCTCTGCCATGTTGCCCCCTACGGCTCATGTGAGAACCATCACCGGCGCTGTGTGCTGGGAATGCCTGAACCAAACGGTCTACAAGAGTTGCTTGTTTGGTAGCCAATATTTGCTCAAGGTTCTCATGTGGCATGATATTTTGTTATTTTCCTTTATATCGTGGATCCAGGAGGCAGGCCAACCATTAATCGTCATCAGTCATCATTTTGATAATGCGGGGGTCCCTTTTTAGGATATGCAAGGCATACTCAGCCATGTGGGCCAATGTTCCAGGTGTCAATTCACTGTTTGTGCTGAGTTGAGAAGCACTTTCTTGCAAATCAACATCACTTGTGTCCCGCAAAAACCTGTACCTGACCTTGCAACGCCACCAGTTTCTATTGCCCCCTCAGAAGCATCCTCCTCCCATACATATTCATCCCCATCATCCTCCTCCTCTTCGTCTGCCACCTCGTCCAGGAGAGTTCCCTGAGCAGACAATGGCTGACTGTCATCAAGGCTTCCCTTCTCCTCGGCTGCAGACGCCTGCTCCTTAATGTGTGTCAAACTTTGCATCAGCAGATGCATTGGTGGGATGCTCATGCTTATGATGGCGTCGTCTGCACTTACCAGCCATGTGCATTCCTCAAAACACTGAAGGACTTGAAAAAAGGTCTTGTAGCTTCGACCACTGCACACCTGACATCTCCATATCTGCCATCCAAGTGCCTGCCCGTGTATGTGTATCCTCCCACAAATTAATTACAGCACGCCTCTGTTCGCACAGCCTCTGCACCATGTGCAGTGTGGAGTTCCACCTTGTTGCAATGTCGATTATTAGGTGGTGCTGGCGCTGATGGTTCAGCATACGGCTGGAGTGTACGGGCGACCGGCGGATGTGAAAGCAAAGTCTTCGCACCTTCAGGAGCACGGCTGGTAACTCCGGATAATTTTTGAGGAAGCACTGCACCACCAGGTTCAAGGTGTGAGCCAGGCAAGGTATGTGTTTCAGTTCTGAAAGGGCTATGGCAGCTATAAAATTCCTTCCGTTATCACTGCCTACCTTGCCTGCCTCAAGATGTACACTGCCCAACCATGACTGAGTTTGTTGCTGCAAGTACTCGGCCAGTACTTCCGCGGTGTGTCTTTTGTCGCCCAAACACTTGGGCTTACCACTAGCTGTTCGATAATGGGACACCTCGTGTGCAACACTGGCAGCTGTGGATGGAGTGGTCGTGTGACTACGCTCTGTGGACGAGCTTTCGCTTCTGGAGGAGGAGGAGGGGTGGCGAACGCCTACAGCCAACTGTTTCCTAGACCATGGGCTAGGCAGAACTGTCCCACTATGGCTGTCCCCTGTGGACCCTGCATCCATCTCATTAACCCAGTGCGCTGTGATGGACATGTAACGTCCCTGGCCATGCCTACTGGTCCATGCATCTGATTGCTTCAGTGCATGGACTATGCGGTCTTTGACATGCTGGTGGAGGGCTGGGATGGCTTTTCTCGCAAAGAAGTGCCGACTGGGTAGGTCATAGCGTGGTACTGGCTAGGCCATCAGGTCTTTGAAAGCTTAGCTTTCAACCAACCGGTAGGGCATCATCTTCAATGAGATTAGTATAGCAATGTGGGCGTTCAAACCCTGTGTACGCGGATGAGAGGATGAGTACTTTCTTTTCCTAACGAGAGTCTCATGTAGGGTGTGCTGGACTGGAGAGCTGCATATGATGGAAATAGCGGTGGTGGTGGTGGACATGGCGGATTGAGAGAGGGTTGGTGATGGTATTCTTGATGGATGTTGGCCTACATACAGTGTTTCCTACCAATAACCTTGTGATTCCCTGACTGCTTTGGCCTTGCGACGATACCTCCACATTTGCTGCTGGTGGTGTCCTAACTGGTGGGCTTACAGTGAAGGAAGCAATGTAGCGTTGCTGACTACCTTCATTCTGAGCGGGTGCACCAACGGTACGGGACGTTTGGTAGTTGGTCCAGGCTTGCAAGTGCATGCTGGTTAAATGTCTAAGCATGCACGTTGTATTTAAATTTTGATGATTCTTCCCTCTGCTAAAGGTCTTTGAGAATTTCTTACAGATAAATTTTGACTGATTCATTCAGATCTTGGTTAAAAAATTGCCACACTACACTCTTCCTACTATGGAATACCTTTTCAGGCATTGCACACTGAGCTACTTTCACCGGATGGCCATGCTGTCCTAAAACTGTTTTTGTTTTTGACAAATATTTTTGGCCTGATACGGGCCTGCCAGATGACAGCTGTTGCGATGTAGATGGCTGCTGCGGATCATCCTCCTCCGCTTCTGAGCTACTGACAGTGGCACCCTCTTCCCCCAATGGCTGCCAATCTGGGTCAACAACTGGGTCATCTATCACCTCCTCTTCAATGTCATGTGCACCTTCCTCTTTGTCACCGTGCAAGGTGCTATAGCGTTCGGGACGGGGCACCATAGTCTCATCAGGGTCAGATTCTGGCTCAGTACACTGCGAGGGCAATGTAGTGATCTGAGTCAATGGAACAGCATAATAATCTAGCTGTGGCTGTGCATCAGTGCACTTTATGTCCGATTCATCTTCTAATGGGCAGTTAACAATTTCCCTTTCTAACCCAGGCACGGTATGTGTATAGAGCTCCATGGAATAACCTGTAGTGTCGCCTGACGCATCCTTCACTTTTGGTTTGGGTGAAGGACACAAGGAAACGTCTTGTTCCTGACCGGGAGCATCCACTGACTAATCGCTGCTTTTATATTTGGAACTTTCTGAAGAGGAGGCGAAAGAGCTAGAGGCTGAGTCAGCAAGGAAAGCCAAAACTTTTTCCTGCTGCTCCGGCTTTAAAAGCTGTTTTCCTACTCCCAGATAAGGGAGCCTTTGAGGCCTTGTGTAGCCAGACGATGAGGCTGGCTCAACACCTCCAGCCTTAGGTGCTATTTTGCTTTTCCCTCTACCACCAGATGCTCCACCACCACCACCACCACCATCAGTACTAGCTGGCAACGACCGCCCACGGCCTCTTCCACCAGACTTCCTCATTTTTGGAAAAATGTAACCAAACTAACAACCGTTATATGGTACTGTAAAACAACGTAGAAGGTGTATATAAAATTGTTGAGAATTTCAGTCTCACTTTTTTTTTTTTGGACACAGGAACCTAAACTCAGGCACAGTGTATAAAACAACACAATGGAAGTGGCAGAAAGTGGCTGGCTGATATATGACAAACTAAGAGGACTGAGGTATAGCCACTTTGTTAGAATTTGAATCTCACTTTTTTTGGGGAGACTGAACCAAAACTCAGGCCCTGTGCATAAAACAACACAATGTAAGTGGCAGAAAGTGGTTGGCTGATATACGACAAACTAACAGGACTGAAGTTTATCCACTTTGTGAGAATTTTAATCTCACTTTTTTTTGGGGAGACTGAACCAAAACTCAGGCCCAGAGTATAAAACAATGCAATCTAAGTGGCAGAAAGTGGCTGGCTGACATACGACAAACTAACAGGACTGAAGTACCGTATATCCACTTTGTGAGAATTTGAATCTCACTTTTTTTTTTGGAGACTGAACCAAAACTCAGGCCCAGTGTATATAACAACGCAATCTAAGTGGAAGAAAGTGGCTGGCTGACATACGACAAACTAACAGGACTGAAGTATATCCACTTTGTGAGAATTTGAATCTCACTTTTTTTTTGGGGAGACTGAACCAAAACTCAGGCCCAGTGTATAAAACAACACAATGTAAGTGGCAGAAAGTGGCTGGAAGATATATGAAAAAAATAAAAGGACTGTAGTACAATTTCAATCTCCCTACAATGATCTCAGGACAAGTATGGCAGCAATTAAAAGGACTGCTGCACACAAAAGTGTGGACAAATAAACAAGATAACTGTGCAGAAAGGAGCAACAGGATTTTTGCTTTTAAAAAAGCAGTTGGTTTGCACAGCAGCGGTGCAAACAGCAATGCAGCTATCAGGGAGCCTTATAAGGCACCCTAATAAGCTACAGAGATGATGCACAAAAATATAGCCTCCACTGTCCCTGCAAAAAAAATGGTGGTGTTGGACAGTGGAAATCGCTACAGCACAAGCAGTTTGGGGGTTAATCTTCCCTCCCTAACTATATCTCTTCTTCTGATGAAGCTGCAGAAACCTCTCCCTATGCTAAGATCAGCAGAAATAAGAAGGCGGTCGGCGTGCATGCCCCTTTATAGCCCCTGTGACGCCGCAGAAAGCAAGCCAATCACTGTCATGCCCTTCTCTAAGATGGTGGGTACCGAGACCTATGTCATCACGCTGCCCACACTCTGTGTCCTCCTTCATTTGCTGAAAAATGGCGCTGAAAGCGTCATATGAAACGCGACTTTTGCGCACAGATCGGCGACCTCATGGCCGATCCCACACTAGGATCGGGTCGGGTTTCATGAAACCTGACTTTGCCGAAAGTCGGCGATTTTTTTATTTGTCCGATCTGTTTCGCTCAACCCTATTCCAGAGTTATTACCACATAAAGTGACATTCGTCAGAATTGTAAAATTTGGCCTGGTCATGACAGTGAAAATAGGCCTGATATGAACCCATGTGGTTGCTATTGTGCCAACACTTACCCCTTAGTGACCAAGCCAAATTTTTGAAATCTGACCATTCAAACTTTGAATGATTATCCTTTTAAGGCCGGTCTCACATTGGCAGTTGCAATGCGAGAAACTCGCGCAAATCTCTCACCTCAATACCAGGCACTGCCGCCAGCAGGTTGGAGCGGAGTGTTCAGCTGCATAGAAATACATGCAGCCGCACACTTCGGTCCCGAGTGCCAGTGGCAGTGCTGGGTATTGAGGCAAGAGAGTCTCGCAAGTTTCTCGCATTGCAGCAACAAGTGTGACTCGGCCTAATCCAGATAGTCATACCACAGAAAAACATGAATAAACAACATTTCCCACATGTTACCTTTATATCAGCAACATTTGTCAAATTTTTGTTTATTTTATTAGCATTTTAGAAAGTTTAAAAATGTAGCAGTAATTTTTCATTTTTCCAAGGGAATTTTTCAAAATTTATTTTTTTAGGGACCTATCCAGGTTTGAAGTGAATTTGGGGGTCCAATATATTGGAAACCCCCCAAAAGTGATACCATTTTAAGAACAGCTCCTCTTGACAGATTGAAAACTGCTGTCAGGTAGTTTATTAACCCTTCAGGTGCTTTGCATGAATTCATATAAAGAGGCATGGCAGGAATGAAAAAGTTTGCTTTTACCACCAAGATGTTGCTAACTTCTGAACAGGTCACTATAGCCAGCAGACTCTAAGGCCGTTATTTGGCCATGAATCACCACGGCAAACATTAGGACCACACAATCATGATCTTTGGGTGCCGATGGGATTAAAGAGAAAGCCCCCACACTTTGTTAACCATTTATATGATATAGTCACCATTGACAGCAGAATCTAAGGGGCTAAACAGATATGGACGGTGCCAATTCTGATCATGGCTAATGCAGCAAGTTGTCAGCTTTAGCGTACAGCCGACAGCTGTTGGATTATCACCTACATGGGGATGCTATTCTCATATATCTCAGGTCAGTAAATAGACATATTGGCGGCCATTAAAAGGCTAATACTTAGGGTACCGTCTCACATAACGATTTACCAACGATCACGACCAGCGATACGACCTGGCTGTGATCGTTGGTAAGTGGTTGTGTGGTCGCTGGGGAGCTGTCACACAGTCAGCTCTCCAGCGACCAACAATGCCGAAGGCCCCGGGTAAACAGGGTAAACATCGGGTTACTAAGCGCAGGGCCGCGCTTAGTAACCCAATGTTTACCGTGGTTACCATCGTAAAAGTAAAAAAAAACAAACAGTACATACTTACATTCCGGTGTCTGTCCCCCGGCGTTCTGCTTCTCTCCACTGTGTCTGTGCCAGCCGGAAAGCACAGCGGTGACGTCACCGCTGTGCTCGCTTTCCGGCCGGCCGGCGCTCACAGTGCAGAGAAGCAGAACGCCGGGGGACAGACACCGGAATGTAAGTATGTACTGTTTGTTTTTTTTTACTTTTACACTGGTAACCACGGTAAACATCGGGTTACCAAGCGCGGCCCTGCGCTTAGTAACCCGATGTTTACCCTGGTTACAAGCGAACGCATCGCTGGATCGCTGTCACACACAACGATCCAGCGATGACAGCGGGAGATCCAGCGACGAAAGAAAGTTCCAATCGATCTGCTACGACGTACGATTCTCAGCAGGGTCCCTGATCGCTGCTGCGTGTCAGACACAGCGATATCGTATGGATATCGCTGGAACGTCACGGATCGTACCGTCGTAGCGACCAAAGTGCCACTGTGTGACGGAACCCTTACATGGGTTTCAGACTTTTTTATTACTGTCTATTTGTTTTATATATACATGTCTTAATAAAGAATTGTTGTTACACTTGAAGCATTTTAGACTCCAATTGCTCTCTGCTGTATGTTCTATGCCACCATTTGTAGCCATTTTCCATTTACAGTGGGTACGGAAAAGTATTCAGACCTCTTTAAATTTCCCACTCATTGCTTCATTGCAACCATTTGGTAAATTCAAAAAAGTTCATTTTTTCTCATTAATGTACACTCTGCACCCCATCTTTACTAAAAAAAAACCTGAAATGTTGAAATTTTTGCAAATTTATTAAAAAATAAAAACTGAAATATCACATGGTCATAAGTAGGGTTGAGCGACTTTCATTTTTTTAAGATCGAGTCTGGTTTTGTGAAACCCGATTTAGTCCAGAGTCGAGTCGAGTGAAGTCGGCCGATTATCGCTAAAAGTCGGGGATCGACCGAAACACGAAACCCAATGCAAGTCAATGGGGAAGCATAGCCGGCAGTGAGTGGAGGCCAGGAAAACACCTACAGTGCACATTTTACTGCCAAAAACATCCATTCTTGTTTTCTGAAGCTTGTCAATCTTAATTAACTTTATAATAATAGTTGGGCACTGGAAATTGGGGGTCATTTGGCAAAAGTTGTGGGGGTAGGGCTGGTTCAAGGTTTTAGTGGGCCCAGGAAACATGGACTATGTCATGGCGGTGGAGCAGGGAGAGGTAAGTATTTCAACGTTGCAAGTGCTGTGATCCTGAGCAAGCAGGGGGGGCCCACTCGTTCGCATTGGCACTGGCACAGGGCCCCTCAAAGTACGGCGGTGTGTTTGCATGGCGGGGGCGCCTCCCACCAGCAGCGACACTTTTGCGTACTCTGAGTGGCCCTGTGCCAGTGACGTCGCCAACGAGTATGCCCCCCCACCTGATGAAGGAACCTGCACTTTCATCTGCACCTTCCTCTTTGTCCCTGTGTAAGGTGGTATAATATGCGGGAAGGGGAACCTTACTTTCAGCAGGGTCAGATTCTGGCTGTGTAGAGTACAAGGGGAATGTAGTGGTCTAGGTCAATGTACCAGCAGACTCATCTAGCAGTGGCTGGGCAATGGGCAGGATGATGAGGAAACAGATATAGGGCCAAAGAATAAAGTAGGCTAAATGCAGATCAAAATTGGTAACAGGACTAAACAGGCGGCATTGCTTTCTTCAGTGGAGTAGCAAACCCAAGAGCAGCAGACACTGTTTCAAGGGCCTAACCACACTAGTAGGCCAAATGCAGTTTAATATCTGATAGTATAGGCCGAAAGCCAGAATGTGGAAGCTCAGCTTTGTTCAGTTGAGGACAACACCAGGGAGGGGCAGACACCGTTAGTAGGCCCTAACCACCATTTTGTTTTTTAAAAAACACTTAATGAGAGCCAGAAGGTTGAAGCTCAGCTTTATTCAGTTGAGGGCAACACCAGGGAGGGGCAGACACCGTTAGTAGGCCGCAACCACCAATGTGTTTAAAAACAGCAGTTAATCAGAGCCGGAAGGTAGAAGCTCAGCTTTATTCAGTTGAGGGCAACACCAGGGAGGGGCAGAAGCCGTTAGTAGGCCCTAACCACCATTTTGTTTTTTAAAAAACACTTAATGAGAGCCAGAAGGTTGAAGCTCAGCTTTATTCAGTTGAGGGCAATACCAGGGAGGGGCAGAAGCCGTTAGTAGGCCCTAACCACCATTTTGTTTTTTAAAAAACACTTAATGAGAGCCAGAAGGTTGAAGCTCAGCTTTATTCAGTTGAGGGCAACACCAGGGAGGGGCAGAAGCCGTTAGTAGGCCCTAACCACCATTTTGTTTTTTAAAAAACACTTAATGAGAGCCAGAAGGTTGAAGCTCAGCTTTATTCAGTTGAGGGCAACACCAGGCAGGGGCAGACACCGTTAGTAGGCCGGAACCACCAATGTGTTTAAAAACAGCAGTTAATCAGAGCCGGAAGGTAGAAGCTCAGCTTTATTCAGTTGAGGGCAACACCAGGGAGGGGCAGACACCGTTAGTAGGCCGGAACCACCAATGTGTTTAAAAACAGCAGTTAATCAGAGCCGGAAGGTAGAAGCTCAGCTTTATTCAGTTGAGGGCAACACCAGGGAGGGGCAGAAGCCGTTAGTAGGCCCTAACCACCATTTTGTTTTTTAAAAAACACTTAATGAGAGCCAGAAGGTTGAAGCTCAGCTTTATTCAGTTGAGGGCAACACCAGGCAGGGGCAGACACCGTTAGTAGGCCGGAACCACCAATGTGTTTAAAAACAGCAGTTAATCAGAGCCGGAAGGTAGAAGCTCAGCTTTATTCAGTTGAGGGCAACACCAGGGAGGGGCAGACACCGTTAGTAGGCCGGAACCACCAATGTGTTTAAAAACAGCAGTTAATCAGAGCCGGAAGGTAGAAGCTCAGCTTTATTCAGTTGAGGGCAACACCAGGGAGGGGCAGAAGCCGTTAGTAGGCCCTAACCACCATTTTGTTTTTTAAAAAACACTTAATGAGAGCCAGAAGGTTGAAGCTCAGCTTTATTCAGTTGAGGGCAACACCAGGCAGGGGCAGACACCGTTAGTAGGCCGGAACCACCAATGTGTTTAAAAACAGCAGTTAATCAGAGCCGGAAGGTAGAAGCTCAGCTTTATTCAGTTGAGGGCAACACCAGGGAGGGGCAGAAGCCGTTAGTAGGCCCTAACCACCATTTTGTTTTTTAAAAAACACTTAATGAGAGCCAGAAGGTTGAAGCTCAGCTTTATTCAGTTGAGGGCAACACCAGGCAGGGGCAGACACCGTTAGTAGGCCGGAACCACCAATGTGTTTAAAAACAGCAGTTAATCAGAGCCGGAAGGTAGAAGCTCAGCTTTATTCAGTTGAGGGCAACACCAGGGAGGGGCAGAAGCCGTTAGTAGGCCCTAACCACCATTTTGTTTTTTAAAAAACACTTAATGAGAGCCAGAAGGTTGAAGCTCAGCTTTATTCAGTTGAGGGCAACACCAGGGAGGGGCAGACACCGTTAGTAGGCCCTAACCACCATTTTGTTTTTTAAAAAACACTTAATGAGAGCCAGAAGGTTGAAGCTCAGCTTTATTCAGTTGAGGGCAACACCAGGCAGGGGCAGACACCGTTAGTAGGCCGGAACCACCAATGTGTTTAAAAACAGCAGTTAATCAGAGCCGGAAGGTAGAAGCTCAGCTTTATTCAGTTGAGGGCAACACCAGGGAGGGGCAGACACCGTTAGTAGGCCGGAACCACCAATGTGTTTAAAAACAGCAGTTAATCAGAGCCGGAAGGTAGAAGCTCAGCTTTATTCAGTTGAGGGCAACACCAGGGAGGGGCAGAAGCCGTTAGTAGGCCCTAACCACCATTTTGTTTTTTAAAAAACACTTAATGAGAGCCAGAAGGTTGAAGCTCAGCTTTATTCAGTTGAGGGCAACACCAGGCAGGGGCAGACACCGTTAGTAGGCCGGAACCACCAATGTGTTTAAAAACAGCAGTTAATCAGAGCCGGAATGTAGAAGCTCAGCTTTATTCAGTTGAGGGCAACACCAGGGAGGGGCAGACACCGTTAGTAGGCCGGAACCACCAATGTGTTTAAAAACAGCAGTTAATCAGAGCCGGAAGGTAGAAGCTCAGCTTTATTCAGTTGAGGGCAACACCAGGGAGGGGCAGAAGCCGTTAGTAGGCCCTAACCACCATTTTGTTTTTTAAAAAACACTTAATGAGAGCCAGAAGGTTGAAGCTCAGCTTTATTCAGTTGAGGGCAACACCAGGCAGGGGCAGACACCGTTAGTAGGCCGGAACCACCAATGTGTTTAAAAACAGCAGTTAGTCAGAGCCGGAAGGTAGAAGCTCAGCTTTATTCAGTTGAGGGCAACACCAGGGAGGGGCAGAAGCCGTTAGTAGGCCCTAACCACCATTTTGTTTTTTAAAAAACACTTAATGAGAGCCAGAAGGTTGAAGCTCAGCTTTATTCAGTTGAGGGCAACACCAGGCAGGGGCAGACACCGTTAGTAGGCCGGAACCACCAATGTGTTTAAAAACAGCAGTTAATCAGAGCCGGAAGGTAGAAGCTCAGCTTTATTCAGTTGAGGGCAACACCAGGGAGGGGCAGAAGCCGTTAGTAGGCCCTAACCACCATTTTGTTTTTTAAAAAACACTTAATGAGAGCCAGAAGGTTGAAGCTCAGCTTTATTCAGTTGAGGGCAACACCAGGGAGGGGCAGACACCGTTAGTAGGCCCTAACCACCATTTTGTTTTTTAAAAAACACTTAATGAGAGCCAGAAGGTTGAAGCTCAGCTTTATTCAGTTGAGGGCAACACCAGGCAGGGGCAGACACCGTTAGTAGGCCGGAACCACCAATGTGTTTAAAAACAGCAGTTAATCAGAGCCGGAAGGTAGAAGCTCAGCTTTATTCAGTTGAGGGCAACACCAGGGAGGGGCAGAAGCCATTAGTAGGCCCTAACCACCATTTTGTTTTTTAAAAAACACTTAATGAGAGCCAGAAGGTTGAAGCTCAGCTTTATTCAGTTGAGGGCAACACCAGGGAGGGGCAGACACCGTTAGTAGGCCCTAACCACCATTTTGTTTTTTAAAAAACACTTAATGAGAGCCAGAAGGTTGAAGCTCAGCTTTATTCAGTTGAGGGCAACACCAGGCAGGGGCAGACACCGTTAGTAGGCCGGAACCACCAATGTGTTTAAAAACAGCAGTTAATCAGAGCCGGAAGGTAGAAGCTCAGCTTTATTCAGTTGAGGGCAACACCAGGGAGGGGCAGAAGCCGTTAGTAGGCCCTAACCACCATTTTGTTTTTTAAAAAACACTTAATGAGAGCCAGAAGGTTGAAGCTCAGCTTTATTCAGTTGAGGGCAACACCAGGGAGGGGCAGACACCGTTAGTAGGCCCTAACCACCATTTTGTTTTTTAAAAAACACTTAATGAGAGCCAGAAGGTTGAAGCTCAGCTTTATTCAGTTGAGGGCAACACCAGGCAGGGGCAGACACCGTTAGTAGGCCGGAACCACCAATGTGTTTAAAAACAGCAGTTAATCAGAGCCGGAAGGTAGAAGCTCAGCTTTATTCAGTTGAGGGCAACACCAGGGAGGGGCAGAAGCCGTTAGTAGGCCCTAACCACCATTTTGTTTTTTAAAAAACACTTAATGAGAGCCAGAAGGTTGAAGCTCAGCTTTATTCAGTTGAGGGCAACACCAGGGAGGGGCAGACACCGTTAGTAGGCCCTAACCACCATTTTGTTTTTTAAAAAACACTTAATGAGAGCCAGAAGGTTGAAGCTCAGCTTTATTCAGTTGAGGGCAACACCAGGCAGGGGCAGACACCGTTAGTAGGCCGGAACCACCAATGTGTTTAAAAACAGCAGTTAATCAGAGCCGGAAGGTAGAAGCTCAGCTTTATTCAGTTGAGGGCAACACCAGGGAGGGGCAGAAGCCGTTAGTAGGCCCTAACCACCATTTTGTTTTTTAAAAAACACTTAATGAGAGCCAGAAGGTTGAAGCTCAGCTTTATTCAGTTGAGGGCAACACCAGGGAGGGGCAGACACCGTTAGTAGGCCCTAACCACCATTTTGTTTTTTAAAAAACACTTAATGAGAGCCAGAAGGTTGAAGCTCAGCTTTATTCAGTTGAGGGCAACACCAGGCAGGGGCAGACACCGTTAGTAGGCCGGAACCACCAATGTGTTTAAAAACAGCAGTTAATCAGAGCCGGAAGGTAGAAGCTCAGCTTTATTCAGTTGAGGGCAACACCAGGGAGGGGCACAAGCCGTTAGTAGGCCCTAACCACCATTTTGTTTTTTAAAAAACACTTAATGAGAGCCAGAAGGTTGAAGCTCAGCTTTATTCAGTTGAGGGCAACACCAGGGAGGGGCAGACACCGTTAGTAGGCCCTAACCACCATTTTGTTTTTTAAAAAACACTTAATGAGAGCCAGAAGGTTGAAGCTCAGCTTTATTCAGTTGAGGGCAACACCAGGCAGGGGCAGACACCGTTAGTAGGCCGGAACCACCAATGTGTTTAAAAACAGCAGTTAATCAGAGCCGGAAGGTAGAAGCTCAGCTTTATTCAGTTGAGGACAACTTGAATTAGGGACTGCAGACAGACTTAGCAGGCTGTCCCCTGTGTGGACCATGCATCCAATACATTAACCCATTGAGCCACAAAGGACACGTAACCTTCCGTGGCCATGCCTACAGGTCCATGTGTCTGTTGTCAGGTGTACCTTTGTCAGTGTAGGCCTATTGGAAGGAGGGACCGCAGACAGGCTTCGAAGGCCTAACACAATAAAATGGGCTGGCTGTAGGCACTTTAAAATTGGTTCCAGGGGTACACGGGCAGCAGTGGTCTGGTCAGTGGAGGCCTAGTGGAAGGAGGGACCGCAGACAGGCTTCGAAGGCCTAACACAATAAAATGGGCTGGCTGTAGGCACTTTAAAATTGGTTCCAGGGGTACACGGGCAGCAGTGGTCTGGTCAGTGGAGGCCTAGTGGAAGGAGGGACCGCAGACAGGCTTCGAAGGCCTAACACAATAAAATGGGCTGGCTGTAGGCACTTTAAAATTGGTTCCAGGGGTACACGGGCAGCAGTGGTCTGGTCAGTGGAGGCCTAGTGGAAGGAGGGACCGCAGACAGGCTTCGAAGGCCTAACACAATAAAATGGGCTGGCTGTAGGCACTTTAAAATTGGTTCCAGGGGTACACGGGCAGCAGTGGTCTGGTCAGTGGAGGCCTACTGGAAGGAGGGACCGCAGACAGGCTTCGAAGGCCTAACACAATAAAATGGGCTGGCTGTAGGCACTTTAAAATTGGTTCCAGGGGTACACGGGCAGCAGTGGTCTGGTCAGTGGAGGCCTACTGGAAGGAGGGACCGCAGACAGGCTTCGAAGGCCTAAAATAACAAACAATAGGCTCATGGCAGTTTTACATCGGTTACATGGATACACAGGCAGCTTGGTGGTGAGTGGAGGAGTATTTAAAGTAGGGACCGCAGACAGGCTATCAAAGGCCTAAAATAACAAACAATAGGCTCATGGCAGTTTTACAGCGGTTACATGGATACACGGGCAGGCAGCTTGGTGGTGAGTGGAGGAGTATTTAAAGTAGGGACCGCAGACAGGCTATCAAAGGCCTAAAATAACAAACAATAGGCTCATGGCAGTTTTACAGCGGTTACATGGATACACGGGCAGGCAGCTTGGTGGTGAGTGGAGGAGTATTTAAAGTAGGGACCGCAGACAGGCTATCAAAGGCCTAAAATAACAAACAATAGGCTCATGGCAGTTTTACAGCGGTTACATGGATACACGGGCAGGCAGCTTGGTGGTGAGTGGAGGAGTATTTAAAGTAGGGACCGCAGACAGGCCATCAAAGGCCTAAAATAACAAACAATAGGCTCATGGCAGTTTTACAGCGGTTACATGGATACACAGGCAGCTTGGTGGTGAGTGGAGGAGTAGTGCAAGGAGTGTCTGTCCCAGTACTCCCAAAATATAAATAGATGTTAATGTCTCGCAAAACAACCAAAACAAAAAAAAAGGTGGCATACTTAGGTACAGGGGTGGTCTCATCTACTGAGTTTCTGACCTAGTAATTTGGCAGTAACTATTTAATGGTGCCAATATAGGACACAGACTACTTTAAGTTGCATCATAGATGTCTACAAATTTGTATTGTCAGTGCCAGACATTGAATGATGTCAGCGAATAGACTAAAGATTGGTGGAGCTGTGCGACATAATTTTGCACGTGGTAGAGCACATTTTGAGCTGGGGTAGGGGGGAACTCTCTTGAGGCCGGCGGGACCGCCCCAGGGCCCCTCATGTTACAACGGTGTGTCTGACGTTGGGTGCGCACCACCACCGCCAGAGACACTACATTGTACTATGAGGGACCCAGTAGCAATGCCGTCAACCAAAAGCGAGCACACCCACCTCTTCAGACAAACAGCAGTCTCACGGGTGCTTGCGCCAAGTCGCGATACCACGGCCCCGTGTGGGGAGTTTGGCCATTTAGGGAGGTGTAAACATGTCGTATGCTGTACAATCAGCTGCAGCAAATTAGACATTAGAAAAGTAATTCACAGGCAAGAGCTTTTCATAGGAAAGCTAGGTGTCGGCCGGGCAAGGTGGGGCAAAAGATTTCGAAATCCAGTTGTGGTTCATTTTAATGAATGTTAGATCGTCAACATTTTGGGTAGCCAGACGAGTCCTTTTTTCGGTTAATATTGAACCTGCAGCACTGAATACTCTTTCTGATAGGACACTTGCTGCCGGGCAAGCAAGCTCCTGCAATGCATATTCTGCCAATTCTGGCCAGGTGTCTAATTTGGAGGCCCAGTAATCAAATGGGAATGACGGTTGAGGGAGAACATCGATAAGGGATGAAAAATAGTTAGTAACCATACTGGACAAATGTTGTCTCCTGTCACTTTCAATTGATGCAGCAGTACCTGTCCTGTCTGCGGTCATAGCAAAATCACTCCACAACCTGGTCAGAAAACCCCTCTGTCCAACGCCACTTCTGATGTGTGCACCCCTAACACTCCTAGTCTGCTGCCCCCTGGAGCTCGTGTGAGAACGATCACGTTCGCTGTGTGCTGGGAATGCCTGAAGCAAACGGTCAACAAGAGTTGATTGTTTGGTTGCTAATATTAGTTCCAAGTTCTCATGTGGCATAATATTTTGCAATTTGCCTTTATAGCGTGGATCAAGGAGGCAGGCCAACCAGTAATCGTCATCGTTCATCATTTTCGTAATGCGTGTGTCCCTTTTTAGGATACGTAAGGCATAATCCGCCATGTGGGCCAAAGTTCCAGTTGTCAAATCTCTGGTTGTGATTGGTTGAGGGGCAGTTGCAGGCAAATCTACGTCACTTGTGTCCCTCAAAAAACCAGAACCCGGCCGTGACACGCAACCAATTTCCTGTGCCCCCGGGAAAGGTTCGGCATTAAAAATATACTCATCCCCATCATCCTCCTCGTCCTCCACCTCCTCTTCGCCCGCTACCTCGTCCTGTACACTGCCCTGACCAGACAATGGCTGACTGTCATCAAGGCTTTCCTCTTCCTCTGGTGCAGACGCCTGCTCCTTTATGTGCGTCAAACTTTGCATCAGCAGACGCATTAGGGGGATGCTCATGCTTATTACGGCGTTGTCTGCACTAACCAGCCGTGTGCATTCCTCAAAACACTGAAGGACTTGACACATGTCTTGTATCTTAGACCACTGCACACCTGACAACTCCATGTCTGCCATCCTACTGCCTGCCCGTGTATCCTCCCACAAATAAATAACAGCACGCCTCTGTTCGCACAGTCTCTGAAGCATGTGCAGTGTTGAGTTCCACCTTGTTGCAACGTCTATGATTAGGCGATGCTGGGGAAGGTTCAAAGACCGCTGATAGGTCTGCATACGGCTGGCGTGTACAGGCGAACGTCGGATATGTGAGCAAAGTGCACGCACTTTGAGGAGCAGGTCGGAGAACCCAGGATAAGTTTTCAATAAGCACTGCACCACCAGGTTTAAGGTGTGAGCCAGGCAAGGAATGTGTTTCAGTTGGGAAAGGGAGATGGCAGCCATGAAATTCCTTCCGTTATCACTCACTACCTTGCCTGCCTCAAGATCTACTGTGCCCAGCCACGACTGCGTTTCTTGTTGCAAGAACTCGGACAGAACTTCCGCGGTGTGTCTGTTGTCGCCCAAACACTTCATAGCCAATACAGCCTGCTGACGCTTGGCAGTAGCTGGCCCATAATGGGACAACTGGTGTGCAACAGTGTCATCTGCCGATGGAGTGGTTGGCAGACTGCGTTCTGTGGAAGAGCTGTAGCTTCTGCAGGAGGACGAGGAGGAGGAGGAGGAGGGGGTGCGAACGCCTACAGCCAACTGTTTCCTAGACCGTGGGCTAGGCACAACTGTCCCTAAATTGATGTCGCCTGTGGACCCTGCATCCACCACATTCACCCAGTGTGCCGTGATGGACACATAACGTCCCTGGCCATGCCTACTGGTCCATGCATCTGTAGTCAGGTGCACCTTTGTACTCACAGATTGCCTGAGTGCATGGACGATGCGCTGTTTAACATGCTGGTGCAGGGCTGGGATGGCTTTTCTGGAAAAAAAGTGTCGACTGGGTAGCTCGTATCGTGGTTCAGCGTACTCCATCAGGGCTTTGAAAGCTTCGCTTTCAACTAACCGGTAGGGCATCATCTCTAACGAGATTAGTCTAGCTATGTGGGCGTTAAAACCCTGTGTACGCGGATGCGAGGATAAGTACTTCCTTTTTCTAACCAGAGTCTCATGTAGGGTGAGCTGGACTGGAGAGCTGGAGATCGTGGAACTTTCGGGTGTGCCGGTGTACATGGCAGACTGAGAGACGGTTGGAGACGGTATTGTTTCCGCCGGTGCCCTAGATGCAATATTTCCTCCTACAAAACTGGTGATTCCCTGACCCTGACTGCTTTTGGCTGGCAAAGAAACCTGCACAGATACTGCCGGTGGTGCGGAAAATGGTGGCCTTACAGTGACGGAAGGGATGTTGCGTTGCTGACTAGCTTCATTGGCCGAGGGTGCTACAACCTTAAGGGACGTTTGGTAGTTAGTCCAGGCTTGAAAATGCATGGTGGTTAAGTGTCTATGCATGCAACTAGTATTTAGACTTTTCAGATTCTGACCTCTGCTTAAGCTAGTTGAACATTTTTGACAGATGACTTTGCGCTGATCAGTTGGATGTTGTTTAAAAAAATGCCAGACTGCACTCTTCCTAGACTCGGATCCCTTTTCAGGGATTGCAGACTGAGCTTTAACCGGATGGCCACGCTGTCCTCCAACAGGTTTTGGCTTTGACACGCGTTTTGGGCCAGATACGGGCCCGGCAGATGGAACCTGTTGCGATGTTGATGCCTGCTGCGGCCCCTCCTCCACCTCCGCTTCTGAACTACTGCCGCCTGCACCCTGTTCCCCCAATGGCTGCCAATCGGGGTCAATAACTGGGTCATCTATTACCTCCTCTTCGAGCTCGTGTGCAACTTCGTCTGTGTCACTGTGTCGGTCGGTGGTATAGCGTTCGTGGCGGGGCAACATAGTCTCATCAGGGTCTGATTGTGGATCTGTACCCTGAGAGGGCAATGTGGTGGTCTGAGTCAAAGGAGCAGCATAGTACTCTGGCTGTGGCTGTGCATCAGTGCACTCCATGTCAGAATCTACTTGTAATGGGCATGGCCTGTTAAATGTTTCACTTTCTAAGCCAGGGACGGTATGTGTAAAGAGCTCCATGGAGTGACCCGTTGTGTCGCCTGCTGCATCCTTCTCTCTTGTTGTAGTTTTTGCTGAGGAGGACAAGGAAGCGACTTGTCCCTGACCGTGAACATCCACAAGCGACACGCTGCTTTTACATTTACCAGTTTCTGAAGAGGAGGCAAAAGAGCCAGAGGCTGAGTCTGCAATGTAAGCCAAAACTTGCTGTTGCTGCTCCGCCTTTAAAAGCGGTTTTCCTACTCCCAGAAAAGAGAGTGTTCGAGGCCTTGTGTAGCCTGACGACGAAACTGGCTCCACAGCTCCAGACTTACGTGGAATATTTTTATCCCCACGACCACCTGATGCTCCACTACCACTACCATCATTAACAGCTGACAATGAACGCCCACGACGACCTCTTGCACCAGACTTCCTCATTGTTTTAAAATCTTAACCAAAGTAACTTTATTTGTTGCTGTCAAACAACTTACACGGTGAGCTATAACTTCAGTATGATTTCAATATCCCTTAACAGGTTGGTGAGACCACAAGGAAAATCAGGCACAATGTTACACACTCTGTTTTCTGTGGCACAAAATCACAGAGATGACACACACGCAGGACTGTCACTCAAGCACTAATGTCAATATTAATCTCCCACCTAATTTATTTTTATTTTTTTCTCAGGGAGACTTTAGAAACCAAATAATATAAAAAAAAAAAACCAAAAAAAAAGGCTTTCTATGGCCCACAATTAGAGAGAGAGAGGTGGCACACCCAGGAGTCAAGATTGGCGCACAAGCTGAAAGGGCAATATTACTCTCCCACTGTTTTTTTAAGTTTTTTTTTTATTATTTTCAGGGAGACTTTAGAAACCAAATAATATTAAAAAAAACAAAAAAATAAATAGCCTTTCTATGGCCCACTGAATGAGAGAGAGAGGTGGCACACCCAGGAGTCAAGACTGGCACACAAGCTGAAAGGGCAATATTACTCTCCCACTGTTTTTTTATGTATTTTTTGTTTTTTAAGGGAGACTTTAGAAACCCAATAATATTTAAAAAAATAAATAAATAGGCTTTCTATGGCCCACTGAATGAGAGGGAGAGAGGTGGCACACCCAGGAGTCAAGACTGGCACACAAGCTGAAAGGGCAATATTACTCTCCCACTGTTTTTTTATGTATTTTTTGTTTTTTAAGGGAGACTTTAGAAACCCAATAATATTTAAAAAAAAAATAAATAGGCTTTCTATGGCCCACTGAATGAGAGGGAGAGAGGTGGCACACCCAGGAGTCAAGACTGGCACACAAGCTGAAAGGGCAATATTACTCTCCCACTGTTTTTTTATGTTTTTTTTTTTTTTTCAGGGAGACTTTAGAAACCAAATAATATTAAAAAAACCAAAAAAATAAATAGCCTTTCTATGGCCCACTGAATGAGAGAGAGAGGTGGCACACCCAGGAGTCAAGACTGGCACACAAGCTGAAAGGGCAATATTACTCTCCCACTGTTTTTTTATGTATTTTTTGTTTTTTAAGGGAGACTTTAGAAACCCAATAATATTTAAAAAAAAAATAAATAGGCTTTCTATGGCCCACTGAATGAGAGGGAGAGAGGTGGCACACCCAGGAGTCAAGACTGGCACACAAGCTGAAAGGGCAATATTACTCTCCCACTGTTTTTTTATGTATTTTTTGTTTTTTAAGGGAGACTTTAGAAACCCAATAATATTTAAAAAAATAAATAAATAGGCTTTCTATGGCCCACTGAATGAGAGGGAGAGAGGTGGCACACCCAGGAGTCAAGACTGGCACACAAGCTGAAAGGGCAATATTACTCTCCCACTGTTTTTTTTATGTATTTTTTGTTTTTTAAGGGAGACTTTAGAAACCCAATAATATTTAAAAAAAAAAAATAAATAGGCTTTCTATGGCCCACTGAATGAGAGGGAGAGAGGTGGCACACCCAGGAGTCAAGACTGGCACACAAGCTGAAAGGGCAATATTACTCTCCCACTGTTTTTTTATGTATTTTTTGTTTTTTAAGGGAGACTTTAGAAACCCAATAATATTTAAAAAAAAAAATAAATAGGCTTTCTTTGGCCCACTGAATGAGAGGGAGAGAGGTGGCACACCCAGGAGTCAAGACTGGCACACAAGCTGAAAGGGCAATATTACTCTCCCACTGTTTTTTTATGTATGTTTTGTTTTTTAAGGGAGACTTTAGAAACCCAATAATATTAAAAAAAAAAAAAAAAAAAGGCTTTCTATGGCCCACAATTAGAGAGAGAGGTGGCACACCCAGGAGTCAAGACTGGCACACAAGCTGAAAGGGCAATATTACTCTCCCACTGTTTTTTTTATTTATTTTTTTTTTTTCAGGGAGACTTTAGAAACCAAATAATATTAAAAAAAACAAAAAAATAAATAGCCTTTCTATGGCCCACTGAATGAGAGAGAGAGGTGGCACACCCAGGAGTCAAGACTGGCACACAAGCTGAAAGGGCAATATTACTCTCCCACTGTTTTTTTATGTATTTTTTGTTTTTTAAGGGAGACTTTAGAAACCCAATAATATTTAAAAAAAAAATAAATAGGCTTTCTATGGCCCACTGAATGAGAGGGAGAGAGGTGGCACACCCAGGAGTCAAGACTGGCACACAAGCTGAAAGGGCAATATTACTCTCCCACTGTTTTTTTATGTATTTTTTGTTTTTTAAGGGAGACTTTAGAAACCCAATAATATTTAAAAAAATAAATAAATAGGCTTTCTATGGCCCACTGAATGAGAGGGAGAGAGGTGGCACACCCAGGAGTCAAGACTGGCACACAAGCTGAAAGGGCAATATTACTCTCCCACTGTTTTTTTATGTATTTTTTGTTTTTTAAGGGAGACTTTAGAAACCCAATAATATAAAAAATAAATAAATAAATAGGCTTTCTATGGCCCACTGAATGAGAGGGAGAGAGGTGGCACACCCAGGAGTCAAGACTGGCACACAAGCTGAAAGGGCAATATTACTCTCCCACTGTTTTTTTATGTATTTTTTGTTTTTTAAGGGAGACTTTAGAAACCCAATAATATTTTTTAAAAAAATAAATAGGTTTCTATGGCCCACTGAATGAGAGGGAGAGAGGTGGCACACCCAGGAGTCAAGACTGGCACACAAGCTGAAAGGGCAATATTACTCTCCCACTGTTTTTTTTTGTTTTTTTTTTTTCAGGGAGACTTTAGAAACCAAATAATATTAAAAAAAACAAAAAAATAAATAGCCTTTCTATGGCCCACTGAATGAGAGAGAGAGGTGGCACACCCAGGAGTCAAGACTGGCACACAAGCTGAAAAGGCAATATTACTCTCCCACTGTTTTTTTATGTATTTTTTGTTTTTTAAGGGAGACTTTAGAAACCCAATAATATTTAAAAAAAAAAAAAAAAAAGGCTTTCTATGGCCCACAATTAGAGAGAGAGGTGGCACACCCAGGAGTCAAGACTGGCACACAAGCTGAAAGGGCAATATTACTCTCCCACTGTTTTTTTATTTATTTATTTTTTTTTCAGGGAGACTTTAGAAACCAAATAATAAGAAAAAAAATAAATAAATAAATAGGCTTTCTATAGCCCACTGAATAAGAGATAGCACACACAGCAGTGGCACACAAGCCCTGACTGAGGCCAATATTTTTCTACCACTGATTGATGTAGTGTTTTTGTGTTGAGGTAGAATTTAGAACACAAATCACGGAAAAAATAAATAGGCTTTCTATGGCCCACTCAGTGAGAGATGGCACACACAGGGATGGCACTGTAGCAGAAATGCCAATCTTAATCTCCCACAAAAAAAAAAAAAAAAAAACAGGGACTGTCCTACAATTACTATCTCCCTGCAGTAATCTAAGCCAGGTATGGCAGGCAGCAATAGGAGTGGACTGATGCACAAATTAAATAAAAAGTGTGGACAAACAAAAAAGATAGCTGTGCAGAAAGGAACAAGAGGATATGTGCTTTGAAAAAAGCAGTTGGTTTCCACAGTGGCGTACACACAGCAATACAGCTATCACGGAGCCTTCTAGGGCAGCCCAATGAGCTACAGCGCTGAGGAAAAAAAAAAAAAATAGCTTCCACTGTTCCTGCACACCGAAGGTGGTGTTGGACAGTGGAAATCGCTACAGCACAAGCGGTTTGGTGGTTAGTGGACCCTGCCTAATGCTCTCCCTGCTTCTGACGAAGCGGCAGCAACCTCTCCCTAAGCTCAGATCAGCAGCAGTAAGATGGCGGTCGGCGGGAACGCCCCTTTATAGCCCCTGTGACGCCGCAGACAGCAAGCCAATCACTGCAATGCCCTTCTCTAAGATGGTGGGGACCAGGATCTATGTCATCACGCTGCCCACACTCTGCGTTCACCTTCATTGGCTGAGAAATGGCGCTTTTCGCGTCATTGAAACGCGACTTTGGCGCGAAAGTCGCGTACCGCATGGCCGACAAGCACAGGGGTCGGATCGGGTTTCATGAGACGCCGACTTAGCCAAAAGTCGGCGACTTTTGAAAATGATCGACCCGTTTCGCTCAACCCTAGTCATAAGTATTCAGACCTGTTGCTCAGACTCTCATATTTAAGTCACATGCTGTCCATTTCCTTGTGATCCTCCTTGAGATGTTTCTACTCCTTCATTGGGGTTAAGCTGTGTTTAATTAAACTGATAGGACTTGATTTGGAAAGGCAAACACCTGTCTACCTAAAGGTACCGTTACACTAAACAATTTACCAACGATCACGACCAGCGATACGACCTGGCCGTGATCGTTGGTAAGTCGTTGTGTAGTCGCTAGAGAGCTGTCACACAGACAGCTCTCCAGCGACCAACGATGCCGAAGTCCCCGGGTAATCAGGGTAAACATCGGGTTACTAAGTGCAGGGCCATAGTGTGTAAAAAAAACAAAACAGTACATACTTACATTCCGGTGTCTGTCACGTCCCTCGTCGTCAGCTTCCCGCACTGACTGTGTCAGTGCCGGCCGTAAAGCACAGCACAGCGGTGACGTCACCACTGTGCTCTGCTTTTACTTTACGGCCGGCGCTCACAGTCAGTGCGTGAAGCTGACGGCGAGGGACGTGACAGACACCGGAATGTAAGTATGTACTGTTTTTTTTTTTTTACATTTGCAATGGTAACCAGGGTAAACATCGGGTTACTAAGCGCGGCCCTGCGCTTAGTAACTCGATGTTTACCCTGGTTACAAGTAAACACATTGCTGGATCGGTGTCACACACACTGATCCAGTGATGACAGCGGGTGATCCAGCGACGAAATAAAGTTCAGGACTTCTAGCTCCGACCAGCGATGTCACAGCAGGATCCTGATCCTGATTGGAAAATTGCTCAGTGTGACGGTACCTTAAGACCTCACAGCTCACAGTGCATGTCAGACCAAATGAGAATCATGAGGTCAAATGAACTGGCCAAGGAGCGTAGAGACAGAATTGTGGCAAGGCACAGATCTGGCCAAGGTTACAAAAGAATTTCTGCAGTACTCAAGGTCCTAAGAGCACAGTGGCCTCTATAATCTTTAAATGGAAGACGTTTGAGACCACCAGAAGTCTTCCTAGACCTGGCCGTCCAGCCAAACTGAGCAATTGTGGGAGAAGAGCCTTTCTGAGAGAGGTAAAGAAGAACCCCAAGATCACTGTGCCTGAGCTCCAGAGATGCAGTAAGGAGATGGGAGAAAGTTCCACAAAGTCAACTATCACTGCAGCCCTCCAGCAGTTAGGCCGTTATGGCAGAGTGGCTCGACGGAAGCCTCTGCTCAGTGCAAGACATATGAAAGCTCGCATAGAGTATGCTAAAAAACACATGAATGACTCCCAGACTATGAGAAATAAGATTCTCTGGTCTGATGAGGCAAAGATAGACCTTTTTGGTGATAAATCTAATCGGTACGTGTGGCGAAAAGCAGGCACTGCTCATCACCTGCCCAATACAATCTCAACAGTGAAACATGGTGGTAGCAGCATCATGCTATGGGGGTGTTTTTCAGCTGCAGGGACAGGATGACTGGTTGCCATTGAAGGAAACATAAATGTGGCCAAGTACAGAGATGTCCTCGATGAAAACCTCTTCCAGAGAGCTCTGGACCTCAGACTTGGCCTAAGGTTCACCTTCCAACAAGACAGTGACCCTAAGCACACAGCTAAACTAACAAAGGAGTGGCTTCAGAACAACTCTGTGACTATTCTTGATTGGCCCAGCCAGAGCCCTGACCTAAACCCAATTGAGCATCTCTGGAGAGACCTGAAAATGGCTGCCCACCACCGGTCACCATCTAAACTGATGGAACTGGAGAGGATCTGCAAGGAAGAATGGCCAAAGATCCCCAAATCCAGGTGTGAAAAGCTGTTGCATCATTCCCAAGAAAACTCATGGCTGTACTAGCTCAAAAGGGTTCCTCTACTCAATACTGAGCAAAGGGTCTGAATACTTATGACCATTAGTGATGAGCGAATATACTCGTTACTCGAGATTTCTCGAGCACGCTCGGGTGTCCTCCGAGTATTTTTTAGTGCTCGGAGATTTAGTTTTCTTCACCGCAGCTGAATGATTTACATCTGTTAGCCAGCATAAGTACATGTGGGGGTTGCCTGGTTGCTAGGGAATCCCCACATGTAATCAAGCTGGCTAACAGATGTAAATCATTCAGCTGAGGTGAGGAAAACTAAATCTCCGAGCACTAAAAAATACTCGGAGGTCACCAGAGCGTGTACGGGAAATCTCAAGTAATGAGGATATTCGCTCATCACTAATGACCATGTGATATTTTATTTTTTAATAAATTTGCAAACATTTCTACATTTCTGGGTTGTTTTTTTCAGTCAAGATGGGGTGCAGAGTGTACATTAATGAGAAAAAAACTTTTTTGAATTTACCAAATGGCTGCAATGAAATAAAGAGTGAAAAATTTAAAGGGGTCTGAATTCTTTCCATACCCACTGTATGCCTGGAATTATTGGCCACTGTGTTATTGCTTTAATGTCTACATAGTAAATGTTACTAAGGCTCCTTTTCTAGGCCTTTATAGTATTACAGTGCTTTTGTGAGCAGTTATTATATAGATAATAATCAACGGTCATATATTTAAAAATTGAATAAGGCATTCAGAATAGAGGCATAGCACTAATGGCATCTTGTAAATCAAAACTTCTA
The DNA here is from genome assembly GCF_051348905.1 of Ranitomeya variabilis. NCBI lineage: Eukaryota > Metazoa > Chordata > Amphibia > Anura > Dendrobatidae > Ranitomeya > Ranitomeya variabilis. The sequence continues at coordinate 521,439,821 of NC_135232.1, forward strand.
AAATTGTCTCTGTTGAGCATAGATTTTGATTTCACAATTTACTGATTGTCTCCCTAGAGATTGATGTAATTCTGTCATTTCATTTCAAGTTGTGACAATCTTTCATCCAAACTTCTTTTCCTGAATGCTATAGGGTTTTCTGTTTTCTTATAGTCAATGTCCTAACAATGGTATTTTACAGAGGTTGATGTTTTTTGAAAAAAGAAATAAACGGTAAAAGAATTAAATTTTTCCTAGCTGTTCTTTAGGGGAAAGAGGCTATATCTTAGAAAAATAGGAGCAATGCTCATCAACCCTACCTGAAGGTGAAAGTGAGGTTTAGTTGACATGAAGAGAATCAGCTAAGACCATGACTCTGCTACCTCTATGATGGGATTTTAGCATTTTATCTAATCAATATGATTCAGTCTGAGATCTAATTTGTGTATTGTAAAGTAGGCTTCAGATGAAGATACAGAATGTGTTCTGAGACTGCCATATTCAGAGCAGTTCTTCTGACGTCTGTGAGCTCACTGAGCTGTGGACCTGATGACAGTCATACCTGTGACTCTCCCTCTCTCCATCTGCCTATTGTCACCGTCTTCTCACCCTCTCCCACCTTCTCCTTCTTTCCATCTGTCAGTACAAACTCAATTCTAATTTTATCTGCCCTTAACCCCCCTTATGTATCATTTTTTCTTCATTGTAATTGTGTTTAGCATAATTTTTATCAACGTTGACTGTATTTGGAATACATTAGAAATAAAGGTAGGAAATGAAATTAAGTGTTTTCATTGACCTGATTAGTTTCTATAAAAAGGTTTCAAGACCGAGAGTTTTGTAAAACACAACCTAAAATACATGTTCCCATTGTATTAAAAATCACTGGTAAAATTTTTCAGCGGGTTACACATTTTAAGGGAAAAATGAAAAGATACTTTTGATAATCTAGGATATGATTGTTTTATGGATGTTTTGGAGATATCTACAATGTCATCCTCTTGTTTTATGCATGATAGACACGAATTATTATTATTTTTTTATTATATCCCATAATCCCATAATATCTAGTTTTCGACTGAAAAGAGTGAAGAAAATTATACTCCTGGCAGACGTATTGTATAATTTCATGTATTTCTATTAGAAAGGGACATTATCATGGTGAGACAATGGCATGACCCGAATAAGCTTACGTCATCTGCAAATTAAAACTGGGAGTTAGTAGAGTCAAGAAAGGCTGTGTCGCTGGCTGTACTGGGAATGTTTCCAAGGTAACTGAAGAGATCAGTTTTACTTCCTTTCAAACTTACCTCATTGAGCTTAGGAGACAAAGCCCCTGGGGGAAAAAATAACCCTTTAACCCCCTCACTGCCAGCACTTTATCAACCAGTGAATACTAGTCCTAATATTTATGAGATCATAAAACATAGGCTTTTGATGAACTATACTGATCCTGTAATTTACTAAACATATTCTAAGAAAACATGATATAAAATGTACTTTAGTGTTGCTGATAGACAAATATTGCCTTTGCACCTATTTTTGCCTTGTATTGTGTGTTTTGCACTTTTATTCTTTAGAGCCAATTCATTATTCTATCTATGCTTTTTTGAAGTCTATGTTATATATGCTTTCCTGTCTTTTTGTTTTCCCCTTTGTGGGTGGAATTTAGCAATTCCAGATGTTTTTACATGATTTTTCAACTGAGAAGTTTTAAAAAGTCGCTAAAATTGGCTGCAGCTCCACTTTACTTGCCTCCATTTTTCAAAGAGTCTGACTTTTGGTGCCATAAAATCGTGTGGGCAGCGTGATGACATAGGTCTCGGTCCCCACCATCTTAGACAAGGGCATGGCAGTGATTGGCTTGCTGTCTGCGGCGTCACAGGGGCTATAAAGGGGCAAGCACGCCGACCGCCATCTTACTTCTGCCGATCTGAGCATAGGGAGAGGTTGCTGCAGCTTCGTCAGAAGCAGGGACAGAGTTAGGGAGGGAATATTAACCCCCAAACTGCTTGTGCTGGAGCGATTTTCACTGTCCCACACCACCTTTTTGTCCAGGGACAGTGGAGGTCGTATTTTAGTGCATCAGCTGCATAGCTGTGTGCACGGTGCTGTGCAAACCAACTGCTTTTTTGAAAGCAAAAATCCTGTTGCTCCTTTCTGCACAGTTACCTGTCTTGTTTATTTGTCCACAATTTTTTGTTCTAAACTCCTTTTTATTGCTACCATACTTGTCCTGAGATCATTGTAGGGACTAGGGAGCGTGTTATTGCAGTACCTTTTTTTTTTTCCTTTATAATAATTCCAGCCACTTTCTGCCACGTTCATAGTGTTGTGTTATACCACAGGGCCAGAGTTAGTGTTCAGTGTCTCCCCCCAAAAAATGGAGATTCAAATTCTCACACAGTGTATATTCAGCTGTACTGATAGTGCGTCGTATATCAGGCAGCCACTTTCTGCCACGTTCATAGTGTTGTGTTATACCACAGGGCCAGAGTTAGTGTTCAGTGTCTCCCCCCAAAAAATGGAGATTCAAATTCTCACACAGTGTATATTCAGCTGTACTGCTAGTGCGTCGTATATCAGGCAGCCACTTTCTGCCACGTTCATAGTGTTGTGTTATACCACAGGGCCACAGTTAGTGTTCAGTGTCTCCCCCCAAAAAATGGAGATTCAAATTCTCACACAGTGTATATTCAGCTGTACTGCTAGTGCGTCGTATATCAGGCAGCCACTTTCTGACACGTTCATAGTGTTGTGTTATACCAATATAATGTGTTATATCAATACACAACACAGTCCCCTATACAAAGACAAATAATACCAAATAAAAGCAACAAATACCGCCACACTGTGACCAAATAATATCACATACAGGGGACACATACCACAAATTACCACCACATAGTGACCGAATAATATCACATACAGGGGACACATACCGCCACACCATGACTAAACCACATGTTACCACCATATAATGACCGAATATCACATACAGGAGACAAACACTGCCACACCGTGACCAGATCACATTTAACCACCACAGAGTGACCGAATAATATCACATACCAGGGACAAATACTGCCACACTGTGACCAGACCATATTATCATCATATAGTGACCGAATAATACCACATACAAGGTAGGATTACCACCACACTATGACCACGACACGCCATTACTGATGTAGTGATACCAAAGATGTGTATTTTTTTTGTACTTCCTAATCAGTGAAAAGGAGGGTAACTTGAACTTTTTTTCATATTTTTCAAAGCATTTTTCTTTTACTTTTCTCTGTATTGTTAGTCCCGTTAGGGGGCTTGAACCTTCAATAATCCGATTACTTGTGCTATATTTAGCAGTGCCACAGTATTGCTGAATATTGTAAAAATCACAATCTCCTATGAAAGTCAGCTGCAGGCTGGTTTTCACAGGAATTTGTCATGTCAGGCACAGGCTGTCAACAGGCTGGCAACCCATCAGCTCCCGACCATCATGTCACAAGAGTGCCAATGGATGCATTGATCAACATTCTCCCCTGCCGACATGCTGTAAATGCTGCTGTCACAGATCCACAGCGGTGTTTAACAGGTGAACAGTGGCTGTTAGTGACAGATGATGGCTGAATATCACTGCCATCATTTGTCAGGAAATATGCGGGATCAGCTTGCGAGCCTGCATGAAGGCAGGAAGACAACATATGATGTACGCAGTATGTCATATTTCGTTAAGGGCTTATACAGTCTGGGGAGATTTTTCAAAACTAGTAGTAGGCAAAAATGATGTAGCTGCCTACAGTATATCAATGCATCAGTGTATAACTATATACAGTATATGAAGTGCACTCATAGTACATACCTATATAAAATGCATACATATACTGTAGAATATGCCCATGTATAATAAACACCTGTGTCTACTGCATATGTGACATACTATACATTAATGTATAAGGGTATGGTTCCACGGTCAGGAATCGGCAGCGCTTTGGACGCAGCACATGTCCGCTCGGTCCGAAGCGCTGCCGGCTTTTGTACGAGTGATGATTCCGCATGTGTTCATTGAACCATGCGGAATCACCGCATCATATACATTGGACTGTGATATTTATCTTGTGGAGACTGAGCGTCTCAGCAAGATAAATAGACATGCTACGGTCTAGAAAGATGCGCCGCATGTCCGTCTCCGCAGGGAAGCTGTGGGTGCCGCTGCACACATAGTGGACATTGGATTCCTTGAAATCTCATGCACTATGCTGTAACATCCGGCTGCTGCGGATTGGATGCTGCGGATGTACACAGCGTCCAATCTGCAGAGTTTACTGACAGTGGAAACATACCCTTATATGTGTCTATGTATTGTACCTGTGTGTTTAATGCAACAGATACAGTATATGTGAAAAAGTCTTCACTGGGGGATGGGCTCAGGGGTCAGTCCCAGCCTGGATCTGATACTGCAGTGATGACTGGAGACCCGTCAGAGAATAGACCCAGTGATTTAGTAACTGTGTTCCTGAGTTCTGAGCTCTCTGGTCCCTGCTGTGTGTGGATGAAAATCCTGCACTGACCAGAGAACACAAAGCTCCGGGGGTCACAGTCAGTAAATCACTGCTTCTAGTCTCTGACTGCAGCCCCTGCCTCCCCTCTTTACTCTGCAAACAATCCGTCACATTCAGACCGTTCTTTACCTCCTGTTTAGGGGGTGATTGAGGTCCTGCACACAGCTGCAGCTTCCTTCCAGGCATGAGTGTGCAGACGCCACAGGCTGGAAGTGTGTGCAGGGAGAAGGGGGGGTGATCTAAGGGTACGTTCACATTTGCGTTGTGCGCCGCAGCGTCGGCGCCGCAACGCACAACGCAAACCAAAACGCAGCAAAACGCATGCACAACGCTGCTTTTTGCGCCGCATGCGTCCTTTTTTTCATTGATTTTTGACGCAGCAAAAATGCAACTTGCTGCGTCCTCTGCGCCCAGACGCGGGCGCCGCAGGGACGCATGCGGCGCAAAATGCAAGTGCGACGCATGTCCATGCGCCCCCATGTTAAATATAGGGGCGCATGACGCATGCGGCGACGCCCGACGCTGCGGCGCACACCGCAAATGTGAACGTAGGGTTACAACAAGCACCAGACAGGAGGAGCAGCTGTGAAGAAGACAGGAGATGTCTCACCTCTGCGCACGGATCCTATCCTGAAGCTGCACGCCGGCAGCTTCCTGTCTCGCACAGCCGCAGCACGGAATGATGATGTCATTCAGCCGCTGCTGTCTGTGTGAGAAAGGAAGCAGGATGGATTCATTCCCTGCAGATCCGTTGCCATTTTCTCTTGCAGGCAGCGGAGCTGCAGGGATTGCTCCCTGCCTGCCGCACATGAGGGCAATCTGGCCAGGGGGCCCCCAGAGCCGGATAGACTGGCCAGATTGCCCTCTATATTAGCCACCCTGCACCCTCCGGGCCCCGGTGCAGCCGCAGTGGTTGAACCGGCGGTATGTCCGCCCATGAGCTGTACTGCTAGTGCGTCGTATATCAGGCAGCCTATTTCTGCCACGTTTATAGTGTTGTGTTATACCACAGGGCCAGAGTTAGTGTTCAGTGTCTCCCCCCAAAAAATGGAGATTCAAATTCTCACACAGTGTATATTCAGCTGTACTGCTAGTGCATCGTATATCAGGCAGCCACTTTCTGCCACGTTCATAGTGTTGTGTTATACCACAGGGCCAGAGTTAGGGTTCAGTGTCTCCCCCCAAAAAATGGAGATTCAAATTCTCACTCAGTGTATATTCAGCTGTACTGCTAGTGCGTCGTATATCAGGCAGCCACTTTCTGCCATGTTCATAGTGTTGTGTTATACCACAGGGCCAGAGTTGGGGTTCTGTGTCTCCCCCCAAAAGCAAGTCATCTTTCAGGCAAGCTACGTGTCAGCAGGGGAAGGTTGGGCAAAAGAATGTGAAATCCATGATTGGTTAATTTAAATGGAGGTTAGCTAATCAACATTTTTGGTAGCCAGACGTGTCCTTTTTTCGGTCAGTATTGAACCAGCAGCACTGAACACTCTTTCTGAAAGCACACTGACAGCAGGGCAATCGAGGTCCTGTAATCCATATTCTGGCAATTCAGGCCAGGTGTCTAGTTTAGATGCCCAGTAATCAAAGGGGAATGACCTGTGAGGGAGAACATCGATAAGGGCGGAAAAGTAGTTTGTAACCATACTGGACAAATGCTGTCTCCTGTAATAATAATAATTTTTATTTACGGTATATAGCGCCAACATATTCCGCAGCGCTTTCATTTTGAATCGATGCAGCTGTCCCTGTCGTGTTAGCGGTCATTGCGAAATCATTCCACAACCTTGTCATAAAACCCCTCTGTCCAACGCCACTTCGGATTTCTGCACCTCTAGCACCTCTGCCATGTTGCCCCTGCAGCTCGTGTGAGAACCATCACCGCCGTTGTGTGCTGGTAATGCCTGAACCAAACGGTTTACAAGAGTTGCTTGTTTGGTAGCCAATATTTGACCTAGGTTCTCATGTGGCATGATATTTAGCAGTTTTCCTTTATATCTTGTATCCAGGAGGCAGGCCAACCAGTTGTCGTCATCGGTCATCATTTTAACAATGCGGGGGTCCCTGTTTAGGATACGCAAGGCATACTCAGCCATGTGGGCCACTGTTCCAGGTGTCAATTAACTGTTTCTGCTGGGTTGAGGACCACTTTCTTGCAAATCAACATCACAAGTGTCCCGTAGGGTTGAGCGACTTTCATTTTTTTAAGATCGAGTCGGGTTTTGGGAAACCCGATTTTGTCCAGAGTCGAGTCGAGTGCAGTCGGCCGATTATCGCTAAAAGTCGGGGATCGACCGAAACACGAAACCCAATGCAAGTCAATGGGGAAGCATAGTCGGCAGTGAGTGGAGGCCAGGAAAACACCTACAGTGCCCATTTTAATGCCAAAAACATCCATTCTTGTTTCTGAAGCTTGTCAATCTTAATTAACTTTATAATAATAGTTGGGCATTGGAACTTGGGGGTCATTTGGCAAAAGTTGTTGGGGGTAGGGCTGGTTCAAGGTTTTAATGGGCCCAGGAAACGTGGACTACGTCACGGCGGTGGAGCAGGGAGAGGTAAGTATTTCAATGTTGCAAGTGCTGTGATCCTGAGCAAGCAGGGGGGGCCCACTCGTTCGCATTGGCACTGGCACAGGGCCCCTCAAAGTATGGCGGTGTGTTTGCATGGCGGGGGCGCCTCCCACCAGCAGCGACACTTTTGTGTACTCTGAGGGGCCCTGTGCCAGTGACGTCGCCAACGAGTATGCCCCCCCCACCTGATGAAGGAACCTGCACTTTCATCTGCACCTTCCTCTTTGTCCCTGTGTAAGGTGGTATAACATGCGGGAAGGGGAACCTTACTTTCAGCAGGGTCAGATTCTGGCTGTGTAGAGTGCAAGGGGAATGTAGTGGTCTAGGTCAATGTACCAGCAGACTCATCTAGCAGTGGCTGGGCAATGGGCAGGATGAGGAGGAAACAGATATAGGGCCAAAGAATAAATTAGGCTAAATGCAGTTCAAAATTGGTAACAGGACTAAACAGGCGGCATTGCTTTGTTCAGTGGAGTAGCAAACCCAAGAGCAGCAAACACTTTTTAAAGGGCCCAACCACACCAGTAGGCCAAATGCAGTTTAATATCTGATACTATAGGCCAAAAGCCAGAAGGTAGAAGCTCAGCTGTATTCAGTTGAGGACAAACACCAGGCAGGGGCAGACACCGTTAGTAGGCCCTAAACACCATTTTTTAAAAACACAGCACTTAATGAGAGCCAGAAGGTAGAAGCTCAGCTGTATTCAGTTGAGGACAAACACCAGGGAGCAGCAAACAGAGGTATTAGGCCCCATCCAGCAATTAAAAAAAAAAAAAAAAAAAAAGCTTAATAAGAACCAGAAGGTAGAAGCTCAGCTTTATTCAGTTGAGGACAACACCAGGGAGGGACAGACACCGTTAGTAGGCCCTAACCACCAATTTTTAAAAACACAGCACTTAATGATAGCCAAAAGGTTGAAGCACAGCTTTATTCAGTTGAGGACAACACCAGGCAGGGGCAGACACCGTTAGTAGGCCGGAACCACCAATTTGTTTAAAAACAGCAGTTAATCAGAGCCAGAAGGTAGAAGCTCAGCTTTATTCAGTTGAGGACAACACCAGGGAGGGGCAGACATCGTTAGTAGGCCCTAACCACCAATTTTTAAAAACACAGCACTTAATGATAGCCAAAAGGTTGAAGCTCAGCTTTATTCAGTTGAGGACAACACCAGGCAGGGGCAGACACGGTTAGTAGGCCGGAACCACCAATTTGTTTAAAAACAGCAGTTAATCAGAGCCAGAAGGTAGAAGCTCAGCTTTATTCAGTTGAGGACAACACCAGGCAGGGGCAGACACCGTTAGTAGGCCCTAAACACCATTTTTTTTTTAAATAAACAGCACTTAATGAGAGCCAGAAGGTTGAAGCTCAGCTGTATTCAGTTGAGGACAAACACCAGGCAGGGGCAGACACCGTTAGTAGGCCCTAAACACCATTTTTTTAAAACACAGCACTTAATGAGAGCCAGAAGGTAGAAGCTCAGCTGTATTCAGTTGAGGACAACACCAGGCAGGGGCAGACACCGTTAGTAGGCCGGAACCACCAATTTGTTTAAAAACAGCAGTTAATCAGAGCCAGAAGGTAGAAGCTCAGCTTTATTCAGTTGAGGACAACACCAGGCAGGGGCAGACACCGTTAGTAGGCCGGAACCACCAATTTGTTTAAAAACAGCAGTTAATCAGAGCCAGAAGGTAGAAGCTCAGCTTTATTCAGTTGAGGACAACTTGAATTAGGGACTGCAGACAGACTTAGCAGGCTGTCCCCTGTGTGGACCATGCATGCAATACATTAACCCATTGAGCCACAAAGGACACGTAACCTTCCGTGGCCATGCCTACAGGTCCATGTGTCTGTTGTCAGGTGTACCTTTGGACTCACAGATTGACAGAATGCAAGGACAATGCGGTCTTTAACATGCTGGTGGAGGGGTGGGATGGCTTTTCTCGCAAAAGAATTGTCAACTGGGTAGCTCATAGCGTGGTACATCGTAGTCCATCCTGGCTTTATTAATATTAAATAAAATAAAAAAATAGGCTCTATGCACTGTAAAATAGGTTCCAGGGGTACACGGGCAGCAGTGGTCTGGTCAGTGGAGGCCTAGTGGAAGGAGGGACCGCAGACAGGCTTCGAAGGCCTAACACAATAAAATGGGCTGGCTGTAGGCACTTTATAATTGGTTCCAGGGGTACACGGGCAGCAGTGGTCTGGTCAGTGGAGGCCTAGTGGAAGGAGGGACTGCAGACAGGCTTCGAAGGCCTAACACAATAAAATGGGCTGGCTGTAGGCACTTTATAATTGGTTCCAGGGGTACACGGGCAGCAGTGGTCTGGTCAGTGTAGGCCTAGTGGAAGGAGGGACCACAGACAGGCTTCGAAGGCCTAACACAATAAAATGGGCTGGCTGTAGGCACTTTATAATTGGTTCCAGGGGTACATGGGCAGCAGTGGTCTGGTCAGTGGAGGCCTAGTGGAAGGAGGGACCGCAGACAGGCTTCGAAGGCCTAACACAATAAAATGGGCTGGCTGTAGGCACTTTATAATTGGTTCCAGGGGTACACGGGCAGCAGTGGTCTGGTCAACGGAGGCCGATTGTAATGAGTGTCTGCCAGTTAGTAGTCAAAAACAACAATTAAATGTGAATGTCTCGCATTAAAACAAAACAAAAACACTAAAGGGTGCAATCATTAGGTTCAGGGGTGGGATCCTCTGCGTTGTTTCAGACCTACTAATTTAGCGCAAAGTATTTACTGTGGTAAATAGAGGACACTGCCCCTGACTATGTTAAGTACCATCATACATGTCAACACAATGGTATTGTCAGTGGCAGGTATGGAAGGATGTCAGCGCATAGACTAAACATTGGTGGAAGTGTGAGAGATAACTGTGGAAGTGGTAGAGCAATGTTTGACCTGGGGGTGGGTGAACTCTCTTGTGGCCGGCGGTACAGGCCCAGGGCCCCTCATGTTACAACAGTGTGTCTGACGTTGGGTGCGCACCACCACCTCCAGAGACACTTTATTGTACTATGAGGGACCCAGTAGCAATGCCGTCGACCAAAAGCGAGCACACCCACCTCTTCAGACAAACAGCAGTCTCACGGGTGCTTGCGCCAAGTCGCGATACCACGGCCCCGTGTGGGGAGTTTGGCCATTTAGGGAGGTGTAAACATGTCGTATGCTGGACAATCAGCTGCAGAAAATTAGACATTAGAAAAGTAATTCACAGTAGTCCACAGGCAAGAGCTTTTCATAGGAAAGCTAGGTGTCGGCCGGGCAAGGTGGGGCAAAAGATTTCGAAATCCAGTTGTGGTTCATTTTAATGAATGTTAGATCGTCAACATTTTGGGTAGCCAGACGAGTCCTTTTTTCGGTTAATATTGAACCTGCAGCACTGAATACTCTTTCTGATAGGACACTTGCTGCCGGGCAAGCAAGCTCCTGCAATGCATATTCTGCCAATTCTGGCCAGGTGTCTAATTTTGATGCCCAGTAATCAAATGGGAATGACGGTTGAGGGATAACATCGATAAGGGATGAAAAATAGTTAGTAACCATACTGGACAAATGTTGTCGCCTGTCACTTTCAATTGAAAGTCCTGTACACTGCCCTGACCAGACAATGGCTGACTGTCATCAAGGCTTTCCTCTTCCTCTGGTGCAGACGCCTGATCCTTTATGTGCGTCAAACTTTGCATCAGCAGACGCATTAGGGGGATGCTCATGCTTATTATGGCGTTGTCTGCACTAACCAGCCGTGTGCATTCCTCAAAACACTGAAGGACTTGACACATGTCTTGTATCTTCGACCACTGCACACCTGACAACTCCATGTCTGCCATCCTACTGCCTGCCCGTGTATGTGTATCCTCCCACAAAAACATAACAGCCCGCCTCTGTTGGCACAGTCTCTGAAGCATGTGCAGTGTTGAGTTCCACCTTGTTGCAACGTCTATGATTAGGCGATGCTGGGGAAGGTTCAAAGACCGCTGATAGGTCTGCATACGGCTGGAGTGTACAGGCGAACGTCGGATATGTGAGCAAAGTCCACGCACTTTGAGGAGCAGGTCGGAGAACCCAGGATAAGTTTTCAATAAGCACTGCACCACCAGGTTTAAGGTGTGAGCCAGGCAAGGAATGTGTTTCAGTTGGGAAAGGGAGATGGCAGCCATGAAATTCCTTCCGTTATCACTCACTACCTTGCCTGCCTCAAGATCTACTGTGCCCAGCCACGACTGCGTTTCTTGTTGCAAGAACTCGGACAGAACTTCCGCCATGTGTCTGTTGTCGCCCAAACACTTCATAGCCAATACAGCCTGCTGACACTTGCCAGTAGCTGGCCCATAATGGGACAACTGGTGTGCAACAGTGTCATCTGCCGATGGAGTGGTTGGCCGACTGCGGTCTGTGGAAGAGCTGTAGCTTCTGCAGGAGGACGAGGAGGAGGAGGAGGGGGTGCGAACGCCTACAGCCAACTGTTTCCTAGACCGTGGGCTAGGCACAACTGTCCCGAAATTGATGTCCCCTGTGGACCCTGCATCCACCACATTCACCCAGTGTGCCGTGATGGACACATAACGTCCCTGGCCATGCCTACTGGTCCATGCATCTGTAGTCAGGTGCACCTTTGTACTCACAGATTGCCTGAGTGCATGGACGATGCGCTGTTTAACATGCTGGTGCAGGGCTGGGATGGCTTTTCTGGAAAAAAAGTGTCGACTGGGTAGCTCGTATCGTGGTTCAGCGTACTCCATCAGGGCTTTGAAAGCTTCGCTTTCAACTAACCGGTAGGGCATCATCTCTAACGAGATTAGTCTAGCTATGTGGGCATTAAAACCCTGTGTACGCGGATGTGAGGATAAGTACTTCCTTTTTCTAACCAGAGTCTCATGTAGGGTGAGCTGGACTGGAGAGTTGGAGATCGTGGAACTTTCGGGTGTGCCGGTGTACATGGCAGACTGAGAGACGGTTGGAGACGGTATTGTTTCCGCCGGTGCCCTAGATGCAATATTTCCTCCTACAAAACTGGTGATTCCCTGACTGCTTTTGGCTGGCAAAGAAACCTGCACAGATACTGCCGGTGGTGCGGAAAATGGTGGCCTTACAGTGACGGAAGGGATGTTGCTTTGCTGACTAGCTTCATTGGCCGAGGGTGCTACAACCTTAAGGGACATTTGGTAGTTAGTCCAGGCTTGAAAATGCATGGTGGTTAAGTGTCTATGCATGCAACTAGTATTTAGACTTTTCAGATTCTGACCTCTGCTTAAGCTAGTTGAACATTTTTGACAGATGACTTTGCGCTGATCAATTGGATGTTGTTTAAAAAAATGCCAGACTGCACTCTTCCTAGCATTGGATCCCTTTTCAGGGATTGCAGACTGAGCTTTAACAAGATGGCCACGCTGTCCTCCAACAGGTTTTGGCTTTGACACGCGTTTTGGGCCAGATACGGGCCCGGCAGATGGAACCTGTTGCGATGTTGATGCCTGCTGCGGCCCCTCCTCCACCTCCGCTTCTGAACTACTGCCGCCTGCACCCTGTTCCCCCAATGGCTGCCAATCGGGGTCAACAACTGGGTCATCTATTACCTCCTCTTCGAGCTCGTGTGCAACTTCGTCTGTGTCACTGTGTCGGTCGGTGGTATAGCGTTCGTGGCGGGGCAACATAGTCTCATCAGGGTCTGATTGTGGATCAGTACCCTGAGAGGGCAATGTGGTGGTCTGAGTCAAAGGAGCAGCATAGTACTCTGGCTGTGGCTGTGCATCAGTGCACTCCATGTCAGAATCTACTTGTAATGGGCATGGCCTGTTAAATGTTTCACTTTCTAAGCCAGGGACGGTATGTGTAAAGAGCTCCATGGAGTAACCCGTTGTGTCGCCTGCTGCATCCTTCTCTCTTGTTGTAGTTTTTGCTGAAGAGGACAAGGAAGCGACTTGTCCCTGACCGTGAACATCCACAAGCGACGCACTGCTTTTACATTTACCAGTTTCAGAAGAGGAGGCAAAAGAGATATAGGCTGAGTCTGCAATGTAAGCCAAAACTTGCTGTTGCTGCTCCGCCTTTAAAAGCGGTTTTCCTACTCCCAGAAAAGAGAGCGTTCGAGGCCTTGTGTAGCCAGACGACGAAACTGGCTTCACAGCTCCAGACTTAGGTGGAATATTTTTATCCCCACGACCACCTGATGCTCCACTACCACTACCATCATTACCAGCTGACAATGAACGCCCACGGCCACGACGACCTCTTGCACCAGACTTCCTCATTGTTTTAAAAACTTAACCAAAGTAACTTTATTTGTTGCTGTCAAACAACTTACACGGTGAGCTATAACTTCAGTATGATTTCAATATCCCTTAACAGGTTGGTGAGACCACAAGGAAAATCAGGCACAATGTTACACACTCTGTTTTCTGTGGCACCAAATCACAGAGATGCCACACACGCAGGACTGTCACTCAAGCACAAATGTCAATATTAATCTCCCACTGTTTTCTTTTTTTTTTCTTTTTCAGGGAGACTTTAGAAACCAAATAATAAAAAATAAATAGGCTTTCTATGGCCCACTGAGTGAGAGATGGCACACACAGGAGTCAGGAGTGGCACACAAGCAGAAAGGGCAATATTAATCTCCCACTGTTTTAATTTTTTTTTTCTTATTCAGGGAGACTTTAGAAACCAAATAATAAAAAAAACAAAGGCTTTTTATGGCCCACTGAGTGAGAGATGGCACACACAGGAGTCAGGAGTGGCACACAAGCAGAAAGGGCAATATTAATCTCCCACTGTTTTATTTTTTTTTCTTTTTCAGGGAGACTTTAGAAACCAAATAATAAAACATAAATAGGCTTTCTATGACCCACTGAGTGAGAGATGGCACACAAGCAGAAAGGGCAATATTAATCTCCCACTGTTTTAATTTTTTTTTTCTTTTTCAGGGAGACTTTAGAAACCAAATAATAAAAAAAAACAAAGGCTTTCTATGGCCCACTGAGTGAGAGATGGCACACACAGGAGTCAGGAGTGGCACACAAGCAGAAAGGGCAATATTAATCTCCCACTGTTTTCTTTTTTTTTTCTTTTTCAGGGAGACTTTAGAAACCAAATAATAAAAAATAAATAGGCTTTCTATGGCCCACTGAGTGAGAGATGGCACACACAGGAGTCAGGAGTGGCACACAAGCAGAAAGGGCAATATTAATCTCCCACTGTTTTATTTTTCTTTTCTTTTTCAGGGAGACTTTAGAAACCAAATAATAAAAAATAAATAGGCTTTCTATGGCCCACTGAGTGAGAGATGGCACACACAGGAGTCAGGAGTGGCACACAAGCAGAAAGGGCAATATTAATCTCCCACTGATTGATGTAGTGATTTTTTTTCAGGTAGATTTTAGAACCCAAATCAAGCAAAAAAATAAATAAGCTTTCTATGGCCCACTGAGTGAGAGATGGCACACACAGGAGTCAGGAGTGGCACACAAGCCCTGACTGAGGCCAATATTTTTCTCCCACTGATTGATGTATGTTATGACCCCAATGGCAGAGGGTCTCAGAAGTAATTACCAAGTCTGCAAACACAAAAAACCAGCTCATAGGACAGTGGTAACTGGGCTGACCGTATAACTAATCCTAGCACCACAAATAGCAGCAGCCGGGGAACGTGCCTACGTTGGTTCTAGACGTCTCGCGCCAGCCGGAGAACTAACTAACCCTAGAAGGGAAAAGATAGACCTTTCTTGCCTCCAGAGAAAAGACCCCAAAAGTTGGATACAAACCCCCAACAAATAATAACGGTGAGGTAAGAAGAAAAGACAAACATAAGAATGAACTAGATATTTAGCAAAGAGAGGCCCACTGACTAATAGCAGAATATAGTAAGATGACTTATACGATCAGCAAAAACCCTATCAAAATTTCCACGCTGGATATACAAGAACCCCCGAACCGTCTAACGGCCCGGGGGAGGATACCAGCCCCCTAGAGCTTCCAGCAAAATCAGGAATCACATTTAGTACAAGCTGGACAAATAAATAAGAGCAATGCAAATAACCAAAAAGCAAGGAAGCAGGACTTAGCTTAATTTTACAAGATCCAGGACCAGCAGACAGGAGCAAACAGAAAGGAACTGATTACAATGATGCCAGGCACCAGACTGAGAATTCAGGAAGTTTATATAACAACACCCCTGGACTAACGACCCAGGTGGGTGCCAAACTAGGGAAAGACAATCCCAGAGTCATATCACTAGTGACCACAAGAGGGAGCCAAAAAAGTCTAATTCACAACAGTATTCCCCCTTTAAGGAGGGGTCACCGAACCCTCACCAAGACCACCAGGGCGATCAGGATGAGCAGCGTGAAAGGCACGAACTAAATCGGCCGCATGCACATCAGAGGCAACCACCCAGGAATTATCCTCCTGACCATAGCCCTTCCACTTGACCAGATACTGAAGCCTCCGCCTGGAGAGACGAGAATCCAAGATCTTCTCCACCACGTACTCCAACTCGCCCTCAACCAACACCGGAGCAGGAGGCTCAACAGAAGGAACCACAGGTACAACGTACCGCCGCAACAAAGACCTATGGAACACGTTGTGAATGGCAAACGACACAGGAAGATCCAAGCGAAAAGACACGGGATTAAGGATTTCCAATATCTTGTAAGGACCGATGAAGCGAGGCTTAAATTTAGGAGAGGAGACCTTCATAGGAACAAATCGAGAAGACAGCCATACCAAATCCCCGACACGAAGTCGGGGACCCACACCGCGACGGCGGTTGGCAAAACGCTGAGCCTTCTCCTGTGACAACTTTAAGTTGTCCACCACATGATTCCAAATCTGCTGCAACCTATCCACCACAGAATCTACCCCAGGACAGTCAGAAGGCTCCACATGTCCCGAGGAAAAACGAGGATGGAAACCAGAGTTGCAGAAAAATGGCGAAACCAAAGTAGCGGAACTAGCCCGATTATTAAGGGCAAACTCAACCAACGGCAAGAAGGTCACCCAATCATCCTGATCTGCAGAAACAAAACACCTCAAATAAGCCTCCAGAGTCTGATTAGTTCGCTCCGTTTGTCCATTAGTCTGAGGATGAAAGGGAGACGAAAACGACAAATCAATGCCCATCTTAGCACAGAAGGATCGCCAGAACCTGGAAACAAACTGGGATCCTCTGTCAGACACGATATTCTCAGGAATGCCGTGTAAACGAACCACATTCTGAAAGAACAAAGGAACCAGATCGGAAGAGGAAGGCAGCTTAGGCAAAGATACCAAATGGACCATCTTGGAAAAGCGATCACATACCACCCAGATGACAGACATGCCCTGAGACACCGGAAGATCTGAAATGAAATCCATGGAAATGTGTGTCCAAGGCCTCTTCGGGACAGGCAAGGGCAAGAGCAACCCGCTGGCACGAGAACAGCAAGGCTTAGCTCGAGCACAAGTCCCACAGGACTGCACAAATGACCGCACATCCAGTGACAAAGAAGGCCACCAAAAGGACCTAGCCACCAAATCTCTGGTGCCAAAAATTCCCGGATGCCCTGCCAACACCGAGGAATGAACCTCGGAAATGACTCTGCTGGTCCACTTATCAGGAACAAACAGTCTGTCAGGTGGACAAGAGTCAGGTCTACCAGCCTGAAATCTCTGCAACACACGTCGCAAATCCGGAGAAATAGCTGACAAGATTACTCCCTCTTTAAGAATACCAACAGGTTCTGCGACTCCAGGAGAGTCAGGCACAAAGCTCCTTGAAAGAGCATCAGCCTTCACATTCTTTGAACCTGGTAAATACGAGACCACAAAGTCAAAACGGGAGAAAAACAATGACCAACGGGCCTGTCTAGGATTCAGGCGTTTAGCAGACTCAAGATACATCACATTTTTGTGATCAGTCAAGACCACCACACGATGCTTAGCACCCTCGAGCCAATGACGCCACTCCTCAAATGCCCACTTCATGGCCAACAACTCCCGATTGCCAACATCATAATTCCGCTCAGCGGGCGAAAACTTCCTAGAGAAAAAAGCACATGGTCTCATTACAGAGCAACCAGGGCCTCTCTGCGACAAAACGGCCCCTGCCCCAATCTCAGAAGCATCCACTTCAACCTGAAAGGGAAGTGAGACATCAGGCTGGCACAAAACAGGCGCCGAAGTAAACCAGCGCTTCAACTCTTGGAAAGCTTCCATGGCTGCAGGAGCCCAGTTAGCAACATCAAAACCTTTCTTGGTCATATCCGTCAAAGGTTTAACAACGCTAGAAAAATTAGCGATAAAACGACGGTAGAAGTTAGCAAAACCCAAGAACTTCTGAAGACTCTTAACTGACGTGGGTTGAGTCCAATCATGAATAGCTCGGACCTTGACTGGGTCCACCTCCACCGCAGAAGGGGAAAAAATAAAACCCAAAAAGGGAACCTTCTGTACTCCAAAGAGACACTTTGAGCCCTTAACAAACAAAGCATTCTCACGCAAAACCTGAAACACCATCCTGACCTGCTCTACATGCGAGTCCCAATCATCAAAAAAAAACAGAATATCATCCAGATAAACAATCATAAATTTATCCAGATACTTCCGGAAAATATCATGCATAAAGGACTGAAACACTGAAGAAGCATTAGAGAGCCCAAAAGGCATCACCAAGTACTCAAAATGACCTTCGGGCGTATTAAATGCAGTTTTCCATTCATCTCCTTGCTTAATGCGCACAAGGTTGTACGCACCACGAAGATCTATCTTGGTGAACCACTTGGCACCCTTAATCCGGGCAAACAGAGGCAAAGGATACTGAAATTTAACAGTGATTTTATTCAGAAGCCGATAGTCAATACAAGGTCTCAAAGATCCGTCCTTCTTGGCCACAAAAAAGAATCCCGCACCAAGAGGGGAAGAGGATGGACGGATATGCCCCTTCTCCAGAGATTCCTTGATATACGAACGCATTGCGGTATGCTCAGGTACAGACAGATTAAATAATCTTCCCTTAGGAAATTTACTACCTGGAATCAAATCTATAGCGCAGTCACAGTCCCTATGAGGAGGAAGAGCACTGGACCTGGACTCGCTGAATACATCCTGATAATCAGACAAATACTCAGGAACTTCCGAAGGAGTAGAGGAAGCAATAGACACCGGGGGGGAATCACCATGAATTCCCTGACAGCCCCAACTTGACACAGACATTGCCTTCCAATCCAAGACTGGATTATGGGTCTGTAACCATGGCAGACCCAAAACGACCAAATCATGCATTTTATGCAGCACAAGAAAACGAATCACCTCCCGATTTTCAGGAGTCATGCACATGGTTACCTGTGTCCAAAACTGCGGTTTATTTTCCGCCAATGGCGTAGCATCAATACCTCTAAGAGGGATAGGATTTACCAACGGCTCAAGAACAAAACCACAGCGCTTGGCAAATGACAGATCCATAAGACTCAGGGCAGCACCTGAATCCACAAACGCCATTACAGGGTAGGAGGACAATGAACAAATTAAAGTCACAGACAAAATAAATTTAGGTTTCAAATTACCAATGGCGACAGGACTAACAACCCTTGTTAGGCGTTTAGTGCATGCTGATATAACATGTGTAGAATCACCACAGTAAAAACACAACCCATTCTGACGTCTATGATTTTTCTGTTCATTTCTAGTCTGAATTCTACCACATTGCATTAAATCAGGTGTTTGTTCAGACAACACCACCAGAGGATTAGCGGATTTGCGCTCCCGCAAACGCCGGTCAATTTGAATAGCCAGCGCCATGGAATCATTCAGACTTGTAGGAATGGAGAAACCCACCATCACATTCCTAATGGCTTCTGAAAGGCCATTTCTGAAATTTGCAGCCAGAGCACACTCATTCCACTGAGTAAGCACGGACCATTTCCGAAATTTTTGGCAATACACTTCAGCTTCATCCTGGCCCTGAGAAATAGCCAGCAAGGCTTTTTCTGCCTGAATTTCAAGATTGGGTTCCTCGTAAAGCAATCCGAGCGCCAGAAAAAACGCATCAATATTTGCCAATGCCGGATCTCCTGGCGCTAGCGAGAAAGCCCAATCCTGAGGGTCGCCCCGCAAAAAAGAGATAACAAATTTAACTTGCTGAGCTGAGTCTCCAGATGAACGGGGTCTCAGAGACAGAAACAATTTACAATTATTCCTGAAATTCCTAAACTTAAATCGGTCTCCAGAGAAAAGTTCAGGAATAGGTATTTTAGGTTCAGACATAGGACTACTAGTAACAAAATCTTGTATGCCCTGCACACGAGCAGCAAGCTGATCTACACTTGTATTCAAGGTCTGGACATTCATGTCTGCAGCAAGCACAAGCCACTCAGAGGTAAAGGGGAGGAAGAAAGAAAAAAAAAAAAAAAAAAACTCTGAATTTCCTTTCTTATTATCCCACTTCTGCAATGCATTAAACATTCAACTTAGGCCTGGCATACTGTTATGACCCCAATGGCAGAGGGTCTCAGAAGTAATTACCAAGTCTGCAAACACAAAAAAACAGCTCATAGGACAGTGGTAACTGGGCTGACCGTATAACTAATCCTAGCACCACAAATAGCAGCAGCCGGGGAACGTGCCTACGTTGGTTCTAGACGTCTCGCGCCAGCTGGAGAACTAACTAACCCTAGAAGGGAAAAGATAGACCTTTCTTGCCTCCAGAGAAAAGACCCCAAAAGTTGGATACAAGCCCCCAACAAATAATAACGGTGAGGTAAGAAGAAAAGACAAACGTAAGAATGAACTAGATATTTAGCAAAGAGAGGCCCACTGACTAATAGCAGAATATAGTAAGATGACTTATACGATCAGCAAAAACCCTATCAAAATTTCCACGCTGGATATACAAGAACCCCCGAACCGTCTAACGGCCCGGGGGAGGATACCAGCCCCCTAGAGCTTCCAGCAAAATCAGGAATCACATTTAGTACAAGCTGGACAAATAAATAAGAGCAATGCAAATAACCAAAAAACAAGGAAGCAGGACTTAGCTTAATTTTGCAAGATCCAGGACCAGCAGACAGGAGCAAACAGAAAGGAACTGATTACAACGATGCCAGGCACCAGACTGAGAATTCAGGAAGTTTATATAACAACACCCCTGGACTAACGACCCAGGTGGGTGCCAAACTAGGGAAAGACAATTCCAGAGTCATATCACTAGTGACCACAAGAGGGAGCCAAAAAAGTCTAATTCACAACAGTTGTAGTGATTTTTTTTAAGGTAGATTTTAGAACCCAAATCAAGCAAAAAAATTAATAGGCTTTCTATGGCCCACTGAGTGAGAGATGGCACACACAGGAGTCAGGAGTGGCACACAAGCCCTGAGGCCAATATTTTTCTCCCACTGATTGATGTAGTGTTTTTTTTTCAGGTAGATTTTAGAACCCAAATCAAGCAAAAAAATTAATAGGCTTTCTATGGCCCACTGAGTGAGAGATGGCACACACAGGAGTCAGGAGTGGCACACAAGCCCTGAGGCCAATAATTTTCTCCCACTGATTGATGTAGTGGTTTTTTTTCAGGTAGATTTTAGAACCCAAATCAAGCAAAAAAATTAATAGGCTTTCTATGGCCCACTGAGTGAGAGATGGCACACACAGGAGTCAGGAGTGGCACACAAGCAGAAAGGGCAATATTAATCTCCCACTGTTTTATTTTTTTCTTTTTCAGGGAGACTTTAGAAACCAAATAATAAAAAATAAATAGGCTTTCTATGGCCCATTGAGTGAGACATGGCACACACAGGAGTCAGGAGTGGCACACAAGCAGAAAGGGCAATATTAATCTCCCACTGTTTTATTTTTTTCTTTTTCAGGGAGACTTTAGAAACCAAATAATAAAAAATAAATAGGCTTTCTATGGCCCATTGAGTGAGACATGGCACACACAGGAGTCAGGAGTGGCACACAAGCAGAAAGGGCAATATTAATCTCCCACTGTTTTATTTTTTTTTTCTTTTTCAGGGAGACTTTAGAAACCAAATAATAAAAAATAAATAGGCTTTCTATGGCCCACTGAGTGAGAGATGGCACACACAGGAGTCAGGAGTGGCACACAAGCAGAAAGGGCAATATTAATCTCCCACTGTTTTAATTTTTTTTTTCTTTTTCAGGTAGATTTTAGAACCCAAATCAAGCAAAAAAATTAATAGGCTTTCTATGGCCCACTGAGTGAGAGATGGCACACACAGGAGTCAGGAGTGGCACACAAGCAGAAAGGGCAATATTAATCTCCCACTGTTTTATTTTTTTTTTCTTTTTCAGGGAGACTTTAGAAACCAAATAATAAAAAATAAATAGGCTTTCTATGGCCCACTGAGTGAGAGATGGCACACACAGGAGTCAGGAGTGGCACACAAGCCCTGAGGCCAATAATTTTCTCCCACTGATTGATGTAGTGTTTTTTTTTCAGGTAGATTTTAGAACCCAAATCAAGCAAAAAAATTAATAGGCTTTCTATGGCCCACTGAGTGAGAGATGGCACACACAGGAGTCAGGAGTGGCACACAAGCCCTGAGGCCAATAATTTTCTCCCACTGATTGATGTAGTGGTTTTTTTTCAGGTAGATTTTAGAACCCAAATCAAGCAAAAAAATTAATAGGCTTTCTATGGCCCACTGAGTGAGAGATGGCACACACAGGAGTCAGGAGTGGCACACAAGCAGAAAGGGCAATATTAATCTCCCACTGTTTTATTTTTTTCTTTTTCAGGGAGACTTTAGAAACCAAATAATAAAAAATAAATAGGCTTTCTATGGCCCATTGAGTGAGACATGGCACACACAGGAGTCAGGAGTGGCACACAAGCAGAAAGGGCAATATTAATCTCCCACTGTTTTATTTTTTTTTTCTTTTTCAGCGAGACTTTAGAAACCAAATAATAAAAAATAAATAGGCTTTCTATGGCCCACTGAGTGAGAGATGGCACACACAGGAGTCAGGAGTGGCACACAAGCAGAAAGGGCAATATTAATCTCCCACTGTTTTAATTTTTTTTTTCTTTTTCAGGTAGATTTTAGAACCCAAATCAAGCAAAAAAATAAATAAGCTTTCTATGGCCCACTGAGTGAGAGATGGCACACACAGGAGTCAGGAGTGGCACACAAGCAGAAAGGGCAATATTAATCTCCCACTGTTTTATTTTTTTTTTCTTTTTCAGGGAGACTTTAGAAACCAAATAATAAAAAATAAATAGGCTTTCTATGGCCCACTGAGTGAGAGATGGCACACACAGGAGTCAGGAGTGGCACATGTCATGGTTCCCAATGGCAAGGGAACATAAGAAACATATAAGTAACGAACGAGCTCTCGGGTGATGGAAACTCGAGTTGACCGTGAGCTAAATCTACCACACAACTAACAGTAGCCAGGGAGCATACCTACGGCTTCCTATATGCCACGCGCCAGCCGGAGGACTAACTACGCCTGGTAGAGGAAGAAACAGACCTGGCTTACCTCTAGGGAAATACCCCAAAAGATGATAGCAGCCCCCCACATGTAATAACGGTGAATTAAGAGGAAAAGACATACACAGTATGAAAGTAGATTTAACAAAGAGAGGTCCACTTACTAGATAGCAGAAGGATACAAAAGAGGACTTCACGGTCAACTGAAAACCCTTTCAAAAACCATCCTGAAATTACTTTAAGACTCCTGTGTCAACTCATGACACAGGAGTGGCAATTTCAGCCCGCAAGAGCTTCCAGCTACAGAGAATTACAAAAACTGCAAACTGGACAAAAGGTACAAAACAAAAGGACAAAGTCCACTTAGCTGATCAGCAGACTAGTAGCAGGAACATGCAACCGAAGGCTCTGGTTACAATGATGACCGGCAAGGAAATGACTGGAGAGCAAGGCTAAATAGGAAACTCCCAAACACTGATGGAAGCAGGTGAACAGAAGCAGCAAAGTGCAAACAAGTCACCAGTACCACCAGCAACCACCAGGGGAGCCCAAAAACCGGATACACAACAGTACCCTCCCCTTAAGGAGGGGGCACCGAACCCTCACAAGAACCGCCAGGGCGATCTGGATGAGCCCTATGAAAGGCACGAACCAAATCCGAGGCATGAACATCAGAGGCAGTTACCCAAGAATTATCTTCCTGACCATAGCCTTTCCATTTAACCAGATATTGAAGTCTCCGTCTGGAAATACGGGAGTCCAAGATCTTCTCTACGACGTACTCCAATTCACCCTCCACCAGCACAGGAGCAGGAGGTTCAGTAGAAGGAACCACCGGTACCTCATATCTCCGCAACAACGACCGATGGAACACATTATGGATAGCGAAAGATGCCGGGAGGTCCAAACGAAAAGAAACAGGGTTAAGAATCTCCAAAATCCTATAAGGACCGATGAACCGAGGCTTAAATTTGGGAGAAGAAACCCTCATAGGGACAAAACGGGAAGACAACCACACCAAGTCCCCAACGCGAAGGTGGGGACCAACACGACGACGACGGTTAGCAAACTGCTGAGTCCTCTCCTGGGACAATTCCAAATTATCCACCACTTGTCCCAAATCCGATGCAACCGATCCACCACCGCATCCACTCCAGGACAATCCGAAGATTCAACCTGACCAGATGAAAAACGCGGATGAAACCCTGAATTGCAAAAGAAAGGAGAAACCAAAGTGGCAGAACTAGCCCGATTATTAAGAGCAAACTCCGCCAACGGCAGAAAGGCAACCCAATCATCCTGATCCGCAGACACAAAACACCTCAAATAAGTCTCCAAAGTTTGATTAGTTCGCTCCGTCTGGCCATTGGTCTGAGGATGGAATGCAGACGAAAAGGACAAATCAATGCCCAACCTGGCACAGACTGCCCGCCAAAATCTAGACACGAACTGGGTACCCCTGTCAGAAACTATGTTTTCCGGAATACCATGCAAGCGAACCACATTTTGAAAAAACAGAGGGACCAACTCAGATGAGGAAGGCAACTTAGGCAATGGCACCAAATGAACCATTTTAGAAAAACGGTCACACACCACCCAGATGACAGACATCTTCTGAGAAACAGGGAGATCCGAGATAAAGTCCATAGAGATGTGCATCCAAGGCCTCTTCGGAATAGGCAAGGGCAACAACAACCCACTAGCCCTAGAACAACAAGACTTGGCCCGAGCACACACATCGCAAGACTGCACAAAAACACGCACATCTCGAGACAGGGAAGGCCACCAGAAGGATCTAGCCACCAAATCTCTGGTGCCAAAAATTCCCGGATGACCTGCCAGAGTAGAAGAATGAACTTCCGAGATGACTCTAGTGGTCCACTAGTCAGGAACAAACAGTCTACCAGACGGACAACGATCAGGTCTATCCGCCTGAAATTCTTGCAAAGCACGTCGCAAATCTGGAGAGACAGCAGACAAAACCACTCCATCCTTAAGGACACCAGCAGGTTCAGAATTCCCAGGAGAGTCAGGCTCAAAACTCCTAGAAAGAGCATCTGCTTTCACATTCCTAGAACCCGGTAAGTACGAGACCACAAAATTAAACCGGGAAAAGAACAACGACCGACGTGCCTGTCTAGGATTCAGGCGCCTGGCAGACTCCAAATAAATTAAATTCTTGTGATCAGTCAAAACTACCACCTGATGTCTGGCACCCTCAAGCCAATGACGCCACTCCTCAAATGCCCACTTCATGGCCAAAAGCTCCCGATTACCAACATCATAGTTTCGCTCGGCGGCCGAAAATTTTCGCGAAAAGAACGCACAAGGTCTCATCACTGAGCAGTCGGAACTTTTCTGCGACAAAACCGCCCCCGCTCCGATCTCGGAAGCATCGACCTCAACCTGAAAGGGAAGAGAAACATCAGGCTGGCGCAACACAGGGGCAGACAAAAAGCGGCGCTTAAGCTCCCGAAAGGCCTCCACGGCAGCAGGGGACCAATTGGCAACATCAGCACCCTTTTTAGTCAAATCCGTCAGAGGTTTAGCAACGCCAGAAAAACCAGCTATAAATCGACGATAAAAATTAGCAAAGCCCAAGAATTTCTGGAGACTCTTCAGAGAAGTAGGCTGCGTCGAGTCGTAAATAGCCCGAACCTTGACAGGGTCCATCTCAATAGAAGAAGGGGAAAAAATATACCCCAAAAATGAAATTTTTTGAACCCCAAAAACACACTTTGAACCCTTTACACACAAAGAATTCTCCCGCAAAACCTGAAAAACCCTCCTGACCTGCTGAACATGAGACTCCCAGTCATCAGAAAAAATCAAAATATCATCCAAGTACACAATCATAAATTTATCCAAATATTCATGGAAAATATCATGCATTAAGGACTGAAAGACAGAAGGTGCATTAGAAAGGCCGAAAGGCATTACCAAATACTCAAAATGGCCCTCAGGCTGTTGTGAATTTACCTTTTGGCTCCCTCTAGTGGCTACTAGTGATTTTACTCTGGGTATGTCTGTCATCCCTTGTATGCTCACCTGGGTCGTTAGGTCAGGGGTGTTGCTATATAAGCTCCCTGGACCTTCAGTTCAATGCCTGGCAACGTTGATATCAGAGCTAATCTGTAGTGCTCTTGTCTACTGATCCTGGTTCCTGCTTGATTAAGCTAAGTCTGCTTTCTTGCTTTTTGCTATTCGTTTTTGTTGCATTTTTTGTCCAGCTTGTATATAATCTGTATCCTGACCTTGCTGGAAGCTCTAGGGTGGATGGTGTTCTTCCCCCGGGCCGTTAGACGGTTCGGGGGTTCTTGAATCTCCAGCGTGGATTTTTGATAGGGTTTTTGTTGACCATATAAGTTATCTTACTACATTCTGCTATTAGTAAGTGGGCCTCTCTTTGCTAAACCTAGTTCATCTCTGTGTTTGTCATTTCCTCTTACCTCACCGTTATTATTTGTGGGGGGCTTGTATCCAACTTTTGGGGTCTTTTCTCTGGAGGCAAGAGAGGTCTTTGTTTTCCTCTTCTAGGGGTAGTTAGCTCTCCGGCTGGCGCGAGACATCTAGCGACCAACGTAGGCATGTTCCCCGGCTACTTCTAGTGTTGGCGTTAGGAGTAGATATATGGTCAACCCAGTTACCACTGCCCTATGAGCTGGATTTTTGTACTTCGCAGACTTGCTGATATCTCTGAGACCCTCGCCATTGGGGTCATAACAGTTTGCCAGGCCAGTATTAAATGTTAAATGCATTGCAGAAGCGGGATTATAAGAAAGAAAGTTCTGAGTTTTTTTTTCTCTCTCTCATTTTTTTTTCTTTTCCCCTTTACCTCTGAGTGGCTTGTGATTGCTGCAGACATGAATGTCCAGACCTTGATTACAAGTGTGGACCAGCTTGCTGCTCGTGTGCAGGGCATACAAGATTATGTTACCAGAAATCCTATGTCAGAACCTAAGATACCGATTCCTGAACTGTTTTCCGGAGACCGATTTAAGTTTAGAAATTTCAGGAATAATTGTAAATTGTTTTTGTCCCTGAGACCCTGTTCCTCTGGAGACTCCGCTCAGCAAGTGAAAATTGTTATTCCATGGCCCTGGCAATTCAAATTGACCGGCGGTTGCGGGAGCGCAAAACCGCAAATTCCCTCATGGTGTTATCTGAACAGGCACCTGATTTAATGCAATGTGATAGAATCCTGACTAGAAATGAGCGGAAAATTCATAGACGCCAGAATGGCTTGTGTTACTACTGTGGTGATTCTACACATGTTATCTCAGCATGCTCTAAGCGTCTTACTAAGGTTGTTAGTCCTGTCGCCATTGGTAATTTGCAACCTAAGTTTATTCTATCTGTAACTTTGATTTGCTCACTGTCATCGTATCCTGTCATGGCGTTTGTGGATTCAGGTGCTGCCCTGAGTCTTATGGATCTGTCATTTGCCAAGCGCTGCGGTTTTGTTCTTGAGCCATTAGAAAATCCTATCCCTCTTAGGGGTATTGATGCTACGCCATTGGCAGAAAATAAACCGCAGTTTTGGACACGGGTTACCATGTGCATGACTCCTGAACATCTGGGTGATATGTGATCGTTTCTCCAAGATGGTCCATCTGGTTCCTTTGCCTAAGCTGCCTTCCTCTTCTGATCTGGTTCCTGTGTTCTTCCAGAACGTGGTTCGTTTGCACGGCATTCCTGAGAATATTGTGTCGGACAGAGGATCCCAGTTTGTTTCCAGGTTCTGAGATCCTTTTGTGGTAGGATGGGCATTGATTTGTCGTTTTCGTCCGCTTTTCATCCACAGACTAACGGACAAACGGAACGAACTAATCAGACTCTGGAGGCGTATTTGAGGTGTTTTGTCTCTTCTGATCAGGATGATTGGGTGACCTTCTTGCCGTTGGCTGAATTTGCCCTTAATAATCGGGCTAGTTCTGCCACCTTGGTTTCGCCATTTTTCTGCAACTCCGGTTTCCATCCTCGTTTTTCCTTGGGACATGTGGAGCCTTCTGACTGTCCTGGAGTGGATTCTGTGGTGGATAGGTTGCAGCGGATCTGGAATCATGTGGTGGACAACTTGAAGTTGTCACAGGAGAAGGCTCAGCGTTTTGCCAACCGCCGCCGCGGTGTGGGTCCCCGACTTCGTGTTGGGGATTTGGTAAGGCTGTCTTCTCGATTTGTTCCTATGAAGGTCTCCTCTCCCAAATTTAAGCCTCGATTCATTGGTCCTTACAAGATATTGGAGATCCTTAATCCTGTATCCTTTCGCCTGGATCTTCCGGTGTCGTTTGCCATTCACAACGTATTTCATAGGTCCTTGTTGCGGCGGTACGTTGTGCCTGTGGTTCCTTCTGCTGAGCCTCCTGCTCCGGTGTTGGTTGAGGGCGAGTTGGAGTACGTGGTGGAGAAGATCTTGGATTCTCGTCTCTCCAGGCGGAGGCTTCAGTACCTGGTCAAGTGGAAGGGCTATGGTCAGGAGGATAATTCCTGGGTGGTCGCCTCTGATGTGCATGTGGCCGATTTGGTTCGTGCCTTTCACGCTGCTCATCCTGATCGCCCTGGTCGTCTTGGTGAGGGTTCGGTGACCCCTCACTAAGGGGGGGGGTACTGTTGTGAATTTACCTTTTGGCTCCCTCTAGTGGCTAATAGTGATTTTACTCTGGGTATGTCTGTCATCCCTTGTATGCTCACCTGGGTCGTTAGGTCAGGGGTGTTGCTATATAAGCTCCCTGGACCTTCAGTTCAATGCCTGGCAACGTTGATATCAGAGCTAATCTGTAGTGCTCTTGTCTACTGATCCTGGTTCCTGCTTGATTAAGCTAAGTCTGCTTTCTTGCTTTTTGCTATTCGTTTTTGTTGCATTTTTTGTCCAGCTTGTATATAATCTGTATCCTGACCTTGCTGAAAGCTCTAGGGTGGCTGGTATTCTCCCCCCGGGTCGTTAGACGGTTCGGGGGTTCTTGAATCTCCAGCGTGGATTTTTGATAGGGTTTTTGTTGACCATATAAGTTATCTTACTACATTCTGCTATTAGTAAGTGGGCCTCTCTTTGCTAAACCTAGTTCATCTCTGTGTTTGTCATTTCCTCTTACCTCACCGTTATTATTTGTGGGGGGCTTGTATCCAACTTTTGGGGTCTTTTCTCTGGAGGCAAGAGAGGTCTTTGTTTTCCTCTTCTAGGGGTAGTTAGCTCTCCGGCTGGCGCGAGACATCTAGCGACCAACGTAGGCATGTTCCCCGGCTACTTCTAGTGTTGGCGTTAGGAGTAGATATATGGTCAACCCAGTTACCACTGCCCTATGAGCTGGATTTTTGTACTTCGCAGACTTGCTGATATCTCTGAGACCCTCGCCATTGGGGTCATAACACAGGCGTATTAAATGCGGTCTTCCACTCATCCCCCTGCTTAATTCGCACCAAATTATACGCCCCACGAAGATCAATCTTAGAGAACCACTTAGCCCCCCTTATGCGAGCAAACAAATCAGTCAGCAAAGGCAACGGATACTGATATTTGACTGTAATTTTATTCAGGAGACGATAATCAATACAAGGCCTCAGAGAGCCATCCTTTTTAGAGACAAAGAAAAAACCGGCTCCTAAAGGTGATGAAGAAGGACGAATATGTCCCTTTTCCAGGGACTCCTTAATATACTCGCGCATAGCAGCATGTTCAGGTACAGATAGGTTAAACAAACGACCCTTTGGAAATTTACTGCCAGGAATCAGCTCTGTGGCGCAATCACAATCCCTGTGAGGAATGAGTGAACCAATCTTAGGCTCTTCAAAAATATCACGATAATCAGACAAAAATGCCGGAATCTCAGATGGAATAGATGACGAAATGGACACCATAGGAGTGTCCCCATGAGCCCCCCGACATCCCCAGCTTAACACAGACATAGCCTTCCAGTCAAGGACTGGGTTATGAGACTGTAACCATGGTAATCCAAGCACCAAAACATCATGTAAATTGTACAACACAAGGAAGCGAATCACCTCCTGATGGTCTGGAGTCATACGCATAGTCACTTGCGTCCAGAACTGTGGTTTATTACAAGCCAAAGGTGTAGAATCAATACCCTTCAGAGGTATAGGGACTTCCAGAGGCTCTAAATCAAACCCACAGCGCCTGGCAAAGGACCAGTCCATAAGACTCAGAGCGGCGCCAGAGTCCACATAGGCATCCACGGTAATAACTGATAATGAACAAATCAAGGTTACAGACAAAATAAATTTGGACTGTAAAGTGCCAATTGAAATGGACTTGTCAACCTTCCTAGTACGCTTAGAGCATGCCGATATAACATGAGCAGAATCACCACAATAGAAGCATAACCCATTTTTACGCCTATAATTCTGCCGCTCGCTTCTGGACATAACTCTGTCACATTGCATTTTCTCTGGCGTCTCTTCAGAAGATACCGCCAAATGGTGCACGGGTTTGCGCTCCCGCAAACGCCGATCAATCTGAATTGCCATTGTCATGGACTCATTCAGACCTGTAGGCACAGGGAACCCGACCATAACATCTTTAACGGCATCAGAAAGGCCCTCTCTGAAATTTGCCGCTAAGGCGCACTCATTCCACTGAGTAAGCACAGACCACCTACGAAATTTTTGGCAGTATATCTCCGCTTCATCTTGCCCTTGAGATAGGGCTATCAAAGCTTTTTCAGCTTGAATCTCCAAATTAGGTTCCTCATAAAGCAACCCTAAAGCCAGGAAAAACGCATCCACATTGAGCAACGCAGGATCCCCTGGTGCCAATGAAAATGGCAATTTTGAGGGTCACCTCGCAGCAAAGAGATTACAATCTTAACCTGCTGGACAGGATCTCCTGAGGAGTGAGGTCTGAGAGAAAGGAATAATTTACAATTATATTTGAAATTCAAAAACCGAGATCTATCTCCGGAAAACACCTCTGGTGTAGGGATTTTAGGTTCAGAAATAGGAGCATGTATAACAAAATCTTGTAAATTTTGAACCTTCGTAGCAAGATTATTTAAACCTGCAGCCAAACTCTGAGGATCCATCTTTAAACAGGTGAGCTCAGAGCCATTCAAGGATTATAAGAAGAGAAAGGCAAAGGCTGTAATTAAAGCTGAAATAAAACTGATCCAACTATGGAGCAAGCATAGGGGAAAAAGGGAAAAAAAAAAATTTTACAGACTTCTTTTTTCTCTCCTTTCTTCTGCCAATAAGTTTAACACAGGCCGGTCATACTGTCATGGTTCCCAATGGCAAGGGAACATAAGAAACATATAAATAACGAGCGAGCTCTCGGGTGATGGAAACTTGAGTTGACCGTGAGCTAAATCTACCACACAACTAACAGTAGCCAGGGAGCATACCTACGGCTTCCTATATGCCACGCGCCAGCCGGAGGACTAACTACGCCTGGTAGAGGAAGAAACAGACCTGGCTTACCTCTAGGGAAATACCCCAAAAGATGATAGCAGCCCCCCACATGTAATAACGGTGAATTAAGAGGAAAAGACATACACAGTATGAAAGTAGATTTAGCAAAGAGAGGTCCACTTACTAGATAGCAGAAGGATACAAAAGAGGACTTCACTGTCAACTGAAAACCCTTTCAAAAACCATCCTGAAATTACTTTAAGACTCCTGTGTCAACTCATGACACAGGAGTGGCAATTTCAGCCCGCAAGAGCTTCCAGCTACAGAGAATTACAAAAACTGCAAACTGGACAAAAGGTACAAAACAAAAGGACAAAGTCCACTTAGCTGATCAGCAGACTAGTAGCAGGAACATGCAACCGAAGGCTCTGGTTACAAAGATGACCGGCAAGGAAATGACTGGAGAGCAAGGCTAAATAGGAAACTCCCAAACACTGATGGAAGCAGGTGAACAGAAGCAGCAAAGTGCAAACAAGTCACCAGTACCACCAGCAACCACCAGGGGAGCCCAAAAAGCGGATACACAACAGGCACACAAGCAGAAAGGGCAATATTAATCTCCCACTGTTTTCTTTTTTTTTCTTTTTCAGGGAGACTTTAGAAACCAAATAATAAAAAATAAATAGGCTTTCTATGGCCCACTGAGTGAGAGATGGCACACACAGGAGTCAGGAGTGGCACACAAGCAGAAAGGGCAATATTAATCTCCCACTGACTGATGTAGTGATTTTTTTTCAGGTAGATTTTAGAACCCAAATCAAGCAAAAAAATAAATAGGCTTTCTATGGCCCACTGAGTGAGAGATGGCACACACAAGAGTCAGGAGTGGCACACAAGCCCTGACTGAGGCCAATATTTTTCTCCCACTGATTGATGTAGTGATTTTTTTTAAGGTAGATTTTAGAACCTAAATCAAGCAAAAAAATTAATAGGCTTTCTATGGCCCACTGAGTGAGAGATGGCACACACAGGAGTCAGGAGTGGCACACAAGCCCTGAGGCCAATATTTTTCTCCCACTGATTGATGTAGTGTTTTTTTTTTCAGGTAGATTTTAGAACCCAAATCAAGCAAAAAAATTAATAGGCTTTCTATGGCCCCCTGAGTGAGAGATGGCACACACAGGAGTCAGGAGTGGCACACAAGCAGAAAGGGCAATATTTATCTCCCACTGATTGATGTAGGGATGTAGTGATTTTTTTTCAGGTAGATTTTAGAACCCAAATCAAGCAAAAAAATAAATAGGCTTTCTATGGCCGACTGAGTGAGAGATGGCACACACAGGGATGGCACTCTAGCAGAAATGCCAATCTTAATCTCCCACAAAAAAAAAAAAAAAAAAACAGGGACTGTCCTACAATTACTATCTCCCTGCAGTAATCTCAGCCAGGTATGGCAGGCAGCAATAAGGAGTGGACTGATGCACAAATTAAATAAAAAGTGTGGACAAACAAAAAAGATAGCTGTGCAGAAAGGAATGAACAAGAGGATATGTGCTTTGAAAAAAGCAGTTGGTTTGCACAGTGGCGTACACACAGCAATACAGCTATCAGGGAGCCTTCTAGGGCAGCCCAATGAGCTACAGCGCTGAGAGAAAAAAAAATGTAGCTTCCACTGTCCCTGCACACCGAAGGTGGTGTTGGACAGTGGAAATCGCTACAGCACAAGCGGTTTGGTGGTTAATGGACCCTGCCTAACGCTCTCCCTGCTTCTAATGAAGCGGCAGCAACCTCTCCCAAAGCTCAGATCAGCAGCAGTGAGATGGCGGTCGGCGGGAACGCCCCTTTATAGCCCCTGTGACGCCGCAGACAGCAAGCCAATCACTGCAATGCCCTTCTCTAAGATGGTGGGGACCAGGACCTATGTCATCACGCTGCCCACACTCTGCGTTCACCTTCATTGGCTGAGAAATGGCGCTTTTCGCGTCATTGAAACGCGACTTTGGCGCGAAAGTCACGTACCGCATGGCCGATGCAACGCTGGGATCGGCTCGGTTTCATGAGACGCCGACTTTGCCAAAAGTCGGCGACTTTTGAAAATGAACGACCCGTTTCGCTCAACCCTAGTGTCCCGCAATAAACCTGTACCAGACCTTGCAATGCCACCAGTTTCTATTGCCACCTGAGAATCATCCTCCTCCCATACATATTCATCCCCATCATCCTCCTCCTCATCCTCTTCGTCCGCCAATTCGTCCTGGACAGTTCCCTGAGCAGAAATTGGCTGACTGTCATCAAGGCTTCCCTCCTCCTTGGCTGCAGACGCCTGCTCCTTAATGTGCGTCAAACTTTGCATCAGCAGACGCATAAGTGGGATGTTAATGCTTATGATGGCGTCGACCACTGCACACCAGACAACCCCATGTCTGCCATCCAAGTGCCTGCCCGTGTATCCTCCCACAAATTAATTACAGCACGCCTCTGTTCGCACATCCTCTGAATCATGTGCAGTGTGGAGTTCCACCTTGTTGCAACGTCGATTATTAGGCGGTGCTGGGGAAGATTCAGCGATCGCTGATGGTTCAGCATACGGCTGGAGTGTATGGGCATCCGGCGGATGTGCGAGCAAAGTCTTCGCACCTTCAGGAGCAGGGCTGGTAACTTTGGATAATTTTTGAGGAAGCCCTGCACCACCAGGTTAAAGGTGTGAGCCAGGCAAGGTATGTGTTTCAGTTCTGAAAGGGCTATGGCAGCCATAAAATTCCTTCCGTTATCACTGAATACCTTGCCTGCCTCAAGATGTACACTGCCCAGCCATGACTGAGTTTGTTGCTGCAAGTACACCACCAGTACTTCTGCGGTGTGTCTGTTGTCGCCCAAACACTTCATTTGAAACACAGCCTGCTGATGCTTACCACTTGCTGTTCGATAATGGGACACCCCGTGTGCAACACTGGCAGCTGTGGATGGAGTGGTAGGGCGACTGCGCTCTGTGCACGAGCTTTCGCTTCTGGAGGAGGAGGAGGAGGAGGAGTGGCGAACGCCTTATGCCAACTGTTTCCTTAGACTGTGGGATAGGCTGAACTGTCCCACTATGGCTGCCCCCTGTGGACCCTGCATCCTACACATTAACCCAGTGCGCTGTGATGGACACGTAACGTCCCTGGCCATGCCTACTGGTCCATGCATCTGTTGTGAGGTGCACCTTTCCACTGACTGATTGCCTCAAGGCATGGACAATGCGGTCTTTGACATGCTGGTGGAGGGCTGGGATGGCTTTTCTCGCAAAGAAGTTGTGACTGGGTAGGTCATAACGTAGTACTGCGTGGGCCATCAGGTCTTTGAAAGCTTCGCTTTCAACCAAACGGTAGGGCATCATCTGTAATGAGATTAGTATAGCAATGTGGGCGTTCAAATCCTGTGTACGCGGATGAGAGGATGAGTACTTTCTTTTCCTAACGAGAGTCTCTTGTAGGGTGAGCTGGACTGGAGAGCTGCATATGGTGGAACTAGCAGTGGTGGTGGTGGTGG
The DNA here is from genome assembly GCF_051348905.1 of Ranitomeya variabilis. Lineage (NCBI taxonomy): Eukaryota > Metazoa > Chordata > Amphibia > Anura > Dendrobatidae > Ranitomeya > Ranitomeya variabilis. The sequence continues at coordinate 521,474,253 of NC_135232.1, forward strand.
TGGACATGGCGGATTGAGAGAGAGTTTGTTATGGTATTCTTGTTGTTGGCCTACATACAGTCTTTGATACCAATAACCTTGTGATTCCCTGACTGCTTTGGCCTTACGACGATACCTCCACATTTGCTGCTGGTGGTGTCCTAACCGGTGGGCTTACAGTGAGGGAAGCAATGTAGCATTGCTGACTACCTTCATTCTGAGCAGGTGCACCAACGGTACGGGACGTTTGGTAGTTAGTCCAGGCTTGCAAGTGCATGCTGGTTAAATGTCTAAGCATGCACGTTGTATTTAAATTTTGTAGATTCTTCTCTCTGCTAAAGGTCTTTGAGCATTTCTTACAGATAACTTTTGACTGATCATTCTGATCTTGGTTAAAAAATTGCTGCACTACACTCTTCCTACTATCAAAAACCTTTTCAGGCATTGTGCGCTGTGCTACTTTCACCGAATACCCACGCTCTCCTAAAACTGTTTTTGTTTTTCGCAAACATTTTTGGCCTGATACGGGCCTGCCAGATGACAGCTGTTGCAATGTAGATGGCTGCTGCGGATCATCCTCCTCCGCTTCTGAGCTAGTGGCAGCGACACCCTCTTCCCCCAATGGCTGCCAATCTGGGTCAACAACTGGGTCATCTATCACCTCCTCCTCAATGTCATGTGCACCTTCCTCAGTGTCACCGTGTAAGGTGCTATAGCGTTCGGGACAGGGCACCATAGTCTCATCAGGGTTACATTCTGGCTCAGTAAACTGCGAGGGCAATGTAGTGATCAGAGTCAATGGAACAGCATCACAATCTAGCTGTGGCTGTGCATCAGTGCACTCCATGTCCGATTCTTCTTGTAATTGGCACTGTACAATTTCCCTTTCTAACCCAGGCACGGTATGATGTGTAAAGAGCTCCATGGAGTAACCTGTAGTGTCGCCTGATGCATCCTTCACTTTTGGTTTGGGAGAAGGACACAAGGAAACGTCTTTTTCCTGACAGGGAGCATCCACTGACGACTGGCTGCTCTTACATTTAGAACTTTGGGAAGAGGAGGCGAAAGAGCTAGAGGGTTAGTCAGCAAGGAAAGACAACACTTTATCCTGCTTCTCCGGCTTTAAAAGCTGTTTTCCTACTCCCAGGTAAGGGAGCCTTCGAAGCCTTGTGTAGCCAGACGATGACGCAGGCTGAACACCTCCAGCCTTAGGTGCTACTGTGCTTTTGCCACTACCACGAGATGCAGCACCACCAGCACCATCAGTACCAGCTGGCAACCCCCGCCCACGGCCTCTTCCACCAGACTTCCTCATTTTTTGTGGGGAGACACTGAACCACAACTCATTACACTGTCGTAATATGAGGGGCCCTGTGCCAGTACCGCCGCCCATGAGAGAGGGTTCCCCCCAGCTTGAAAAGTGCTCTACCACTTGCAATACTACCTCTCCCAGGATAGATGATAGTTAAAATATACAGGGGCCCTGGCCTCCATTTAATAATTTGCGCCTACTACCACTGTCTTTATTATTTGGGCGTAATAACGGTGTCTGCCGCTGCTTCTTTTTTTTCCTTCACTGAACAAAGCTAAACTTTAACTGTTGTCCCGTTTCAAATATTAAACTGCATTTGGCCTACTTGTTGGGTTGGGGCCTACTAACGGTGTCTGCCGCTCCTTGGTGTTCTCCTGGTTTATTTTTCTTGCGCTTCAATCTTCAGGCTTTCGTTTAAATATTTTTTATATTAAACTGCATTTGGCCTACTTGTTGGGTTGGGCCTAGTAACATTGTCTGCTGCCGCCTCTTGTTTTCCTCTACTAAACAAAGCTGAGCTTGAAGCTTCAGGCTTTCGGCCTGTAACAACAATATGAAACTACATTTGGCCTAGTTCTTGGTTTGGGCCTAGTAACGTTGTCTGCTGCTGCCTCTTGTTTTCCTCTACTACACAAAGCTGAGCTTCAATCTTCAGGCTTTCGGCCTATATTTAGAATATGAAACTGCATTTGGCCTACTTGTTTGGTTGGGCCTACTAACGGTGTCTGCCGCTGATTGTTGTTCTCCTCCACTGAACAAACCAAAGCCGCCTGTTTACTCCTGTTACCAATTTTTAACAGCTTTTAGCCTACTTTTTTTTATTTTGGGCCTATATCTGTGTTTCCTCCTCATCCTGCCCATTGCCCAGCCACTGCTAGATGAGTCTGCTGGTACATTGACACAGACCACTACATTCCCCTTGCACTCTACACAGCCTGAATCTGACCCTGCTGAAAGTCAGGTTCCCCTTCCCGCATACTATACCACCTTACATGGGGACAAAGGGGAAGGTGCAGATGAAAGTGCAGGTTCCTTCAACAGGTGGGGGGGGCATACTCATTGGCGACGTCACTGGCACAGGGCCCCTCATAGTACGCAAAAATGTCTCTGACGGTGGGAGACACCCCAGCCGTCAACCACAACGCCGTACTTTGAGGGGCCCTGTGCCAGTGGCAATGCGAACGAGTGTGCCCCCCCTGCTTGCTCAGGATCACAGCACTTGCAGAGTTGAAATACTTACCTCTCCCTGCTCCACTGCCGTGACGTAGTCCGCGTTTCCTGGGCCCACGAAAAACTTGAGCCAGCCCTACTCCCCCACAACTGTTGCCAAATGACCCCCAAATGTTCAATGGCTAACTATTATTATAAGGTAAATTAAGATTGACAAGCTTAAGTAATAAGAATTGATGTTTTTGGCATTAAAATGGGCTCTGTTGGTGTTTTCCTGTCCTCCACTCACTGCCGACTTTGATTCTCCATTGACTTGCATTGGGTTTCGTGTTTCGGTCGGATCCCCGACTTTTTGAAATAATCGGCCGATTTCACCCGACCCGACTTTTGACAAAGTCGGGTTTCGCGAAACCCGACTCGATCCTGAAAAAGTAAAAGTCGCTCAACCCTAATTGCCACAAGACAGCAATGGAAAGTGACTTTAAAATAAAATAAATGATGAAACAGGAGAAAAATATTTAGAATTGAGAGTCCTCAGTGGTTGATACCTTTTAATGGCTAACTGAAAAGATGGTAAGAAATTGCAAGCTTTCGAGATTACACAGGTCTCTTCATCAGGCAAACACAACATACACAGAAAATAAGAAAAAAAAAAAAAAAAAGAAAAGGAAAAAACCATGGATAAGATAGGTGATATGAAGCAGAATTACCATGAGTGATAAACAGTTATGTCCATAAATATTGGGCCAGTTCTTAGATAAGGAATATTTTATTGTCCTCTGATTGGGGTTAGTTCTGTTGTGATGACCCCACATGGTCTGAGGGGCAAGTTCCTTAGTTGATGTAAAAAGACATAAATCACAATCAAATTTTGCAGGACACGTTGCCAGCTACACAGCAGGGGAACAGCTGGCGGTGCTGAACCCCACTGACAGAGTGGCGGGTGTTTTGCTCTGTGCAGCCAGCACTTCCGGGCACCAACTGGCGGTGTTAGAGCCCAGGGTCAGCAGGAGGAGCAGAGGGAGCGGAGTGTAGGCCGAAGCCTGCACTGGCGGCAGCTTTGTGTCTGCGTGGCTTTTGCAGGACACGTTGCCAGCTACACAGCAGAAGAACAGCTGGCGGTGCTAAACCCCACTGACACATTGGCGGGTGTTTTTCTCTGTGCAGCCAGCACTTCCGGGCACCAACTGGTGGTGTTAGAGCCCAGGCTCTGCGGGAGGAGCAGAGTGTAGGCCGAAGCCTAATTGAACCAATTTTAAAGGTAACCTTTAACCCCCCCTCAGCTGTTACAAACTAGAAGAGCCACACCTTGAGCAGCAGTAATGCTGCCCAAGTCAAAGGTTGCTCTTTTAATTTTGTTCCTTGCACACGCTGAATGAAACACGTACAACATTTAGGCCCTTATACAGTCAAACTGTCTTGGAGGCGGGAGTTCCCTTCTTAATGAGACGCAGCACAGCTGGCAAAATACCACCTTGGTGCTTGGCTTGGCCTCCTGATCATCGCATTTTGCTGTACAGGAGTCTGCGCTGTTGTGTTATCCTTGGCCATGCGCTGTCCGTCTTCTGACATCATTTGATGTCGGCTGGTGCGGTTCGCGATGCCCATGAATCCCAGCCAAGCAGTGTCTTTACATTGTTTCACACTGCGGGGCTGGGATTCATGGCCTTGCACAGTACATATGTTCACCTCTCACTCGGGTCCTTACACCTGCTTCAGACTGTGCGGCGCCAGCTGATCCCTTATGGCATGCCACGGCCATGAGGCTGCACAGTGTGAAGAAGGCGGAAGGAGATAAGTGCCAGGCGAAGATAGGCAATGCTCATGCCCATCAATCACACCCTTGCAGTCTAAAGAAATTAGACACCGAGGGGCGTTGTGTCGGGCAGGGCTGCCGCAGAGGGGCAGCCAGCCAAACAATGATGTGAGAAGACGGGCAGTGCTACCAACGGGGTTGCTGTGCGTCATTACAAAGGAAAGTCACACCTGAGGGACGTTTTAATGGTCTCAGGGGACACATTTTAGACGTGTTCAGTTCAACGTGTGCAAGGAGAATAAGTTTATGAGCCACCTTGCACAAATGCAGCATGACTGCTGTACAAGGTGGCTGTAATACATACAAACGCCTGGGGGGGGACAGGTTCCCTTCAATTTCAGTTCTTGTGTCTGCGTGGCTTTTGCAGGACACGTTGCCGGCTACACAGCAGGGGAACAGCTTGCGTTACTGAACCCCACTGACACATTGGCTGGTGTTTTTCTCTGTGCAGCTAGCACTTCCGGGCGCCAACTGGCGGTGTTAGAGCCCAGGGTCAGCAGGAGGAGCAGAGGGAGCGGAGTGTAGGTCGAAGCCTGCACCGGCGGCAGCTTTGTGTCTGCGTGGCTTTTGCAGGACACGTTGCCAGCTACACAGCAGGGGAACAGCTGGCGGTGCTGAACCCCACTGACAGAGTGGTGGGTGTTTTGCTCTGTGCAGCCAGCACTTCCGGGCACCAACTGGCGGTGTTAGAGCCCAGGGTCAGCAGGAGGAGCAGAGGGAGCGGAGTGTAGGTCGAAGCCTGCACTGGCGGCAGCTTTGTGTCTGCGTGGCTTTTGCAGGACACGTTGCCAGCTACACAGCAGGGGAACAGCTGGCGGTGCTGAACCCCACTGACAGAGTGGCGGGTGTTTTGCTCTGTGCAGCCAGCACTTCCGGGCACCAACTGGCGGTTTTAGAGCCCCGGGCTCTGCGGGAGGAGCAGAGTGTAGGCCGAAGCCTAATTGAATCAATTTTAAAGGTAACCTTTAACCCCCCCTCAGGTGTTACAAACTAGAAGAGCCACCTTGTGCAGCAGTAATGCTGCACAAGTCAAAGGTTGCTCTTTTAATTTTGCTCCTTGCACATGCTGAAAGAAACACGTATAACATTTAGCCCCTTATACAGTCAAACTGTCTTGGAGGCGGGAGTTCCCTTCGTAATGAGACGCAGCACAGCTGTCAAAAATCCCACATTGGTGCTGGGCGCAGCCTCCTGAGCGTCGTTATTTGCTGTACAGGAGTCTGCGCTGTCGTGTTATCCCTTGGCCATGTGCTGTTAGCGCTGCCCGTCTTCTGACATCATTTAATGTCGGCCAGTGCGGTTCGCGATGCCCATGAATCCCATCCCCGCAGTGTCTTTTCAGTAATTCACACTGCGGGGCTGGGATTCATGGCCTTGCGCAGTCAATATGTTTGCCTCTCACACTCGTGTCCTTACACCTGCTTCAGGCTGTGCGGCGTCAGCTGATCCCTTATCGCATGCCACGGCCATGAAGCCGCACAGTCTGAAGTAGGCGGAAGGAGATGAGTGACAACAGGCGAAGATATTCACTGCTCATGCCCGTCAATCACACCCTCGCAGTCAAAATAAATAAGACACCGAGGGGCGTTGTATCGGGCAGGGAGGCCGCAGAGGCGCAGCCAGCCAACCAATGATGTCAGAAGATGGGCAGCGCTACCAAGTGGGCTGCTGCGTGTCATTACAAAGGAAAGTCACACCTCAGGGACGGTTTAATGGTCTCAGAGGACACATTTTAGACGTGTTGAGTTCGACGTGTGCAAGGAAAATAACTGAATGAGCCACCTTGTACAAATGCAGCATTACTGCTGTACAAGGTGGCTGTTATACATACAAACACCTGGGGGGGACAGGTTCCCTTCACTTTCAGTTCTTGTGTCTGCGTGGCGTTTGCAGTACACGATGCCGGCTACACAGCAGGGGAACAGCTGGCGTTACTGAACCCCACTGACACATTGGCTGGTGTTTTTCTCTGTGCAGCCAGCACTTCTGGGCACCAACTGATGGTGTTAGAGCCCAGGGACAGCAGGAGGAGAGGGAGCAGAGTGTAGGCCGAAGCCTGCACTGGCGGCAGCTTTGTGTCTGCGTGGCGTTTGCAGGACACGATGCCGGCTACACAGCAGGGGAACAGCTGGCATTGCTGAACACCACTGACACAATGGCTGGTGTTTTTCTCTGTGCAGCTAGCACTTCCGGGTGCCAACTGGCAGTGTTAGAGCCCAGGGTCAGCAGGAGGAGCAGAGGGAGCAGAGTGTAGGCCGAAGCCTGCACTGGAGGCATTTATAGGTCTGTTGTGTCTGCGTGGCGTTTGCAGGACACGTTGCCGGCTGCACAGCAGGGGAACAGCTGGCGTTGCTGAACCCCACTGACACATTGGCTGGTGTTTTTCTCTGTGCAGCCGACCAAAAAGAAAAGACCTACTGACAAATTATGCACACCAATAATGATACATAAGATTATGAAAATACAAATCTGATTTTATTGAACAACCCAAAACATCACAAACAATTAAAACATAATTAAAAAATACACACCATCCATAATACGCAGGGATAGAGATCAAATAACAATGAATAATATAGCCTCTCCCACACAAAATACTCCAAACCCAAAACTAATGGCTCATGGGGAAATAAGAATGCATAGGGAAACGGACAATCATATGATGCAATTGGCAGGCACACACCAACAGGCTGTGTAAGGCATATGAAACGTGACCCAAAATGTTATATGCAAAATAAGCCAAGAAGGAGAGGGGAGGGGGGAGAAAGCAAAGGGTTAAAAATAACCCATGAATGAGAATACAAATTAGACCTCAAAGCTATATACGGAGGAAACCCTCCATGGAAGTACAACCTGGTATCCTAGGGCGATGCCCACGCGTATCGCCTGACAAGCAGGCTTCATCAGGGAAGATGTCGGCTGGATGTCCACACAGCTATAAATGGAAGGAGCCTAATAGCTCATAGAACACCGGTGTGTGGGAATCGCCACACCGGAAGTGGGAGGGGGAAGCCTTCTAGTGCTGAACAATAAGGTCAGCATAATGTTCCTAGTAAAAACAGGAACATAGCAGAGCGCATGCGCGGGACCCGTGCACCCAAAAATGAGTCACAACGCAACAGGGTCTGCGCCATATGGAACGCATAGATCCACTACGCGCAGGCGCATAAAAACTCAGGCATAAGTAGATGTACAAAAAGGTGGGCAAAGTATTTAGAGACAAGGAGTGCCCATATTGCGCAGGTACAACCAACCCTAAGATGTAGAGGGCCCAAAAGATATATATAATACCGCAATAGCGGCTGCGCAATTGACGCGCATGGATGTACAATGCGCACGCACACAACGACCCAGGCCAGGGTAAAGAATAACACCAGTGTACTGGAATATAAAGTACATCCATATTGGACAAATATAGGCATTCAAGGCGAATGAGGAGCATGCACAAGGTACCTGTAAGTACATGACAACATAAGATTGTGACCCCCAGCAAGCATATCCCAAAACAACATACGTCACACACCCCCGGGGGCACTCATCCACATGGCCAACCAACCAATATGATCAAAACACAGAGTCCACATGTTGCCAATGAGAAATATGCACATTTGTACAAATTATTTCACAAAATTATTTTATTATTATTAATGTTATTATAATACTGGTAGCTGTAAATGTCACACCTAAGATACGTGAACAGTAATTCCTGTGCTAATTTACCCAAGCAATAAATAGTGGACAACAGTGCGACGGACAGAGTAGGCGGTTGGGACCCAAAGGGGTAAAAAGTGGTGGCAAAAGAGGCAAAGGGAATTTAGGGCCAGCAATTAAACCATGAAGTACTCCCCATGAGCCAAGCCTAAATATCCCAAAAAGAGAACCATAAATGGAGCACAGCATAACATATAGCAAAAATACCCAAAGACCATAAAAAGGGGGACGGCATATACAAGGCACAAACGTCCAGGTCCATCGTGTGTCAAGTGGTGGCATGACCTTGAAAACAGGAATCCTGAGACACCCTATAATAAAGTGACAGTGGGGGTATGGAACAAATTCCAATAGGCTATATCTCAAGTCCAGAGGAATATAAGAGAGAAGAAAAAAGAGAGAAGATTCCCACGGTCCAGATGATAATCCTCATATCAATAGGAGGTCGAACAGTCCAGATGGTACTCTTCAGATCAATGAGCAAATCAGATGGTTATCCCAGAAATCCAGTAAATAGTAATTCCTCATTCAGACCTGTAGGGGTAATTGAACCAAGATTAAAGATCCATTTTGCTTCCATGCGTAGAAGCAGCTGCTTATATTCCCCTCCCCTATTGGACATCCGAACCCTATCCAGGCCCACAATCCTAGTTCCGGAAACCCGACCACCATGTTGTATCAGGAAATGAGAGGCCACCGGGGTAAGTACCCTGCCCTTGAGAGCATCAGAGCGCGCAAGATTAATGGTAGAAAGATGTTTTTGTATTCTACGTCGCAGCTCCTGAGAGGTCTGCCCGACGTAGACACGTTGGCAAGGGCAAATAAGGGCATATATAACACAAGCCGTTTTACAATTGATGTAGGACCGCAGTCTGTGTTCACTGCCATCCGCTGGGTTCACAAAACAGTCCCCAATTGGGGACATATACGGGCATATGCTACAGTTGCCACAGGCAAAGGACCCACGATGTTCAATACCCAGATGTAATTTGACAGTAGGGCGCTTATAGTGGCTCCTGGTCAGGAGATCCCTAAAATTAGGGGCTCTTCTAGCTGTAAGCAACGGCCGATCCCCCACTACCAGGGAGGTACATAGATCGGTGGTTAGAATGCCCCAATGCCTACCAAGGATGTCCCTAATTTGTGACCAATTATTATTATAATTGGTAATGAGCCTTGCCTTACCATCTCGTACCTTGTTTTAGGGAAGCAAAAGCGACTCCTGTGTGTGCTTCCTAGCCCGTTGGAAAGCTGTACTGATACTCCTCCGCGGGTAATGTCTCTGTTTAAACCGATCCGTAAGTTTAAGAGCCTCCTGATGGAAATCCTCGTCCGAGGTACAATTCCGTCTTATCCTAAGGAATTGTCCCATAGGTACTCCATTTTTAGTGTGTTGAGGGTGGAAACTTCTATAGTCCAAAAGACTATTTGTTGCAGTCGGCTTGCGATATAGACTGGTAAACAATGAACCAACCCCACATCATCATTTTCCTTCTGCAGCATTCCTGCTGCACAAGGTGGCTCTTTCAGTAACAAACGCCTGGGGGGGTGGGGGTGGGCAGGTTCCCTTAAATTTGAGTTGTGCCAGCGTGGCGGTCGCATGACACGTTGCCGGATACACAGCAGGGGAGCAGCTGACGTTACTGAACCCCACTAACACATTGGCGAGGTGTTTGGCTCTGTGCAAACAGCACTTCCGGGCAGCAACCAGCAGTGTTGGAGCTCAGGGACAGCAGGAGGAGCAGATAGGTGGTATTGCAGCACACACAGCAGGGGAGCAGCTGACGTTACTGAACCCCAATAACAGAGGAGCGACTGTTGACTGTGCGGACAGCACTTCCAGGCACCAACTAGCGGTGTTAGAGCCCAGGGACAGCAGGAGGAGCAGATAGGAAGTATTGCAGCACACACAGCAGGGGAGCAGCTGACGTTACTGAACCCCAATAACAGAGGAGCGACTGTTGACTGTGCGGACAGCACTTCCAGGCACCAACTAGCGGTGTTAGAGCCCAGGGCCAGCAGAAGGAGCAGATAAGAGGTATTGCAGCACACACAGCAGGGGAGCAGCTGACATTACTGAACCCCAATAACACGGCAGCAAGTGTTAACTGTGCATCCAGCACTTCCAGGCACCAACTGGTGGTGTTAGAGCCCAGGGACAGCAGGAGGAGCAGATAGGAGGTATTGCAGCACACACAGCAGGGGAGCAGCTGACGTTACTGAACCCCAATAACAGAGGAGCGACTGTTGACTGTGCAGACAGCACTTCCAGGCACCAAATAGCGGTGTTAGAGCCCAGGGACAGCAGGAGGAGCAGATAGGAGGTATTGCAGCACACACAGCAGGGGAGCAGCTGACGTTACTGAACCCCAATAACACAGCAGCAAGTGTTAACTGTGCATCCAGCACTTCCAGGCACCAACTGGCGGTGTTAGAGCCCAGGGACAGCAGGAGGAGCAGATAGGTGGTATTGCAGCACACACAGCAGGGGAGCAGCTGACGTTACTGAACCCCAATAACAGAGGAGCGACTGTTGACTGTGCGGACAGCACTTCCAGGCACCAACTAGCGGTGTTGGAGCCCAGGGACAGCAGGAGGTGCAGAGGAACACCGTTTAGGCTGAAGCCTAATTGGAGCAAGTCGAAAGGGAACCTTTAACCCCCCCCAAAAGGCGTTTGTAGCTGAAAGAGCCAGCTTTTGCATCACAAAGGATGCCAAAGGAAAAGGTGGCTCTTTTCATTATGCTCCTTGCAAACACAGAACTAAACACTTTTAAAGTGTGTCCACTGATACCGTAAAACCATGCCGGAGGTGGGACTTTCCTTTGTAATGTGATGCAGCCCAGCCGTCATTCCTACCCCTTGGTGCCATGCGCCGCCTCCTCAGCGTTGTTTGATTCCGTCCCGGAGTCTGTGCTGTTATGTTATCCCTTGGCCAGGCGCACTTTGCGGTGCCCGTCTTCTGACATCATTTGGTGTCAGGCTGGCTGCGCCTGTGCGGCCGCGCTGGCTGAGATCCCGCCTCACAGTGTCGTCTAATATAATCCCACTGCGGGCCTAGGATCCATGGCCATGCGCAGTGCATATCCTCACCTCTCACTCCCCTCCCTCCGGCTTCTTCAGACTGTGCGGTGTCACGGCCGTGGCATGCTATTAGGGATCAGCTGACAGCGCACAGTCTGAGGAAGGTGGAGGGAGATGAGTGAGAGGCGGAGGTGAAGATATGCACTGTGCATGCCCATGGATCCCAGGCCGGCAGTGTGATTAAATCAGAAGACACTGCGAGGCGGGATCTCGTCCAGCGCGGCTGCACAGGCGCAGCCAGCCTGACACCAAATGATGTCAGAAGACGGGCACCGCAAAGTGTGCCTGGCCAAGGGATAACATAACAGCGCTGGCTCCGGGACAGAATTAAACAACGCGGAGGAGGCGGCGCACGTCGCCAAGGGGGTAGGAATGACGGGTGTGCTGCGTCACATTTCAAAGGAAAGTCCCACCTCTGGGATGGTTTTACGGTATCAGTGGACACACTTTAAAAGTGTTAAGTTCTGCGTGTGCAAGGAGCTAAACAAAAATAGTTACCTTTTCCTTGTGCAGCATAACTGCTGCACAAGGTGGCTATTTCAGTAACAAACGCCTGGGGGGGGACAGGTCCCTTACATTTCAGTTGTTGTGTCAGCGTGGCGGTCGCAGGACACATTGCCGGCTACACAGCTGGGGATGAGCTGACGTTACTGACACCCAATAACACTGGGTCGTATGTTTTGACTGTGCAGACGGCACTTCTGAGCCTCAACTGGTGGTGTTGGAGCCCAGGAATTACAGTTCAGGTGGTAGAAAGATGAACACAACAGGAGACCTGGATACTGTAGACAGTCACCCAATTATTTAATCAGGAAGAGGAGTGGCAAATTCCTGCGAGATCCAGGCCTGGTTCATTTTCAGGAAAGTAAGCCGGTCAACGTTATCGGAGGATAGTCGCATGCGACGGTCAGTTAGTACACCACCTGCAGCACGAACGACGCGTTCCGATAATACACTAGCCGCAGGGCAAGCCAGCACCTCCAATGCATACTGGCTTAGCTCTGGCCATGTATCCAGCTTAGAGACCCAAAACTTGAAAGGGGAAGGGCCGTCTGGGAGTACAGCAAGAGGGCAAGACATGTAGTCTGTCACCATCTGACGGAACCGTTGCCTCCTGCTGACTGGAGCCGTCTGTGATGTTGTAGACATTTGTGGCGGGCACACAAAACTGTGCCACAGTTGGGCCATACTGGTCTTGCCTTGGGCAGAGGCACTGCTTCTGCTCCCTCTTTGTGCAGAGCCTCCTCCACTGCCTGGACGCACTGAGCTGCTTTGTAAAGCACTAGCAGCACTTCTCTCAGTTGGACTGGAGAAGATGATGGAATTCACCAGTGTGTCTTGGTACTCCCGCATTTTTCGCTCCTGGTTCAATGGTGTGATGAGGCTTTCTACGTTGTCCCGGTAGCGAGGATCGAGGAGGGTGAACACCCAATAATCAGACATGTTGAGAATGTGGGCGATGCGGCGGTCGTTTCTCAGGCACTGCAGCATGTAATCAACCATGTGCTGCAGACTGCCAACTGGCCAAGAAACGCTGTCCCCTGCTTGAGGCGTGATCTCTGCCCGCTCGTCATCACGCCACCCTCGCTGTACACACTGACTACTGGACAATTGTGTAACTCCCTCCTCTGGATGGATGTCTTCCTCCTCCATTGACTCCTCCTCATCCTCCTCACAAAGTGTCCCCTGCCTACGCGTTTGTGAGGAACCACGTGGCGCTGACTGTCCAGAAGAAGATGGAAATGGTGAATCCTCATCCTCCACCTCTTCCACAACATCACCCCTTAGCGCTTGCAGTGATTTTTCAAGCAGGCAGATAAGGGGGACAGTCATGCTGACTAGTGCATCATCTGCACTCGCCATCCGCGTGGAATAATCGAAGGGACGCAAAACCTGGCAGACGTCCTTCATAGTGGCCCACTCTGTGGTTGTGAAGTCTGAACGGCACGGAGTGCGACTTCTTTGCGCCTGATGCAGCTGGTACTCCATTACTGCTTGCTGCTGCTCACACAACCGCTCCAACATATGTAATGTGGAATTCCACCTGGTAGGTAGGTCACATATGATGCGATGTTCTGGAAGGCGGAATCGGCGCTGCAGAGCCGCAATGCGCGATTTTGCCGTGCTGGAACGCCGCAAGTGAGCACACTCTAGGCGGACCTTGTGCAGCAGTGCATCAAGATCCGGATAGTCCCTCAAAAAACTCTGCATGACCAAGTTGAGCACATGTGCCAGACATGGGATGTGAGTGAGGTTGCCGAGGCTGCCACCAGATTTCGGCCATTATCACACACTACCATGCCTGGCTGGAGATTCGCTGCCACAAACCACACATCGCTCTCCTGCTTGATGGCATTCCAGAGCTCCTGCGCTGTGTGGCTTCGATTCCCCAAAGAAATTAATTTCAAGACGGCCTGTTGACGTTTGGCCACGGCTGTGCTCATGTCGGTCATAACAGGTAAACGTTCACGGGTCCATGTGGAGGTGGACTGTGACGGCTCCTGCAGCGATGATTCTGAGGAACTTGTGTAAGAGGAAGAGTCAATGCGTACAGACTGGATTCCTGCAATCCTTGGAGTGGGCAGGACACTCCTGCGCCACTCGCACGATCTGTACCCGGCTCAACAACGTTGCCCAATGGGCAGTGAGGGAAATGTATCGCCCCTGTCCATGTTGACTGGTCCACGCATCGGTGGTGAGGTAGACCTTGCTACTGACGGCGTTCAGTAGCGCGTGTTTTATGTGTCCCTCCACATGCTTGTGCAGGGCAGGGATGGCTTGCCTGCTGAAATAAAAGCGGCTGGGCATATTGTACTGTGGGACTGCCAATGACATCAAGTCACGGAAGCTGTCAGTCTCCACCAGCCTGAATGACAGCATTTCCAGTGACAGAAGTTTGGCAATGCCTGCAGTCAGAGCCTGTGCTCGTGGGTGGTTTGCCGAGAAAGGCCGCCTTTTCTCCCATGCCTGTACTACCGATGGCTGTAGACTGGGCTGGGAGTGTGAGGATGACTGGGAACGTGGTGCTGCGGGTGGAATTACAGTGGGTCTCTGGACAACAGTGCCAGAGGTTCTTCCATGGCGATCCTGGGAGGAAGCCGAACCAGCTGTGTGTGAGCTGGAGGAAGAGGCAACACGAGCTGAAGAGGTGGTAGCTGCTGCTGTTGGTTGGCCTAGCTCTTCATTGTGTTTTTGTAACTCCGCCGCGTGCCTGGTCCGCACATGTTTCCACATGTTGGAGGTATTGAGGTTGCTGACATTTCTCCCTCTTTTGACTTTGTGATGACACACCTTGCATTTGACATAGCAAATGTCATCTGCAACTGTGTCAAAAAAGGACCAGGCACTGCAAGTCTTGGGAGCGCCGTTTTTGGCTTTTGGAAGAGACATGCTCCTAACGGGTGCCAAAGTGGAGGCTACAGGATCCGCAGTCTTCCCCCTCCCTCTCCCTCTTTGTCCCATTCGGGGAATCTCTTCCTCAGAGCTGCTCCCACCACCTTCCTGTCCCTCACGCCATGATGGGTCAAGGACCTCATCATCTACACTACCCTCTGCCACCAACTGCTCCTCCTGGGTAGTCTCAGCAGCAGAGCATGCACCAGAAAGTGGCACCTGAGTGTCATCAGCGGATGCGTTCTGCGGTGTGGTGACCGGAGGCACTGGCCCACCCGCCTCTTCAGACTCAGAGAGAAAAAGCTGTTGGGCATCACTGCACACTGCCTCTTCTTCCATTTCTCCAATGCTGCTTGGCTGGCCCCCTGTTTCCAAGCCAAGAGATTCAGAGAACAGAAGTAGAGACGGCTCCTGTCCTGGGCTCTCTGTCTGCCTGGGCAATTTGGCAGGTGGTGAAGAGACAGATGGATGCTCTCCAGTGCTCTGTGTCTGAGAGGATGTGGCACTAAATGAAGTCGATGCGTTATCTGCCATCCATCCGACAACGGCTTCAATTTGGTCTTCACGCAGCAGCGGTGTACGGCGCTCTCCGACAAAGCTGCGCATGAAGGACTGTTCCCTGTTGAAACTGGGTGATGATGAGTCACCGGTGCCCGCAGCAGGCACAGAATCCCCACGTCCTCTCCCTGCTCTGCGCCCACGCCCACGTGCCTTACTCCCTGCCTTCTTCATCTTGGTTGAAAGATTAAGATAAGCAGAAAAGTACTAACGGCTTAGTGTGCTTATTCCTGAACAGCTCCTAACAGGTATAAGAAACACTAATTTTCTAAAGTGTGGACTAGACTTTAATATGAGCTAATGTGGCCTACACAACTGTAAAGTGGTGTGTTTGGTGAACTTTATTATTTATTTATTTTTTGGGGGCTGAACTGACAACAGGGAGAGCTGCACTCACACGGAGACCGTGCAGACAGCCGTAAACGGCGCTGCAAGGCCCCAAAAACCTCCTCTATGTTATCCTATGTAGTGGTTTTCCACAATTTAGCTGGATACGGGTGGAAAGCCACTAATAGGAATTATTTGAAAAAATGTGCAGCGGGCTGCACTATTTGCAAAAAAGGACAATGGAATGGATAGAACTGTATGAGTCAGTGAACCACCCTGAGCTGGATACAACCGGCTGTGGCTGCACACAGACTACAGGGCGAGCTGCACTCACACGGAGACCATGCAGACAGCCGATAACGGCGCTGCAAGGCCCCAAAAGCCTCCTCTACGTTATCCTATGTAGTGTTTTTCCACAATTTAGCTGGATACGGGTGGAAAGCCACTAATAGGAATTATTTGAAAAAATGTGCAGCGGGCTGCACTATTTGCAAAAAAGGACAATGGAATGGATAGAACTGTATGAGTCAGTGAACCACCCTGAGCTGGATACAACCAGCTGTGGCTGCACACAGACTACAGGGCGAGCTGCACTCACACGGAGACCATGCAGACAGCCGTAAACGGCGCTGCAAGGCCCCAAAAACCTCCTGTACGTTATCCTATGTAGTGTTTTTCCACAATTTAGCTGGATACGGGTGGAAAGCCACTAATAGGAATTATTTGAAAAAATGTGCAGCGGGCTGCACTATTTGCAAAAAAGGACAATGGAATGGATAGAACTGTATGAGTCAGTGAACCACCCTGAGCTGGATACAACCGGCTGTGGCTGCACACAGACTACAGGGCGAGCTGCACTCACATGGAGACCGTGCAGACAGCCGTAAACGGCGCTGCAAGGCCCCAAAAACCTCCTCTACGTTATCCTATGTAGTGTTTTTCCACAATTTAGCTGGATACGGGTGGAAAGCCACTAATAGGAATTATTTGAAAAAATGTGCAGCGGGCTGCACTATTTGCAAAAAAGGACAATGGAATGGATAGAACTGTATGAGTCAGTGAATCACC
This sequence comes from Ranitomeya variabilis, assembly GCF_051348905.1. Classification (NCBI taxonomy): domain Eukaryota; kingdom Metazoa; phylum Chordata; class Amphibia; order Anura; family Dendrobatidae; genus Ranitomeya; species Ranitomeya variabilis. The sequence goes on from NC_135232.1 coordinate 521,490,670, forward strand.
CTGAGCTGGATACAACCGGCTGTGGCTGCACACAGACTACACGGCGAGCTGCACTCACACGGAGACCATGCAGACAGCCGTAAACGGCGCTGCAAGGCCCAAAAAAACTACTCTAGGATATCCTATGTAGTGTTTTTCCACAATTTAGCTGGATACGGGTGGAAAGTCACTAATAGGAATTATTTGAAAAAAATGTGCAGCAGCCTGCACTACTTGCAAAAAAGGACAATGGAATGGATAGAACAGTATGAGGCAGTGAACCACCCTGACCTGAATACAACCAGCTATGGCTGCACACAGACTAGTGAGTGGGCTGCACTCACACACGCACACACACACAGAGACCTTGCAGATCGCTGTGAAAACAGCGCTGCAAGGCAAAAGCAAGGTGAACACACAGCGGTTGCTAAATTAGCCTGGGAAAAGCACAAAGAAGCAAATCGCTATCTCAACTGGCCCTCAGTCAGAACACAGCGTCCTGTCACTAACTGAATTCACAGCAGAGTGAGCCCAAAATGGCGCCAGCAACTTTTAAACTGCAGCATGACATCATTTCAGCAGCCAATCACAGCCTTGCCAGTAGTTTCATGCCCACCATGCTGAACAGGATGTGCCCACACTTGTAATCAGTCCTCCTCATTGGCTGAATTCGTGCTGTTTGAATTGCGAACTTCTGATTCCGGTATCCGATATGCGGCAAGTATCGGATCTCGGTATCGGAATTCCGATACCGCAAATATCGGCCGATACCCGATACTTGCGGTATCGGAATGCTCAACACTAGTGTTGAGCGATACCTTGCGATATCGGAAAGTATCGGTATCGGATTGGATCGGCCGATATTCAAAAAATATCGGATATCGCCAATACCGATACCCGATACCAATGTAAGTCAATGGGACCAAAATATCAGAATTAAAATAAACCCTTTCTTTCCTTGTAGGTTCATTCTACATGAAGGAAAACAACTAAGAATAATGTAGGATGTATTGGGGGAGGTGGCGGAGACATTAAAGGCATAGAGGTTTAGCCCAATCAAATAGAATAGCAGGAATTTTAAATTTTTTTTAAGACGTTCGGAGTTACAAAGATATTGACTATGTTAAGATTTTTTTTATTTTGTCAGATATTGATGTTTCACTACTTCCATGCCCTTCACCTTCTTTTATACTTCTCCCACACTTTCTTCTTCATCATCCTCAACAGCAGCATCTTTGACATCAACTTCTTCTTCGCCTTATTCATCTTCTTCTTCATCTTCTACCTATTATTTTTGTTACATTCTTCATATTCTTTTTATTAAACTATTATTCTTCTTCATATTCTACTTCTTCATCATATTCTTATTTGTGACAGGCATTCCTGTAGTTGTAATCTATAACAATTTGAAGATTACACCTTCCGTTCTGCCTGTCACAAAAGAGTTACAACAGGATTTGTCCGCGTTCAGTTAGGCCTGCAGCAGCAGGATTTTTCCAGGGGCACCACGAGGAGGAACGGACACACCCCCATACACTGCTTAGTCTTCTTCTGCTTATAATTTAGATAATATCTTTTGCTCTGATGTTTAGTCTTATGCTTAATGTTCTTCTGCTCTTTGTTCTGCAGCCTCTTGTTCTTCTTCTCGGTCTTCCGTGTCGTCGTCTCCAGGGTCTTCGTCTCCGGGGTCGTCATCTCAGTGGTTGTCGTCTCTGGTGTCGTCGTCATCTTAGGGGTGGTCTTCCGGGTCGTCGTCTTTAGGGTCTTGAACTTGGAAATGTAGCAGAAGGTACAAGAAGGCTGAGAAAATGCCGAGAACCAGCTGATGGAACTGGAACTAGGATGGCTACCCGAAGGTCCAAGAGCCAATGGAACAACCGAGGACCAGATGACGTTACTGGAACCCCGTTACTAAGCAGGAGGTACCCATGCCAGAAAGCACTACCAAAGACCACCTGACGTTGGTGGAACTCGGATACCCAGAAGGAGGCACCTAAGCCAAAGGCTCAGCCCGGAACCAGCTGACGGTACTGGAACCAGGATGGGGAGCAGAAGGTACAAGAGCAAAAGACACTGCCAAGAACAAGCTGATGGTATTGAAACCCGGATGGGTAGCCGAAGGTACAAGAGCAAATAGAACTACCAAGGACCAGCTGACGTTACTGGAACCCGGTTACTAAACAGGAGGTACCCATGCCAGAAAGCACTACCAAGGACCACCTGACGTTGGTGGAACTCGGATACCCAGAAGGAGGCCCCTAAGCCAAAGGCTCTGCCCAGAACCAGCTGATGGTACTGGAACCAGAGGGACCTATTCAAGATTGTCTTCCTAGAGCCCCAACTAGCGGTGTTGGAGCCAAGGGTCAGCAGGGGGAGCAGAGTGTAGGCCAAAGCCTGCACTGGAGGCAGCTTAGTGTGTGTTGTGTCTGTGTGGTGTTTGCAGGACACGTTGCAGGCTACACAGCAGGGGAACAGCTGGCATTACTGAACCCCACTGACACAGTGGCGAGTGTTTTTCTCTGTGCAGCCAGCACTTCTGAGCACCAACTGGCGGTGTTAGAGCCCAGGGACAGCAGGAGGAGCAGAGTGTAGGCCGAAGGCTGCACTGGAGGCAGTTTATTTGTCTGTTGTGTCTGCGTGGCGTTTGCAGGACATGTTGCCGGCTACACAGAAGGGGAACAGCTGAAGTTACTGCACACCACTGACACAGTGGCGAGTGTTTTTCTCTGTGTAGCCAGCACTTCCGAGCACCAACTGGTGGTGTTAGAGCCCAGGGAATGCAGGAGGAGCAGAGTGTAGGCCGAAGCCTGCACTGGAGGCAGCTTAGTGACTGTTGTGTCTGCGTGGCATTTGCAGGACACGTTGCCAGCTACACAGCAGGGGAACAGCTGGCATTACTGAACCCCACTGACACAGTGGTGAGTGTTTTTCTCTGTGTAGCCAGCACTTCCGAGCACCAACTGGCAGTGTTAGAGCCCAGGGAATCAAGAAGGAGCAGAGTGTACCCCGAAGCCTGCACTGGAGGCAGCTTATTGTCTGTTGTGTCTGCGTGGCGTTTGCAGGACACATTGCCGGCTACACAGCAGGGGAACAGCTGACATTACTGAACCCCACTGACACAGTGGCAAGTGTTTTTCTCTGTGCAGTCAGCACTTCCAAGCACCAACTGACAGTGTTAGAGCCCAGGGAATGCAGGAGGAGCAGAGTGTAGGTCAAAGCCTGCACTGGAGGCAGCTTAGTGTCTGTTGTGTCTGCATGGCGTTTGCAGGACACGTTGCATGCTACACAGCAGGGGAACAGCTGGCATTACTGATCCCCACTGACACAGTGGCGAGTGTTTTTCTCTGTGCAGCCTGCACTTCCGAGCACCAACTGGCGGTGTTAGAGCCCAGGGTCAGCAGGGGGAGCAGAGTGTAGGCCGAAGCCTAATTGGAGCAAATTGAAAGGGAACCTTTAAACCCCCCCAGGCGTTAGTAACTAGAAGAGCCACCTTGTGCAGCAGTAATGCTGCACAAGGAAAGGGTGGCTCTTTTAACTATGTTCCTTGCACATGCTGAATGAAATACTTCTAAAATATTGCCACTCATACCGTGAAACCGTCTCGGAGGCGGGACTTTCCTTCTTAATGAGACGAAGCACAGCTGTCAAAAATACCCCCCTGGTGCTGGGCGCAGCCTCCTGAGCGTTGCTTTTTTGTGTTCCAGAGTCTGCGCTGTTGTGTTATCCCTTAGCCATGCGCTGTTACTGCGCATGCCCATGAATCCCAGCCCCGTAGTGAGAATAAATAAGACACTGGGGGGCATGATCTCGGGCAGGGCGGTCACACAGACGCAGCCAGCCTGACAACAAATGATGTCAGAAGATGGGCAGCGCTAACTGCGCATGGCCAAGGGATAACATAACAGCGCAGGCTCTGGGACAGATTCAAACAACGCTGAGGAGGCGGCGCACGGCGCCAAGGGGGTCACTGCGTCTCATTATGAAGGAAAGTCACACCTCCGGGACGGTTAAACGGTATCAGTGGACATATTTTATATGTGTTTAGTTCTGCGTGTACAATGAGTATAACAAAAAGAGCCACCTTGTCCAAATGCAGCATTAGTGCTGCTCAAGGTGACTCTTTTAGTTACAAACGCCTGTGGGGGGCCGGCTACAAAAGAGGGGAACAGCTGGCGTTACTGAACCGCACTGACACAGTGGCGAGTGTTTTTCTCTGTGCAGCCAGCACTTCTGGGCACCAACTGGTGGTGTTAGAGCCCAGGGACAGCAGGAGGAGCAGAGTGTAGGCCGAAGCCTGAACTGGAGGCAGCTTAGTGTCTGTTGTGTCTGCATGGCGTTTGCAGGACACGTTGCCGGCTACAAAGCAGGGGAACAGCTGGCATTACTGAACCCCACTGACACAGTGGCGAGTGTTTTTCTCTCTGCAGCCAGCACTTCCGGGCACCAACTGGCGGTGTTAGAGCCCAGGGAATGCAGGAGGAGCAGAGTGTAGGCCGAAGCCTGCACTGGAGGCAGCTTATTGTCTGTTGTGTCTGCGTGGCGCTTGCAGGACAGGTTGCCAGCTAAACAGCAGGGGAACAGCTGACATTACTTGACCCCACTGACACAGTGGCGAGTGTTTTTCTCTGTGCAGCCAGCACTTCCGAGCACCAACTGGCACTGCTAGAGCCTAGGGAATCAAGGAGGAGCAGAGGAGAAGAGTGTAGGCTGAAGCCTACACTGGAGGCAGCTTATTGTCTGTTGTGTCTGCGTGGCGTTTGCAGGACACATTGCCGGCTACACAGCAGGGGAACAGCTGATGTTACTGAACCCCACTGACACAGAGGCGAGTGTTTTTCTCTGTGCAGCCAGCACTTCCGAGCACCAACTGGTGGTGTTAGAGCCCAGGGAATGCAGGAGGAGCAGAGTGTAGGCCGAAGTCTGCACTGGAGGCAGCTTAGTGTCTGTTGTGTCTGCGTGGCGTTTGCAGGACGCGTTGCCGGCTACACAGCAGGGGGACAGCTAGCGTTACTGAACCCCACTGACACAGTGGTGAGTGTTTTTCTCTGTGCAGCCAGCACTTCCGAGCACCAACTGGCGGTGTTAGAGCCCAGGGAGAGCAGGAGGAGCAGAGTGTAGGCCGAAGCCTGCACTGGAGGCAGCTTAGTGTCTGTTGTGTCTGTGTGGCGTTTGCAGGACGCGTTGTCGGCTACACAGCAGGGGAACAGCTGGCATTACTGAACCCCACTGACACAGTGGAAGTGCAGCCAGCACTTCCGGGCACCAACTGGCGTTGTTAGAGACCAGGGACAGCAGGAGGAGCAGAGTGTAGGCCGAAGCCTGATTGGAGGAAGTTGAAAGGGAACCTTTAACCCCCCCAAGGCGTTTGTAGCTGAAAGAGCCATCTTGTGCAGCACTAAGGATGCAAAAGGAAAAGGTGGCTCTTTTAATTATGCTCCTTGCAAATGCAGAACTAAACACTTATAAAATGTGTCCCCTGATACTGTGAAACCATCCCGGAGGTGGGACTTTTCTTCAAAATGGGACGCAGCACAGCCGTCATTCCTACCCCCTTGGCGCAGTGCGCCACCTCCTCAGCGTTGTTTAAATCTGTCTCGTAGCCTGCGCTGTTATGTTCAACCTTGACCATGCGCAGTTAGCGCAGCCCGTCTTCTGACATCATTTGGTGTCAGGCTGGCTGCGCCTGTGTGGCCGCGCTACCCAAGATCCCGCCTGGCAGTGTCGTCTAATGTAATCACACTGCGGACCTGGGATCCATGGGCATGCGCAGTGCATATCTTCGCCTCTCACTCCCCTCCTTCCGGCTTCTTCAGACTGTGCAGCGTCACGGCCGTGGCATGCTATTAGGGATCAGCTGACGACGCACAGTCTGAAGAAAGCAGAGGGAGATGAGTGAGAGCCTGAGGTTAAGATATGCACTGCGCATGCCCATGGATCCCAGGCCCGCAGTGTGATTAAATCAGAAGAGACTACGAGACGGGATTTCGGGCAGCGCAGCTGCACAGGTGCAGGCAGCCTGACAACAAATGATATCAGAAGACAGGCAGCGCTAAGTGCGCATGGCCAATGGATAAGATAACAGCGCAGGCTACAGGACAGATTCAAACAACGCTGAGGAGGCGGCGCATGGCACCAAGGGGGTAGGAATGATGGCTGTGCTGCGTCCCATTACGAAGGAAAGTCCCACCTCCTGGACGGTTTCACAGTATGAGGAGACACATTTTATAAGTGTTAAGTTCTGCATGTGCAAGGAGCTAAACTAAAAGAGCTACCTTTTCTTTGTGCAGCATTACTGCTGCACAAGGTGGCTCTTTCAGTAACAAATGCCTGGGGGGGACAGGTTCCCTTAAATTTCAGTAGTTGTGTCAGTGTGGCGGTCGCAGGACACATTGCCGGCTACTTTAATGGGGATCAGCTGACGTTACTGAAACCCAATAACACTGGGTCATGTGTTTTGACTGTGCAGACAGCAACTTCTGAGCATCAACTGTCGGTGTTGGAGCCCAGGGATTACAGTTCAGGTGGTAGAAACATGAACAGGAGACCTGGATACTGTAGCCAACAAATTATTTAATCTGGAAGAGGAGTGGCAAATTCCTGCGAGATCCAGGCCTTGTTCATTTTCAGAAAAGTCAGCCGGTCAACGTTATCGAAGGATAGTCGCATGCGACGGTCTGTTAGTACACCACCTGCGGCACTAAAGAAGCGTTCCGATAATACACTAGCAGGAGGGCAAGCCAGCACCTCCAATGCATACTGGCTTAGCTCTGGCCATGTATCCAGCTTAGAGACCCAAAATTTGAAGGGGGAAGAGCCGTCTGGGAGTACAGTAAGAGGGCAAGACATGTAGTTTGTCACCATCTGACGGAAACATTGCCTCCTGCTGACTGGAGCCGTCTGTGATGGTGTAGACATGTGTGGCGGGCACACAAAACTGTGCCACAGTTTGGCCATACTGGTCTTGCCTTGTGCTGAGGTACTGCTTCTGCTCCCTCTTTGTGCAGAGCTTCCTCCACTGCCTCGATGCACTGAGCTGCTTTGTAAAGCACTAGCAGCACTGCTCTCATTTGGACTGGAGAAGATGATGGAATTCACCAGTGTGTCTTGTGTTATGACCCCAATGGCGAGGGTCTCAGAGATATCAGCAAGTCTGCGAAGTACAAAAATCCAGCTCATAGGGCAGTGGTAACTGGGTTGACCATATATCTACTCCTAACGCCAACACTAGAAGTAGCCGGGGAACATGCCTACGTTGGTCGCTAGATGTCTCGCGCCAGCCGGAGGACTAACTACCCCTAGAAGAGGAAAACGAAGACCTCTCTTGCCTCCAGAGAATAGACCCCAAAAGTAGGATACAAGCCCCCCACAAATAATAACGGTGAGGTAAGAGGAAATGACAAACACAGAGATGAACTAGGTTTAGCAAAGAGAGGCCCACTTACTAATAGCAGAATGTAGTAAGATAACTTATATGGTCAACAAAAACCCTAACAAAATTCCACACTGGAGATTCAAGAACCCCCGAACCGTCTAACGGCCCGGGGGGAGAACTCCAGCCTCCCTAGAGCTTCCAGCAAGGATAGGATACAGATTATGTACAAGCTGGACAAAAATGCAAACAAAAACAAATAGCAAAAAGCAAGAAAGCAGACTTAGCTTAATCAAGCAGGAACCAGGATCAGTAGACAAGAGCACTACAGATTAGCTCTGATATCAACGTTGCCAGGCATTGAACTGAAGGTCCAGGGAGCTTATATAGCAACACCCCTGACCTAACGACCCAGGTGAGCATACAAGGGATGATAGACATACCCAGAGTAAAATCACTAGTAGCCACTAGAGGGAGCCAAAAGGTAAATTCACAACAGTCTTGGTACTCCCGCATTTTACGTTCCCGGTTCAATGGTGTTATGAGGCTTTGTAAGTTGCCCCAGTAGCAAGGATCTAGGAGGGTGTACACCCAATAATCAGCCGTGTTGAGAATGTGGGCGATGCGGCGGTCGTTTCTCCGGCACTGCAGCATGTAATCAGCCATGTGCTGCAGACTGCCAACAGGCCAAGAAACACTGTCCCCTACTTGAGGCATGATCTCTGCCTGCTCTGCATCATCCCACCCTTGCTCTACACACTGACTACTGGAGAATTGTGTAACTCCCTCCTCTGGACCATTGTCTTCCTCCTCCATTGACTCCTCCTCATCCTCCTCACAAAGTGTCCCGTGCCTAGGCCTTTGCGAGGAACCATGTAGCGCTGACTGTCCAGAAGCTGATGGAATTGGTGACTCCTCATCCTCCACTTCTTCCACAACATCATCCCTTAGCGCTTGCAGTGTTTGTTGAAGCAGGCAGATAAGGGGGACAGTCATGCTGGCTAGTGCATCATCTGCACTCGCCATCCGCGTGGAATCATCGAAGGAACGCAAAACTTGGCAGACTTCCTTCATAGTGGCCCACTCAGTGGTTGTGAAGTCTGAACGGCGCGGAGTGCGATTTCTTTGTGCCTGATGCAGCTGGTACTCCATTACTGCTGGCTGCTGCTCACACAACTGCTCCAACATATGTAACGTGGAATTACACCTGGTGGGTAGGTCACACATGATGCGATGTTCCGGAAGGGCGGAATCGGCGCTGCAGAGCTGCAATGCGCGATCTTGCCATGCTGGAATGCTGCAAGTGAGCACACTCTAGGCGGACCTTGTGCAGCAGTGCATCAAGATACGGATAATCCCTCAAAAAACTCTGCACGACCAAGTTGAGCACATGTGCCAGACATGGGATGTGAGTGAGGTTGCCTAGGGCAAGGGCTGCCACCAGATTTTGGCCATTGTCACACACTACCATGCCGGGCTGGAGATTCGCTGGCACAAACCACACGTCGCTCTCCTGCTTGATGGCATTCCAGAGCTCCTACGCTGTGTGGCTTCGATTCCCCAACGAAATTAATTTCAAGACGGCCTGTTGATGTTTGGCCACAGCTGTGCTCATGTCGGTCGTAACAGGTAAACTTTCACAGGTCCATGTGGAGGTGGACTGTGACGGCTCCTGCAGCAATGATTCTGAGGAACTTGTGTATGAGGAGGAGTCAATGCGTACAGACTGGATTCCTGCAATCCTTGGAGTTGGCAGAACACGTCCTGCGCCACTCGCACGATCTGTACCAGGCTCAACAACATTAACCCAATGGGCAGTGAGGGAAAGGTATCGCCCCTGTCCTTGGTGACTGGTCCACGCATCGGTGGTGAGGTCGCCCTTGCTACTGATGGCGTTCAGTAGCGCATGTTTTATGTGTCCCTCCACATGCTTGTGCAGGGCAGGGACGGCTTGCCTGCTGAAATAAAAGTGGCTGGGCACATTGTATTGTGGGACTGCCAATGCCATCAAGTTACGGAAGCTGTCAGTCTCCACCAGCCTGAATGACAGCATTTCAAGGGACAGTAGTTTTGCAATGCCAGCATTCAGAGCCTGTGCTCGGAGGTGGTTTGCCGAGAATGGCTGCCTTTTCTCCCATGCCTGTGCTACCTATGGCTGTAGACTGGGCTGGGAGTGTGAGGATGATTGGGAACGTGGTGCTGTGGGTGGAATTACAGTGGGTCTCTGGACAACAGTGCAAGAGGTTCTTCCATGGCGATCCTGTGAGGAAGCCGAATCAGCTATGTGTGAGCTGGAGGAAGAGGCAACAACACGAGCTGAAGAGGTGGTAGGTGCCGCTGTTGGTTGGCCTAGGTCTATTTGTTGTATTGAGGTTGCTGACATTTTTCCCTCTTTTGACTTTCTGATGACACACCTTGCATTTGACAAAGCAAATGTCATCTGCAACTGTGTCAATAAAGGACCAGGCACTGCAAGTCTTGGGAGCGCCCGTTTTGGCTTTTGGAAGAGGCATGCTCCTAACGGGTGCTGAAGTGGAGGCTACAGGATCCGCAGTCTTCCCCCTCCCTCTCCCTCTTTGGCCTATTCGGGGAATCTCTTCCTCAAAGCTGCTCCCACCAACTTCCTGTACCTCACGCCAGGATGGGTCAAGGACCTCATCATCTACACTACCCTCTGCTACCAACTGCTTCTCCTGGGTAGTCTCGGCAGCACAGTACGCACCAGAAAGTGGCACCTGAGTGTCATCATCAGATGCATACTGCGGTGTGGTGACTGGAGGCACTGGCCCACCCGTCTCTTCAGAGTCAGAGAGACAAAGCTGTTGGGCATCACTGCATACTGCCTCTTCTTCCATTTCTCCAATGCTGCTTGGCTGGCCCCCTGTTTCCAAGCCAAGAGATTCAGACAACAGAAGTAGAGATGGCTCCTGTCCTGGGCTCTCTGACTGCCTGGGCAATTTGTCAGGTGGTGAAGAGACAGATAGGTGCTCTCCAGTGCTCTGTGCCTGAGAGGATGTGGCACTAATTGAAGTTGATGCGTTAGATGCCATCCATCCGACAACGGCTTCAATTTGTTCTTCACGCAGCAGCGGTGTACGGCGATCTCCTACAAAGCTGCACATGAAGGACTGTTCCCTGCTGAAACTGTGTGATAATGAGTCACCGATGCCCGCAGCAGGCACAGAATCCCCACGTCCTCTCCCTGCTCCACGCCCACGCTCACGTGCCTTACTCCCTGCCTTCTTCATCTTGGTTGACTGATCAAGATAAGCAGAAAAGTACTAAGGGCTTAATGTGCTTATTCCTGAACATCTCCTAACAGGTATAAGAAACGCTAATTTTCTAAAGTGTGGACTAGACTTTAATATGAGCTAATGTGGCCTACACAACTGTAAAGTGGTGTGTTTGGTGAAATTTATTATTTTTTTTTTTTTTTTGCAGAACTGACTACAGAGTGAGCTGCACTCACACACAGACTGTGCAGACAGCCGTGAACGGCGCTGCAAGGCCAAAACAAGCTCCTCTATGTAAGTGCAGCGCCCAGAGTCCTAGTTGCTGCAGTTATATTATTCCTCCACCAGGGGGAGTGATATTACGTCTGGAGGCAATAAAGGAGATCTCCTGTTCAGTTATCACAACCACACCACACACTTCACACTCCAGCCACCAGGGGAAGCAAAGGGTTCTATCTATTAGGCCACTCCTCACAGTTAGGTAAAACTGGGAGTTGGAGGGAAAGTTAGTCAGGGAGTTCCTGGCTGGAGACTGAGAGAGAAAGGTCTCCAGACCGAGCTGGCTGGAGCAAGGTCCAGTCAGATCCAGACTACGGTCTGAGGAGGACGAGGGTCCACGGAGCTGCGCCTGCACCCCATGCGGCAGCATCCTAAGAAAGAGCCATTGAAAGGAAGTGTGTTCTAGTGAGTGAGAAACAAAGGCATAGCAATAAGTGGATACCAGAGAGGATAGTATATGAGAGGAGCTGCATCCTTCTGGTGCGCGTTCCGGTAGCCAGGATGCCGAGGGAGTAAAGTGCTCTACGCCATTGCTTCAGAGACTGGCAGGACAGTCAATTCCAAGTTGGCTGCCCGACCTAAAATACCTAAGAAGACATGGTAGCAACTTGTGGGGGTCAGGGCGTCTCTAGGGTCCCTATAAACAAGCCTCAGGCCATCAGTCATACGGGTTTTGTTCTATCCGATCACGGGGAACAGAGAGAGAGAAGAGTAATAACAGTGAGGACGTCATTAGAGCTTAAGCAAGTGAGGACCTACTGTGTTACTGTGCGCATAGGAAGGCTATTGCATTCCACCTGGATAAGGAGACTCTGGATTTGCCTTCAGACCTGCCGGACTCTGCCTACCCCGTGATCCGGCACCCAGGACTGTGGACACTGAAGCCTTCAGTAAAAGGTAAAGAGACTGCAACCTTGTGTCCTCGTTATTCACCGCGCCTTACACCATCACCATCTACACTTCTGGGAAGCCCTGGGGATACACTTCGCCTGTGGGAAGGTATACCATCTAGCTGCCATAACACCACCCCAGCGGACCCCTAAGCAGCGTCAGTCACCCTGACCGAATACCACAGGTGGCATCACGAACATCATACAAACTTTCCTTTTCATTGGACGTCCCTCAAAGGGCCACGGACCGGGTCAGCCACCGTGACATCCCCAGAACTGAGAAGGACCCAGTACCGAGAACCCCATTGCCCTTACGTGGGGGCACTCCATAATCCTATATAGTGTTTTTCCACAATCTTGCAGGATATGGAGGGAAAGCCACTAATAGGATAAATTGGAAAAAATGTGCAGCAGGCTGCACTTATTGAGAAACACACAATGGAACGGTATGAGGCACTGACGCACCCTGAGCTGACTACAACCGGCTGTGGCTGCGGACAGACTACAGAGTGATGTGCAGTCACACAGAGACTGTGCAGACAGCCGTAAACGGCGCTGCAAGGCCAAAAAAAGCAGCTCTATGTAATCCTATGTAGTGTTTTTGCACAATTTAGCTGGATACGGATGGAAAGCCACTAATAGGAAATATTTGAAAAAACATGCAGCGGGCTGCACTAATTGCAAAAAAGGACAATGGATAGAACAGTATGAGGCAGTGACACACTCTGAGCTGACTACAACCGGCTGTGGCTGCAGACAGACTACAGATCGATGTGCACTCACACAGAGACCATGCAGACAGCCGTAAATGGTGCTGCAAGGCCAAAAAAAGCTGCTCTATGTAATCCTATGTAGTGTTTTTCCACAATTTAGCTGGATACGGATGGAAAGCCACTAATAGGAAATATTTGAAAAAATGTGCAGCAGGCTGCACTAATTGCAAAAAAGGACAATGGATAGAACAGTATGAGGCAGTGACGCACTCTGAGCTGACTACAACCGGCTGTGGCTGCGGACATACTACAGAGTGAGCGGCACTCACACACACAGAGACCTTGCAGACAGCTGTGAACAGCGCTGCAAGGCAAAAGCAAGGATCTCACACAGCGGTTGCTAAATTAGCCTTGGTAAAGCACAATGAAGCAAATCGCCATTTCTAAACTGGCCCTCAGTCAGAACACAGCGTCCTGTCCCTAACTGAATTCACAGCAGAGTGAGCCCTAAATGGCGGCAGCGACTTTTATAGTGCATCATGACATCATTTCAGCAGCCAATCACAGCCATGCCAGTACTTACATGCCCACCATGCAGAACAGGATGTGCCCACACTTCTAATCATTCCTCATTGGCTGAATTCGGGCACTTTGAATTGTGTGAATTTCTGATTCTGGTATCCGATATACTGAAAATATTGGAACTCGGTATCGGAATTCCGATACCGCAAATATCGTCCGATACCCGATACTTGCGGTATTGGAATGCTCAACACTACTAATTATATAAATTGTCTCTTCAGAGAGGAAGAGAACTAGAACTCTAGTGCCGCCTATTGGAAGGTAGCAATCCTACAAGTCAATGTCGACCTTTAGCGAGCCTTGTCACATGACTTAGGATATTAGCCAAACCAGAATCTCAATTTGCATTTGGTTTGGTTATTATCCTAAGTCATGTGACAAGGCTAGTTAAACGGTCGTCATTGACTTGTAGGATTGCTACCTTCCAATAGGTGGCACTAGAGTTCTAGTTCTCTTCCTCTCTGAAGAGACAATTTGCATATTTAGCATATTTCCCAGAGGAGCATTGCAGCTTTAAGTCTCCTCATCTCGGCATGTTTAGCATGTCAATCTCTGCAAGGAGAAACGATACTTATTGGATATACTGTTTATATAAATGTATATATCACATATACAGTATATATATTGTGACAGGGCGATTGGTGTTGTACATGAGGGGAGCAAATCAAATCAAAGATTGCTTTCCTTTGTGATGTGAAAGCCATAGGTGTTTTCTCCAGCATGATATGTGATGAGAGCAATCCAGTTGCTATATGGGCATGGCTTTCATGGTGGGTAGGTCAGAGATGGGTGGGACGCCTACCCACCATATCTCCACCTCCAGGGTGCGGCTGGAGGGGAGTTAAATGTCCAGCCAGTTTTTTTCTCTGGTTATGTGTGTGGAGGAAAACAAGCCTCTGGATTGCTAGCTCCTGCAGGAGCTTCCGTGTGTGTCATCCCAGAGGACCTGGGCAGGATGGTGTATGAAATGTTTATTTTTATTTGAGCCGGACAGGCTATTTTTGTGTTACCATTTTATTTTATTTGGTTTTTGAGGCAATAAACCACCAAAAGACTTTAACCACCCATCTGAGACTACCTTGAGGAGCAGCTAAGCCTGTCAACCCATCACACGTGGTGGAGTATGCTGGCAACTTTCCAGGAACACGTGTAGCAGCCGTAGATAAATATGTCCTTGGTGAAGGCGGCTACAGGGATTGAGCAGCGTTCGGACAAAATGGAGGAGCTACTTAAACACCTGATCCTGAGCCAGCAGCAAACAGAGCAGGAAACTGCTAAGTTTCTCTCCAGCATGCTATGTGCTGAAGGAGTTAATCAGCCATGATTAGAGAAGTTTGTAGGTGAGTAGAACAGAGATGGACAAGATGCCTTCTCACCATATCTCCACCTCAAGGTTGTGGCTGGGATGTTAAATGTACAACCACTGTTTTTTTTTCTCTTTGTTGTGGTTTGGAGAGGAGAGACTCTAGACGTGGCTCGAGGAGGAGCTGAAGACACATGCTGGTGGTCTGAGAAGGTGAACCCCTCAGAAATAAGGACTTTGCTATACTTTATCTTTTGGTTTGCAGTTATTCCAGAAAGGCCATGTTTACTTTACTGAATCCTGCTACAGTTTATGCTGTCTTATAATAAGCAGCAGGTGACTTACCTAAGAACGGTTCCTGTGTTTACCTTTGCAAGTAGCTGAGTGAGTCAACCACTCACACGGTATATAAAACATGTTGTCATAAAGGCACCCTCAGCAAGATGCAAATGTATTCCTATAGTTAAACAGAATGAAAAATAAGAAGAACTAACCTTGATTCGATGTGTAGGTGGTAATACAGAAATATGTTTTGGTAATGCTAAGAAGAAATTGATTTTGGTTAGCACAGAATCCACAGCATTGTGCAGATAAAACAATATTTTAAGCACAAGAATCCGATTTAGCTAAACCACCTTCTGACCTCAATGATGGCAGATACAAGTCATGTTTGATCTGTTCGCAGAGCACTCTGGGTAGCCATTCATTAGTCAGTGGAGCATTACATCCTGCTGGTTCACACTGGAAATATAATTTCAGCTTTAGAAAAAGACTAACACACAGAGATACAGAGCAGCAGATAGAAAGAGCAAGTGTGCCAGTGGCCACATTAAATTGGTATTTTTGTTTTTTTCCTTTACATATTAAATTAAACCTGAAAAGACAAATGGCGCTCCTCCCCTTCTGAGCTCTGCCATGCACCCAAACAGTGGTTTACCCCCACATATGGGGCATCAGCGTACTCAGGACAAATTGCACAACAACTTTGGGATCCAATTTCTCCTGTTACCCTTGGGAAAATTCAAAATTTAGGTCGAAAAATCATTTTTGTGAAAAAAATAAGATTTTTAATTTTTACGGCTCTACATTATACACTTCTGTGAAGCACTTGGGGGTTCAAAGTGCTCATCACACATCTAGATAAGTTCCTTAGGGGGTCTACTTTCCAAAATGATGTCACTTTTGGGGGTTTCCACTTTTTAGGCACATCAGGGGCTCTCCAAACGCGACATGGCGTCCTATCTCAATTCCAGCCAATTTTGCATTGAAAAGTCAAATGGCGCTCCTACCCTTCCAAGCTCTGCTATGCGCCCAAACAGTAGTTTACCCCCACATATGAGGTATCAGCGTACTCATGACAAATTGCGGAACAATTTTTGGGTCCAACTTCTCCTGTTACCCTTGGAAAAATAAAACAAATTGGATCTGAAGTAAATTTTTTGGGAAAAAAAGTTAAATGTTCATTTTTTTAAACATTCCAAAAATTCCTGTGAAACACCTGAAGGGTTAATAAACTTCTTGAATGTGGTTTTGAGCACCTTGAGGGGTGCAGTTTTTAGAATGCTGTCACACTTGGGTATTTTCTATCATATAGACCCCTCAAAGTGACTTCAAATGTGATGTGGTCCATAGAAAAAATGGTGTTGTAAAAATGAGAAATTGCTGGTCAAATTTTAACCCTTATAACTCCCTAACAAAAAAAAAATTGGTTCCAAAATTGTGCTGATGTAAAGTAGACATGTGGGAAATGTTACTTATTAAGTATTTTGTGTGACATATCTCTGTGATTTAAAGGCATGAAAATTCAAAGTTGGAAAATTGCGAAATTTTCTAAATTTTCACCAAATTTCCACTTTTTTTCACAAATAAACGCAAGTAATGTCAAGGAAATTTTACCACTATCATGAAGTACAGTATGTCATGAAAAAATGTCAGAATCACCAGGATCCGTTTAAGCGTTCCAGAGTTATAACCTCATAAAGGGACAGTGATCAGAAATGTAAAAATTGGCCCAGTCATTAACATGCAAACCACCCTTGGGGGTTAAGGGGTTAAGCCCACTCCACAGTGGAGATCTTCTCCAGATTTTTGAGGATTCAGGGTCGTCGCTGGGCAACATTGAGTTTCAGCTCCCTCTAAAGATCTATTGGGTTCAGATTTGGAGACTGGCTGGGTCACTCCAGGACCTTGAAATACTTCTTAAGGAGCCACTCTTTTGTTACCCTCGCTGTGTGCTTTGGGTCATTGTCATGCTGGAAGACCCAACCATGCCCTTCTTCAATGCTCTTACTGAGGGAAGGAGGTTGTTAGTCAAAATCTCGCGATAGACTATGTAACTAAGCTAACCAACTGATGTTATGTGCCTTTTTTCTTTCTTTCTGTGTCTTTTCCCCTCCCTGACTTTTTCCCTATCCCTTCCCTGTACCCCACCTACTCTTAGATGATGCATTAGATTTTCCCTAATTTTAGTAGGAGCAGCAGTGCTGCGCACTGTGCCACTGGAAGAAACATCTAAAATGTTTTGCATTGTTTTGCATAATTTTGCTACAACTATACTTATGTTTATGATGTTATTTGTTTGAGAAAAAGGAAAATCTTTAAAAAATAAACAGTTTAAAAAAAATAAATCTCGCGATACATGGCCCTATCCATCCTTCCTTCAATACAGTGCAGTCAATCTGTCCCCTCTGCAGAAAAGCACCCCCAAAGTATGTTGTTTCCTTCACCATGCTACATGGTTGGGACAGTGTTCTTGGAGTTGTACTAATCCTTCTTTTTTCTCCAAACACGGCGAGTGGAGTTGATACCAAAAAGCTCTATTTTGGTTTCATCTGACCACACGACCTTCACCCATGCCTAACCTGGATCATCCAGATGGTCATTGGCTAACTTCAAATGGTAAACTATAAACAAGATATACCGGTATTAATTTTTCCAGACTAACATTTGATAATACCTAAAACTTTAATCTTTATTGCATAACTAGATGGCAGCCCGATTCTAAAGAATCGGGAGTCTAGAATCCATATATACTTTATTTATTCAAATGTAAGAATAATAAAATTAATAAATAATAGTAAGAAAGAACAAAAAATGGCTGCACTCACCAGCTCTTGACAATTCTTGACAGTACGGCACATTTCTGATTGGTCGCTCGCGGCAGGCGGCAACCAATCAGAAAAGTGCCGCGCACCACGAAGGCATATATCTTTGTCCACCCTGAGCGGGTGTAGGACTCTGGTGACGTCACTTATCTCCGAACATTATCTCCGGACAAAGCCACGGAAGTTGGCACAAATTGCCGGAAGTAGTATTCTAGGCAATTATATATTAGATTTTAATGTTATCAGTGTTTACCTTTGAACGTTTATATTGTATTGTCCTGTCACCAGCCATGTGTACGATTATCGGCCAAAAGCCTCTCTGGAACCAATAATCACCCCATGTAAAGGTATCTTTATAAGTTAAAGATTCAGAATACTATGACTTTTATCATATCCTGAACAGTCAAGTTTTTTTATGAACCGTTAAGGTTTTCTGGTTGAAGTAAAAAAAACTCTGAGTGTTTACAGTTTGAAACCATAAAATGTTGAAAAATTATGTCATTCTTGAGTATATCACTCAATGGTGCTCATAAACGTGTCAAATTTGATCTATAATATACTTTAATATACGTTACTTTAATCTTTAATATACTTAAGAACAGGGCCCCAGACATCACACAGGGGGTCTGAAACACCGCACAGTGGTCCAAAATATTGCTGTGCTCTGCCTGGGGCCCCATATGCTGCCTGGGGCCCCTGTGCTCTGCCTGGGGCCCCATATGCTGCCTGGGGCCCCTGTGCTCTGCCTGGGGCCCCATGTTCTGCCTGGGGCCCCTGTGCTCTGCCTGGGGCCACTGTGCTCTGCCTGGGGCCCCATATGCTGCCTGGGGCCCCTGTGCTCTGCCTGGGGCCCCATATGCTGCCTGGGGCCCCTGTGCTCTGCCTGGGGCCCCATAGGCTGCCTGGGGCCCCTGTGCTCTACCTGGGACCACTGTGCTCTGCCTGGGGCCCCATATGCTGCCTGGGGCCCCTGTGCTCTGCCTGGGGCCCCTGTGCTCTACCTGGGGCCCCATGTTCTGCCTGGGGCCACTGTGCTCTGCCTGGGGCCCCATAGGCTGCCTGGGGCCCCTGTGCTCTGCCTGGGACCACTGTGCTCTGCCTGGGGCCCCATATGCTGCCTGGGGCCCCTGTGCTCTGCCTGGGGCCACTGTGCTCTGCCTGGGGCCCCATATGCTGCCTGGGGCCCCTGTGCTCTGCCTGGGGCCCCATATGCTGCCTGGGGCCCCTGTGCTCTGCCTGGGGCCCCATGTTCTGCCTGGGGCCCCTGTGCTCTGCCTGGGGCCACTGTGCTCTGCCTGGGGCCCCATGTTCTGCCTGGGGCTACTGTGCTCTGCCTGGGGCCCCATAAGCTGCCTGGGGCCCCTGTGCTCTGCCTGGGACCACTGTGCTCTGCCTGGGCCCCATATGCTGCCTGGGGCCCCTGTGCTCTGCCTGGGACCCCTGTGCTCTGCCTGGGGCCACATGTTCTGCCTGGGGCCCCTGTGCTCTGCCTGGGGCCACATATGCTGCCTGGGGCCCCTGTGCTCTGCCTGGGGCCCCATATGCTGCCTGGGGCCCCTGTGCTCTGCCTGGGGCCCCTGTGCTCTGCCTGGGGCCCCATATGCTGCCTGGGGCCCCTGTGCTCTGCCTGGGGCCCCTGTGCTCTGCCTGGGGCCCCATGTTCTGCCTGGGGCCCCTGTGCTCTGCCTGGGGCCACTGTGCTCTGCCTGGGGCCCCATATGCTGCCTGGGGCCACTGTGCTCTGCCTGGGGCCCCATATGCTGCCTGGGGCCCCTGTGCTCTGCCTGGGTGTAGGACACTGGTGACGTCACTTATCTCCGGACATTAGCTCCGGACATTCGCTCCGGACATTAGCTCCGGACATTAGCTCCGGACATTAGCTCCGGACAAAGCCACGGAAGTTGGCACAAATTGCAGGAAGTAGTATTCTAGGCAATTATATATTAGATGGGCATTTCCTGAAGGAAATACATGGTGCTTGAACAGCGCTACCAGCTTTACAGCAGCACTTTTCACACACGGGACTGGGGGGGCGCGCTTACTTTTGCACCCGGGGCCGGGGGCGTGCTTACTTTTGCACCCGGGGGCGCACTTACTTTTGCACCCGGAGGCGCACTTACTTTTACACCCGGGGGCGCACTTACTTTTGCACCCGGGGGCGCACTTACTTTTGCACCCAGGGGCGCACTTACTTTTGCACCCGGGGGCGCACTTACTTTTGCACCTGGGGGCGCACTTACTTTTGGGGCCGCACTTACTTTTGGTGGGCGGGGCTCCTCGGCCTCCGATTTGGTTGGTGGGGCCCCTCGTCCTCCGATTTGGTGGGTGGGGACCGTCGGCCTCCGATTTGGTGGGCGGGGACCGGCCTCCGATTTGGTGGGCGGGGACACTCGGCCTCCGATTTGGTGGGCGGGGACCCTCGACCTCCGATTTGGTGGGCGGGGACCCTCGGCCTCCGCTTTGGTGGGCGGGGCCCCTCGGCCTCCGATTTGGTGGGCGGGGTCCCTCTGCCTCCGATTTGGTGGGCGGGGACCCTCGGACTCCGCTTTGGTTGGCGGGGCCCCACGGCCTCTGATTTGGTGGGCGGGGTCCCTCCGCCTCCGCTTTGGTGGGCGGGGCCACTCGGCCTTCTATTTGGTGGGCGGGGCTCCTCGGCCTCCGATTTGGTTGGTGGGGCCCCTCAGCCTCCGATTTGGTGGGCGGAGCAATTATCCTCCGATTTGGTGGGCGGGGACCCTCGGCCTCGGATTTGGTGGGCGGGGCCCCTCGGCCTCCGATTTGGTGGGCGGGGCCCCTCGGCCTCCGATTTGGTTGGCGGGGCCCCTCGGCCTCCGATTTGGTGGGCGGGGACCCTCGGCCTCCGATTTGGTGGGCGGGGACCCTCGGCCTCCAATTTGGTGGGCGGGGACCCTCGGCCTCCAATTTGGTGGGCGGGGACCCTCGGCCTCCGATTTGGTGGGCGGGGACCCTCGGCCTCCGATTTGGTGGGCGGGGACCCTCAGCCTCCGATTTGGTGGGCGGGGCCCCTCGGCCTCCGATGTGGTGGGCGGGGCCCCTCGGCCTCCGCTTTGGTGGGCGGGGCCGCTCGGCCTTCGATTTGGTGGGCGGGGCTCCTCGGCCTCCGATTTGGTTGGCGGGGCCCCTCGGCCTCCGATTTGGTGGGCGGGGACTCTCGGCCTCCGATTTGGTGCGCGGGGACCCTCGGCCTCCGATTTGGTGGGCGGGGACCCTCGGCCTCCGATTTGGTGGGCAGGGACCCTCGGACTCCGATTTAGTGGTCGGGGACCCTCGGCCTCCGCTTTGGTGGGCGGGGCCCCTCGGCCTCCGCTTTGGTGGGCGGGGCCCCTCGGCCTTCGATTTTGTGGGCGGGGCCCCTCGGCCTCCGATTTGGTTGGTTTGGACCCTCGGCCTCCGATTTGGTGGGCGGGGACCCTCGGCCTCCGATTTGGTGGGCGGGGACCCTCGGCCTCTGATTTGGTGGGCGGGGACCCTCGGCCTCCGATTTGGTGGGCAGGGCCCATCGGCCTCCGATGTGGTGGGCGGGGCCCCTCGGCCTCCGATTTGGTGGGCGGGGACCCTCAGCCTCCGATTTGGTGGGCGGGGACCCTCGGCCTCCGATTTGGTAGGCGGGGCCCCTCGGCCTCCGATTTGGTGGGCGGAGACCCTCGGCCTCCGATTTGGTGGGCGGGGACCCTCGGCCTCCGATTTGGTGGGCGGGGACCCTCGGCCTCCGATTTGGTGGGCGGGGACCCTCGGCCTCCGATGTGGTGGGCGGGGCCCCTCGGCCTCCGCTTTGGTGGGCGGGGCGGGCCCCTTGGCCTCCGCTTTGGTGGGCGGGGCCGCTCGGCCTTCGATTTGTTGGGCGGGGCTCCTCGGCCTTCGATTTGGTTGGCGGGGCCCCTCGGCCTCCGATTTGGTTGGCGGGGCCCCTTATCCTCCGATTTGGTGGGCGGGGACCCTCGACCTCCGATTTGGTGGGCGGGGACCCTCGGCCTCCGATTTGGTGGGCGGGGACCCTCGGCCTCCGATTTGGTGGGCGGGGACCCTCGGCCTCCGATTTGGTGGGCGGGGACCCTCGGCCTCCAATTTGGTGGGCGGGGAGCCTCGGCCTCCGATTTGGTGGGCGGGGACCCTCGGCCTCCGCTTTGGTGGGCGGGGCCGCTCGGCCTTCGATTTGGTGGGCGGGGCTCCTCAGCCTCCGATTTGGTTGGCGGGGCCCCTCGGCCTCCGATTTGGTGTGTGCTCTGCCTGGGGCCACTGTGCTCTGCCTGGGGCCCCATATGCTCCCTGGGGGCCCTGTGCTCTGCCTGGGGCCCCATATGCTGCCTGGGGCCCCTGTGCTCTGCCTGGGGCCCCTGTGCTCTGTCTGGGGCCCCATGTTCTGCCTGGGGCCCCTGTGCTCTGCCTGGGGCCACTGTGCTCTGCCTGGGTGTAGGACACTGGTGACGTCACTTATCTCCGGACATTAGCTCCGGACATTAGCTCCGGACATTAGCTCCGGACAATAGCTCCGGACAATAGCTCCGGACAAAGCCACGGAAGTTGGCACAAATTGCAGGAAGTAGGCAATTATATATTAGATATAGAATGGACAAAAATACACAAAGGCCCTAAGCCTGCAAACACATTGATTTGATGCTCATAAGTTTGAAAAATACCCCTACATGGCCCTATCAGATCCTTTTGAACCCTTCCTACCAGTGAATGTTGGCACCCTAGCTTATACGCAAAATGGCGCCCCCGCTCACGACGGCTGGCCCTAGATGAACCCTGATAATCCCTATATAGGTGTAGAGTGCAACCAGTATAAACCAAATAACCTAAAACCGGAAAATAGTGCCATGGTGATAGGAAGGAACAAAGTGGTAAAGAAGGTGAACCCGATGAGATGATGTCCTGATGATTCAACATTTTTGAAAGTTTGGCGTGAGGAATCAATTGCATCCTCTGTTAGATTTATGAGGCTTTTGTTGGCGGAAGAAAGAACTCCTCCAAGAAACTTAATGACCTTATTGAAAAAACACTGAATTTTAAATCAGATCCAGACTTCAACAGGAAAGAGAGTGAATTCCAGGTATCAATTGAGAGATACCAAACGCAAATAAAAAATCGTAAACACTCTCAATTCCTGAGGCATTCCACAGAGTTGAAAGACAATAAAGCATACGGTTTTGAAAACCCAGTGATTATTGGGTCTGAAATATCATCATCTGAAGCAGAAACATCGGACAGAGAGAGGGTTTCTGGTACTACTTGGAGACACTGGGGGAGAGATAACACATATCAACAGAAGGGGAGATGGAGAAATCAGAGAGAGAACACAGGAAGGTTTCAGGGAGGAAAAAGCCGGGGACAGGGCACCTATGGTTATGGTCATTGAGGCAGGATGATACTCAGATTATAAATTTTAGTCACCATATACTATCTACTGTAGAATTGGAGGTCCTTAGAAAGGGGTTAACCTACAACACGATATGATACGTTTACTTGGGTTAAGGATATCAATCTTTTTTGTCGTAAACTTAAGTGTAGAACATTTTTTAGATTAAACGATCTGGAGAACTGCCGTAGACTTGGTATCTTAGAAGATGATTTGGAGGATATGAACACCTTAATACATCTTTTCGAAGAAAATGATAGAGGAGAGGGCTTTGGGCCTTGTACGGATTTGAAGTTAAAAAGCAAAAAGATGCCACCGGTGGGCGATTACGCCAACATTGACATTTTTTGAAAGTTGTAGGGGATGGCCTTAAACAGTTGGGTAGTTATAATCATAATACACTCTCTAATTTAAATCCGGAAGAACTTACGGCTCTTGGTGCTCTCGAAGCAAACAAAGAAATCATTATTAAATCCTCCGATAAAGGAGGTAATTTGGTTATCCTCGATCATAAAAGTATGTTGATATGTGTAAACTTATCCTAGACGATAAAGATACGTATGATCTTTTGGATGGTAATCCCACTGATTTTGGATGAAGGCTTGGAGGAGAAATTGATTTCAGAAGGCGAATATAAGTTTATGGCACCCCAGACCCCCACAATTTCTACCTTTTACACTCTGCCAAAAATTCACAAAGGATTAACCCCTTTGAGGGGACGTCCTATTGTGTCGGGAGTAACATAGTAACATAATAACATAGTTATTAAGGTTGAAGGAAGACTTTAAGTCCATCTAGTTCAACCCATAGCCTAACCTAACATGCCCTAACATGTTGATCCAAAGGAAGACAAAAAAAACCCATGTGGCAAATAGTATGCTCCACTTTGGGGAAAAAAATTCCATCCCGACTCCACATACGGCAATCAGACTAGTTCCCTGGATCAACGCCCTATCAAGGAATCTAGTATATATACCCTCTAACATTATACTTTTCCAGAAAGGTGTCCAGTCCCCTCTTAAATTTAAGTAATGAATCACTCATTACAACATCATACGGCAGAGAGTTCCATAGTCTCACTGCTCTTACAGTAAAGAACCCGCGCCACTATTTCAGATCCTTCGTGATAATGCTTTGTTTGTGAAGGGGTCTAAGTGTCTCTTTGGAGTGCAGAAGGTTTCTTTTTTGGGCTTCATTTTTTTCTCCCTCATCTATAGAGATGGATCCGGTTAAGGTTCAGGCCATTCATGATTGGATTCAGCCCACATCTGTGAAGAGCCTTCAGAAATTTTTGGGCTTTGCTAATTTTTATCGCCGTTTCATTGCTAACTTCTCCAGTGTGGTTAAACCCCTGACCGATTTGACGAAGAAAGGCGCTGATGTAACGAATTGGTCCCCTGTGGCTGTCTCTGCCTTTCAGGAGCTTAAACGCCGATTTACTTCTGCCCCGGTGTTGCGTCAGCCAGATGTTTCTCTTCCGTTTCAGGTTGAGGTTGATGCTTCTGAGATTGGGGCAGGGGCCGTTTTGTCTCAGAGGAATTCTGATGGTTCCTTGATGAAACCGTGTGCCTTCTTTTCCCGTAAGTTTTTGCCTGCTGAACGCAATTATGATGTCGGCAATCGGGAGTTGTTGGCTATGAAGTGGGCATTTGAGGAATGGCGACATTGGCTTGAGGGAGCCAAGCACCGTATTGTGGTCTTGACCGATCATAAAAATCTGATTTACCTCGAATCTGCCAAACGGCTGAATCCTAGACAGGCTCGATGGTCCCTGTTTTTCTCCCGTTTTGATTTTGTGGTCTCGTATCTTCCGGGTTCTAAGAATGTTAAGGCTGATGCCCTCTCTAGGAGTTTTTTGCCTGATTCTCCTGAGGTATTGGAGCCGGTTGGCATTCTGAAGGAAGGGGTGGTCCTTTCTGCCATTTCGCCTGATTTGCGACGGGTTTTGCAGGAATTTCAGGCTGACAAACCTGACCGCTGTCCAGTGGGGAAACTGTTTGTTCCTGATAGATGGACTAGTAGAGTGATTTCTGAGGTTCATTGTTCTGTGTTGGCTGGCCATCCTGTTATTTTTGGTACCAGAGATTTGGTTGGTAGGTCCTTTTGGTGGCCTTCTTTGTCGCGTGATGTGCGTTCTTTTGTGCAGTCCTGTGGGACTTGTGCGTGGGCCAAGCCTTGTTGTTCCCGTGCTAGTGGGTTGATTTGCCTTTGCCGGTCCCTGAGAGGCCCTGGACGCATATTTCTATGGATTTTATTTCAGATCTTCCGGCTTCCCAGAGGATGTCGGTTATCTGGGTGGTTTGTGACCGGTTTTCTAAGATGGTTCATTTGGTGCCTTTGCCTAAATTGCCTTCCTCTTCTGATTTGGTTCCGTTGTTTTTTCAGCATGTGGTTCGTTTGCACGGTATTCCGGAGAATATTGTGTCCAACAGAGTTTCCCAGTTTGTTTCTAGGTTTTGGCGGGCCTTTTGTGCTAGGCTGGGCATTGATTTGTCTTTTTCTTCCGCATTTCATCCTCAGACAAATGGCCAGACCGAGCAAACTAATCAGACTTTGGAAACTTATTTGAGATGCTTTGTGTCTGCTGATCAGGATGATTGGGTGGCTTTCTTGCCATTGGCCGAGTTTGCCCTTAATAATCGGGCTAGTTCGGCTACCTTGGTTTCGCTCTTCTTTTGTAATTTTGTTTTTCATCCTCGTTTTTCTTCGGGGCAAGTTGAACCTTCTGATTGTCCTGGTGTGGATTCTGTGGTTGACAGGTTGCAGCAGATTTGGGCTCATGTGGTGGACAATTTGGTGTTGTCTCAGGAGGAGGCTCAGCGTTTTGCTAACCGTCGTCGGTGTGTTGGTTCCCGGCTTCAGGTTGGGGATTTGGTCTGGTTGTCTTCCCGTCATGTTCCTATGAAGGTTTCTTCCCCTAAGTTTAAGCCTCGGTTTATTGGTCCTTATAGGATTTCTGAGATTATCAATCCTGTGTCCTTTCGTTTGGCCCTTCCGGCCTCTTTTGCCATCCATAATGTTTTCCATAGATTTTTATTGTGGAAATATGTGCCCGTTGTTCCCTCGGTTGATCCTCCTGCTCCTGTGTTGGTTGATGGGGAGTTGGAGTATGTGGTTGAGAAGATTTTGGATTCTCGCTTTTCGAGGCGGAGGCTTCAGTACCTTGTCAAAAGGAAGGGTTATGGCCAGGAGGATAATTCTTGGGTTTTTGCCTCTGATGTCCATGCTGCTGATTTGGCCCATGCCTTTCATCTGGCTCGTCCTGATCGGCCTGTGGGCCCTGGTGAGGGTTCGGTGACCTCTCTTCAAGGGGGGGGTACTGTTGTGAATTCTGCTCTTGGGCTCCCTCCGGTGGTTGTTGGTGGTAGTGCAGTTGTCTTGGGGTTGTAATCTGGGCAAGTGTTTCTGCTGATTGCAGCTCTATTAGGTATTTAGGTGTGCAGGATCCATGAGTCCATGCCAGTTGTCCATTGTACTTGGAGGGATTGCATCTCTCTCTGGCTCCTCATGCCCTGCTGCCAATTCAGCTAAGATAAGTGTCTGGTTTTTTGTCTCTGTGCACACATGCAGTGTGCTTTGCAATTCAGTGCAATTCATTGTGTTTTTGTCCAGCTTAGACTTTGTTTGGATTTTTCAGTCGTGCTGGATTCTCAGGAGATGCAGATATACTTTCTATGTCTTTAGTTAGATGTAGTATATTTGTATTATCTGCTGTGGATATTTTTAGGATTTTAATACTGACCGCTTAGAATTCTGTCCTATCCTTTTCTGTTTAGCTAGAAGTGCCTCTTTTGCTAAATCCTGTTTTTCTGCCTGCGTGTGTTTTTCCTCTTATACTCACAGTCAATATTTGTGGGGGGCTGCCTATCCTCTGGGGTTCTGCTCTGAGGCAAGATAGAATTCCCATTTCCATCTATAGGGGTATTTAGTCCTCCGGCTGTGTCGAGGTGTCTAGGACGTGTTAGGTACATCCCACGGCTACTTCAAGTTGCGGTGTTAGTTTAGGGTTTGCGGTCAGTACAGGTACCACCTACTCCTGAGAAAGTCTCTCATGCGGCTCCAAGGTCACCGGATCATAACAGGTAAGGTCCTGCTGTGATTTAAAATGCCTGAGGCTAAGAGACAAATTGCTCAGTCAGAAGGCTGAGCAAGCATACTCGGTAATGCTCGGTACTCGCCCAAGCATCGCTGTAATCGCGGTACTCGGCAAGCACCGAGCATTTCTGGGTTTGCTCGGCGGCAGCTCGGGTCCCCGCCCTGCATGTTTGGCTCTCTTTAGAGAGCCAATCAACATGCAGGGATTGTCTGCCACACACTGTAATGCCATAGCCATCTTAGTTCTTAGTTGGGGCATTACAGTGATTGGCTGGCCGCACAGCGTTATCAGGTCTATAAGAGACCTGGCGTTGCTATGTGCATCGCATTCAGCTCCGGAGTCAGACAGTGTAGGGAGCGGTGCTGCTGAGATAGGATCAGATTTTGGGGTTTATCAGTTAATGTGGGTATGCCATCATATTTTACACAAATCCAGCTAAATCAACAGTCCTTCTAAGGCCTAATTACGGAGTATATAGATTGCAGTGTTAGGTAAGCAGGGGAGTGTATGTGGCTCTATACATATCAGTGCAAGGCATTCACGCACTGTATGTGGGTATATAGAGGTCATTGCATATATCAAGAAGGTCCATTCCATTACTGTCTGCTGCCTATTACATATATACCTAGCCGCAGGTGTCAGTGGCTAGGAAGAATTACTTTTACATCTTAATCCTGATTATTTTATTCCAAAGCAATCCAGAGCCCCCCCTTTTTTGTGTGTGTGTGTGTGTGGGGGGGGGGGGGGTTGACACAGCACACTACAGCCAGATCTTTTTCATAGTACAGTGTGAAAATCCAGCTGTTTTAAATGGGCTTGCCCGTCTCAGCCATCACATCTGAGTGCGCAGAAAATTCTGGCATTTTTCTGTGGTACTGTAGAATTTTTCTGATCCAAATTTTTGACACCATTCTGCTTCCAAAGAAAACATTTAGCTGCCAAACAAATATTTAGCTACAGTTCAGATATTTAACATTGTGTTTTGTCCGCCACACGGATCGCACATCATTGCGCTAAAAATTGTACCATTTCAAGCCTCCATAGAAATTTTTTTGTTGTATCCTAGCCTACTTACTGACACAATTTTGGTGGCAAAAAAAAAAAACAGGCCACAAATTGAACATTATGGTATCTCCATCAAATGCCTCAGGCATTTGGGCAGCAAATTTGGGCATTTAATTCCTCCATTCCACTGTATTTGCTGTCTGTTACACTAGTTCTATACACTATTTTGAGGTAAAAAATAGAAAAATACAGGCCACGTATTGAACATTGTGGTACCTCTGTCAGATGCCTGATCTATCTGTGGGCTACAAATTTGGGCATTTCAGGCCTTCATTCACTTTTTTTACTGTGTGTCACCCTAGTTCTATACAGTATTTTATGATAAAATAAAAA
The DNA here is from genome assembly GCF_051348905.1 of Ranitomeya variabilis. NCBI lineage: Eukaryota > Metazoa > Chordata > Amphibia > Anura > Dendrobatidae > Ranitomeya > Ranitomeya variabilis. The sequence continues at coordinate 521,518,996 of NC_135232.1, forward strand.
AATTACAGGCCACATATTGAACATTGCGGTTTCTCTGTCAGATGTCTGATCTTTTATCTGTAGGCTACAAATTTGGGCATTTCAAGCCTCCATTCCTTTGTCTTTGCTGTCTGTTACCCTCTTTCTATACACTATTATGGGGTAAAAAATAGAAAAATACAGGACACATATTGAACATTGTGGTTTCTCTGTCAGACGCCTGATTTATCTTTGGGCAGCAAATTTGGGCATTTCAGGCCTCCATTCCACTGTATTTGCTGTCTGTTAACTTAGTTCTATACACTAATTTGGGGTAAAAAATACAAAAATACAGGCGACATATTGAACATTGTGGTTTCTCTGTCAGACACCTGATCTATATGTGGGCTACAAATTTGGGAATTTCAGGCCTACATTCCACTGTATATACAGTCTGTTACCCTAGTTCTATACACTATTTTGGGTAAAAAAAATACAAAAATACAGGCCACATATTGAACATTGTTGTATCTGTCAGATGCCTGATCTATCTGTGGGCTACAAATTTGGGTATTTCAGGCCTACATTCACTTTTGTTGTGGTGTGCTACCCTAGTTCTATATAGTATTTTTCTGTAAAAAAAAAAAAATACACGCCACATATTGAACATTGCTGTATCTGTCAGATGCCTGATCTATCTGTGGGCTACAAATTTGGGTATTTCAGGCCTACATTCCACTGTATATGCAGTTTGTTACCCTAGTTCTATACAGTATTTTTCTGTAACAAAAACAAAAATACAGGCCACATATTGAACACTATGGTTTCTCTGTCACACGTCTGATCTATCTGTGGGTTACAAATTTGGACATTTCAGGCCTCCATTCCACTGTATTTGCTGTCTGTTACCCTAGTTCAATATACGATTTTGGGGTAAAAAATACAAAATACAGGCCACATATTGAACATTATGGTATCTCTTTCAGACACCTGATCTATCTGTGGGCTACAAATTTGGGCATTTCTGGCCTACATTCCACTGCATTTGCTGTCTGTTACCCTAGTTCTATATAGTATTTGGGGGTAAAAAAAATACAGGCCACATTATGCCACAGGTAACATTATGGTCTCTCTGGCAGATGCCTGATCTATCTGTGGGTTACAAATTAGAGCCACTGGCCACATATTAAACAGTGTGATGTCTCACTCAGAAGACCAGGGTGCGGATGTGGAAGACAAGGTGGTGGATGATATAGTAACTGACCCAACCTGGCAGGAGGAGATGCAGAGAGAGGACAGCAGCACACATGCAGAAGGAGGAGTAGCACCCCAAGAGGCAGGAAGAAGCAGTGTGGCGGCCATAGACAGAAGGCGGGCAACCGTTCCCCGAAACACCAACATGACTGAAGTTGTCAGTCCAACTGTTAGGTCTTCTTGAGTCTGGTTGTTTTTTAAAGACTCTGCCAATAACCCCAAATGGGCCATTTGCACCACCTGTCATGCCCGCATCATCAGGATTAGCAAAACTACCAGCCTGACCATCACCAGCATGATCAGGCACATAGCAGCAAAGCACCCAACTTTGTGGGCTGACCCCACAGTGTCTGCAGGTGACACAACTGCTTCTTCCACTGTTGTGCATGCAAGCCAAAGCGCTGTCCACGGTGCATGCGAAGATGCCTCCTGCACCTGTCATTGCACACAGTCAACTAGCACCATCATCAAGCACGTCCAAGTCCTTGTCCCAGCACAGCTTTAAGCTGTCCATACCCCAGTCACTGGAACGCAAGCAGAAATACGCAGCCTACACCCAAGAGGCCACAGTACTAAATTCAAACATTTCTCATCCGCTTGCACTCAAAATGTTGCCTTTTAGGCTCGTGGAGATGGAAGCTTTCCACAACTTGATGGCGGCAGTTGTCCCCAGCCGCTACTTTTTCTCCCAGTCTGCCATCCCGGCATTACACAGGCATGTGTCCCACAATATTACCCGTGCCCTCAGCAATGTTGTTACTGGGAAAGTCCACCTAACCACGGACATGTGGACAAGTGTTTATGGGCAGGGATGGTACATCTCACTGATGATACACTGGGTTAACATAGTGGAAGCTGGGACCCAGTTGGACCTTGGGATGGAACACATCCTCCCAATGCCGAGGATTGCAGGCCCTACGTCAATCATGGTTGCCCCCACAGTCTACTGCTCCTGCACATCCTCCTCCTCCTCAGCTTCCATCTCCATCAGTTACAAGCTGGAAGCACTGCAAGCACTGCATCAGCCAAGCAGCAACAGGCTTTGCTGAAGCTAATATGCTTAGATGACAAACCGCACAATGCTGAAGAGTTGTGGACAGCTCTGAAAGAACAGTCAGATTTCTGGCTGACACCGCTGAACCTACTGCCAAGCATGGTCGTGTGTGACAATGGCCAGAACCTGGTAGCGGCTCTGAGGCGAGGTGAGCTCACACACACATACCATGCCTGGCCCATGTGCTTAACCTTATCATTCAATGGATTCTCAAAAGTTACCCAGAGCTGCTGGATCTGCTTATGAAAGTACGCTGCCTGCGTTCCCATTTTAGAAAGTCAGCTACAGCTTCAGCCTCCCTTGCCGTGCTTCAGCAGCATTTGCAGCTTCCAGCTCACCGACTGGTGTGTGATGTCCCCACGCATTGGAACTCTACACTGCATATGTTGGAAAGGATTTTTGAGCAGAAGAGGGCAGCTGCTGACTACCAGCATCAACAAGGCTGTTGTTATTCAGTTCAGTCTCCACACATAAGACCTCAGGAGTGGACATGGATGTCAGACATATGTACCATCCTACAAAACTTTGAGGACTCCACCAAGATGGTGACAGGCGATGACGCATTAATTAGCCTCACCATCCCATTTCTCCGCATTCTGAAAAGCTCTCTGCTCAAGATGCATTGCAGGTGGAGCATGAGGACATGGAGCAAGGAACCATACAGGGCGATTACACAGAGCCCAGCCTCATATCGTTCCAACGTGGATTGGTAGACAATGAGGAGGAGGAGGAGGAACAGGAGCTACATTCATGTGCTGTAGAAGGTAATACAGCACAACTGTCATACCATCTGTTCAGCATGGATGGCCTGAGGACAAGGAGAAGGAGGAGTAGAGCATGGACAGTCATCCTGTTGGTGAGGACACGGAAGTCTTGCCTGTTAGCAGTCTGGCACGCATGGCTGACTTTATGCTGAGCTGCCTTTCCCGAGACCCTTATGCAAATTTTCAGTGACACTCATTACTGGTTGGTGACACTTCTAGACCCATGCTACAAGGAGAACTTTCAATATCTTCTTCCAGAGGCAGACAGGTCTACTATAATGGTGCAGTACCAGAGGGCCCTTGTTGCGGAATTATTAAAATGTCACAGATGTCACAGTTCATTGGACAACCAAGGAATACAGGCGAGAGAGACACAACTACAATCCACCAGAGGCAGGGGTACACTGTCAAAGTTCTGGGAGAGTTTTTTCAGACCCTCCCATTGCCCTGGCCCAGAGGCGCGGGGTACTGTGATAAGGAGTGCAATGTTTGGGAACATGCTGAGGGAGTACCTTGCTGACTGTACCAACGGCCTACGTGATTCCTCTGTGCCTTTTAATTATTGGGTATCCAAGCTGGACATGTGGTATGAACTAGCTCTTTATGCCTTTTGACGTCCTGGCCTGCCCTGCTGATAGCATTTTGTCAGAGCGCATTTTTAGTGCGCTGGTGGAATTATAACTGATAATCGCATCTGCCTGTCAACTGAAAATGCTGACAGGTGGACTCTTATAAAAATTAACAAGGGCTGGAATGGGTCAGACTTCTGTACACCACCGAATAATAACAGCAAAACATAACCTCCAATACAGTGTCTTTTATTGGGAGGTGTAGTCCCATGCACCTCTTCACACCCACACATGTGTATACGATTCCTGATTTTGGCTAATTTGTGTTTCTCATTATCCACCACCACGAGACCACCAGGGCGAACGTGTTCTATGATGCTACAGCCACTCTAGTTTTTTGCAAGGATGTTTATGATGCCCGTAAATATTTTATTTTAAAAATAAAAGTGTACCCCCCCAGGGAAATGTTTATCAGTCCATACATTTAGTATATGGGCATTCCAAGTATAGGAGACCCGCTCCTTTAAGTTGGGAGAAGATTCATACCGTGTTTCCCCGAAAGTAAGACAGTGTCCTACATTCTTTTACCACTCAAAAGTCCCACTATGTCTTACTTTCGGGGCCGCGCTTAGTAACCCGATGTTTACCCTGTTTACCAGTGTAAATGTAAAAAAAAAAAAAGTGAGGTGTCATATCTTGTTTTTTCCAGAGGTGATTTTGGAGTTTTTGGGCTGTCGGGACAGAATACAGTGGCTCTTCCTTTGCCTTTTGGTGTTTTTAATCCTTCAGAAAGATACTGTTGACTTCCATCTCCAAGTTCTAATCGTCACTTCGCCGGAGGGCGCCCCAGTGCAGGCTGCAGTAGGCCGGCTCTGGCGGCGGGTCCATGCGGGGTGGAGTAGATGAAGCTGGCCGCTGCTTGCTGCTCCGGAGCGCACAGTCCGTGCGGGGGATGGTGCACCGGGCCGGGGGAGGACAGGACGTGCAGGTATCCGCCGCCTCCTGCGCCAACCACAGCGCCGCCCCTGGCCACGAACCCCCCAGAGAAGCTGGAGCATTTGTCGGGGAGCAGCAGCTGGTCGTGCCCGAGGTGGCTTCCCTTTCTCATGGTACGGAGCCGCCGCCTTCTCCGCTCTCCTCGTGAGGCAGATTGTACGGCTGTGTGTGCTCGGGCCCCAGCTCCGACCTCCCTGCCACCGCCGCGGCTGAAAAATGGCTCCAGGAAGCTGACAATGAATGAAGGGATGCGGTTTACGCGCGAAGGTCGGAGCTGGGGCCCGAGCACACACAGCCGTACAATCCGCCTCACGAGGAGAGCGGAGAAGGCGGTGGCTCCGTACCATGAGAAAGGGAAGCCACCTCGGGCAGGACCAGCTGCTGCTCCCCGACAAATGCTCCAGCTTCTCCGGGGGGTTCGTGGCCGGGGGCAGCGCTATGGTTGGCGCAGGAGGCGGCGGATACCTGCATGTCCTGTCCTCCCCCGGCCCGGTGCACCATCTCCCGCACTGACTGTGCGCTCCAGAGCAGCAAGCAGCGGCCAGCTTCATCTACTCCACCCCGCATGGACCCGCCGCCAGAGCCGGCCTACTGCAGCCTGCACTGGGGCGCCCTCCGGCGAAGCGATGATTAGAACTTGGAGATGGAAGTCAACAGTATCTTTCTGAGGGATTAAAAACACCAAAAGGCAAAGGAAGAGCCACTGTATTCTGTCCCGACAGCCCAAAAACTCCAAAATCACCTCTGGAAAAAACAAGATATGACACCTCACTTTTTTTTTTAAAAATTTACACTGGTAACCAGGGTAAACATCGGGATACTAAGCGCAGGGCCGCGCTTAGTAACCCGATGTTTACCCTGGTTACCAGTGAAGACATCGCTGAATCGTCCACATCCCGCAGTTAATGCAGCAAAAGGTAGCGGTACGGTTTATATTTTTCCAACGTACAGTACTATGTCTTACTTTCGGGGTGCGTCTTACATTAGCCGACCCCGCTAAAACCCCCACTACGTCTTACTATCGGGGGTGTCTTACTATCGGGGAAACATGGTAGGAGGACATTGTCACGGGGAGACTAGGTGGGTGAGAGCTAATAACCCGGGCCCCTGCAATTTCCCTCAGACTAGGGAAATGCTGACTGACCCTCTACCTGAAGTTTACACTGATGGTGTGCATGTCCAGGCCTCGAACCTCACCCTGCCTCCTGTTACAACCCTAAGCTGAAAATCTCCGCCCTCCACCCAGTGAATGTAATACACCAATACCCACAGTTAGCACAGACAAGGATAAAGGAAAATATACACCACGCCGCAGTCACTCAGGAATACACTATAAATGTTCAGGGCAAAATAAACACAAATATAGGAAGGAGTAAATAAGACAAAGGAAAATACACCACCAGCAACGATTCTCCAACAACCAGCTCTCCACTCCAGACCGAGATAACAACGCAAGACAGAAGCTATAATCGGCGACGCACAATGATCCGGAGAACTATTTAAAGGCCATGGGCATGGCCCAGCTTCCAATCCGAGGATCAGGTAAATTAACCCTGGAACAGCTGAATAAAACCTAGCCGACGCCAATGAGCAAATAGTGGTCAAAAGCGGAATTACCACTGTCTGTCGAACGACCTGGTCTGAACAGCGTCCGACATGACAGTACCCCGCCTTCTACGAGGGACCCCAGGACCCTCACGGCTTATAGGACCCGGCTTGTCTGGATGGCGACGATGAAAAAACCTGAACAGCCGATCTGCATGAATATCCGAGGCTGGTACCCAGGACCTCTCCTCAGGCCCATAACCACGCCAGTGTACCAAGTACTGTAAAGTACGACGCACTACACGAGAGTCAGCCACCTTGGAGACTTCAAACTCCAAATTACCATCCACCAAGACTGGAGGTGGCATAGGCGCCGCGTCCACAGAACCCACCACCTTCTTTAGAAGAGACCTGTGGAACACGTTGTGTATCTTATACACTGTAGGGAGCTCCAATCGGTACGCTACTGGGTTAATGACGGCGGTGACCCTAAATGGACCAATAAACCGTGGACCCAATTTAAGGGATGGTATTTTGAGTCTTATGTTTTTTGTGGATAACCTGTAGGGATTTCACTCACTCAGGTGCGATGGCTGACACTCAGGAGGCACGTTCCTTTAAAAGTTCACAGGGTTTATTACCTCATAAACCACATGGCAAAAATAACAGCAAACAATTAGCCTTTAGTTCAGGAAAATAAAAACAAAGTGTCCAGTCCTTCAGGCTCAGACCCGGTGCCTTAACACACTCTGGAGGTTAGCACCTCCACACATATCCACTGTGTTAAGCATTAGCCTGTCTTATATAGAGCTAACCACACCCAGTAACCCATCACATGATTAGCCATGTGGTCTGACATCACCACAGGTCCTGAAACAGATATATATACATGGTTATATACAACAAAGAAATACTCCGGGCTACATTACAGCAACAAGGCACTTATGTGGCACATACCTCCCGTCGACTACACACCCTTTAGCCATGCTACATACCTCCCCCTCTGCCTAAAGCCGTGGGGCTTGGCACTTTTCCCCACTAAATAAGGGATTCTTGATAGGGCATCCGCATTACCGTGCAGCTTTCCAGCCCTATGTTCCACATGGAAACTGAAATCCTGCAGGGCTAAGAACCAACGGGTGACCCTAGCATTTCTACCCTTTGTTTCCCTCATCCATCTAAGTGGGGCATGGTCAGATATCAGTCTGAATTTACGACCCAGCAGATAGTACCGTAACGTGTCCACCGCCCACTTTATGGCCAAACACTCTTTTTCCACGACTGAGTAGTTCTTCTCAGATGAGGACAGCTTTCTACTCAGATAGAGAACAGGATGCTCCTCCCCATGTAGTTCTTGGGAAAGGACTGCTCCTACACCAACATCTGAGGCATCTGTCTGAAGAATAAATTCTTTATTGAAGTCTGGGGCCATCAGAACGGGCTGCTTACATAGAGCCCCTTTCAACTCTTGGAAGGCTGACTCTGTCTCTTCGGACCATTTAACCATCACAGATTTTGTCCCCTTTAGCAGATCAGTCAGAGGCGCAGCCACTGTGGCGAAGTTCGGGATGAACCTCCTGTAATATCCCACGATTCCCAGAAAGGCTTTAACTTGCTTTTTGGAGAGTGGTTTCGGCCATGTTTGGATTGCCTCCACTTTCCTGATTTGGGGCTTTATTTCTCCACGACCCACTATATAGCCTAGGTATTTAGCTTCTTCCTTACCCAAGGCACACTTCTTCGGGTTTATTGTAAACCCCGCCTTTCTTAGAGCATCAAACACCGCTTGGACTTTCTCCAGATGACTCTCCCAGTCCGGGCTAAAGATGACGATATCATCTAGGTACGCAGCAGCGTAGGCCTTATGGGGCGCAAGGACTCTATCCATAGCCCTCTGGAAGGTCGCCGGAGCTCCCTGTAGGCCAAACGGCATCCGGACATACTGGAAGCATCCATCAGGTGTCAAAAAGGCCGTCTTCTCCTTGGCTTCCTGTGCCATGGGGATCTGCCAATACCCCTTTGTCAAATCCAAGGTGGATATATATCTGGCGTGCCCAAGCCTTTCGATGAGCTCATCAACGCGGGGCATGGGATAAGCGTCAAACTTGGAGACCTCATTCAACTTCCGATAGTCGTTGCAAAACCTCCACTCTCCATCAGGTTTTGGGACCAGGACAATTGGGCTCGACCAACCGCTCTTGGATTCCTCAATGACTCCAAGCTTCAACATACGCTCCACTTCCTTGGAGATAACTTTTCGACGAGCCTCAGGAATACGATAGGGCTTCACGTTCACCTGCACATGTGGCTCTGTTAGGACCTCGTGCTCTATGACCTTCGTGTGTCCTGGCAACTCTGAAAACAGGTCCCTGTTTTTCTGGAGTAACTCCCGGCACTGCTGTTTCTGGGTCTTCGAGAGCGTCTCTGCTATAGTAACTGCTCCAACCTCACCTTCTGGGTTGCTTAACAACGATGGAGTTACTGTCGGCTCTCTATCTTGCCATGGCTTGATGAGGTTGACATGGTATACTTGGAATGGTTTCCTTCTTCCTGGTTGGTGAATTTTATAATTTACTTCACCAAGCTTCTCGACAACCTCATATGGCCCTTGCCATTTGGCCAAGAACTCGCTGTCCACCGTCGGAACTAACACAAGAACTCGGTCTCCCGGATTGAACTGCCTCACTCTTGCAGACCGGTTGTAGACTCTGGCCTGAGCTTCTTGTGCCTGGAGGAGGTGTTCTTTCACGATGGGCATCACCTTTGCAATCCTCTGCTGCATCAGGGCCACATGCTCAATGACGCTTCTGTGGGGCGTGACTTCGGCTTCCCAGGTTTCCTTGGCTATATCCAGGAGTCCTCGCGGATATCGGCCATATGGAAGCTCAAACGGTGAGAACCCTGTGGAGACCTGTGGAACTTCACGAATGGAAAACATCAGATAGGGTAAGAGACAATCCCAGTCTCTACCGTCTTTCTCTATAGCTTTTCTCAGCGTGCTCTTCAGTGTCTTGTTAAATCTCTCAACAAGGCCATCTGACTGGGGATGGTACACCGAAGTCCTCAACTGGGAGATTTTCAGGGCTTTGCATAACTCCCTCATCACCTTGCTCATGAAAGGTGTCCCCTGGTCAGTCAGGATCTCTTTCGGCAGACCTGTCCAGGAAAAGACATGGACCAACTCGCGGGCTATATTCTTCGAGGAAGAATTTCTCAGAGGAATTGCCTCAGGATAGCGTGTGGCATAGTCCAGGATGACTAATATATACTGATGGCCCCGGGCTGATTTAACTAAGGGACCGACCAAGTCCATGGCAATTCTCTCGAACGGCACCTCAATAATGGGCAGTGGCACAAGGGGGTTCCGGAAATGAGGAGTGGGAGCAGTTAGCTGACATGTAGGGCAGGACCTGCAATAGTTCCCTATTTCCCGGTGACACCCAGGCCAATAGAACCTCTGCACAACCCGTTCCTGCGTTTTTTCCACCCCTAGGTGTCCACCCAAGATGTGTGAATGGGCCATGTCCAACACCTTCCGTCTATATGGACCCGGCACTACCAACTGCTCTACCAACTCGTCCCTTATTTTCGTGACCCGGTACAACAACTCCCCACTCATCAAAAAATGGGGAAATCTTGTGTCTGCCCCTGGCTCCTGTACCACCCCGTCAATAACTGTGACATTATTAAAGGCTTCCCTCAGAGTGGGGTCCCTATGTTGGGCAGTCCCAAAATTTTCACCGGTTACCTCTAACTCCAGAATGTCCGATGCAGGGGACACTTCCTCCTCATCCCCAACCAGAACACAAAAAGGAAACCTGTCTGACTCCGGGTGTGGCGACACCCTTCCAGGGTTCATTGGTTCCCTACTCTTGCTAGGGAGCTCAGAACCTTTTCCCCACAAATCCCAAAACAAACAGAAATCCCGGCCAATAATTATAGGGTGCAACAAGTCCTGCACGACGCCGACTATGTAGGACTCTGTGCCACATGCCGTTTCAATGTCCACCCTGGCCAAAGGGTAGTCCTTTGCACCACCATGTATGCACCGCACTCCAACCTTCTTTCCCGGGAGCAGGTGGAGAGGAAAAGTGGCCCTCACCAGGGTCACTAGGCTCCCCGAGTCTAACAGTGCCATTACTGCTCGACCGTTCACCTTTACGGGACACGCTTGAGGTCCCTCGTTGGGCGGAGAGTTCACACTGCAGGCTGGATACGCATAGTATGAACAACGGCGTCCCATGCTGCAGTCCATCTGCTCAGTGGTCTGGGAACAACGGGCAGCTATATGTCCTGGCCCGTGGCACCTCCAACAAATAATATCACCCGTAGGGACCTTGGGCACCACCTCCCCCGCCCTTTGTGACCTTGGACGCGCCACCCCTTTTTGGGACTCAGCTCCCTTCTGGGACCCCCAGTACGGCATCGGTTGCCTCCCGGAGGAGCCTTCCAACCCTTGGTATCTCTCAACCAGTCCAGTCCGATCAGCTCGTCGGCATTCTGGGGATCACCCTGGGCAACCCAAGTCTGTAAGGACCTCGGGAGAGAATGCACAAACCGATCCATCATCACCCGTTCCACCATCTGTGCAGGTGTACACGACTCTGGCTGCAGCCATTTCTGGACCAGGTGCAACAGATCAAACATTTGAGAGCGAGGCGGTTTGTCCCGGTGATAGGCCCAGCTGTGAACTCGCTGTGCCCTGACAGTCAGTGTCACCCCCAAACGTGCGAGAATCTCAACTTTCAATTTGTGATACTCTTTGGCATCCTGCAAGGTTAAATCATAATACGCCTTCTGGGGTTCTCCCGTCAGGTATGGCGCCAGTACCTCTGCCCACTGCTCTGGCGGAAGTTTTTCCCTCTCAGCGACCCTCTCAAACACCGTCAGGAAGGCCTCAACATCATCCCCGGGAGTCATTTTCTGCAATGCGCGTCTTACCGTCTTCCGGACGTGGGTGTCATCAGCCAGACCTGGGGTTGGGGCGCTCGTCTTGCCCTGGATGGCAGTTGCCAGAAGCTGCATCTGCTGCCATTGCTCCTGCTGTTTCTGTTGCATCTGCTGCCGTTGCTCCTGCTGGTTCTGTTGAATCTGCTGCATCAACAGCCTGTTGCTCTCTTGCTGCGACTGGAGCAAGGGTTTCAGCAGATCCTCCATTTTCCCCGGCAATGCTTGCTGGCTTACAACAGACTTGACCCAGGACATCCAATAACAGACTCTTCGTCTCCGCTGGGAACGCTGCCCGCACGTCTACCACCAATTGTAGGGATTTCACTCACTCAGGTGCGATGGCTGACACTCAGGAGGCACGTTCCTTTAAAAGTTCACAGGGTTTATTACCTCATAAACCACATGGCAAAAATAACAGCAAACAATTAGCTTTTAGTTCAGGAAAATAAAAACAAAGTGTCCAGTCCTTCAGGCTCAGACCCGGTGCCTTAACACACTCTGGAGGTTAGCACCTCCACACATATCCACTGTGTTAAGCATTAGCCTGTCTTATATAGAGCTAACCACACCCAGTAACCCATCACATGATTAGCCATGTGGTCTGACATCACCACAGGTCCTGAAACAGATATATATACATGGTTATATACAACAAAGAAATACTCCGGGCTACATTACAGCAACAAGGCACTTATGTGGCACATACCTCCCGTCGACTACACACCCTTTAGCCATGATACAATAACCACACCCAGTCATCCACACTCAGGTCCAGACCTGGCACACGCCTACTGTCAGCCACACATTTGTACCTAGCACCCACACTCAACAGGCGCTGTTTAACTCTCCTCCAGACTGATGATAATTGTGCTCCTAACTGATCCTCCTCCGGAACGCCGGAAGAGCCCCTCTGACTCAAGGTACAAAATTGAGGATGTAGCCCATAAACACAAAAAAAACGGAGACTCCCCAGACGACTCCTGGTGGTGATTGTTGATGGCAAACTCAGCCAAAGGAAGAAAGGTAGACCACACTCCTCCTGGTTATCAGAGACAAAGCAGCGTAAGTACTGTTCCAAATTTTGGTTCATACGCTCAGTCTGACCATTTGACTGAGGATGGAACGCTGAAGAATGAGACAACTTGATCCCCAGCCGTGAGCAAAATGCTCTCCAAAATTTTGCCACAAACTGAGACCCCCTATCAGACAGGATGTCAGACGAAACCGCATGAAGTCTGACCACCTCCTGCACAAATACCTGAGCCAGAGTCTTAGTGTTAGGCAACGAAGGCAAAGGCACAAAGTGCGACATTTTTGAAAACCGATCAACAATCACCAAGATGACCGTGTTCCCAGCTGATGAGGGCAAATCAGTGATGAAATCCATGGAGATTTCCGTCCATGGCTTACTAGGTACCTCAAGAGGAAGTAGCGTGCCAACAGGACGGGAGCAGAGCGTCTTAGCCCTAGCGCACGTGGTACAAGCTGACACGTATGAGACCACATCCTGTCGGATCTTGGGCCACCAAAACCGACGTGACACCAACTCCAAGGTACCTCTAACCCCTGGGTGGCCAGCCAGGACAGCATCATGATGCTCCGCCAAAACCTTTAGGCGGAGATGAAGCGGTACAAAAGATTTGTTGATGGGAAGCTCAGATGGTACCTCCTCCTGAGCCTCGGCAATCTCAGCCTCAACCTCGGTAGTGAGAGCCGAAACCACAACACCCTTTTGGAGGGTGGGTACTGGATCCTCCCGAGGTTCACCCCCTGGAAAACACCTGGACAGAGCATCCGCCTTAGTGTTTTTAGACCCTGGTCTGTAAGTGACAACAAAATTGAACCGCGTGAAAAACAATGCCCAGCGAGCCTGCCTGGGGGACAGACGCTTGGCTGACTCCAAATACAGCAGATTCTTATGATCGGTAATAACAGTAACCTGATGTACCGACCCCTCCAAGAAGTGTCGCCATTCCTCAAAGGCCAACTTGATTGCCAACAACTCCCTGTTGCCGATATCGTAGTTACGTTCGGCGGACGACAGTTTGTTGGAGAAATAGGCGCACAGACGCAAACCACTCAAAGATGAGCCTTGAGATAGTACCGCCCCCACACCAACCTCAGACGCATCGACTTCCACAAAAAAGGGTTTTGATACGTCTGGCTGCACAAGAATGGGGGCTGAAACAAAACTGTTCTTAAGAAATTCAAATGCACGCACAGCAGCCTCAGGCCAAACGGAGAAATTGGTACCCTTTTTAGTAATGTCAGTTAGCGGTTTAGCAATGATGGAAAAATCCTTGATAAATTTCCTATAGTAGTTAGAAAACCCAAGGAACCGCTGAAGTGCTTTCAGGTTATCAGGACGTTCCCAATGCAGCACCGCTTGCACCTTAGCGGCGTCCATTTTAAAACCAGAAGCAGACACAATATAACCCAAGAAAGGCAACTCTTGAACAGAAAATATACATTTCTCAAGTTTAGAATTCAGCTTATTCTCTCTGAGAAGCTGTAACACCTGCCTGACATGATCTAAATGAGCATCACGGTCGCAAGAATATATGAGGATGTCATCCAGATACACGATAACGAATTTCCCCAAAACATGCGAGAACACATCATTGATGAAATGTTGGAACACTGCCGGTGCGTTAGTCAACCCAAAAGGCATCACCAAATTTTCAAAATGACCCTCAGGGGTATTAAAAGCTGTCTTGCACTCATCACCTTGATGGACTCTTATGAGTTTGTATGCCCCCCTGAGGTCAAGATTGGTAAACCACTTAGCACCCGCCACCTGGTTGAACAAATCTGGTATCAGTGGCATCGGGTATGGATCACGAACCGTAATCTGGTTCAACTCCCTGAAATCCAAACACGGGCGTAATCCGCCATCTTTCTTCTTCACGAAGAAGAACCCTGCTGCCACCGGCGAGGATGACGGCCTGATGTGCCCTTTGCTCAAGCTTTCAGCAATATAATCTTTTAACGCTTGTCTCTCCGGACCGGAGATGTTAAACATCCTTGCTTTAGGCAACTTGGCCCCTGGTTTAAACCTGATAGAACAGTCATAGGGACGATGTGGCGGCAACTCTGAGCAACCCTTTTCAGAGAACACATCCACAAAATCCAGAAGTGACTCCGGAACGCTTGAAGTCACCGCAGCCACACATGTAGCCAGGCAATTTTCCTGGCAGAACTCGCTCCACTGAAGTATGTCCTGAGTTTTCCAGTCAATTACCGGGTTGTGCATGGACAATCAAGGAAAACCCAAAACCACCTGAGCAGGAAGATTCCTGAGCACTAGTGTTGAGCATTCCGATACCGCAAGTATCGGGTATCGGCCGATACTTGCGGGTATCGGAATTCCGATACCGAGATCCGATACTTTTGTGGTATCGGGTATCGGTATCGAAACAACATTAATGTGTAAAAGAAAGAATTAAAATAAAAAATATTGCTATACTCACCTCTCCGACGCAGCCTGGACCTTACCGAGGGAACCGGGAGCCTTCTTTGCTTAAAATGCACGCTTTTCCTTCCTTCCGTGACGTCACGGCTTCTGATTGGTTGCGTGCCGCCCATGTGACTGCGACGCGACCAATCACAGCAAGCCGTGACGTAATTTTCAGGTCCTTCTAGGCATTCAGTATTTTAAAATTACGTTCCGGCGTTGTGATTGGTCGCATCGCGGTCACATGGGCGACGCGACCAATCACAAGCCGTGACGTCACGGGAGGCAGGAGACGCGCGCATTTTAAAATGCGCGCGTGTCCAGCCTCCCGTGATGTCATGGCTTGTGATTGGTCGTGTCGCCCATGTGACCGCGACGCGACCAATCACAACGCCGGAACGTAATTTTAAAATCCTGAAGGACCTGAAATTACGTCACGGCTTGCTGTGATTGGTTGCGTCGCGGCCACATGGGCGACGCGACCAATCACAAGCCGTGACGTCACGGGAGGCTGGACACGCGCGCATTTTAAAATGCGCGCGTCTCCTGCCTCCCGTGACGTCACGGCTTGTGATTGGTCGCGTCACCCATGTGACCGCGACGCGACCAATCACAACGCCGGAACGTAATTTTAAAATACTGAATGCCTAGAAGGACCTGAAAATTACGTCACGGCTTGCTGTGATTGGTCGCGTCGCGGTCACATGGGCGGCACGCGACCAATCAGAAGCCGTGACGTCACGGAAGGAAGGAAAAGCGCGCATTTTAAGCAAAGAAGGCTCCCGGTTCCCTCGGTAAGGTGCAGGCTGCGTCGGAGAGGTGAGTATAGCAATATTTTTTATTTTAATTCTTTATTTTACACATTAATATGGTTCCCAGGGCCTGAAGGAGAGTTTCCTCTCCTTCAGACCCTGGGAACCATCAGGGATACCGTCCGATACATGAGTCCCATTGACTTGTATTGGTATCGGGTATCGGTATCGGATTAGATCCGATACTTTGCTGGTATCGGCCGATACTTTCCGATACCGATACTTTCAAGTATCGGACGGTATCGCTCAACACTACTGAGCACCTTACATGTAACCCGCTCGGAATGTAGAACCCCAATGTGGAGCTTCACCTTAGCCACAAATTCAGTAATCTCCCCCTGAGAGAGAGGAGCAGCATTGATGGTGACTAGGGTTGAGCGAAACGGATCGTTCATTTTCATAAGTCGCCGACTTTTGGCAAAGTCGGTGTCTCATGAAACCGACCCGATCCCTGTGTGGGGTTGGCCATGCGGTACGCGACTTTCGCGCCAAAGTCGCATTTCAATGACGCTAAAAGCGCCATTTCTCAGCCAATGAAGGTGGATGCAGAGTGTGGGCAGCGTGATGACATAGATCTCAGTCCCCACCATCTTAGAGAAGGGCATTGCAGTGATTGGCTTGCTTTCTGCCGCGTCACAGGGGCTATAAAGGGGCGTTCCCGCCGACCGCCATCTTACTGCTGCTGATCTGAGCGTAGGGAGAGGTTGCTGCCGCTTCTTCAGAAGCAGGGATAGTGATAGGCAGGGTACATAAAGCCACAAACCGCTTGTGCTGTAGCGATTTCCACTGTCCAACACCACCTTTTGTTTGCAGGGACAGTGGAAGCTACATTTTTTTTTCCTCAGCGCTGTAGCTCATTGGGCTGCCCTAGAAGGCTCCCTGATAGCTGCGTTGCTGTGTGTGTACGCCGCTGTGCAAACTAACTGCTTTTTTCAAAGCACAAATCCTGTTGTTCTTTCCTTTCTGCACAGCTATCTTGTGTGTTTGTCCCCACTTTTGTGTGCAGCAGTCCTTTTTATAGCTGCCTGCCATACTTTCCTGAGATTACTGCAGGGAGATAAAGATTGGCAAGTCTGCCTCTGTGCCAGTCCTGTGTGTGGCATCTGTCTCTCATTGTGTGCCACCGAAAACCAGTGTGTAATACTTGGCCATTTATTTTTTGGGGGTAAATTCTCCCTGTAAAAAAAAAAATAATTAGTGGGAGATAAAGATTGGCAAGTCTGCCTCTGTGCCAGTCCTGTGTGTGGCATCTGTCTCTCATTGTGTGCCACCGAAACCCACTGTGTAATACTGGGCCTTTTTTTTTTTTCTAAATTCTCCCTTTTTAAAAAAAAATAATTAGTGGAAGATAAAGATTGGCAAGTCTGCCTCTGTGCCAGTCCTGTGTGTGGCATCTGTCTCTCATTGTGTGCCACCGAAAACCACTGTGTAATACTGGACCTTTTTTTTTTTTTTTTTTTTCTAAATTCTCCCTTTAAAAAAAAAAAATAATTAGTGGGAGATAAAGATTGGCAAGTCTGCCTCTGTGCCAGTCCTGTGTGTGGCATCTGTCTCTCATTGTGTGCCACCGAAAACCACTGTGTAATACTTGGCCATTTTTTTGGGGGGGGTAAATTCTCCCTGTAAAAAAAAAATAATTAGTGGGAGATAAAGATTGGCAAGTCTGCCTCTGTGCCAGTCCTGTGTGTGGCATCTGTCTCTCATTGTGTGCCACCGAAAACCACTGTGTAATACTTGGCCATTTTTTGGGGGGGGGTAAATTCTCCCTGTAAAAAAAAAATAATTAGTGGGAGATAAAGATTGGCAAGTCTGCCTCTGTGCCAGTCCTGTGTGTGGCATCTGTCTCTCATTGTGTGCCACCGAAAACCACTGTGTAATACTTGGCCATTTATTTTTGGGGGGTAAATTCTCCCTGTAAAAAAAATAATAATTAGTGGGAGATAAAGATTGGCAAGTCTGCCTCTGTGCCAGTCCTGTGTGTGGCATCTGTCTCTCATTGTGTGCCACAGAAAACCTAGTGTGTAATATTGTTTTTTTTTTTTAATTCTCCCAGAAAAAGAAAATAAAATAGTGGGAGATTAAGATTGGCATTTCTGCTTGAGTGCTGGTCCTGTGTGTGCCATCTGTCTCAAATTATTGGGGCACAGAAAACCTAGTGTATAACATTGGGCCTGATTTTCCTTTCAGTGTCAGGCACCTATAAAGGTATATATAAATCCTACAGAAGTTTGAGTTCACCTTATAAGTTGTTTTACAGTAACAAATACCATTACTTTGGTTACGTTTTGCAAACAATGAGGAAGTCTAGTGGAAGAGGTCGTGGCCGTGGGCGGTCATTGTCAGCTGGTAATGATTGTAGTGGTGGTGGAGCATCAGGTGGTCATGGTAAAAGCAGTACAGCACCTAAGTCTCGAGTTGTTGAGCCAGGTTCGTTGTCTGGCTACACAAGGCCTCGAACGCTCTCTTTTCTGGGAGTAGGAAAACCACTTTTGAAGCCGGAGCAGGAGGAACAAGTATTGGCTTTCATTACTGACTCTGCCTCTAGCTCTTTCGCCTCCTCCTCGGAAAGTGCCAAATGTCAATGCAGTGCATCGTTCGTGGATGCTCCCGGTCAGGAACAAGTCGCTTCCTTGTGTCCTTCACCCAGAACAACAGTGAAGGATGCGTCAGTCGACAGAACAGGTTACTCCATGGAGCTCTTTACACATACCGTTCCTGGGTTAGACAGTGAAACAGTTAACAGGCCATGCCCATTCGAAGTTGAATCGGACATGGAGTGCCCAGATGCACAGCCACAGCCAGATTACTATGCTGTTCCTTTGACTCAGACCAGAACATTGCCCTCGCAGTGTACTGAGGCAGAATCAAACCCAGCGGAGACTATGGTGCCCCGTCACGAACGCAATACCACCGGCTTACACGGTGACACAGACGAAGTTGCACATGACATAGAAGAGGAGGTCATAGATGACCCAGTTGTTGACCCCGATTGGCAGCCATAGGGGGAACAGGGTGCAGGCGGCAGTAGTTCTGAAGCGGAGGAGGAGGAGCCGCAGCAGGCATCAACATCACAACAGGTTCCATCTGCCGGGCCCGTATCTGGCCAAAAACGCGTGGCAAAACCAAAACCAGTTGGAGGACAGCGTGGCCATCCGGTTAAAGAAGCTCAGTCTGCAATGCCTGAAAAGGTATCCGATAGTAGAAAGAGTGCAGTCTGGCATTTTTTTAAACAACATCCAAATGATCAGCGCAAAGTCATCTGTCAAAAATGTTCAACTACCTTAAGCAGAGGTCAGAATCTTAAAAGTCTAAATACAAGTTGCATGCATAGACATTTATCCACCATGCATTTGCAAGCCTGGACTAACTACCAAACGTCCCTAAAGGTTGCAGCACCCTCGGCCAATGAAGCTAGTCAGCAACGCTACATCCCTTCCCTCCCTGTAAGCCCACCATTTCCCGCGCCACCTGCAGTATCTGTGCAGCTTTCATCGCCAGGCCAAAGCAGTCAGGGAATCACCAGGTTAGTAGTAGGAAACACTGCATGTAGGGCACCGGCAAGAATACCATCTCCAACCCTCTCTCAGTCACCCATGTCCACCGGCACCACCGCTAGTTCCACGATCTCCAGCTCTCCAGTCCAGCTCACCCTACATGAGACTCTTGTTCGGAAAAGGAAGTACTCATCCTCGCATCCGCGTACACAGGGTTTGAATGCCCACATTGCTAGACTAATCTCATTAGAG
The DNA here is from genome assembly GCF_051348905.1 of Ranitomeya variabilis. Lineage (NCBI taxonomy): Eukaryota > Metazoa > Chordata > Amphibia > Anura > Dendrobatidae > Ranitomeya > Ranitomeya variabilis. The sequence continues at coordinate 521,538,098 of NC_135232.1, forward strand.
ATGATGCCCTACCGGTTAGTTGAAAGCGAAGCTTTCAAAGCTCTGATGGACTACGCTGTACCACGCTACGAGCTACCCAGTCGGCACTTCTTTTCTAGAAAAGCCATCCCAGCCCTCCAACAGCATGTTAAAGACTGCATCGTCCATGCACTCAGGCAGTCTGTGACTACAAAGGTGCACCTGACAACAGATGCATGGACCAGTAGGCATGGCCAGGGATGTTACGTGTCCATCACGGCACACTGGGTGAATGTGGTGGATGCAGGGACAGCAATATTGGGACAGTTCTGCCTAGCCCACGGTCAAGGAAAGAGTTGGCTGTAGGCGTTCGCCCCCCCTCCTCCTCTTCCTCCTCCTCCTGCAGAAGCGAGAGCTCATCCACAGACCGCAGTCGCACATCCACTCCATCCGCAGCTGCCACTGTTGCACACCAGGTGTGCCATTATGGGACAGCTAGTGGCAAGCGTCAGCAGGCTGTATTGGCAATGAAGTGTTTGGGCGACAACAGACACACCGCGAAAGTTCTGTCCGAGTTCTTGCAGAAAGAAACTCAGTCATGGCTGGGCACTGTACATCTTGAGGCAGGCAAGGTAGTGAGTGATAACGGAAGGAATTTCATGGCTGCCATAGCCCTTTCCCAACTGAAACACATTCCTTGCCTGGCTCACACCTTAAACCTGGTGGTGCAGTGCTTCCTGAAAAGTTATCCGGGGTTACCCGACCTGCTCCTCAAAGTGCGCAGACTTTGCTCGCATATCCGCCGTTCGCCCGTACACTCCAGTCGTATGCAGAACTATCAGCGGTCTTTGAACCTTCCCCAGCATCGCCTAATCATCGACGTTGCAACAAGGTGGAACTCCACACTGCACATGCTTCAGAGAGTGTGCGAACAGAGGCGTGCTGTTATGTATTTGTGGGAGGATACACGGGCAGGCAGTTGGATGGCAGACATGGAGTTGTCAGGTGTGCAGTGCTCGAAGCTACAAGACCTGTGTCAAGTCCTTCAGTGTTTTGAGGAATGCACATGGCTGGTTAGTGCAGACAATGCCATAATAAGCATGAGCATCCCCTGTTATGGTTTCCAATGGCAAGGAAACATCAGAAGCATAGAATAAACGGACAAGCTCTCGGGTGATGGAAACTAGAGCTGACCGCGATGCTAAACCTACACACCACACTAGAAGTAGCCAGGGGGCATTCCTGCGTTGTCTCTAGATGCCGCGCGCCAGCCGGAGAACTAACTACCCCTGATAGAAGAAAACACAGTCCTGGCTTGCCTCCAGAGAATGTCCCAACAGGAGATAGCAGCCCCCCACATATAATAACGGTGAGAGCAGATGAAAAGACACACGTAGTATGAAAGCAGATTTAGCACAGAGAGGCCCGCTAACTAAATAGCAGAAAGATACAACAGAGGACTTCGCGGTCAGCTGCAAAACCCTTCAAAACACCATCCTGAAATTACCTTAACTCATGTGACAACTCATGCCACTGGAGTAGTAATTTCAGCCCAACAAGAGCTTCCAGCTGCAGAGATTCACATAAGTGCAAACTGGACAAAACATACAAAAATAGACTTAAGGACTAAAGTGTCCAACTTAGCTGAGCAGAAAACTGGGAGCAGGAACATGCAACAGAATCACTCTGGATACATTGATGGCCAGCATTAGAATGACTGAGGAGCAAGGTTAAATAGGATGCTCCCACATCCTGATAGGAACAGGTGAACTGAGAAGGCAAAGCTTGCAGGACACCAGTACCACAAGAGACCACCGGGGGAGCCCACGAACCGAATCACAACAGTACCCCCCCCTTAAGGAGGGGGCACCGAACCCTCACAAGAACCACCAGGGCGATCTGGATGAGCCCTATGAAAGGCACGGACCAAATCAGAAGCATGAACATCAGAAGCTGTAACCCAAGAATTATCCTCTTGACCGTAGCCCTTCCATTTCACCAGATATTGAAGTCTCCGTCTGGAAACACGGGAGTCCAAGATTTTCTCCACCACGTACTCCAATTCACCCTCAACCAGCACTGGAGCAGGAGGCTCAACAGAAGGCACAAGTGGTACCTCATACCTCCGCAATAATGACCGATGGAAGACATTATGGATAGCAAAGGATGCTGGGAGGTCCAAACGAAAAGACACAGGGTTAAGAATTTCCAAAATCTTATAAGGACCGATGAACCGAGGCTTAAACTTAGGAGAAGAGACCCTCATAGGGACAAAACGGGAGGACAACCACACCAAGTCCCCAACACGAAGACGAGGACCAACACGACGATGGCGATTAGCAAAACGTTGAGTCTTCTCCTAGGACAACTCCAAATTGTCCACCACCTGCCCCCAAATACGATGCAACCTATCCACCATGGTATCCACTCCAGGACAATCCGAAGACTCCACCTGACCAGATGAAAAACGAGGATGGAACCCTGAATTGCAAAAGAAAGGGGAGACCAAAGTGGCAGAACTGGCCCGATTATTAAGGGCAAACTCAGCCAACGGCAAAAAGGAGACCCAGTCATCCTGATCAGCAGACACGAAACACCTCAAATAAGTCTCCAAGGTCTGATTAGTACGTTCCGTCTGGCCATTTGTCTGGGGATGAAATGCAGACGAAAAAGACAAATCAATGCCCATCCTGGCACAAAACGCCCGCCAAAATCTGGACACAAACTGGGATCCCCTGTCGGAAACGATATTCTCCGGAATACCATGCAGCCGAACCACATTCTGAAAAAACAGGGGCACCAACTCAGATGAGGAAGGCAGCTTGGGCAAGGGCACCAAATGAACCATCTTAGAAAAGCGGTCACACACCACCCAAATGACGGACATCTTCTGAGAAACCGGGAGATCAGAAATAAAATCCATAGAGATGTGTGTCCAAGGCCTCTTAGGAACAGGCAAGGGCAACAACAACCCACTAGCCCGAGAACAACAAGGCTTGGCCCGAGCACAAACATCGCAAGACTGCACAAAAGTACGCACGTCCCGAGACAGGGAAGGCCACCAGAAGGACCTAGCCACCAAATCTCTGGTACCAAAAATTCCCGGATGACCTGCCAACGCAGAAGAATGAACCTCCAAGATGACTCTATTGGTCCACTCATCCGGCACAAACAATCTACCAGGCGGACAACGATCAGGCCGATCCGCCTGAAACTCTTGTAAAGCACGTCGCAGGTCTGGGAAGACAGCAGACAATATCACCCCATCCTTAAGTATACCCGTAGGTTTAGAATCACCAGGGGAATCAGGTTCAAAACTCCTAGAAAGGGCATCCGCCTTCACATTCTTAGTACCTGGCAGATACGAAACCACAAAATTAAACCGGGAGAAAAACAACGACCAGCGCGCCTGTCTAGGATTCAGACGTCTGGCCGACTCAAGATAAATCAAATTTTTGTGATCAGTCAAGACCACCACCTGATGTTTAGCACCCTCAAGCCAATGACGCCACTCCTCGAATGCCCACTTCATCGCCAAAAGCTCCCGATTACCGACGTCATAATTTCGCTCGGCGGGCGAAAATTTTCGAGAAAAGAACGCACAAGGTCTCATCACTGAACAATCTGAACTTTTCTGCGACAAAACCACCCCCGCTCCGATCTCGGAAGCATCAACTTCCACTTGAAAAGGAAGAGAAACATCAGGCTGGCACAACACCGGAGCAGAAGAAAAACGGCGCTTAAGCTCCCGAAAGGCCTCCACAGCAGCAGGAGACCAATCTGCAACATCAGCACCCTTTTTAGTCAAATCAGTCAAAGGCCTGACAACGCTAGAAAAACCAGTTATGAATCGACTATAAAAGTTAGCAAAGCCCAAAAATTTCTGAAGGCCCTTAAGAGAAGTCGGTTGCGTCCAGTCACAAATAGCCCGAACCTTCACAGGATCCATCTCAATAGAAGAGGGGGAAAAAATGTACCCCAAAAAAGAAATCTTCTGAACCCCAAAAACACACTTTGAACCTTTAACAAACAGAGAATTGGTCCGCAAAACCTGAAAAACCCTCCTAACTTGTTGAACATGAGATTCCCAGTCATCCGAAAAAATCAAGATATCGTCCAAATACACAATCATAAATTTATCCAGATATTCACGGAAAATATTGTGCATAAAAGACTGAAAGACCGAAGGGGCATTTGACAGACCAAAAGGCATCACCAAATACTCAAAATGGCCCTCGGGCGTATTAAATGCAGTTTTCCACTCATCCCCCTGCTTAATTCGCACCAAATTATACGCACCGCGAAGATCAATCTTAGAGAACCACTTCGCCCCCTCAATGCGAGCAAATAAATCTGTCAGCAATGGCAAAGAATACTGATACTTGACTGTGATCTTATTCAAGAGTCTATAATCAATACAAGGTCTCAAAGAACCATCGCTTTTAGCTACGAAAAAGAACCCCGCTCCAAGAGGAGACGAAGAAGGACGAATATGTCCCTTTTCCAAGGACTCCCTAATATACTCTCGCATGGCAGCATGTTCAGGTACAGACAGATTGAATAGACGACCCTTAGGAAATTTACTGCCAGGGATCAAATCTATGGCGCAATCGCAATCTCTGTGAGGAGGAAGAGAATTAAGAGTAGATTCCTCAAAAACCTCACGATAATCAGACAAAAACTCAGGAATTTCAGAGGGAATAGATGAAGCAATGGAGACCAAAGATGTGTCCCCATGATTTCCCTTGTACAAAGATGCCGTGTGCACTACTGGAGAGGATGGTGCTAAGGTTAGGTTCCCACACCTTATTGAACTATAATTGAAAAGAACCTAGCACTCAACTTGTTGCTTAGAGTGAGTTTTATTGTGGTAGTACTCAATAAACGTTTCGGTCCTACATATGGACCTTCGTCAGTAACTACATGTGAAAAAACAACAGAAGTGAACACCATAACAACAGAAAAATAAAAATAATAATAATAATACAAATGAAGTATATACATGGGTATTGGAAGGAAAAATACAGCATAAATACATAATATCTGGTCGATTGTATGCGAGAAATATATGCCGGGTAGAACTCAAAAGGATCTAGGCGAAAACGTTCCACTGTGACTAAGGCGAAAGCGAACCACCCAGACAGCAAAGTGAGAAGTGGAATACGTACCGTACTAGAAAATAGAGAAGGGACCACAGGGTCAAACGGCTCTAAGGAGCAGCGTCTGTGGGTGTATAAAAGCCCCTTATATATATAAGACTCCTTTCGGATAGTAAATGCATAGTGCGAGGGAATATACAAAAAGTTATACCTGGTATGTGAGCCAAATAGGAGCGGTACTGTGGATGTAAAATAATGGGGAGAAGGAATTACAGAGCCGTGGAGGAACAACAAAGTAAGTTATACGCTGGTGCGGATGTTACCTGTGGAGACCGTACAGGGAAGTGCTGTGGCAGACGCGGATTCCACCGCTGGTCTGTCGGAGTGTGATAATGCCGCCGTGAAGAAGGGAAGGGGCGGGACAGGAGATGCCCGAGAGCCAATCGGCGGCCGGGTCAAAGACCGGAAGTGACGTAGTGTGCGGTCGGCCGCAACATGCAATTATGTATGAAGCTGGAGAGTCTAGTGAGCGGAAGTAGCGTCACGTTACTATGGAGACTGACCGATGCTGGATTGTAGTCGGTGCACACAGTTAGTAGTAAAGAAACTAAGCACATGAATATGGAAATAATGCGTAGATTGCGGGACCAGGTGACTTAAAGCTGGGGTGCCCAAAGCGAGATTTCTTATTAGGTGGACGGATTCCTGGTGTTGGTGCTCCTATGTCCTAGCATTTTGCTCTGTGACACGATAAGCAGGAGTGTGACATACGAGTGGAGTGAACGAAATTTCAGTACAGGCGACTCTAATGAAAAGGAAAAGGAGAATTAGCTCACAGTATAAAATACATGCGGTATTCGGGTATTTGAGCAATAACATTAAAGGAGTCCATGATAACCTGTGGAAGGAATTACATAATGCCACAATATTGGGGTAACCGACCAATAACATAAGTAATTAATTTCAGAGAAAAGAGGCTAGATCATAGTCTCTGTTGAGCCCCCGGGGGTGGAGGGTCTCCAGTGTATGAATCCAAAAAGCCTCCCTTCGCTTTAAACGGGCCACCCGGTCACCACCCCGTCGAATGGGGGGGATATGTTCTATCACCTGAAATTGTAGCTGTGAGACTTTATGGCCCTGATTGTGAAAATGGAGGGGAATAGGTAGTAATAGGTTCTCTCGGCGTATTGTGGATTTGTGTTTAGAGACTCGATCTCGTATAGGTTGTGTGGTTTCCCCTATGTATAGGAGTCCGCAAGGGCATTTGATTAGGTATATAACCCACGAGGAAGCACATGTGAAGAACTCAGGAATACGAAATGACTTGCCGGACCGGGGGTGGTGAAAAGAAGAGCCTTTGAGGACGTTATGACATTGGGCACAATTGAGGCATGGAAAAGTCCCTGTCCGTGGGCTTTGTAAAAAGCGTTGGCGGGGAACTGAAACGCCTGATCCCAGGTCAGCCCGAACTAGTGAATCTTTGAGGTTGGGTGGACGTTTAAAACAGGGAAGGAAGGGATTCTGGAATTCAGGTATTTTGGGGTATCCCTTGGATAACAGGTGCCAGTGTCGGCGAATGGACCTATGTAAGATGTATGTGCATGGATGATATGAATGAACAAACGGAATTCGGTGAGAGGCTCTGTTAGATCGTGGAGAAGGAGGAGCAGCAGCTTTTTCTAGTATAGATGATGGATAACCCCGTTGAGTAAATTTGGAGGCCATTTCTTGGAGGCGGACTGGTCTAAGGTCAGTGTTTGACACAATTTTGGAGACCCGATGAAATTGTGATTTGGGTACTGAGTTTTTAGTGGCCGGGGGATGAAAGCTTGTGAAATGCAGCAAGCTGTTGCGATCCGTGCTCTTTACATAGAGGTCAGTCTCTAATGAGCCATCCGGTTGGAGAATGACAAGGGTGTCAAGAAAATTAATCTGTGTCGTACTATGAGACATGGTGAACGAGATTCCAGGCCAGGCTATGTTAAGCCAATCGAAGAATACCGTGAGGGCTTCCAATGAGCCCCCCCATATGCAAAAGACATCGTCTATATAACGTTTCCACGTGATGACGTTGTCATGAAAGAGAGAGTGAGGGTATATCAGACTCTCCTCAAAGTCAGCCATGTAGCAGTTAGCATACGGGGGTGCTACATTGGAGCCCATCGCGGTGCCGCGGATCTGTAAATAAAAGTCGTCCTGAAAGAGAAAATAATTCCGAGTGAGAATGATGGTTAATAGTTCAATGCATAGATGAATCTGGTTGAGTGAAAGGCCGGAATGGGTCAGGAGTTTGTGGACTGAATTGATACCCTCTATATGGGGGATGGATGTATACAGGTCCTTTACATCCATGGTTACAAGTATAGAGTGTGAGGGAATAGGACTTATATCTTTCAGGATACCAAGAAAAGAGCCTGTGTCCAGAATAAAGGATCTAGATGACTTGATCATAGGGGTGAGGATCTTTTCTAAGTAAATGGCCAACGGGGAGAGGATAGAGTCGGTGGATGCGACTATGGGCCTGCCTGGGGGTTTCTCCAAGTTTTTGTGGATCTTTGGAATAGTGTAAAACACTGGAGTGATGGGATGAGATTTGGTGAGGAAGTCTCGTGTTTTGTGATCTAGGACACCTAACTCGGTGTATTTTATAAGTGTGTCCGAGATGATTTGCCGAGTCGCTGGTAAGGGATCCCGTTGTAACAATGTATAGACCATGGAGTTACCGAGTTGGCGTTTTATTTCTTGAAGGTAATCAGCTCTGTTCATTATTACGAGGGCGCCACCTTTGTCTGCAGGTTTGAAGATAAGATTGTTGTCATTCTGTAAGTTCCGAAGGGCCTGTCGCTCTGTGGAGGAGAGATTCGGGGGAAAGAAAAGTTTACCCTTTCTGATGTCCTCACATAGTGAGTTAAATGATTCTTTAACGAAGCCTATAAAGGACTCCATGGCGTGTGAGCCTTGTGGTGGTCTGAAATAACTCTTAGTGTGGAGGCCTAAGCTTCGTGCCGAGAGGGGACCATCTGGTGAGGTTATTGTAGGTTCAGTGGAGAGTGGTGCAGGGGAGGTGGAAAAAAAGGCCTTCAATCTCAGGGATCTAAAGAATCTTTGAAGATCCATTTCTAAGTCAAATGTATGACATTGGTATGAGGGACAAAATGAGAGGCCCTTCTGTAGGACCCTGTATTCTGCAACACCCAATAGTCTGTCGGAAATGTTAATTACCAACGGGTTAGTACATTCCCCACCTGAGATCTCGTGATCCTCCCTTGGACCGAATCTCCTCCTCCGTCCATGGCCGCGCCTCGTGGCCTTCTTCTGGGGAAGCGGTGTCGTTGGCCTAAAAAACGTGGTGGGAGAGTAGCAGTGGTGCCCAACTCTTGTTCTGAGCCTGACGTCGAATAGTCGGGGGAGGTACGTGGAGCCTGGCGAGATGGATTTCGACGACCGGAGAAGGAGTCCTGCCATCTGTATACCTGTTGGCGCTCGTAGTCCTCCGTATCCCTGTTGAACTTGCTGCGTTTTCTATCCTGTGTTTCCCGTCGGTGTTTGTCAATGTTCTTGGTTATTTGGTCCTTGAGGGTGATGAGTTCTTCGAGAGATCCGGATGTCGACAGTTGAGCCTCGATGGTTTTGATGGTCTCGGAGCTGGCAGTGATCGCCTTCTGTAGGTGCTCGATCGTCAGGGTAATGATATCAAAAGAACACTTGTTAAGTATTTGTTCGTACTTAATACAATATTCAGGAGAGTCCCGAAAGAGTGTGGGACGTAGTGAGACTCGTAGACCCCTAGGGATCCGTTGTGCTCGAAGATATTCAGAGAGTGTGGCACAGTGGAGTTCAAGGTTGGTAAAGTGACGAAGCTCCCGTTCTAGATCTCTCCCTCTCGCTTCTTTAGGGGGGATTTTCAGAAAATCACAACTAAAAGTGGAACGTGCCAGGATACTAGAGGTCTCCTCAGCATTATAGGAGAATGTGGACATGACCCGTCAGTGTGCACCACGTAAGGGTAACGTTAATTGTACAAAGATGCCGTGTGCACTACTGGAGAGGATGGTGCTAAGGTTAGGTTCCCACACCTTATTGAACTATAATTGAAAAGAACCTAGCACTCAACTTGTTGCTTAGAGTGAGTATTATTGTGGTAGTACTCAATAAACGTTTCGGTCCTACATATGGACCTTCGTCAGTAACTACATGTGAAAAAACAACAGAAGTGAACACCATAACAACAGAAAAATAAAAATAATAATAATAATACAAATGAAGTATATACATGGGTATTGGAAGGAAAAATACAGCATAAATACATAATATCTGGTCGATTGTATGCGAGAAATATATGCCGGGTAGAACTCAAAAGGATTTAGGCGAAAACGTTCCACTGTGACTAAGGCGAAAGCGAACCACCCAGACAGCAAAGTGAGAAGTGGAATACGTACCGTACTAGAAAATAGAGAAGGGACCACAGGGTCAAACGGCTCTAAGGAGCAGCGTCTGTGGGTGTATAAAAGCCCCTTATATATATAAGACTCCTTTCGGATAGTAAATGCATAGTGCGAGGGAATATACAAAAAGTTATACCTGGTATGTGAGCCAAATAGGAGCGGTACTGTGGATGTAAAATAATGGGGAGAAGGAATTACAGAGCCGTGGAGGAACAACAAAGTAAGTTATACGCTGGTGCGGATGTTACCTGTGGAGACCGTACAGGGAAGTGCTGTGGCAGACGCGGATTCCACCGCTGGTCTGTCGGAGTGTGATAATGCCGCCGTGAAGAAGGGAAGGGGCGGGACAGGAGATGCCCGAGAGCCAATCGGCGGCCGGGTCAAAGACCGGAAGTGACGTAGTGTGCGGTCGGCCGCAACATGCAATTATGTATGAAGCTGGAGAGTCTAGTGAGCGGAAGTAGCGTCACGTTACTATGGAGACTGACCGATGCTGGATTGTAGTCGGTGCACACAGTTAGTAGTAAAGAAACTAAGCACATGAATATGGAAATAATGCGTAGACTGCGGGACCAGGTGACTTAAAGCTGGGGTGCCCAAAGCGAGATTTCTTAGTAGGTGGACGGATTCCTGGTGTTGGTGCTCCTATGTCCTAGCATTTTGCTCTGTGACACGATAAGCAGGAGTGTGACATACGAGTGGAGTGAACGAAATTTCAGTACAGGCGACTCTAATGAAAAGGAAAAGGAGAATTAGCTCACAGTATAAAATACATGCGGTATTCGGGTATTTGAGCAATAACATTAAAGGAGTCCATGATAACCTGTGGAAGGAATTACATAATGCCACAATATTGGGGTAACCGACCAATAACATAAGTAATTAATTTCAGAGAAAAGAGGCTAGATCATAGTCTCTGTTGAGCCCCCGGGGGTGGAGGGTCTCCAGTGTATGAATCCAAAAAGCCTCCCTTCGCTTTAAACGGGCCACCCGGTCACCACCCCGTCGAATGGGGGGGATATGTTCTATCACCTGAAATTGTAGCTGTGAGACTTTATGGCCCTGATTGTGAAAATGGAGGGGAATAGGTAGTAATAGGTTCTCTCGGCGTATTGTGGATTTGTGTTTAGAGACTCGATCTCGTATAGGTTGTGTGGTTTCCCCTATGTATAGGAGTCCGCAAGGGCATTTGATTAGGTATATAACCCACGAGGAAGCACATGTGAAGAACTCAGGAATACGAAATGACTTGCCGGACCGGGGGTGGTGAAAGGAAGAGCCTTTGAGGACGTTATGACATTGGGCACAATTGAGGCATGGAAAAGTCCCTGTCCGTGGGCTTTGTAAAAAGCGTTGGCGGGGAACTGAAACGCCTGATCCCAGGTCAGCCCGAACTAGTGAATCTTTGAGGTTGGGTGGACGTTTAAAACAGGGAAGGAAGGGATTCTGGAATTCAGGTATTTTGGGGTATCCCTTGGATAACAGGTGCCAGTGTCGGCGAATGGACCTATGTAAGATGTATGTGCATGGATGATATGAATGAACAAACGGAATTCGGTGAGAGGCTCTGTTAGATCGTGGAGAAGGAGGAGCAGCAGCTTTTTCTAGTATAGATGATGGATAACCCCGTTGAGTAAATTTGGAGGCCATTTCTTGGAGGCGGACTGGTCTAAGGTCAGTGTTTGACACAATTTTGGAGACCCGATGAAATTGTGATTTGGGTACTGAGTTTTTAGTGGCCGGGGGATGAAAGCTTGTGAAATGCAGCAAGCTGTTGCGATCCGTGCTCTTTACATAGAGGTCAGTCTCTAATGAGCCATCCGGTTGGAGAATGACAAGGGTGTCAAGAAAATTAATCTGTGTCGTACTATGAGACATGGTGAACGAGATTCCAGGCCAGGCTATGTTAAGCCAATCGAAGAATACCGTGAGGGCTTCCAATGAGCCCCCCCATATGCAAAAGACATCGTCTATATAACGTTTCCACGTGATGACGTTGTCATGAAAGAGAGAGTGAGGGTATATCAGACTCTCCTCAAAGTCAGCCATGTAGCAGTTAGCATACGGGGGTGCTACATTGGAGCCCATCGCGGTGCCGCGGATCTGTAAATAAAAGTCGTCCTGAAAGAGAAAATAATTCCGAGTGAGAATGATGGTTAATAGTTCAATGCATAGATGAATCTGGTTGAGTGAAAGGCCGGAATGGGTCAGGAGTTTGTGGACTGAATTGATACCCTCTATATGGGGGATGGATGTATACAGGTCCTTTACATCCATGGTTACAAGTATAGAGTGTGAGGGAATAGGACTTATATCTTTCAGGATACCAAGAAAAGAGCCTGTGTCCAGAATAAAGGATCTAGATGACTTGATCATAGGGGTGAGGATCTTTTCTAAGTAAATGGCCAACGGGGAGAGGATAGAGTCGGTGGATGCGACTATGGGCCTGCCTGGGGGTTTCTCCAAGTTTTTGTGGATCTTTGGAATAGTGTAAAACACTGGAGTGATGGGATGAGATTTGGTGAGGAAGTCTCGTGTTTTGTGATCTAGGACACCTAACTCGGTGTATTTTATAAGTGTGTCCGAGATGATTTGCCGAGTCGCTGGTAAGGGATCCCGTTGTAACAATGTATAGACCATGGAATTACCGAGTTGGCGTTTTATTTCTTGAAGGTAATCAGCTCTGTTCATTATTACGAGGGCGCACCCTTTGTCTGCAGGTTTGAAGATAAGATTGTTGTCATTCTGTAAGTTCCGAAGGGCCTGTCGCTCTGTGGAGGAGAGATTCGGGGGAAAGAAAAGTTTACCCTTTCTGATGTCCTCACATAGTGAGTTAAATGATTCTTTAACGAAGCCTATAAAGGACTCCATGGCGTGTGAGCCTTGTGGTGGTCTGAAATAACTCTTAGTGTGGAGGCCTAAGCTTCGTGCCGAGAGGGGACCATCTGGTGAGGTTATTGTAGGTTCAGTGGAGAGTGGTGCAGGGGAGGTGGAAAAAAAGGCCTTCAATCTCAGGGATCTAAAGAATCTTTGAAGATCCATTTCTAAGTCAAATGTATGACATTGGTATGAGGGACAAAATGAGAGGCCCTTCTGTAGGACCCTGTATTCTGCAACACCCAATAGTCTGTCGGAAATGTTAATTACCAACGGGTTAGTACATTCCCCACCTGAGATCTCGTGATCCTCCCTTGGACCGAATCTCCTCCTCCGTCCATGGCCGCGCCTCGTGGCCTTCTTCTGGGGAAGCGGTGTCGTTGGCCTAAAAAACGTGGTGGGAGAGTAGCAGTGGTGCCCAACTCTTGTTCTGAGCCTGACGTCGAATAGTCGGGGGAGGTACGTGGAGCCTGGCGAGATGGATTTCGACGACCGGAGAAGGAGTCCTGCCATCTGTATACCTGTTGGCGCTCGTAGTCCTCCGTATCCCTGTTGAACTTGCTGCGTTTTCTATCCTGTGTTTCCCGTCGGTGTTTGTCAATGTTCTTGGTTATTTGGTCCTTGAGGGTGGTGAGTTCTTCGAGAGATCCGGATGTCGACAGTTGAGCCTCGATGGTTTTGATGGTCTCGGAGCTGGCAGTGATCGCCTTCTGTAGGTGCTCGATCGTCAGGGTAATGATATCAAAAGAACACTTGTTAAGTATTTGTTCGTACTTAATACAATATTCAGGAGAGTCCCGAAAGAGTGTGGGACGTAGTGAGACTCGTAGACCCCTAGGGATCCGTTGTGCTCGAAGATATTCAGAGAGTGTGGCACAGTGGAGTTCAAGGTTGGTAAAGTGACGAAGCTCCCGTTCTAGATCTCTCCCTCTCGCTTCTTTAGGGGGGATTTTCAGAAAATCACAACTAAAAGTGGAACGTGCCAGGATACTAGAGGTCTCCTCAGCATTATAGGAGAATGTGGACATGACCCGTCAGTGTGCACCACGTAAGGGTAACGTTAATTGTACAAAGATGCCGTGTGCACTACTGGAGAGGATGGTGCTAAGGTTAGGTTCCCACACCTTATTGAACTATAATTGAAAAGAACCTAGCACTCAACTTGTTGCTTAGAGTGAGTATTATTGTGGTAGTACTCAATAAACGTTTCGGTCCTACATATGGACCTTCGTCAGTAACTACATGTGAAAAAACAACAGAAGTGAACACCATAACAACAGAAAAATAAAAATAATAATAATAATACAAATGAAGTATATACATGGGTATTGGAAGGAAAAATACAGCATAAATACATAATATCTGGTCGATTGTATGCGAGAAATATATGCCGGGTAGAACTCAAAAGGATCTAGGCGAAAACGTTCCACTGTGACTAAGGCGAAAGCGAACCACCCAGACAGCAAAGTGAGAAGTGGAATACGTACCGTACTAGAAAATAGAGAAGGGACCACAGGGTCAAACAGCTCTAAGGAGCAGCGTCTGTGGGTGTATAAAAGCCCCTTATATATATAAGACTCCTTTCGGATAGTAAATGCATAGTGCGAGGGAATATACAAAAAGTTATACCTGGTATGTGAGCCAAATAGGAGCGGTACTGTGGATGTAAAATAATGGGGAGAAGGAATTACAGAGCCGTGGAGGAACAACAAAGTAAGTTATACGCTGGTGCGGATGTTACCTGTGGAGACTGTACAGGGAAGTGCTGTGGCAGACGCGGATTCCACCGCTGGTCTGTCGGAGTGTGATAATGCCGCCGTGAAGAAGGGAAGGGGCGGGACAGGAGATGCCCGAGAGCCAATCGGCGGCCGGGTCAAAGACCGGAAGTGACGTAGTGTGCGGTCGGCCGCAACATGCAATTATGTATGAAGCTGGAGAGTCTAGTGAGCGGAAGTAGCGTCACGTTACTATGGAGACTGACCGATGCTGGATTGTAGTCGGTGCACACAGTTAGTAGTAAAGAAACTAAGCACATGAATATGGAAATAATGCGTAGATTGCGGGACCAGGTGACTTAAAGCTGGGGTGCCCAAAGCGAGATTTCTTAGTAGGTGGACGGATTCCTGGTGTTGGTGCTCCTATGTCCTAGCATTTTGCTCTGTGACACGATAAGCAGGAGTGTGACATACGAGTGGAGTGAACGAAATTTCAGTACAGGCGACTCTAATGAAAAGGAAAAGGAGAATTAGCTCACAGTATAAAATACATGCGGTATTCGGGTATTTGAGCAATAACATTAAAGGAGTCCATGATAACCTGTGGAAGGAATTACATAATGCCACAATATTGGGGTAACCGACCAATAACATAAGTAATTAATTTCAGAGAAAAGAGGCTAGATCATAGTCTCTGTTGAGCCCCCGGGGGTGGAGGGTCTCCAGTGTATGAATCCAAAAAGCCTCCCTTCGCTTTAAACGGGCCACCCGGTCACCACCCCGTCGAATGGGGGGGATATGTTCTATCACCTGAAATTGCCGATTGGCTCTCGGGCATCTCCTGTCCCGCCCCTTCCCTTCTTCACGGCGGCATTATCACACTCCGACAGACCAGCGGTGGAATCCGCGTCTGCCACAGCACTTCCCTGTACAGTCTCCACAGGTAACATCCGCACCAGCGTATAACTTACTTTGTTGTTCCTCCACGGCTCTGTAATTCCTTCTCCCCATTATTTTACATCCACAGTACCGCTCCTATTTGGCTCACATACCAGGTATAACTTTTTGTATATTCCCTCGCACTATGCATTTACTATCCGAAAGGAGTCTTATATACATAAGGGGCTTTTATACACCCACAGACGCTGCTCCTTAGAGCCGTTTGACCCTGTGGTCCCTTCTCTATTTTCTAGTACGGTACGTATTCCACTTCTCACTTTGCTGTCTGGGTGGTTCGCTTTCGCCTTAGTCACAGTGGAACGTTTTCGCCTAGATCCTTTTGAGTTCTATTATTATTATTTTTATTTTTCTGTTGTTATGGTGTTCACTTCTGTTGTTTTTTCACATGTAGTTACTGACGAAGGTCCATATGTAGGACCGAAACGTTTATTGAGTACTACCACAATAAAACTCACTCTAAGCAACAAGTTGAGTGCTAGGTTCTTTCCCATGATTTCCCTGACATCCCCAGCTTAGTACAGACATTGTTTTCCAGTCAAGGACTGGGTTATGAGTTTGCAACCA
Source organism: Ranitomeya variabilis (assembly GCF_051348905.1). Lineage (NCBI taxonomy): Eukaryota > Metazoa > Chordata > Amphibia > Anura > Dendrobatidae > Ranitomeya > Ranitomeya variabilis. The sequence goes on from NC_135232.1 coordinate 521,553,716, forward strand.
TGGCAATCCCAGCACCAACACATCATGTAAATTATACAGTACAAGGAAGCGAATCACCTCTTGATGGTCTGGAGTCATACGCATAGTCACTTGTGTCCAGTATTGTGGTTTGTTACTAGCCAATGGTGTAGAGTCAATACCCTTTAAAGGTATAGGAACTTCCAGAGGCTCTAGATCAAACCCACAGCGCCTGGCAAAGGACCAATCCATAAGACTCAAAGCGGCGCCAGAATCCACATACGCATCCGCAACAATAGAAGATAACGAACAAATTAGAGTTACAGACAAAATAAACTTGGACTGCAAAGTGCCAATAGCAGAGGATTTATCAACTTTCTTTGTTCGTTTAGAGCATGCTGATATAACATGAGTAGAATTTCCACAATAGAAGCACAAATGATTTTTGCGCCTATAAATCTGTCGTTCGCTTCTGGACAGAAAGCTATCACATTGCATACTCTGTGGTGCCTCTTCAGAAGACACCGCCAACTGGTGCACAGGTTTGCGTTCCCGTAAACGCCGATCAATCTGAATTGCCATTGTCATGGACTCATTCAGACCTGTAGGCGCAGGAAACCCCACCATGACGTCTTTTACAGCATCAGAGAGACCTTCTCTGAAAATTGCCGCCAGAGCGCACTCATTCCACTGAGTAAGCACAGACCATTTTCGAAATTTTTGGCAATATATTTCAGCTTCATCTTGCCCCTGAGAGAGGGCTATTAGGGCTTTCTCAGCCTGAATCTCCAAATTTGGTTCCTCATAAAGCAACCCCAAAGCCAGAAAAAACGCATCCACATTGAGCAACGCAGGATCCCCTGGTGCCAATGAAAATGCCCAATTCTGGGGGTCACCCCGCAGTAAAGAAATAACAATTTTTACTTGCTGGGCAGGATCTCCAGCAGAATGAGATCTCAGCGAAAGAAACAATTTACAATTGTATTTAAAATTTAGAAAACAAGATCGATCTCCAGAAAAAAACTCCGGTATAGGAATTTTAGGTTCAGACCGAGGAGCATGTAACAAAAAATCTTGTATATTCTGAACTTTAGAGGCAAGATTATTCAAATTGGTAGCCAGACTCTGGAGATCCATATTTCAACAGATAAAGTCTGAGCCATTCAGGGGTTAAGAGGAGAGGAAAACAGGAGACTGCAATTAGAGCTGGAGTGCAACTTCAGAGGAAGGAAAAAAAAAAAAAAAAGGTTTCACACAGTTCCTTTTCTCTCCTGCTTCAGCCTATAGATTAAACATTTGGGCTGGCCATACTGTTAAGGTTTCCAATGGCAAGGAAACATCAGAAGCATAGAATAAACGGACAAGCTCTCGGGTGATGGAAACTAGAGCTAACCGCGATGCTAAACCTACACACCACACTAGAAGTAGCCAGGGGGCATTCCTGCGTTGTCTCTAGATGCCGCGCGCCAGCCGGAGAACTAACTACCCCTGATAGAAGAAAACACAGTCCTGGCTTGCCTCCAGAGAATGTCCCCACAGGAGATAGCAGCCGCCCACATATAATAACGGTGAGAGCAGATGAAAAGACACACGTAGTATGAAAGCAGATTTAGCACAGAGAGGCCTGCTAACTAAATAGCAGAAAGATACAACAGAGGACTTCGCGGTCAGCTGCAAAACCCTTCAAAACACCATCCTGAAATTACCTTAACTCATGTGACAACTCATGCCACTGGAGTAGTAATTTCAGCCCAACAAGAGCTTCCAGCTGCAGAGATTCACATAAGTGCAAACTGGACAAAACATACAAAAATAGACTTAAGGACTAAAGTGTCCAACTTAGCTGAGCAGAAAACTGGGAGCAGGAACATGCAACAGAATCACTCTGGATACATTGATGGCCAGCATTAGAATGACTGAGGAGCAAGGTTAAATAGGATACTCCCACATCCTGATAGGAACAGGTGAACTGAGAAGGCAAAGCTTGCAGGACACCAGTACCACAAGAGACCACCGGGGGAGCCCACGAACCGAATCACAACAATCCCCCTAATGCATCTGCTGATGCAAAGTTTGACGCACATAAAGGAGCAGGTGTCTGCAGCTGAGGAAGAGGAAAGCCTTGATGACAGTCAGCCATTGTCTGGTCAGGGCCGTGTAGAGGACGCGGTAGCGGGCGAAGAGGAGGAGGAGGATGAGGAGGATGATGGGGATGAGTACTTTTTTAATGAGGAAGCTTCTCCTGGGCCAACAGAAATTAGTGGCGTTGCAAGGCCGGGTTCTGTTTTTTTAAGGGAGACAAGTGACGTAGATTTGCCTGTAACTGCCCCTCAAACCAGCACAACCGCAGATTTGACAACTGGAACTTTGGCCCACATGGCGGATTATGCCTTACGTATCCTCAAAAGGGACCCACGCATTATTAAAATGATGAGCGATGACGATTACTGGTTCTCCTGCATCCTTGACCCTCGCTATAAAGGCAAATTGCAAAATATTATGCCACATGAGAACCTCGAACAAATATTAGCAACCAAACAAGCTACTCTTGTAGACCGTTTGATTCAGGCATTCCCAGCACACAGCGCCGGTGATGGTTCTCACACAAGCTGCAGGGGGCTACAGGGCAGAGGTGTTAGAGGTGCACAGATCAGAAGTGGCGTTGGACAGAGGGGTTTTCTGACCAGGTAGTGGAGTGATTTCGCAATGACCGCAGACAGGACAGGTACTGCAGCATCTATTCAAAGTGACAGGAGACAACATTTGTCCAGTATGGTTACTAACTATTTTTCATCCCTTATCGATGTTCTCCCTCAACCGTCATTCCCATTTGATTACTGGGCATCCAAATTAGACACCTGGCCTGAATTGGCAGAATATGCATTGCAGGAGCTTGCTTGCCCAGCAGCTAGTGTGCTATCAGAAAGAGTATTCAGTGCTGCTGGTTCAATATTAACCGAAAAAAGGACTCATCTGGCTACCCAAAATGTGGATGATCTCAACTTCATTAAAATGAACCACTCCTGGATTTCAAATTTTTTTGCCCCACCTTTCCCGGCTGACACCTAGCTTTCCTATAAAAAGGTCTTGCTTGTGGACTGGTCTTACTGAGTGTTCCAATCTCTTAATTTGCAGCAGCTGTTTGTCCAGCATACTACATGTTTACACCTCCCTCAATGGGAAAATTCCCCCCATGGGGCCGTGGTCTCGCCACTTGGCGCAAGCACCCGTTACAGTGCTGTTTGTCTGAAGAGGTGTGTGTGCCCGCTTTTGGTCGACGGCACTGCCACTGGGTCCCTCATAGTACAATGAAGTGTATCTGGTGGTGGTGGTGCGCACCCAACGTCAGACACACCGTTGTAACATGAGGGGCCCTGGGACGGTACCGCCGGCCACAAGAGAGTTCCCCCCCCAGCTCAAACTGTGCTCTACCACGTGCAAAATTATCTCGCACAGCTCCACCAATGTTTAGTCTATGCGCTGACATCATTTAATACCTGGCACTGACAATACCAATTTGTTGACATCTATGATGCTAGTTAAAGTAGTCTGGGTCAGTGTCCTATATTGACACCACTAAATACTTACTGCCAAATTACTTTGTCAGAAACTCAGCAGATGAGCCCACCCCTGTACCTAAGTATGCCACACCTTTTTTTTTTGTTGTTTTGCGAGACATTAACATCTATTTATTTTTTGTGAGTACTAACTGTGTCAGACACTCCTTGCAATCCTCCTCCGCTGACCACAATGCTGCCTGTGTATCCATGTAACCGATTTAAAACTGCCTTGAGCCTATTTGTTATTTTAGGCCTTCGTTAGCCTGTCTGCGGTCCCTCCTTGCAATACTCCTCCACTGACCACAATGCAGCCTGTGTATCCATGTAACCGATTTAAAACTGCCTTGAGCCTATTTTTTGTTATTTTAGGCCTTCATTAGCCTGTCTGCGGGCCTTCATTAGCCTGTCTGCGGTCCCTCCTTGCAATACTCCTCCACTGACCTCAATGCTGCCTGTGTATCCATGTAACCTATTTAAAACTTCCATGAGCCTATTTTTTGTTATTTTAGGCCTTCATTAGCCTGTCTGCGGGCCTTCATTAGCCTGTCTGCGGTCCCTCCTTGCAATACTCCTCCACTGACCACAATGCTGCCTGTGTATCCATGTAACCGATTTTAAACTGCCTTGAGCCTATTTTTATTTATTTTAGGCCTTCGTTAGCCTGTCTGCGGTCCCTCCTTGCAATACTCCTCCACTGACCACAATGCTGCCTGTGTATCCATGTAACCGATTTAAAACTGCATTGAGCCTATTTTTTGTTATTTTAGGCCTTCGTTAGCCTGTCTGCGGTCCCTCCTTGCAATACTCCTCCACTGACCACAATGCTGCCTGTGTATCCATGTAACCGATTTAAAACTGCCTTGAGCCTATTTTTTGTTATTTTAGGCCTTCGTTAGCCTGTCTGCGGTCCCTCCTTGCAATACTCCTCCACTGACCACAATGCTGCCTGTGTATCCATGTAACCGATTTAAAACTGCCTTGAGCCTATTTTTTGTTATTTTAGGCCTTCGTTAGCCTGTCTGCAGTCCCTCCTTGCAATCCTCCTCCGCTGACCACACCAATGCTGCCCGTGTACCCCTGGAACCTATTTAAAAGTTCATAGAGCCTATTTATATATTTTATTTAATAATAATAAAGCCATGATGGACTACGCTGTACCACGCTACAAGCTAACCAGTCGACACTTCTTTTGCAAGAAAAGCCATCCCAACCCTCCACCAGCATGTAAAAGACCGCATTGTCCATGCACTCTGGCAATCTGTGAGTACAAAGGTGCACCTGACAACAGACGCATGGACCTGTAGGTATGGCCACGGAAGGTTACGTGTCCATTACGGCGCAATGGGTTAATGTGGTGGATGCATGGTCCACAGGGGACAGCCTACTAAGTCTGTCTGCAGTCCCTAATTCAAATTGTCCTCCACTGTCTAAATCTGAGCGTTAACCTTCTGGCTCTCATTAAGTGCTTTTTTAAAAAAAGAATTGGTGTTTGGGGCCTAATACCTCTGTTTGCCGCTCACTGTTGTTTGTCCTCAACTGTATAAAGCTGAGCTTCAACCTTCTGGCTTTCGGCCTATAGTATCAGATATTAAACAGCATTTGGCCTTCAACTTTGGTTGCGGCCTACTAACGGTGTCTGCCGCTCCCTGGTGTTTGTCCTCAACTGTATAAAGCTGAGCTTCAACCTTCTGGCTCTCATTAAGTGCTGTTTTTTTAAAAATTGGTGGTTAGGGCCTACTAACGGTGTCTGCCGCTCCCTGGTGTTGTCCTCCTCCTGAGTGTTCTCCTCCTCCTTGGTGTTCTCCTTCAGGTTGCCTTGTCTGAGCTTCAACCTTCTGGCTCTCATTAAGTGCTTTTTTAACAAAAAATTGGTGGTTAGGGCCTACTAACGGTGTCTGCCGCTCCATGGTGTTGTCCTCCACTGTATAAAGCTGAGCTTCAGTCTTTAGGCTTTTGGCCTATAGTAGCAGATATTAAACTGCATTTGGCCTACTAGTGTGGTTGGGCCCTTAAAACAGTGTCTGCTGCTCCTGGGTTTGCTACTCCACTGAACAAAGCAATGCCGCCTGTTTGGTCCTGTTACCAATTTTGAACTGCATTTAGCCTACTTTATTCTTTGGCCCTATATCTGTGTTTCCTCCTCATCCTGCCCATTGCCCAGCCACTGCTAGATGAGTCTGCTGGTACATTGACCTAGACCACTACATTCCCCTTGCACTCTACACAGCCAGAATCTGACCCTGCTGAAAGTAAGGTTCCCCTTCCCGCATGTTATACCACCTTACACAGGGACAAAGTGGAAGGTGCAGATGAAAGTGCAGGTTCCTTCATCAGGTGGGGGGGCATACTCGTTGGCGACATCACTGGCACAGGGCCCCTCAGAGTACGCAAAAGTGTCGCTGCTGGTGGGAGGCGCCCCCGCCGTGCAAACACACCACAGTACTTTGAGGGGCCCTGTGCCAGTGCCAATGCCAACGAGTGGGCCCCCCCTGCTTGCTTAGGATCACAGCACTTGCAAACTTGACATACTTACCTCTCACTGCTCCATCGCCGTGATGTAGTCCACGTTTCCTGGGCCCACTAAAACCTTGAACCAGCCCTACCCCCCACAACTTTTGCCAAATGACCCCCAATTTCCAATGCCCAACTAATATTATAAAGTTAATTAAGATTGACAAGCTTCAGAAACAAGAATGGATGTTTTTGGCATTAAAATGGGCACTGTAGGTGTTTTCCTGGCCTCCACTCACTGTCGACTATGCTTCCCCATTGACTTGCATTGGGTTTCGTGTTTCGGTCGATCCCCGACTTTTAGCGATAATCGGCCGACTGCACTCGACTCGACTCTGGACAAAGTCGTGTTTCGCAAAACCCGACTCGATCTTAAAAAAATGAAAGTCGCTCAACCCTAATGGTGACCACACGGATAGGATGAGACAGTTTTTCAATCCTAAAACCTGCTGTGCGGGCAAACTCCTCATCAATGAGATTTGTGGCTGAACCACTATCCACAAAAACAGTAATTTTCAGCTCACTGCCAGCGATAAAACCTTAGCAGGTAGCATGCATTGAGAAACCACCATGGAGGATATACATAAGCTCAGATTGATCTCCTCCACACCATCTGAGCTTAGAAGTTTTCCGCCGTTGCGTTTTTCTTAGACAGCAGAGGACAGATGTTAATAAAATGACCAATTTTACCACAGTAAAAACAGGCTCCCTGCTTACTGATCTCTGGGGCTCGACGCTTTACATGTGACACCCCTGCGATTTGCATAGGCTCCGTGGGCTCACCTGCAGCAACCTCACGTGAACCTAAACCTTCACCCACAGGCGGTGTCTCATGCTCCCCCTGACGCAGATGGCGATCAATGCGGACAACCAGACTCATAGCGGAATCTAGAGAAGCAGGAGTCTCATACATCAGAAGGGCTTTTTTAACCCTTCCAGAAACCCCATGAATAAACTGACTCCGCAATGCTGGATCATTCCATTGGGTATCGATCGCCCAGAGGCGGAATTCAGAACAGTAATCCTCTGCTACTCGCTCCCCCTGGCGAATGGAGCGTATCTTAGATTCTGCCAGAACCATTCTGTCAGGTTCATCATAGATTTTCCGAAGAGAAGAAAAAAAAATCTCCACAGAGTCAAATACAGCAGAATCAGATGGCAAAGAAAACGTCCATGCTTGGGGATCCCCGCATAACAATGACAACACCAGGCCCACACGCTGAGCCTCATTACCTGAGGAGATCGGTCGCATACGGAAATATAGTTTGCAAGCTTCACGAAAAGAAACAAATTTACTGCGTTCCCCAGCAAATTTTTCAGGCAAAGGAAATTTAGGCTCAGCAACTCTTTCTGTCACTCTAGCTTGCACATTAGATACTGCTAGTCCCTGTTGCTGTACTGCCCCCCTCAACTCCGTGACCTGTAGGGACAGCGCCTCCTACTGGCGTGTTATGGATGTCTTGGGATCCATGACAAAACACAAAAAAAAAGGAAACCCCTTTTTTTTGTTATTGGGCCGATTATAATGTCACGGGGAGACTAGGTGGATGAGAGCTAATAACCCGGGCCCCTGCAATTTCCCTCAGACTAGGGAAATGCTGACTGACCCTCTACCTGAAGTTTACACTGATGGTGTGCATGTCCATGCCTCGAACCTCACGCTGCCTCCTGTTACAACCCTAAGCTGAAAACCTCCGCCCTCCACCCAGTGAATGTAATACACCAATACCCACAGTTAGCACAGACAAGGATAAAGGAAAATATACACCATGCCGCAGTCACTCAGGAATACACTATAAATGTGCAGGGCAAAATAAACACAAATATAGGAAGGAGTAAATAAGACAAAGGAAAATACACCACCAGCAACGATTCTCCAACAACCAGCTCTCCACTCCAGACCGAGATAACAACGCAAGACAGAAGCTATAATCGGCGACGCCCAATGATCCGGAGAACTATTTAAAGGCCATGGGCATGGCCCAGCTTCCAATCCGAGGATCAGGTAAATTAACCCTGGAACAGCTGGACAAAACCTAGCCGACGCCAATGAGCAAATAGTGGTCAAAAGCGGAATTACCGCTGTCTGTCGAACGACCTGGTCTGAACAGCGTCCGACATGACAGACATCCTCCACGTTTCTTCAGACACTACCACTAGAACACCAGGGTGAACGTTATCCATGATGCAACAGCCACACTATTTTTTGGCAGGGGTGTTTATAATGCCAGTAAAAAAAAATTTTTTTTTAAATCTCACGTGTACCCCCCAGGGTAAAATGTTTGTCAGCCTATACACTCAGTGTATGGGCATTCCAAGTATAAGAAACCCACTCCTTTATAAAGGGAACAATTTTTTTATGAGGCCATCCTTCACATCTCTTTCAAGGGGCATTGGAGTGCCTCCTAATTTTTTTGCAGGCCTTGCATTCACTGCATAGGCAAACACTATGGGAGACCCACTTCCTAATAATGGGAACATTGTTTTCAGGAGGCCCACCTCTGTCTCTTCCAAGGCTTATTGGGGTGCGTGTGAATTTGGTGCAGGGCAGGCCTTGCATTCAATGCATAAGCAAACAGTATGGGAGTACCAAATGAATAATGTGAACTTGGTTTTCCTGTGGCCATCCAGTACGTGGGTTCAAAGGCTTATTGGGGTGCATGTGACTTTGGGGCAGGGCAGGCCTTGCATTCAATGCATAGGCAAACAGTATGGCAGTGCCAAATGAATAATATGAATTTGGTTTTCCTGTGGCCATCCAGTACGTGGGCTCAAAGGCTTATTGGAGTGCGTGTAACTGGTGCAGAGCAGGCCTTGCATTCAATGCATAAGCAAACAGTATGGGAGTACCAAATGAATAATGTGAACTTGGTTTTCATGTGGCCATCCAGTACGTCATTTCAAAGGCTTATTGGGGTGCCTGTAACTTTGGCAGGGCAGGCCTTGAATTCAATGCATAGGCAAACACTATGGGAGACCCACTTTCTTATAATGGGAACATTTTTTTAGAAGGCCCCCCTGAACGTCTCGTGAAAGGGGTATTGGGGTGCGTCCTAATTTTTGGCAGCTTAGCCACTCACTGCATAGGCAATAACAGTATAGGAGACCCACTGTTTAATAATAGCCCTTTAAGAATTTTAATGCCGCCTGATGCCCCTATAAAAATAGGTTTTGTGACTTTAAGAGTCCCGCCTTTATAAATGAAACAAGATGTGTCTGATGATGTGTTACACACCACATGGCCATCTAAGGTTGTTAAATGTTACAATGACATTTCCCAGTGAATGCATTTGTATTGGTTGAAAGCAATGCTTAAGTTGAAAAACGCCTCAAAAATGCTACGTGTGAACATAGCCCAAGTGGTGGAGGTACATTTTTGGGGGGCGTCTTTATTTTGCTTTACATACAAATTATTACCCTGGAAACGATGTTCCTTAACATATTTCCCAGGAAAACCCATTTTAGTTTTGTTTTTGTATATTTTAGTGTGCACTGTGATAGGGGGCGCTGCATGGTCTCCCCAGTATGCGCACGGAGGCGTATTGAGGCCGTGAGAATCCATGGCAGTTGTATGCATGGATGTGATAGTGAGACAGTGTCCGGCATTGTGGTTAATGGGAGGTATGTGTCGCAGAGGAGGTCTTCTGCGCTGAAAGTCTCCCTTGATATGGAGAGATGCTCCCTACAATGCAACCCGGACTATTTGGTCTTTGGTGCACATGAGCACTAAGATGTTGTTTAGTGAATCTGGGTCCGGGTTGCAGGTAGCTATGAGAGATGGGAGGGTCTGGCTACCCACATACCTCACCACTGGGTGAAGGTGCTCACTGTACCCCTTTATCCTATTCGGCAGTGCGGGTGTTTTGAGGACCTGCAATGATGTGAGGATCACGTGACCAGCCCATGTGATCCATACCTCACCTGTGGGAGTGATTACAGGTACATAATGTAACCGCTCATGTGACCGCTCACGCGACCAATCACAAGCCGCGACGTCATCGCAGGTAATACACTCACTGCATTCTTAGGAACGGAGGCTGCCGGTTGCACCGCTGAGGTCCAGGGTCTGTCAGAGGGGTGAGTATATCCATATTTTTTATTTTTATTCTTTATTTTTTACATGAATATGGATCCCAGGGCCTGAAGGAGAGTCTCCTCTCCTCCAGACCCTGGGAACCATATGCACCGCACACGCCTGGGAACTTATAGGAACTTCCGATTACGATTTCCGATATCACAAAAATATCGGAACTCGGTATCGGAATTCCGATACAGCAAATATCGGCCGATACCCGATATTTGCAGTATCGGAATGCTCAACACTATTAATGAATGCAAATGTAAAATAAAATATACAAACAAATATAGCAGCACTCTGTAGCGCCATAGCATGCAAATATGAATTATGAAAACTGAATACCAACGGCCTTGTTGATACTGGTAGTCAACAACTGCCCTCTTCTGCTCATAAATCCTTTCCAACATCTGCAGTGTAGAGTTCCAAGCATGGGGATGTCACACACTAGTCGGTGAGCCGGATGCTGCAAACGCTACTGAAGCGCGGCAAGGGCGGCGGAAGCTGTAGTTGACTTTCTAAAATGGGCACACAGGCAACGTACTTTTTCAAGCAGATCGGGCAGCTCCGGGTATGTTTTGAGAAACCGCTGAACCACGAAGTTAAGCACATGGGCAAGGCATGGTACGTATGTGAGCTTGCCTCGCCTCAGATCTGCCACCAGGTTCTGGCCATTGTCACACACAACCATGACTGGCTGTAGGTTCAGTGGCGTCAGCCAAAAATAATCCTACTCTTTCAGAACTGTTCACAACTCTTCAGCATTATGCGGTTTGTCACCTAAGCATATTAGCTTCAGCACAGCTTGTTGCCCCTTGGCTGAGGCAGTGCTGCAGTGCTTCCAGCTTGTGACTGATGTAGTCATTTCAGAGATGGAGGCTGAAGAGGAGGAGGAGGAGGGGGTGCAGGAGCTGTAGACTGTAGGGGCAACCCTGATTGACGAAGGGCCTGCAATCCTCGGCATCGGGAGGATGTGTTTCATCCCAAGGTCCGACTAGGTCCCGGCTTCCACTATGCTAACCCAGTGTACTGTCAGCGAGATGTACCTTCACTGCCCGCAAGCACTTGTCCACGTGTCCGTGGTTAGGTGGACTTTCCCAGTAACTGCATTGTTGAGTGCACAGCTAATGTTGTGGGACACGTGCTTGTGTAATGTGTGGACGGCACAACAGGAGAAATAGTGGTGGCTGGGGACCGAGTACCGAGGGATGGCCTCCACCATCAGGTTGCAGAAAGCTTCTGTCTCCAAGAGCCTAAGAGGCAACATTTCGAGCACAAGAAGTTGAGAAATATGTGAATGTAGTAGTGTGGCATGTGGGAAGTTGGCTGCGTATTTGTACTTGCGTTCCAAGGACTTGGGTATGGACAACTGAACGTTGTGCTGGGACAAGGACGTGTTTGCTGATGGTGCTAGTTGAGTGGCTGAAACAATAGGTGCAGGACACCAATCTAGCCCAGATTCAAGAAGGGACATGGAAGAATCCCTACCCAGAGTACAAGTAAACAAAGGAGTGAGGGGACGCCAGGAGTATTTCTTCTAACAGGTATATAACCATATGCTAATGTTTACTTGTACTTTGGTTAGGGATCCTACCGTGTCCCTTCTTGAATTTGGGCTACATTGGTCAGCAAGTACTGCCTTCCTTAACCTTATCATAACCTAGGGTATTATATGTAAGCCTATGTCTTGACATTGTTTTCATGAGTTTATAATATATGGTACTGCCCAGTATGTGCTAATTATCCTGTTGTAAGGCTCCTTTTGTTATTTTCTTAGGGCATTTTTTCAGCATTATATACAGTACTATCTATTAAGAGACACTTCTGTTCATAGCTATTTTCAACCCATACGTTTTGATGTTTTTCTCACGCTGCTGTGCTTTGCCCTCTCTATATTGTATATGGCGTCCCATATTACGGCTATTCTTACTTATTTTTAAATGTTTTAACTATTGTTAATAAAATTCTCGTTTTTAATTCTAAGTGATTTGTGGGATCTCTTCTTTGTCACATATGGACATATATGGGACTAGTTTTGCATTTGATATTTTATGTGCCCCGTTTATATTTGGATATTTATTAATTTATCATTCACTACAAATGCCAGACTTTGGAGCGAACTTATATGTGATCCGTGTGCTGGAAAACCACAGTTTAAAATATCTGGCCTGTAGGTAGCACCTTTTTTCAAGCAAACTGGTGTCAATAACTAGACACAGCAAAAGCAGTTCAATGGAGGACAAAAAATGCCCCAATTTTTAGCCCACAGATAGGTGAGGCATGTGATGGAGATACCCCACTTTTAATTATCTGGCCTGTATTTTTTAAACAGCAAAAGAGTGTGAATAACAAGGCTAAGGCTACTTTCACACTAATGTCGTGCACTGCACATCGCTATGCATCGTTTTGTAGAAAAAACAGATACTGCAAAAGTGCTTGCAGAATGCATTTTTTTTCCATGGACTTGCATTAGCGACGCAGTGCGACGCATTGCCACACGTCGCAACCGTCGTGCGACGGTTGCGTCGTGTTGCGTCAGTCCGTCACCAACAAAAAGCGTTGCATGTAATGTTTTTTGGTGCGTCAAGACCGTCTTTTCCGACCGCGCATGCGCGGCCGGAACTCCGCCCCCACCTCCCCGCACATCACAATGGGGCAGTGGATGCCTTGAAAAACAGCATCCGCTGCCCCCGTTGTGCGGCGCTTTCACTGCTTGCGTTGGGACGTCGCAACGATGCAATTCGTCGTGCGTCGTACGACGCTAGTGTGAAAGTAGCCTAAGACACAGCAAAAAAAAGTTCAATGGAGCCAAAAAAATGCACAAATTTTTAGCCCAGAGATAGGTGAGGCGTGTGATGGAGATACCATACTTTAAATTATCTGCCCTGTATTTTTTTAACAGCAAAATTGTGTCAATAACTAGGCTAAGACACACCAAAAATAATTCAATTGAGCCCTCAAATGGCACAATTTTTAGCCAACAGATAGATGAGGCTTATGACGAAGAAACCCCACTTTCAAAGATCTGGCCTGTATTTTTTATTTTTTTTTACAGTTAACTTGTGTTAATAAGTAGGCTAAGACACAGCAAAAATAAGTTCAATGGACTCCAAAAAATGTCTCAATTTTTAGCCCACAGATAGGTAAGGCGTGTGACGGATATACCAGACTTTAAATTATCTGGCCTCTATTTTTTTACAGCAAAATTATGTCAATAAGTAGGCTAAGGCGCAGCAAAAAAAACTAAAAGAAGGAGGGCTGAAATGGCACTATTTTGAGCGCAATCATATGTGATGCCTGTGACGCAGATACCCCACTTTAAAATATCTGGCCTGTTTTGCTTTTTTGGCAGCAAAATTGTGTCAATAACTAGACTAACACAGAACAAAAAAAAATTCAATTGACCCCTGAAATGGCACAATTTTGAGCACAATGATAGGCGATCCGCGTGGCGGACAAAACAGTGTAAAATATCTGCCCTGTAGATAAATATTTTTTTAAGCAAACTGTTGTCAAGAACTTGTATAAGATACTCCAAAAAATGTTTACACAACCACAAAAATAGCTGAATTTTATGCGCACTCGGATGTGATCGCTGTGACAGCCAAACCCCTGTTTAAAATAGCTGTATTTTAACGCTGTATTAGGCCGGTTTCACACGTCAGTGGCTCCGGTACGTGAGGTGACAGTTTCCTCACGTACCGGAGACACTGACACACGTAGACCCATAAAAATCAATGCATCTGTGCAGATGTCATTGATTTTTTGTGGACCGTGTCTCCGTGTGCCAAACACGGAGACATGTCAGTGTTCGTGGGAGCGCACGTATTACACGGACCCATTAAAGTCAATGGGTCCGTGTAAAACACGGACCACACACGGACCTTCTCCGTTTGCAGTCCGTGTGGTGTGCAGGAGACAGCGCTACAGTAAGCGCTGTCCCCCCCACTGGTGCTGAATCCGCGATTCATATGTTCCCTGCAGCAGTGTTTGCTGCAGAGAAAATATGAATAATAGTGTTTAAAATAAAGATCTATGTGTCCGCCGCCCTCCCACCCCCTGTGCGCCCCCCCGCTGTTCTGAAAATACTCACCCGCCTCCCTCGCAGTCTTCTGTGCTGGCCGCCCCTTCTACTGTATGCGGTCACGTGGGGCCAATGATTAGAGTCATGAATATGTGGCTCCACCTCCCTGCTGCAGGGAACATATGAATTGCGGATTCAGCACCAGATGCTGGTAGTACGTGTGGTACCCAGAACGGTGCGTGTGGTACCCAGTGGGCACACGGGCGGCACACGTGTGCCACACTGATGTTCACCAGAAACGCAGGGGCACACGGACACGGATAATTCCGGTACCGATTGTTTCCGGTACCGGAATTATCTGGACGTGTGGGACAGCCCTTATGGAAAGGATTTGGCTGTATTCTGCAGTGCCAACAAGCAAATGGAGAAAAAAAGTGTCTGTTTTTAAATAAAATAATCAGGATTAAGATGCAAAAACAAATTATTCCTGGCCTCTGATACCTGGGGCTATTTATATACGGTGAATATCTGTAATAGGCAGCAGCAACAGACAGTAATGGAATGGATCCTCTTGCTGTATGCAATAAAGTATGCCACATACACTGCCTGCCTACCTATCACTGATATCTACATACCCTGTAATTAGTCTTTAGTAGGGTTGAGCGAAACAGATCGGACATTTTCAAAAATCGCCGACTTTCGGCAAAGTCGGGTTTCGTGAAACCCGATCCCAGTGTGGGATCGGCCATGCTGACGGCGATCTTCGCGCCAAAGTCACGTTTTGTATGACGCTTTCAGTGCCATTTCTCAGCCAATGAAGGAGGACGCAGAGTGTGGGCAGCGTGATGACATAGGTCTCGGTCCCCACCATCTTAGAGAAGGGCATGACAGTGATTGGCTTGCTTTCTGCGGCATCACAGGGGCTATAAAGGGGCGTGCACTCCGACCGCCATCTTACTTCTGCCGATCTGAGCATACGGAGAGGTTGCTGCAGCTTCGTCAGAAGCAGGGATATAGTTAGGGAGGAAATATTAACCCCCAAACCACTTGTGCTGTAGCAATTTCCACTGTCCAACACCACCTTTTCTTTGCAGTCCGTGTGGCGTGCAGGAGACAGCGCTACAGTAAGCGCTGTCCCCCCCACTGGTGCTGAATCCGCGATTCATATGTTCCCTGCAGCAGCGTTTGCTGCAGAGAAAATATGAATAATAGTGTTTAAAATAAAGATCTATGTGTCCGCTGCCCTCCCACCCCCTGTGCGCCACCCCGCTGTTCTGAAAATACTCACCTGCCTCCCTCGCAGTGTTCTGTGCTGGCCGCCCCTTCTACTGTATGCGGTCACGTGGGGCCGACGATTAGAGTCATGAATATGTGGCTCCACCTCCCATAGGGGTGGAGCCGCCTATTCATGACTGTAAATGAGCGGCCCCACGTGACTGCATACAGGAGAAGATGGGGCCAGACCAGGAAGCATCGACAGCCAACGAGGGAGCGGGTGAGTATTTTCAGAACAGCGGGGGGGGCGCACAGGGGGTGGGAGGGCGGGGGACACATAGATCTTTATTTTAAACACTATTATTCATATTTTCTCTGCAGCAAACGCTGCTGCAGGGAACATATGAATTGCGGATTCAGCACCAGATGCTGGTAGTACGTGTGGTCCCCAGAACGGTGCGTGTGGTACCCAGTGGGCACACGGGCGGCACACGTGTGCCACACTGATGTTCACCAGAAACGCAGGGGCACACGGACACGGATAATTCCAGTACCGATTGTTTCCGGTACCGGAATTATCTGGACGTGTGGGACAGCCCTTATGGAAAGGATTTGGCTGTATTCTGCAGTGCCAACAAGCAAATGGAGAAAAAAAGTGTCTGCTTTTAAATAAAATAATCAGGATTAAGATGCAAAAACAAATTATTCCTGGCCTCTGATACCTGGGGCTATTTATATACGGTGAATATCTGTAATAGGCAGCAGCAACAGACAGTAATGGAATGGATCCTCTTGCTGTATGCAATAAAGTATGCCACATACACTGCCTGCCTACCTATCACTGATATCTACATACCCTGTAATTAGTCTTTAGTAGGGTTGAGCGAAACAGATCGGACATTTTCAAAAGTCGCCGACTTTCGGCAAGGTCGGGTTTCGTGAAACCCGATCCCAGTGTGGGATCGGCCATGCTGACGGCGATCTTCGCGCCAAAGTCACGTTTTTGTATGACGCTTTAAGTGCCATTTCTCAGCCAATGAAGGAGGACGCAGAGTGTGGGCAGCGTGATGACATAGGTCTCGGTCCCCACCATCTTAGAGAAGGGCATGACAGTGATTGGCTTGCTTTCTGCGGCATCACAGGGGCTATAAAGGGGCGTG
The DNA here is from genome assembly GCF_051348905.1 of Ranitomeya variabilis. Classification (NCBI taxonomy): domain Eukaryota; kingdom Metazoa; phylum Chordata; class Amphibia; order Anura; family Dendrobatidae; genus Ranitomeya; species Ranitomeya variabilis. Next base: position 521,570,219 of record NC_135232.1, read on the forward strand.
CACTCCGACCGCCATCTTACTTCTGCCGATCTGAGCATACGGAGAGGTTGCTGCAGCTTCGTCAGAAGCAGGGATATAGTTAGGGAGGAAATATTAACCCCCAAACTGCTTGTGCTGTAGCAATTTCCACTGTCCAACACCACCTTTTCTTTGCAGGGACAGTGGAGGCTAGATTTATGTGCATCAGCTCTGTAGCTTATAAGGCTCCCTTATAGCTGTATTGCTGTTTGTACGCCGCTGTGCAAACCAACTGCTTTTTTAAAAGCAAAAGTCCTGTTGCTCCTTTCTGCACAGTTCTAGTGTTTATTTGTCCATACTTTTGTGTGCAGCAGTCCTTTTTATTGCTGACTGCCATACTTGTCCTGAGATCAGTGTAGGGAGATTGTTATTGTAGTACAGTCCCTTTTTTATATATATATATATATATATATATATATATATATATATATATATATATATATATATATATATATATATATATATATATATATTTCCAGCCACTCTCTGCCACTTATACTGTTTAGTGTAATACAGTGGGCCTGAATTTTGCAGCAGTGTCCCACACATAAAAAGGGAGATTTATATTGCCACTAAGTGCATCTGCGTCCGTTCTGTTTGGCGTATATCTGCCAGCCACTTTCTGCCACTTATACTATGTAGTGTAAAACAGTGGGCCTGGTTTTTATTTGCAGCAGTCTCCCATAGGGTGGAGCGACTTTCATTTTTTTAAGATCGAGTCGGGTTTTGCGAAACCCGACTTTGTCCAAAGTCGAGTCGAGTGCAGTCGGCCGATTATCGCTAAAAGTCGGGGATCGACCGAAACACGAAACCCAATGTGTTGTGAATTCCGTTCTTGGGCTCCATCCTGTGGTTGCGAATGGTATTTTTGGGAGTTCTGCTCTTGGGCTCCCTCTGGTGGTTTCAAGTGGAACTTAGCAGCTGCGTTCACTAATTGGTTCCCTGGCCTTTGTTATTTAACTGGGCTTTTGGCTGTAGTGGATGCCAGCTGTCAATGTATTTCCTGTGGATTCAGTCCTTTCCTGGAAGTTCTCTGTTGGCCAGTCCATTTTCAGCTTAAGATAAGTCTGCTAGTTTTTGGGTGTTTCCCTGCTTATGACCTTCTGTTCAGTTTAATTTTGTCTCTTTTGTCCAGCTTGTCATTATGAAATATTCCGGCTAGTTGGAAGCTCTGGGGTCGCAGATTTGCCCCTCCACACCGTGAGTCAGTGTGGTGGTTATTTTTTGTAAACTCTGCGTGGACTTTTTAGTTTTTATACTGACCGCACAGTAGCCTTTCCTATCTCTGTCTATTTAGATAGTATTGGCCTCCTTTGCTAAAAAATCTAGTTTCATTTCTGAGTTTGTCATTTCCCTCTCCACTCACCGTCAATATTTGTGGCGGACTGTCTTCCTTTGGGGGTTTCTCTGAGGCGAGATAGTTTTCCGTTTCCATCTTCAGGGGTAGCTAGTTCTTAGGCTGTGAAGAGGCGTCTAGGCAGAGTTAGGTAAGCTCCACGGCTATTTCTAGTGTTGGTGTTAGGAGTAGGGATTGCGGTCAGTAGAGTTACCACCTCCTCAGAGCTAGTACATTATTTGTTTTACCCACCAGGTCATTTCAGTGCTGCTCCGTATTCACTAGGTCATATCAGTGATTACTGTCTGTGGAGCTGCTACATCCTCTAAGTTTGTCCATGATTGGTTTTACCCACCAGGTCATCTCAGTACCGCTCCGTAACCACCAGGTCATAACACCAATGCAAGTCAATGGGGAAGCATAGTCGGCAGTGAGTGGAGGCCAGGAAAACACCTACAGTGCCCATTTTAATGCTAAAAACATCCATTCTTGTTTCTGAAGCTTGTCAATCTTAATTAACTTTATAATAATAGTTGGGCATTGGAAATTGGGGGTCATTTGGCAAAAGTTGAGGGGGGTAGGGCTGGTTCAAGGTTTTAGTGGGCCCAGGAAACGTGGACTACGTCACGGCGGTGGAGCAGTGAGAGGTAAGTATGTCAAGTTTGCAAGTGCTGTGATCCTAAGCAAGCAGGGGGGGCCCACTCGTTGGCATTGGCACTGGCACAGGGCCCCTCAAAGTACAGCGGTGTGTTTGCACGGCGGGGGCGCCTCCCACCAGCAGCGACACTTTTGCGTACTCTGAGGGGCCCTGTGCCAGTGACGTCGCCAACGAGTATGCCCCCCCACCTGATCAAGGAACCTGCACTTTCATCTGCACCTTCCTCTTTGTCCCTGTGTAAGGTGGTATAACATGCGGGAAGGGGAACCTTACTTTCAGCAGGGTCAGATTCTGGCTGTGTAGAGTGCAAGGGGAATGTAGTGGTCTAGGTCAATGTACCAGCAGACTCATCTAGCAGTGGCTGGGCAATGGGCAGGATGAGGAGGAAACACAGATATAGGGCCAAAGAATAAAGTAGGCTAAATGCAGTTCAAAATTGGTAACAGGACTAAACAGGCGGCATTGCTTTGTTCAGTGGAGTAGCAAACCCAGGAGCAGCAGACACTGTTTTAAGGGCCCAACCACACTAGTAGGCCAAATGCAGTTTAATATCTGCTACTATAGGCCAAAAGCCTAAAGACTGAAGCTCAGCTTTATACAGTGTAGGACAACACCATGGAGCGGCAGACACCGTTAGTAGGCCGTAACCACCAATTTTTTGTTAAAAAAGCACTTAATGAGAGCCAGAAGGTTGAAGCTCAAATTTATTCAGTTGAGGGCAACACCAGGGAGCGGCAAACAGAGGTATTAGGCCCTAACCACCAATTTTTTGTTAAAAAAGCACTTAATGAGAGCCAGAAGGTTGAAGCTCAGATTTATTCAGTTGAGGACAACACCAGGGAGCGGCAAACAGAGGTATTAGGCCCCAACCACCAATTTTTTTTAAAAAAGCACTTAATGAGAGCCAGAAGGTTGAAGCTCAGATTTATTCAGTTGAGGACAACACCAGGGAGCGGCAAACAGAGGTATTAGGCCCCAACCACCAAATTTAAAAAAAAAACACTTAATGAGAGCCAGAAGGTTGAAGCTCAGATTTAGACAGTGGAGGAAAATTTGAATTAGGGACTGCAGACAGACTTAGTAGGCTGTCCCCTGTGGACCATGCATCCACCACATTAACCCATTGCACCGTAATGGACACGTAACCTTCCGTGGCCATGCCTACAGGTCCATGCGTCTGTTGTCAGGTGCACCTTTGTACTGACAGATTGCCAGAGTGCATGGACAATGGAGGTGGTGCTGGTGGAGGGCTGGGATGGCTTTTCTTGCAAAAGAAGTGTCGACTGGGTAGCTCGTAGCGTGGGACAGCGTAGTCCATCATGGCTTTTTTAATATTACATAAAATAAAGAAATAGGCTCTATGCACTTTAAAATAGGTTCCAGGGGTACACGAGCAGCATTGGTGTGGTCAGCGGAGGAGGAGGATTGCAAGGAGGGACCGCAGACAGGTGTAGTACGCCTACAATTTCAAAAAGTGGCTCTATGCACTTTAAAATAGGTTCCAGGGGTACACAGGCAGCATTGGTGTGGTCAGCGGAGGAGGAGGATTGCATGGAGGGACCGCAGACAGGCGTAGTACATCTACAATTTCAAAAAGTGGCTCTATGCACTTTAAAATAGGTTCCAGGGGTACAAGGGCAGCATTGGTGTGGTCAGCGGAGGAGGAGGATTGCAAGGAGGGACCGCAGACAGGCTTACTAGGCCTAAAATAACTAAAAGTAGGCTCAAGGCAGTTTTACATCGGTTACATGGATACACAGGCAGCATTGTGGTCAGCGGAGGAGGAGGATTGCAAGGAGGGACCGCAGACAGGCTTACTAGGCCTAAAATAAATAAAAATAGGCTCAAGGCAGTTTTACATCGGTTACATGGATACACAGGCAGTATTGTGGTCAGCGGAGGAGGAGGATTGCAAGGAGGGACCGCAGACAGGCTTACTAGGCCTAAAATAAATAAAAATAGGCTCAAGGCACTTAGCGTTATCTATCTCGCAGGGGTACACAGGCAGCATTGGTGTGGTCAGCGGAGGAGGAGGATTGCAAGGAGGGACCACAGACAGGCGTAGTACGCCTACAATTTCAAAAAGTGGCTCTATGCACTTTAAAATAGGTTCCAGGGGTACACGGGCAGCATTGGTGTGGTCAGCGGAGGAGGAGGATTGCAAGGAGGGACCGCAGACAGGCTTACTAGGCCTAAAATAAATAAAAATAGGCTCAAGGCACTTAGAGTTATCTATCTCGCAGGGGTACACAGGCAGCATTGGTGTGGTCAGCGGAGGACGATTGCAAGGAGTGTCTGACACAGTTAAGTACTCACAAAAAATAAATAGATGTTAATGTCTCGCCAAAAAACAACAAAAAAAAAAGTGTGGCATACATACATACATAGGTACAGGGGTGGGCTCATCTGCATAGTTTCTGACATAGTAATTTGGCAGTAAGTATTTACTGGTGTCAATATAGGACACTAACCCAGACTACTTTAACTAGCATCATAGATGTCAACAAATTGGTATTGTCAGTGCCAGGCATTGAATGATGTCAGCGCATAGACTAAACATTGGTGGAGCTGTGAGAGATAAGTTTGCACATGGTAGAGCACAGTTTGAGCTGGGGGGGGTGAACTCTCTTGTGGCCGGCGGTACCGTCCCAGGGCCCCTCATGTTACAACGGTGTGTCTGACGTTGGGTGCGCGCCACCACCGCCAGAGACACTTTATTGTACTATGAGGGACCCAGTGGCAGTGCCGTCGACCAAAAGCGAGCACACCCACCTCTTCAGACAAACGGCACTCTAATAGGTGCTTGCGCCAAGTGGCGAGACCACGGCCCCGTGGGGGGAGTTTTCCCATTGAGGGAGGTGTAAACATGTCGTATGCTGGACAAACAGCTGCTGCAAATTAAGAGATTGGAACACTCAGTAAGACCAGTCCACAAGCAAGACCTTTTTATAGGAAAGCTAGGTGTCAGCCGGGAAAGGTGGGCAAAATAATTTGAAATCCAGGAGTGGTTCATTTTAATGAAGGTTAGATCATCCACATTTTGGGTAGCCAGACGAGTCCTTTTTTCGGTTAATATTGAACCAGCAGCACTGAATACTCTTTCTGATAGCACACTAGCTGCTGGGCAAGCAAGCTCCTGCAATGCATATTCTGCCAATTCAGGCCAGGTGTCTAATTTGGATGCCCAGTAATTAAATGGGAATGACGGTTGAGGGAGAACATCGATAAGGGATGAAAAATAGTTAGTAACCATACTGGACAAATGTTGTCTCCTGTCACTTTGAATAGATGCTGCAGTACCTGTCCTGTCTGCGGTCATTGCGAAATCGCTCCACAACCTGGTCAGAAAACCCCTCTGTTCAACGCCACTTCTGATTTGTGCACCTCTAACACCTCTGCCCTGTAGCCCCCTGCAGCTCGTGTGTGAACCATCACCGGCGCTGTGTGCTGGGAATGCCTGAATCAAACGGTCTACAAGAGTAGCTTGTTTGGTTGCTAATATTTGTTCGAGGTTCTCATGTGGCATAATATTTTGCAATTTGCCTTTATAGCGAGGGTCAAGGATGCAGGCCAACCAGTAATCGTCATCGCTCATCATTTTAATAATGCGTGGGTCCCTTTTGAGGATACGTAAGGCATAATCCGCCATGTGGGCCAAAGTTCCAGTTGTCAAATCTGCGGTTGTGCTGGTTTGAGGGGCAGTTACAGGCAAATCTACGTCACTTGTCTCCCTTAAAAAAACAGAACCTGGCCTTGCAACGCCACTAATTTCGGTTGGCCCAGGAGAAGCTTCCTCATTAAAAAAGTACTCATCCCCATCATCCTCCTCGTTCTCCTCCTCCTCTTCACCCGCTACCGCGTCCTCTACACGGCCCTGACCAGACAATGGCCGACTGTCATCAAGGCTTTCCTCTCCCTCGGCTGCAGAAGCCTGCTCCTTTAGGTGCGTCAAACTTTGCATCAGCAGACGCATTAGGGGGATGCTCATGCTTATTATGGCGTTGTCTGCACTAACCAGCCTTGTGCATTCCTCAAAACACTGAAGGACTTGACACAGGTCTTGTAGCTTCGACCACTGCACACCTGACAACTCCATGTCTGCCATCCAACTGCCTGCCCGTGTATGTGTATCCTCCCACAAAAACATAACAGCACGCCTCTGTTCGCATGAAGCATGTGCAGTGTGGAGTTCCACCTTGTTGCAACGTCGATGATTAGGCGATGCTGGGGAAGGTTCAAAGACCGCTGATAGTTCTGCATACGGCTGGAGTGTACGGGCGAACGGCGGATATGCGAGCAAAGTCTGCGCACTTTGAGGAGCAGGTCGGGTAACCCCGGATAACTTTTCAGGAAGCACTGCACCACCAGGTTTAAGGTGTGAGCCAGGCAAGGAATGTGTTTCAGTTGGGAAAGAGCTATGGCAGCCATGAAATTCCTTCCGTTATCACTCACTACCTTGCCTGCCTCAAGATGTACAGTGCCCAGCCATGACTGAGTTTCTTTCTGCAAGAACTCGGACAGAACTTCCGCGGTGTGTCTGTTGTCGCCCAAACACTTCATTGCCAATACAGCCTGCTGACGCTTGCCACTAGCTGTCCCATAATGGCACACCTGGTGTGCAACAGTGGCAGCTGCGGATGGAGTGGATGTGCGACTGCAGTCTGTGGACGAGCTCTCGCTTCTGCAGGAGGAGGAGGAAAGGAGGAGGGGGGGCGAATGCCTACAGCCAACTCTTTCCTTGACCGTGGGCTAGGCAGAACTGTCCCAATATTGCTGTCCCCTGTGGACCCTGCATCCACCACATTCACCCAGTGTGCCGTGATGGACACGTAACATCCCTGGCCATGCCTACTGGTCCATGCATCTGTTGTCAGGTGCACATTTGTAGTCACAGACTGCCTGAGTGCATGGACGATGCGGTCTTTAACATGCTGTTGGAGGGCTGGGATGGCTTTTCTAGAAAAGAAGTGTCGACTGGGTAGCTCGTAGCGTGGTACAGTGTAATCCATCAGCGCTTTGAAAGCTTCACTTTCAACTAACCGGTAGGGCATCATCTCTAATGAGATTAGTCTAGCAATGTGGGCGTTCAAACCCTGTGTACGCGGATGCGAGGATGAGTACTTCCTTTTCCTAACAAGAGTCTCTTGTAGGGTGAGCTGGACTGGAGAGCTGGAGATCGTGGAACTAGTGGTGGTGCTGGTGGACATGGGTGACTGAGAGAAGGTTGGAGATGGTATTCTTGCCGGTGCCCTACATGCAGTGTTTCCTACTGCGAACCGGGTGATTCCCTGACTGCTTTGGCCTGGCGACGAAAGCTGCACAGATACTGCAGGTGGTGCGGGAAATGGTGGGTTTACAGGGAGGGAAGGGATGTAGCGTTGCTGACTAGCTTCATTGGCCGAGAGTGCTGCAACCTTTAGGGACGTTTGGTAGTTAGTCCAGGCTTGCAAATGCATGGTGGATAAATGTCTATGCATGCAACTTGTATTTAGACTTTTAAGATTCTGACCTCTGCTTAAGGTAGTTGAACATTTTTGACAGATGACTTTGCGCTGATCATTTGGATGTTGTTTAAAAAAATGCCAGACTGCACTCTTTCTACTATCGGATACCTTTTCAGGCATTGCAGACTGAGCTTCTTTAACCGGATGGCCACGCTGTCCTCCAACTGGTTTTGGTTTTGCCAAGCGTTTTTGGCCAGATACGAGCCCGGCAGATGGAACCTGTTGTGATGTTGATGCCTGCGGTGGCTCCTCCTCCTCCGCTTCAGAACTACTGCCGCCTGCACCCAGTTCCCCCAATGGCTGCCAATCGGGGTCAACAACTGGGTCATCTATGACCTCCTCTTCTATGTCGTGTGCAACTTCGTCTGTGTCACCGTGTAAGCTGGTGGTATAGCGTTCATGACAGGTCACCATAGTCTCTGCTGGGTTTGATTGTGCCTCACTACACTGCGAGGGCAATGTTCTGGTCTGAGTCAAAGGAACAGCATAGTAATCTGGCTGTGGCTGTGCATCTGTGCACTCCATGTCCGATTCAACTTCTAATGGGCATGGCCTGTTAACTGTTTCACTGTCTAACTCAGGAATGGTATGTGTAAAGAGCTCCATGGAGTAACCTGTTGTGTCGACTGACGCATCCTTCACTGTTGTTCTGGGTGAAGGACACAAGGAAGCGACTTGTTCCTGACCGGGAGCATCCACTGTCGATGCACTGCTCTGACATTTGGCACTTTCCGAGGAGGAGGCGAAAGAGCTAGAGGCAGAGTCAGCAATGAAAGCCAATAGTTGTTCCTCCTGCTCCGGCTTCAAAAGTGGTTTTCCTACTCCCAGAAAAGAGAGCGTTCGAGGCCTTTTGTAGCCAGACAACGAACCTGGCTCAACAACTCGAGACTTAGGTGCTGTACTGCTTTTACCACGACCACCTGATGCTCCACCACCACTACCATCATTACCAGCTGACAATGACCGCCCACGGCCACGACCTCTTCCACTAGACTTCCTCATTGTTTGCAAAACGTAACCAAAGTAACGGTATTTGTTACTGTAAAACAACTTATAAGGTGAACTCAAACTTCTGTAGGATTTATATATACCTTTATAGGTGCCTGACACTGAAAGGAAAATCAGGCCCAATGTTACACACTAGGTTCTCTGTGCCCCAATAATTTGAGACAGATGGCACACACAGGACCGGCACTCAAGCAGAAATACCAATCTTAATCTCCCACTATTTTTTTTTTTCAGGGAGAATTTACCAAAAAAAAATGGCCCAGTATTACACACTGGTTTTCGGTGGCACACAAGGAGAGACAGATGTCACACACAAGACTGGCACAGAGGCAGACTTGCCAATCTTTATCTCCCACTATTCATTTATTTTTTACAGGGAGAATTTACCCCCCCCAAAAAATGGCCCAATATTACACACTGGTTTTCAGTGGCACACAAGGAGAGACAGATGCCACACACAGGACTGGCACAGAGGAAGACTTGCCAATTTTTATCTCCCACTATTAATTTTTTTTTTACAGGGAGAATTTACCCCCCCAAAAAATGGCCCAATATTACACACTGGTTTTCGGTGGCACACAAGGAGAGACAGATGCCACACACAACACTGGCACAGAGGCAGACTTGCCAATCTTTATCTCCCATTATTTATTTATGTTTTTCAGGGAGAATTTACCCCCCCAAAAAAATGGCCCAATATTACACACTGGTTTTCAGTGGCACACAAGGAGAGACAGATGCCACACACAGGACTGGCACAGAGGCAGACTTGCCAATCTTTATCTCCCACTATTAATTTTTTTTCAGGGAGAATTTACCCCCCCCAAAAAAATGGCCCAATATTACACACTGGTTTTCAGTGGCACACAAGGAGAGACAGATGCCACACACAGGACTGGCACAGAGGCAGACTTGCCAATCTTTATCTCCCACTATTAATTTTTTTTTTTACAGGGAGAATTTACCCCCCCCCAAAAAAAATGGCCCAATATTACACACTGGTTTTCAGTGGCACACAAGGAGAGACAGATGCCACACACAGGACTGGCACAGAGGCAGACTTGCCAATCTCTATCTCCCACTATTAATTTTTTTTTTCAGGGAGAATTTACCAAAAAAAAAATGGCCCAGTGTTACACACTGGTTTTCGGTGGCACACAAGGAGAGACAGATGCCACACACAGGACGGGCACAGAGGCAGACTTGCCAAACTTTATCTCCCACTATTATTTTTTTTTTTACAGGGAGAATTTACCCCCCCCCAAAAAAATGGCCCAATATTACACACTGGTTTTCAGTGGCACACAAGGAGAGACAGATGCCACACACAAGACTGGCACAGAGGCAGACTTGCCAATCTTTATCTCCCACTATTAATTTTTTTTTTACAGGGAGAATTTACCCCCCCAAAAAAATGGCCCAATATTACACACTGGTTTTCAGTGGCACACAAGGAGAGACAGATGCCACACACAGGACTGGCACAGAGGCAGACTTGCCAATCTTTATCTCCCACTATTAATTTTTTTTCAGGGAGAATTTACCCCCCCAAAAAATGGCCCAATATTACACACTGGTTTTCAGTGGCACACAAGGAGAGACAGATGCCACACACAGGACTGGCACAGAGGCAGACTTGCCAATCTTTATCTCCCACTATTAATTTTTTTTTTTACAGGGAGAATTTACCCCCCCCAAAAAATGGCCCAATATTACACACTGGTTTTCAGTGGCACACAAGGAGAGACGGATGCCACACACAGGACTGGCACAGAGGCAGACTTGCCAATCTTTATCTCCCACTATTAATTTTTTTTTTTACAGGGAGAATTTACCCCCCCCCCCAAAAAAAATGGCCCAATATTACACACTGGTTTTCAGTGGCACACAAGGAGAGACAGATGCCACACACAGGACTGGCACAGAGGCAGACTTGCCAATCTCTATCTCCCACTATTAATTTTTTTTTTCAGGGAGAATTTACCAAAAAAAAAATGGCCCAGTGTTACACACTGGTTTTCGGTGGCACACAAGGAGAGACAGATGCCACACACAGGACGGGCACAGAGGCAGACTTGCCAAACTTTATCTCCCACTATTATTTTTTTTTTTACAGGGAGAATTTACCCCCCCCCAAAAAAATGGCCCAATATTACACACTGGTTTTCAGTGGCACACAAGGAGAGACAGATGCCACACACAAGACTGGCACAGAGGCAGACTTGCCAATCTTTATCTCCCACTATTAATTTTTTTTTTACAGGGAGAATTTACCCCCCCAAAAAAATGGCCCAATATTACACACTGGTTTTCAGTGGCACACAAGGAGAGACAGATGCCACACACAGGACTGGCACAGAGGAAGACTTGCCAATTTTTATCTCCCACTATTAATTTTTTTTTTACAGGGAGAATTTACCCCCCCAAAAAAATGGCCCAATATTACACACTGGTTTTCGGTGGCACACAAGGAGAGACAGATGCCACACACAGCACTGGCACAGAGGCAGACTTGCCAATCTTTATCTCCCATTATTTATTTATTTTTTTCAGGGAGAATTTACCTCCCCAAAAAAATGGCCCAATATTACACACTGGTTTTCAGTGGCACACAAGGAGAGACAGATGCCACACACAGGACTGGCACAGAGGCAGACTTGCCAATCTTTATCTCCCACTATTAATTTTTTTTCAGGGAGAATTTACCCCCCCAAAAAATGGCCCAATATTACACACTGGTTTTCAGTGGCACACAAGGAGAGACAGATGCCACACACAGGACTGGCACAGAGGCAGACTTGCCAATCTTTATCTCCCACTATTAATTTTTTTTTTTACAAAGAGAATTTACCCCCCCAAAAAAATGGCCCAATATTACACACTGGTTTTCAGTGGCACACAAGGAGAGACGGATGCCACACCCAGGACTGGCACAGAGGCAGACTTGCCAATCTCTATCTCCCACTATAAATTTTTTTTTTAAAGGGAGAATTTACCCCCCCCCAAAAAAATGGCCCAATATTACACACTGGTTTTCGGTGGCACACAAGGAGAGACAGATGCCACCCACAGCACTGGCACAGAGGCAGACTTGCCAGTCTTTATCTCCCACTATTAATTTTTTTTTGAACTGGGAAAATTTACCCCCCCCCAAAAAAATGGCCCAGTATTACACACTGGTTTTCAGTGGCACACAAGGAGAGACAGATGCCACACACAGGACAGGCACAGCGGCAGACTTGCCAATCTTTATCTCCCACTATTATTTTTTTTTCTACAGGGAGAATTTACCCCCCAAAAAAATGGCCCAATATTACACACTGGTTTTCAGTGGCACACAAGGAGAGACAGATGCCACACACAGGACTGGCACAGAGGCAGACTTGCCAATCTTTATCTCCCACTATTAATTTTTTTTGGAACAGGGAGAATTTACCCCCCCCCAAAAAATGGCCCATTATTACACACTGGTTTTCAGTGGCACACAAGGAGAGACAGATGCCACACACAGGACTGGCACAGAGGCAGACGTGCCAATCTTTATCTCCCACTATTAATTTTTTTTTACAGGGAGAATTTACCCCCCAAAAAATGGCCCAATATTACACACTGGTTTTCGGTGGCACACAAGGAGAGACAGATGCCACACACAGGACTGGCACAGAGGCAGACTTGCCAATCTTTATCTCCCACTATTTTTTTTTTTTACAGAGAGAATTTACCCCATAAAAAAATGGCCCAATATGACACACTGGTTTTCAGTGGTACACAATGAGAGACAGATGCCACCCACAGCACTGGCACAGAGGCAGACTTGCCAATCTTTATCTCCCACTATTAATTTTTTTTTTACAGGAAGAATTTACCCCCCCCCAAAAAAAGGGCCCAATATTACACACTGGTTTTTGGTGGCACACAAGGAGAGACAGATGCCACACACAGGACTGGCACAGAGGCAGACTTGACAATCTTTATCTCCCACTATTAATTTTTTTTTGAACAGGGAGAATTTACCCCCCCAAAAAAAATGGCCCAGTATTACACACTGGTTTTCAGTGGCACACAATGAGAGACAGATGCCACACACAGGACTGGCACAGAGGCAGACTTGCCAATCTTTATCTCCCACTATTATTTTTTTTTTTACAGGGAGAATTTACCCCCCCCAAAAAAATGGCCCAGTATTACACACTGGTTTTCAGTGGCACACAAGGAGAGACAGATGCCACACACAGGACTGGCACAGAGGCAGACTTGCCAATCTTTATCTCCCACTATTATTTTCTTTTTACAGGGAGAATTTACCAAAAAAAAAAATGGCCCAATATTACACACTGGTTTTCTGTGGCACACAAAGAGAGACAGATGCCACACACAGGACTGGCACAGAGGCAGACTTGCCAATCTTTATCTCCCACTATTAATTTTCTTTTTAACAGGGACAATTTACCAAAAAAAAATGGCCCAATATTACACACTGGTTTTCAGTGGCACACAAGGAGAGACAGATGCCACACACAGGACTGTCACAGAGGCAGACTTGCCAATCTTTATCTCCCACTATTAATTTTTTTTTGAACAGGGAGAATTTACCCCCCCCCAAAAAAAAATGGCCCAGTATCACACACTGGTTTTCAGTGGCACACAAGGAGAGACAGATGCCACACACAGGACTGGCACAGAGGCAGACTTGCCAATCTTTATCTCCCAGTATTAATTTTTTTTTACAGGGAGAATTTACAAAAAAAAATGGCCCAATATTACACACTGGTTTTCGGTGGCACACAAGGAGAGACAGATGCCACACACAGGACTGGCACAGAGGCAGACTTGCCAATCTTTATCTCCCAGTATTAATTTTTTTTTACAGGGAGAATTTACAAAAAAAAATGGCCCAATATTACACACTGGTTTTCGGTGGCACACAAGGAGAGACAGATGCCACACACAGGACTGGCACAGAGGCAGACTTGCCAATCTTTATCTCCCACTATTATTTTTTTTTTTAAAGGGAGAATTTGCCCAAAAAAAAATGGCCCAATATTACACACTGGTTTTCGGTGGCACACAAGGAGAGACAGATGCCACACACAGGACTGGCACAGAGGCAGACTTGCCAATCTTTATCTCCCAGTATTATTTTTTTTTTTTACAGGGAGAATTTACCAAAAAAAAATGGCCCAATATTACACACTGGTTTTCGGTGGCACACAAGGAGAGACAGATGCCACACACAGGACTGGCACAGAGGCAGACATGCCAAACTTTATCTCCCAGTATTATTTTTTTTTTTTACAGGGAGAATTTACCAAAAAAAAATGGCCCAATATTACACACTGGTTTTCGGTGGCACACAAGGAGAGACAGATGCCACACACAGGACTGGCACAGAGGCAGACTTGCCAATCTTTATCTCCCACTATTAATTTTTTTTTTACAGGGAGAATTTACCCCCCAAAAAAATGGCCCAATATTACACACTGGTTTTCGGTGGCACACAAGGAGAGACAGATGCCACACACAGGACTGGCACAGAGGCAGACTTGCCAATCTTTATCTCCCACTATTATTTTTTTTTTTACAGGGAGAATTTACCGAAAAAAAATAAAATGGCTCAATATTACACACTGGTTTTCAGTGGCACACAAGGAGAGACAGATGCCACACACAGCACTGGCACAGAGGCAGACTTGCCAATTTTTATCTCCCACTATTAATTTTTTTTTGAACAAGGGAGAATTTACCCCCCCCAAAAAAAAATGGCCCAGTATTACACACTGGTTTTCAGTGGCACACAAGGAGAGACAGATGCCACACACAGGACTGGCACAGAGGCAGACTTGCCAATCTTTATCTCCCACTATTAATTTTTTTTTTTACAGGGAGAATTTACCACAAAAAAATGGCCCAATATTACACACTGGTTTTCAATGGCACACAATGAGAGACAGATGCCACAAACAGCACTGGCACAGAGGCAGACTTGCCAATCTTTATCTCCCACTATTATTTTTTTTTTTACAGGGAGAATTTACCAAAAAAAAAATGGCCCAATATTACACACTGGTTTTCAGTGGCACACAAGGAGAGACAGATGCCACACACAGGACTGGCACACAGGCAGACTTGCCAATCTTTATCTCCCACTATTTTTTTTTTTTTTTTCAGGGAGAATTAAAAAAAAAAACAACAATATTACACACTAGGTTTTCTGTGGCACACAATGAGAGACAGATGCCACACACAGCACTGGCACAGAGGCAGACTTGCCAATCTTTATCTCCCTGCAGTAATCTCAGAAAAGTATGGCAGGCAGCTATAAAAAGGACTGCTGCACACAAAAGTGTGGACAAACAAACAAGATAGCTGTGCAGAAAGGAAGGAACAACAGGATTTGTGCTTTGAAAAAAGCAGTTGGTTTGCATAGCGGCGTACACACACAGCAACGCAGCTATCAGGGAGCCTTCTAGGGCAGCCCCATGAGCTACAGCGCTGAGGAAAAAAATATATAGCTTCCACTGTCCTGCAAACAAAAGGTGGTGTTGGACAGTGGAAATCGCTACAGCACAGGCGGTTTGGGGGTGAATGTACCCTGCCTAATGCTCTCCCTGCCTCTGACAAAGCGGCAGCAACCTCTCCCTACGCTCAGATCAGCAGCAGTAAGATGGCGGTCGGCGGGAATGCCCCTTTATAGCCCCTGTGACGCCGCAGAAAGCAAGCCAATCACTGCAATGCCCTTCTGTAAGATGGTGGGGACTGAGATCTATGTCATCACGCTGCCCACACTCTGCATCCACCTTCATTGGCTGATAAATGGCGCTTTTAGCATCATTGAAACGCGACTTTGGCGCGAAAGTCGCGTACCGCATGGCCGACCCCACACAGGGATCGGGTCGGGTTTTTCATGAGACGCCGACTTTGCTAAAAGTCGGTGACTTATGAAAATGAACGATCCGTTTCGCTCAACCCTAGTCTCCCACACATAAAAAAGGAGATTTATATTGCCACTAAGTGCATCTGCGTCAGTTCTGTTTGGCGTATATCTTCCAGCCACTTTCTGCCACTTATACTGTGTAGTGTAATACAGTGGGCCTGTTTTTTATTTGCAGGAGTCTCCCACACATAAAAAGGGACATTAATATTGCCACTAAGTGCATCTGCGTCTGTTCTGTTTGTCGTATATCTGCCAGCCACTTTCTGCCACTTATACTGTGTAGTGTAATACAGTGGGCCTGTTTTTTATTTGCAGGAGTCTCCCACACATAAAAAGGGATATTTATATTGCCAGTAAGTGCATCTGCTTCAGTTCCATTTGGCATATATCTGCCAGCCAATTTCTGCCACTTATACTGTGTAGTGTAATACAGTGGGTCTGAATTTTGCAGCAGTCTCCCAAACATAAAAAGGGAGATTTATATTGCCACTAAGTGCATCTGCGTCCGTTCTGTTTGGCGTATATCTGCCAGCCACTTTCTGCCACTTATACTGTGTAGTGTAAAACAGTGGGCCTGTTTTTTATTTGCAGCAGTCTCCCACACATAAAAAGGGAGATTTATATTTCCACTAAGTGCATCTGCGTCCGTTCTGTTTGGCGTATATCTGCCAGTCACTTTCTGCCACGTACACTGTGTAGTGTAATACAGTGTGCCTGATTTTTGCAGCAGTCTCCCACACATATAGAAAGGGAGATTTAAATTCACAACACGTTTACATACAACTTCTACCTTGTTTTACAGTACCATATAATGGTTGTTAGTTTGGTTACATTTTCCCAAGAATGAGGAAGTCTGGTGGAAGAGGTCATGGCCGTGGGCGGTCATTGCCAGCTGGTAATGATGGTGGTGGTGGTGCTGGAGCATCTGGTGGTAGTGGGAAAAGCAAAATAGCACCTAAGGCTCGAGTTGTTGAGCCAGCGTCATTGTCTGGCTACACAAGGCCTCGAACGCTCCCTTTTCTGGGAGTAGGAAAACCGCTTTTAAAGCCGGAGCAGCAGGAAAAAGTTTTGGCTTTCCTTGCTGACTCAGCCTCTAGCTCTTTCGCCTCCTCTTCGGAAAGTTCAAAATTTAAAAGCAGCGAGTCGTCAGTGGATGCTCCCGGTCAGGAACAAGTCACTTCCTTGTGTCCTTCACCCAGAACAACAGTGAAGGATGCGTCAGGCGACACAACAGGTTACTCCATGGAGCTCTTTACACATACCGTGCCTGAGTTAGAAAGGGAAATTGTTATCAGGCCATTACAACATGAATCGGACATGGAGTGCACAGATGCACAGCCACAGTTAGATTATTATGCTTCTCCATTGACTCAGATCACAACATTGCCCTCGCAGTGTACTGAGCCAGAACCTGACCCTGATGAGACTATGGTGCCCCGTCCCAAACGCTATAGCACCTTACACGGTGACACAGAGGAAGGTGCACAGGACATTGAAGAAGAGGTCATAGATGACCCAGTTGTTGACCCCGATTGGCAGCCATTGGGGGAACAGGGTGCTGCTGGCAGTAGCTCTGATGCGGAGGAGTATGAGCCGCAGCAGGCATCAACATCGCAACAGCTTTCATCTGGCAGGCCCGTATCTGGCCAAAACCGTGTGTCAAAACCAAAAACAGTTTTAGGACAGCGTGGCCATCCGGTGAAAGTAGCACAGCGTGCAATGACTGAAAAGGTATTCGATAGTAGGAAGAGTGCAGTCTGGCAATTTTTTAACCAAGATCCGAATGATCAGTGCAAAGTTATCTGTAAGAAATGCTCAAGGACCTTTAGCAGAGGGCAGAATGTCAAAAATTTAAATACATGCATGCGTAGACATTTAACCAGCATGCACTTGCAAGCCTGGACTAACTACCAAACGTCCCGTAATGTAGGTGCACCCGCTCTGCATGAAGCTAGTCAGCAATGCTACATTGCTTCCCTCACTGTAAGCCCACCGTTTAGGACACCACCTGCAGAAAATGTGGAGGTATCGTGCCAAAGCAGTCAGTGAATCACCAGGTTGTTGGTAGGAAACACTGTATGTAGGCCAACAGCAAGAATACCCTCACCAACCCTCTCTTAATCTGCCATGTCCACCAACACCCCCTCTAGTTCCACCATATGCAGCTCTCCAGTCCAGCTCACCCTACAAGAGACTCTCGTTAGGAAAAGGAAGTACTCATCCTCTCCTCCGCGTACACAGGGTTTGAATGCCCACATTGCTAGACTAATCTCGTTAGAGATGATGCCCTACCAGTTGGTTGAAAGCAAAGCTTTCAAAGCCCTGATGGCCTACGCAGTACCAAGCTATGACCTACCCAGTCGACAGATCTTTGTGAGAAAAGCCATCCCAGCCCTCCACCAGCATGTCAAAGACTGCATTGTCCATGCACTAAGGCAATCAGTCAGTAGAAAGGTGCACCTCACAACAGATGCATGGACCAGTAGGCATGGCCAGGGACGTTACGTGTCCATCACGGCACAATGGGTTAATGTGGTGGATGCAGGGTCCACAGGGGACAGCCATAGTGGGACAGTTCTGCCTAGCCCACGGTCTAGTAAACAGTTGGCTGTAGGCGTTCGCCACCCCTCCGCCTCCTCCTCCTCCAGCAGAAGTGAAAGATCATCCACAGAGTGCAGTCGCA
The DNA here is from genome assembly GCF_051348905.1 of Ranitomeya variabilis. Lineage (NCBI taxonomy): Eukaryota > Metazoa > Chordata > Amphibia > Anura > Dendrobatidae > Ranitomeya > Ranitomeya variabilis. Next base: position 521,588,360 of record NC_135232.1, read on the forward strand.
CGACCACTCCATCCACAGCTGCCAGTGTTGCACACGAGGTGTCCCATTATGGAACAGCTAGTGGTAAGCGTCAGCAGGCTGTGTTGGAAATGAAGTGTTTGGGCGACAACAGACACACTGTGGAAGTTCTGGCCAAGTTCTTGCAGCAAGAAACTCATTCATGGCTGGGCAGTGTACATCTTGAGGCAGGCAAGGTAGTCAGTGATAACGGAAGGAATTTTATGGCTGCCATAGCCCTTTCAGAACTGAAACACATACCTTGCCTGGCTCACACCTTGAACCTGGTGGTGCAGTGCTTCCTGAAAAGTTATCTGGGGTTACCAGCCCTGCTCCTGAAGGTGCGAAGACTTTGCTCGCACATCCGCCGGTCGCCCGTACGCTCCAGCCGTATGCAGAACCATCAGCGATCGTTGAAGCTTCCCCAGCACCGCCAATAATCGACGTTGCAACTTGGTGGAACTCCACACTGGACATGCTTCAGAGGCTGTGCAAACAGAGGCGCGTGCTGTAATGTATTTGTGGGATACACATACACGGGCAGGCAGTTGGATGGCAGACATGGAGTTGTCAGGTGTGCAGTGGTCGAAGCTACAAGACCTCTGTCAAGTCCTTCAGTGTTTTGAGGAATGCACACGGCTGGTAAGTGCAGACGACGCCATCATAAGCATGAGCATCCCACTAATACGTCTGCTGATGGAAAGTTTGATGCACATTAAGGAGCAGGCGTCTGCAGCCGAGGATGAGGGAAGCCTTCATGACAGTCAGCCATTGTCTGCTCAGAGAACTCTCCTGGACAAGGTGGCGGACGAAGAGGAGGAGGAGAAGCATGATGGGGATGAATATTTATGGGAGGAGGAAGCTTCTCAGGGGGCAATAGACGGTGACGTTGCCAGGTCAGGTACAGGGTTTTTGCGGGAGACAAGTGATGTTGATTTGCCAGAAAGTGCTCCTCAACCCAGCACAAGAAGTTATTTGACACCTGGAACATTGGCCCACATGGCTGATTATGCCTTGCGTATCCTAAAGAGGGACCCCCGCATTATCAAAATGATGATCGATGACGATTACTGGTTGGCCTGCCTCCTGGATCCACGCTATAAAAGGAAATTGCAAAATATCATGCCACATGAGAACCTTGAGCAAATATTGGCTACCAAACAAGCAACTCTTGTACACCGTTTGGTTCAGGCATTCCCAGCACATAGCAGCGGTGATGGTTCTCACATGAGCTGCAGGGGGCAACATGGCAGAGGTGTTAGAGGTGCACAAATCAGAAGTGGTGTTGGACAGAGAAGTTTTATGACAAGGTTGTGGAGTGATTTCGCAATGACCGCAGACACGACAGGTAGTGCTGCATCAATTCAAAGTGACAGGAGACAACATTTGTCCAGTATGGTTACAAACTATTTTTCCTCCCTTATCGATGTTCTCCCTCACATGTCATTCCCCTTTGATTACTGGGCATCTAAAATAGACACCTGGCCTGAATTGGCAGAATATGCATTACAGGAGCTCGCTTGCCCAGCTGCTAGTGTGCTATCAGAAAGAGTATTCAGTGCTGCTGGTTCAATACTGACCGAAAAAAGGACTCATCTGGCTACCCAAAATGTTGATGATCTAACCATCATTAAAATGAACCAATCATGGATTTCTAATTATTTTGCCCCACCTTCCCTTGCTGACACGTAGCTTTCCTGTAAAAATGTCTTGCTTTTGGCCTCCTCTTACTGACTGCTCCTATTCCTCCATTTGCAGCTGCTGAATGTCCACCATAGGCCATTTTTACACCACTCTAAATGGGCTGACTCCCCCCACGAGGCCGTGGTCACCACATGGCGCAAGCACCCGTGCGAGTGCCATTTGCCTGGACAGGTTGGTGTGCCCACTTTTGGCCGACGGCACTGGCACAGGGTCCCTCATAGTACAATGAAGTTTCTCTGGTGGTGGTGGTGCACACCCATCGTCAGACACACCGTCGTAATACGAGGGGCCCTGGGCCAGTACCGCCGCTCACGAGACAGTGTTCCCCCCAGCTCAAACAGTTATCTACCACTTGCAAAACTTACCTCTCACTGCTCCACCACTGTTTAGTCTGTGCTGTTAAATCCTTCAATGGCACTGCCAATACAAATTTGTTGAAATGATAGATGATAGTAAAAATATACAGGGGCCCTGCCCTCCATTTAGACCTGTGAATACTGTACGCGAACTACCACTGTCTGCTACTGAGCAGAGGAACCCACCCCTGTACCTAGCTTTGCCACCTGTTTATTTAGGAGCATTTTTTTTGCAGACATTTAGCCCATTTTACTATTTTGGCCAACTTACTGTGTCAGCCACTTCTTCCAATTGTCCTCCACCGAACAAAGCAGTGCCGCCAGTTTACTCCTGTTACCAGTTTAGAACTGCATTGAGCCTACTTTTTTATTTTAGGCCTACTAAGTCTGTCTGCGCCACTCCTTGCAATCGTCCTCCGCTGACCAAACCAATGCTGCCTGTGTACCGTACCCCTGTAACCTATTTTTGAACTGCATAGAGCCTACTTTATTATTTTAGGCCTAGTAAGTCTGTCTGCGCCACTCCTTGCAATCATCCTCTGCTGACCAAACCAATGCTGCCTGTGTACCCCTGTAACTTATTTTAAACTGCATAGAGCCTACTTTTTATTTTAGGCCTAGTAAGTCTGCACCACTCCTTGCAATCGTCCTCCGCTGACTAGTGTTGAGCGATACCTTCCGATATCGGAAAGTATCAGTATCGGAAAGTATCGGCCGATACCGTCAAAGTATCGGATCTAATCCGATACCGATACCCGATCCCAATGCAAGTCAATGGGACGAAAATATCGGAATTAAAATAAACCCTTTCTTTCCTTGTAGGTTCATTCTACATGAAGGAAAACAACTAAGAATAATGTAGGATGTATTGGGGGAGGTGGCGGAGACATTAAAGGCACAGAGGTTTAGCCCAAACAAATAGAATAGCAGGTTTTTTTGCTTTTTTTATGACGTTCGGCGTTAGAAAGATTTTGACTATGTTATTTTTTCTTTTTTTTTTTCAGATATTGATGTTTCACTACTTCCACGTCCTTCACCTTCTTTTTTACTTCTCCCACTTTCTTCTTCATTATCCTCATCATCAGCTTCTTTGACATCAACTATCTTCACCTTATTCATCTTCTTCTTCTCCTACCTATATATTTTTTTTTTACATTGTTCATATTCTTTTTATTTAACTATTATCTTTTTCATATTCAACTTCTTCATCATATTCTTATTTGTGACAGGCATTCCCGTAGTTGTTATCTATAAAAGTTTGAAGATTACACCTTCCGTTCTGCCTGTCACAAAAGAGTTACATTTGTCCGCGTTCAGTTTGGCCTGCAGCATGAGGCTTTATCCAGGGGCACCACGAGGAGGAACGGACTCACCCCCATACACTGCTTAGTCTTCTTCTGCTTATAATTTAGATAATATCTTTTGCTCTGATATTTAGTCTTATGCTTAATGTTCTTCTGCTCTTTGTTCTGCAGCCTCTTGTTCTTCTGCTTCTCGGTCTCCCATGTCGTCGTCGTCTCCAGGGTCGTCGTCTCCAGTGTCGTCGTCTCCGGGGTCGTCGTCATCGGGGTGGTCTTCAGGGTCATCGTCTCCAGGGTCGTCGTCATCTCAGTGGTCGTCGTCTCTGGTGTCGTCGTCATCTTAGGGGTGGTCTTCCGGGTCGTCGTCTTTAGGGTCTTGAACTTGGAAATGTAGCAGAAGGTACAAGAAGGCTGAGAAAATGCCGAGAAACAGCTGATGGAACTGGAACTCGGATGGCTACCCGAAGGTCCAAGAGCCAATGGAACTACCGAGGACCAGCTGACGTTACTGGAACCCGGTTACTAAGCAGGAGGTACCCGTGCCTGAAAGCACTACCAAGGACCACCTGACGTTGGTGGAACTCGGATACCCAGAGGGAGGCACCTAAGCCAAAGGCTCTGCCCGGAACCAGCTGACGGTACTGGAACCAGGATGGGGAGCAGAAGGTACAAGAGCAAAAGACACTGCCGAGAACCAGCTGACGGTACTGGAACCCGGATGGGTAGCCGAAGGTCCAAGAGCCAATGGAACTACCGAGGACCAGCTGACGTTACTGGAACCCGGTTACTAAGCAGAAGGTACCCGTGCTGAAAGCACTACCAAGGACCACCTGACGTTGGTGGAACTCAGATACCCAGAGGGAGGCACCTAAGCCAAAGGCTCTGCCCGTAACCAGCTGATGGTACTGGAACCAGGATGGGGAGCAGAAGGTACAAGAGCAAAAGACACTGCCGAGAACCAGCTGACGGTACTGGAACCCGGATGGGTAGCCGAAGGTCCAAGAGCCAATGGAACTACCGAGGACCAGCTGACGTTACTGGAACCCGGTTACTAAGCAGGAGGTACCCATGCCTGAAAGCACTACCAAGGACCACCTGACGTTGGTGGAACTCGGATACCCAGAGGGAGGCACCTAAGCCAAAGGCTCTGCCCGGAACCAGCTGACGGTGCTGGAACCAGGATGGGGACCTATTCAAGCTTGTCTTCCTAGAGCCCCAACTAGCGGTGTTGGAGCAAAGGGTCAGCAGGGGGAGAAGAGTGTAGGCCGAAGCCTGCACTGGAGGCATTTGTAGGTCTGTTGTGTCTGTGTGGCTGTTGCAGGACACGTTGCCGGCTACACAGCAGGGGAACAGCTGGCGGTGCTGAACCCCACTGACACATTGGCTGGTATTTTTCTCTGTGCAGCTAGCAGTACCGGGCCCCAACTGGCGGTGTTAGAGCCCAGGCTCTGCAGGGTGAGCAGAGTGTAGGCCGAAGCCTAATTGAACCAATTTTAAAGGTAACCTTTAACCCCCCCTCAGGGGTTACAAACTAGAAGAGCCACACCTTATGCAGCAGTAGTGCTGCACAAGTCAAAGGTTGCTCTTTTAATTTTTCAGCTGATCCCTTATCGCATGCCACGGCCATGAAGCCGCACAGTCTGAAGAAGGCGGAAGGAGATGAGGGACAGGTGAACTTATGCACTGCTCATGCCCATCAATCACACCCTCGCAGTCCAAATAAATAAGACACCGAGGGGCGTTGTGTGGGTCAGGGCGGCCGCAGAGGCGCAGCCAGCCAAACAATGACGCCAGAAGACGGGCAGCGCTACCAAGGGGGTTGCAGAGTGTCATTACAAAGGAAAGTCACACCTCCGGGATGGTTAAATGGTCACACAGAGGACACATTTTAGACGTGTTTTCAGTTCCACATGTGCGAGGAGAATACGTTTGTGAGCCACCTTGCACACATGCAGCATTACCGCTGTACAAGTTGGCTGTAAAACATACAAACACCTGGGGGAGGGGGGACAGGTTCCCTTCAATTTCAGTTCTTGTGTCTGCGTGGCTGTTGCAGGACACGTTGCCGGCTGCACAGCAGGGGAACAGCTGGCGGTGCTGAACCCCACTGACACATTGGCTGGTGTTTTTCTCTGTGCAGCTAGCACATCTGGGCCCCAACTGGCGGTGTTAGAGCCCAGGGTCAGCAGGAGGAGGAGAGGGAGCAGAGTGTAGGCCGAAGCCTGCACTGGCGGCAGCTTTGGGTCTGTTGTGTCTGTGTGGCTGTTGCAGGACACGTTGCCGGCTACACAGCAGGGGAACAGCTGGCGGTGCTGAACCCCACTGACACATTGGCTGGTATTTTTCTCTGTGCAGCTAGCAGTACCGGGCCCCAACTGGCGGTGTTAGAGCCCAGGCTCTGCAGGGTGAGCAGAGTGTAGGCCGAAGCCTAATTGAACCAATTTTAAAGGTAACCTTTAACCCCCCCTCAGGGGTTACAAACTAGAAGAGCCACACCTTATGCAGCAGTAGTGCTGCACAAGTCAAAGGTTGCTCTTTTAATTTTTCAGCTGATCCCTTATCGCATGCCACGGCCATGAAGCCGCACAGTCTGAAGAAGGCGGAAGGAGATGAGGGACAGGTGAACTTATGCACTGCTCATGCCCATCAATCACACCCTCGCAGTCCAAATAAATAAGACACCGAGGGGCGTTGTGTGGGTCAGGGCGGCCGCAGAGGCGCAGCCAGCCAAACAATGACGCCAGAAGACGGGCAGCGCTACCAAGGGGGTTGCAGCGTGTCATTACAAAGGAAAGTCACACCTCCGGGATGGTTAAATGGTCACACAGAGGACACATTTTAGACGTGTTTTCAGTTCCACATGTGCGAGGAGAATACGTTTGTGAGCCACCTTGCACACATGCAGCATTACCGCTGTACAAGTTGGCTGTAAAACATACAAACACCTGGGGGAGGGGGGACAGGTTCCCTTCAATTTCAGTTCTTGTGTCTGCGTGGCTGTTGCAGGACACGTTGCCGGCTGCACAGCAGGGGAACAGCTGGCGGTGCTGAACCCCACTGACACATTGGCTGGTGTTTTTCTCTGTGCAGCTAGCACATCTGGGCCCCAACTGGCGGTGTTAGAGCCCAGGGTCAGCAGGAGGAGGAGAGGGAGCAGAGTGTAGGCCGAAGCCTGCACTGGCGGCAGCTTTGGGTCTGTTGTGTCTGCGTGGCAGTTGCAGGACACGTTGCCGGCTACACAGCAGGGGAACAGCTGGCGGTGCTGAACCCCACTGACACATTGGCGAGGTGTTTGTGTCATGGTTCCCAGTGGCAAGGGAAAGTCAGAGAACATAAATAACAGAACAGCTCTTGGGTGATGGAATCTCGAGCTGACCATGAGCTAAACCTATCACACAACTAACAGTGGCCGGGTGACGTACCTACGTTTTATCCCTAGACGCCCAGCGCCAGCCGGAGGACTAACTAACCCTAATAGAGGAAAAGACAGACCTGGCTTACCTCTAGGGAAATTCCCCCAAAAAGGAGACAGAAGCCCCCCACATATATTGACGGTGAGTTCAGAGGAAAAGACATACGTAGTATGAAGGTAGGTTCAGCAAAGCGAGGTCCGCTTACTAGATAGCAAGAAGATACAATAGGGAACTTCACGGTCAGCTGAAAACCCTATTAAAATACCATCCCGAAATTACTTTAAGACTCATGTGTCAACTCATGACACCGGAGTGGCAATTTCGGCCCACAAGAGCTTCCAGCTACAGAAAAATAACATAACTGTGAACTGGAACAAAAATGCAAAACAAACTTAGGACTAAGAGTCCAACTTAGCTGATAGTAGTCTAGAAGCAGGAACATGCAACAGAAAGGCTCTGGTTACATTGATGGCCGGCACTAGAATAACTGAGCAGCAAGGCTAAATAGGATACTCCCATATCCTGATGGAAACAGGTGAACAGAGAAAGTGAAGCACACAAGTCCAGTACCACCAGTGACCACCGGGGGAGCCCAAAAAACAAATTCACAACAGTACCCCCCCCCTCAAGGAGGGGGCACCGAACCCTCACAAGAACCACCAGGGCGATCAGGATGAGCCCTATGAAAGGCACGGACCAAATCAGAGGCATGAACATCAGAGGCTGTCACCCAAGAATTATCCTCCTGACCGTAGCCCTTCCACTTGACCAGATACTGAAGTTTCCGTCTGGAAACACGGGAGTCCAAGATCTTCTCCACAACGTACTCCAATTCACCCTCAACCAACACCGGAGCGGGAGGCTCAACGGAAGGCACAACCGGTACCTGATACCTGCGCAATAATGACCGATGGAAGACATTATGGATAGAAAAAGATGCTGGGAGGTCCAATCGAAAGGACACGGGGTTAAGAATCTCCAAAATCTTATACGGGCCGATGAACCGAGGCTTAAACTTAGGAGAAGAAACCCTCATAGGGACAAAATGAGAAGACAACCACACCAAGTCCCCAACACGAAGACGAGGACCAACACGACGACGGCGGTTAGCAAAATGCCGAGTCTTTTCCTGGGACAACTCCAAATTGTCCACCACCTGTCCCCAAATCTGATGCAACCTATCCACCACAGTATCCACTCCAGGACAATCCGAAGACTCCACCTGACCGGAAGAAAAACGAGGATGAAACCCCGAATTGCAAAAAAAAGGAGAAACCAAAGTGGCAGAACTAGCCCGATTATTGAGGGCAAACTCCGCCAACGGCAAAAAGGCAACCCAGTCATCCTGATCTGCAGACACAAAACACCTCAAATAAGTCTCCAAGGTCTGATTAGTTCGCTCAGTCTGGCCATTAGTCTGAGGATGGAACGCAGACGAAAAAGACAAATCAATGCCCATCCTAGCACAGAACGCCCGCCAAAATCTAGACACGAACTGGGTCCCCCTGTCAGAAACGATATTCTCCGGAATACCATGCAAGCGAACCACATTTTGAAAAAACAGAGGAACCAACTCGGATGAGGAAGGCAACTTAGGCAAGGGCACCAAATGAACCATCTTTGAAAAACGGTCACACACCACCCAGATGACAGACATTTTCTGAGAAACAGGGAGATCAGAAATAAAATCCATAGAGATGTGAGTCCAAGGCCTCTTCGGAATAGGCAAAGATAACAACAATCCGCTAGCCCGAGAACAACAAGGTTTGGCCCGAGCACAAACATCACAAGACTGCACAAAAACTCGTACATCTCGAGACAGGGAAGGCCACCAGAAGGACCTAGCCACCAAATCCCTGGTACCAAAGATCCCGGGATGACCTGCCAACACAGAAGAATGAACCTCCGAGATGACTCTACTGGTCCAATCATCAGGAACAAACAGTCTACCAGGCGGGCAACGATCAGGTCTATCCGCCTGAAACTCCTGCAAAGCCCGTCGCAGGTCTGGGGAAACAGCAGATAATATCACCCCATCCTTAAGGATACCTGTAGGTTCAGAATCACCAGGGGAATCAGGCTCAAAACTCCTAGAAAGGGCATCCGCCTTCACATTTTTAGAACCCGGTAAGTATGAGACCACAAAATTAAACCGAGAGAAAAACAACGACCAGCGCGCCTGTCTAGGATTCAAGCGCCTGGCAGACTCAAGATAAATCAAATTCTTGTGATCGGTCAATACCACCACCTGATGTCTGGCCCCCTCAAGCCAATGACGCCACTCCTCAAAAGCCCACTTCATAGCCAAAAGCTCCCGATTACCAATATCATAATTTCGCTCGGCGGGCGAAAATTTTCGAGAAAAGAACGCACAAGGTCTCGGAGCAGTCGGAACTTTTCTGCGACAAGACCGCCCCAGCTCCGATCTCGGAAGAATCGACCTCAACCTGAAAAGGAAGAGTAACATCAGGCTGACGCAACACAGGGGCGGAAGAAAAGCGGCGCTTAAGCTCCCGAAAGGCCTCCACAGCAGCAGGGGACCAATCAGCAACATCAGCACCCTTTTTGGTCAAATCAGTCAAAGGTTTAGCAACATCAGAAAAACCAGTTATAAATCGACGATAAAAATTAGCAAAGCCCAAAAATTTCTGAAGGCTCTTAAGAGAAGAAGGTTGTGTCCAATCACAAATAGCCCGAACCTTGACAGGATCCATCTCAATGGAAGAGGGGGAAAAAATGTACCCCAAAAAAGAAATCTTTTGAACCCCAAAAATACACTTAGAACCCTTCACACACAAGGAATTAGCCCGCAAAACCTGAAAAACCCTCCTGACCTGTTGGACATGAGAATCCCAGTCATCCGAAAAAATCTAAATATCATCCAGATACAAGATCATAAATGTATCCAAATATTCACGGAAAATGTCATGCATAAAGGACTGAAAGACTGAAGGGGCATTTGAAAGACCAAAAGGCATTACTAAATACTCAAAATGGCCCTCGGGCGTATTAAATGCGGTTTTCCACTCATCCCCCTGCTTAATTCGCACCAAATTATACGCCCCACGGAGATCAATCTTAGAGAACCACTTAGCCCCTTTTATTCGAGCAAACAAATCAGTAAGCAGTGGCAGAGGATACTGATATTTGACTGTAATTTTATTCAAGAGTCGATAATCAATACACGGCCTCAAAGAGCCATCTTTTTTAGATACAAAGAAAAAACCGGCTCCTAAGGGAGATGAAGAAGGACGAATATGTCCCTTTTCCAGGGACTCCTTAATATATTCTCGCATAGCAGCATGTTCAGGTACAGATAGATTAAATAAACGACCCTTTGGAAATTTACTGCCCGGAATCAGATCTATGGCACAATCGCAATCTCTGTGAGGAGGTAGTGAACCAAGCTTAGGCTCCTCAAAAACATCACGATAATCAGATAAAAATTCCGGAATCTCAGAGGGAATAGATGACGAAATGGAAACCAAAGGTACGTCCCCATGAGCCCCCTGACATCCCCAGCTTAACACAGACATTGCTTTCCAGTCAAGGACTGGGTTATGAGCTTGTAACCATGGTAATCCGAGCACCAAAACGTCATGTAGATTGTACAACACAAGGAAGCGAATCATCTCCTGATGGTCTGGATTCATACGCATAGTCACTTGTGTCCAGTATTGTGGTTTATTACTAGCCAATGGTGTAGAGTCAATACCCTTCAGAGGTATAGGAACTTCCAGAGGCTCTAGATCAAACCCACAGCGCCTGGCAAAGGACCAATCCATTAGACTCAAAGCGGCGCCAGAGTCGACATAGGCATCCGCGGTAATTGACGATAATGAACAAATCAAGGTCACAGACAGAATAAACTTAGACTGTAAAGTGCCAATTGAAATAGACTTATCAACCTTTTTTGTACGTTTAGAGCATGCTGATATAACATGAGTTGAATCACCACAATAGAAGCACAACCCATTTTTTCGCCTAAAATTCTGCCGTTCGCTTCTGGACAGAATTCTATCACATTGCATATTTTCTGGAGCCTTCTCAGAAGACACCGCCAAATGGTGCACAGGTTTGCGCTCCCGCAAACGCCGATCAATCTGAATAGCCATTGTCATGGACTCATTCAGACCTGTAGGTGCAGGGAACCCCACCATAACATCTTTAATGGCATCAGAGAGACCCTCTCTGAAATTCGCCGCCAGGGCGCACTCATTCCACTGAGTAAGCACAGACCATTTACGAAATTTTTGGCAGTATATTTCAGCTTCATCTTGCCCTTGAGATAGGGCCATCAAGGCTTTTTCAGCCTGAATCTCTAAGTTAGGTTCCTCATAAAGCAACCCCAAAGCCAGAAAAAACGCATCCACATTGAGCAACGCAGGATCCCCGGGTGCCAATGCAAATGCCCAGTTTTGAGGGTCACCCCGCAGCAAGGAAATTACTATCTTAACCTGCTGTGCGGGATCTCCAGCGGAGCGAGATCTCAGGGAAAGAAATAATTTACAATTATTTTTGAAATTCAGGAAACGAGATCTATCCCCGGAGAAAAATTCTGGTATAGGAATTCTAGGTTCAGATATAGGAGCATGAATAACAAAATCCTGTAAATTTTGAACCTTCATAGCAAGATTATTCAAACCTGTAGCCACACTCTGAGGATCCATTTTAATCAGGTGAGATCAGAGCCATTCAAGGATTAGAAGGAGAGAGAGAGACAAAGGCTGCAATTAGAGCAGAAATGCAACTGAGTCAACTAAAAAGCAAGCTCAGAGGGAAAAAAAAAAAAAATCTGCAGACTTCTTTTTCTCTCCTTTCTTCTGCCAACGGTTTTAACCCTTGGCCGGCCATACTGTCATGGTTCCCAATGGCAAGGGAAAGTCAGAGAACATAAATAACAGAACAGCTCTTGGGTGATGGAATCTCGAGCTGACCATGAGCTAAACCTATCACACAACTAACAGTGGCCGGGTGACGTACCTACGTTTTATCCCTAGACGCCCAGCGCCAGCCGGAGGACTAACTAACCCTAATAGAGGAAAAGACAGACCTGGCTTACCTCTAGGGAAATTCCCCCAAAAAGGAGACAGAAGCCCCCCACATATATTGACGGTGAGTTCAGAGGAAAAGACATACGTAGTATGAAGGTAGGTTCAGCAAAGCGAGGTCCGCTTACTAGATAGCAAGAAGATACAATAGGGAACTTCACGGTCAGCTGAAAACCCTATTAAAATACCATCCCGAAATTACTTTAAGACTCATGTGTCAACTCATGACACCGGAGTGGCAATTTCGGCCCACAAGAGCTTCCAGCTACAGAAAAATAACATAACTGTGAACTGGAACAAAAATGCAAAACAAACTTAGGACTAAGAGTCCAACTTAGCTGATAGTAGTCTAGAAGCAGGAACATGCAACAGAAAGGCTCTGGTTACATTGATGGCCGGCACTAGAATAACTGAGCAGCAAGGCTAAATAGGATACTCCCATATCCTGATGGAAACAGGTGAACAGAGAAAGTGAAGCACACAAGTCCAGTACCACCAGTGACCACCGGGGGAGCCCAAAAACCAAATTCACAACATGTTTGGCTCTGTGCAGCCAGCACATCTGGGCCCCAACTGGCGGTGTTAGAGCCCAGGGTCAGCAGGAGGAGGAGAGGGAGCGGAGTGTAGGCCGAAGCCTAATTGAACCAATTTCAAAGGTAACCTTAAACCCCCCCTCAGGTGTTCCAAACTAGAAGAGCCACAGCTTATGCAGCAGTAGTGCTGCACAAGTCAAAGGTTGCTCTTTTAATTTTTCTCCTTGCACACGCTGAATGAAACACGTATAACATTTAGCCCTTTATACAGTCAAACTGTGTTGGAGGCGCGAGTTCCATTCGTAATGAGACGCAGCACAGATGTCAAGAATCCCACCTTGGTGCTGGGTGCAGCCTCCTGAGCGTTGTTATTTGCTGTACAGGAGTCTGCGCTGTCGTGTTATCCCTTGGCCTAGCGCTGTTAGCGCTGCCCATCCTCTGACATCATGTAATGTCGGCCGTTGCGGTTTGCGATGACCATGAATCCCAGCCCCGCAGTGTCTTAACATTGTTAAAACACTGCGGGGCTGGGATTCATGGCCTGGCGCAGTACATATGTTCGCCTCTCACACTGGGGTCCTTACACCCGCTTCAGACTGTGCGGCGTCAGCTGATCCCTTATCGCATGCCACGGCCATGAAGCCGCACAGTCTGAAGATGGCGGAAGGAGATGAGGGACAGGCGAACTTATGCACTGCTCATGCCCATCAATCACACCCTCGCAGTCCAAATAAATAAGACACCGAGGGGCGTTGTGTGGGTCAGGGCGGCCGCAGAGGCGCAGCCAGCCAAACAATGATGCCAGAAGACGGGCAGCGCTACCAAGGGGGTTGCAGCATGTCATTACAAAGGAAAGTCACACCTCCGGGACAGTTAAATGGTCACACAGAGGACACATTTTAGACGTGTTTTCAGTTCCACATGTGCGAGGAGAATACGTTTATGAGCCACCTTGCACACATGCAGCATTACCGCTGTACAAGGTGGCTGTAAAACATACAAACACCTGGGGGTGGGGCGACAGGATCCCTTCAATTTCAGTTCTTGTGTCTGCGTGGCTGTTGCAGGACACGTTGCCGGCTGCACAGCAGGGGAACAGCTGGCGGTGCTGAACCCCACTGACACATTGGCTGGTGTTTTTCTCTGTGCAGCTAGCAGTACCGGGCACCAACTGGCGGTGTTAGAGCCCAGGGTCAGCAGGAGGAGGAGAGGGAGCAGAGTGTAGGCCGAAGCCTGCACTGGCGGCAGCTTTGGGTCTGTTGTGTCTGCGTGGCAGTTGCAGGACACGTTGCCGGCTACACAGCAGGGGAATAGCTGGCGGTGCTGAACCCCACTGACACATTGGCTGGTGTTTTTCTCTGTGCAGCTAGCAGTACCGGGCCCCAACTGGCGGTGTTAGAGCCCAGGCTCTGCAGGGTGAGCAGAGTGTAGGCCGAAGCCTAATTGAACCAATTTTAAAGGAACCTTTAACCCCCCCTCAGGGGTTACAAACTAGAAGAGCCACACCTTATGCAGCAGTAGTGCTGCACAAGTCAAAGGTTGCTCTTTTAATTTTTCTCCTTGCACACGCTGAATGAAACACGTATAACATTTAGCCCTTTATACAGTCAAACTGTGTTGGAGGCGAGAGTTCCCTTCGTAATGAGACGCAGCACAGATGTCAAAAATCCCACCTTGGTGCTGGGTGCAGCCTCCTGAGCGTTGTTATTTGCTGTACAGGAGTCTGCGCTGTCGTGTTATCCCTTGGCCTTGCGCTGTTAGCGCTGCCCATCTCCTGACATCATTTAATGTCGGCCGGTGCGGTTCGCGATGACCATGAATCCCAGCCCCGCAGTGCCTTTACAGTGTTTCACACTGCGGGGCTGGGATTCATGGCCTGGCGCAGTACATATGTTCGCCTCTCACACTGGGGTCCTTACACCCGCTTCAGACTGTGCGGCGTCAGCTGATCCTTTATTGCATGCCACGGCCATGAAGCCGCACAGTCTGAAGAAGACGGAAGGAGATGAGTGACAACAGGTGAAGATATGCACTGCTCATACCCATCAATCACACCCTCGCAGTCAAAATAAATAAGACACCGAGGGGCGTTGTGTCGGGCAGGGCGGCCGCAGAGGCGCAGCCAGCCAAACAATGATGTCAGAAGACGGGCAGCGCTACCAAGGGGGTTACAGCGTGTCATTACAAAGGAAAGTCACACCTCAGGGACGGTTTAATGGTCTCAGGGGACACATTGTAGACGTGTTACATTCGGCGTGTGCAAGGAGAATAAGTTTATGAGCCACCTTGCACACATGCAGCATTACCGCTGTACAAGGTGGCTGTAAAACATACAAACGCCTGGGGGAGGGGGGACAGGTTCCCTTCAATTTCAGTTCTTGTGTCTGCGTGGCTGTTGCAGGACACGTTGCCGGCTGCACAGCAGGGGAACAGCTGGCGGTGCTGAACCCCACTGACACATTGGCTGGTGTTTTTCTCTGTGCAGCTAGCAGTACCGGGCACCAACTGGCGGTGTTAGAGCCCAGGGTCAGCAGGAGGAGGAGAGGGAGCAGAGTGTAGGCTGAAGCCTGCACTGGTGGCAGCTTTGTGCCTGCGTGGCTGTTGCAGGACACGATGCCGGCTACACAGCAGGGGAACAGCTGGTGGTGCTGAACCCCACTGACACATTGGCTGGTGTTTTGCTCTGTGCAGCCAGCACTTCGGGGCACCAACTGGCGGTGTTAGAGCCCAGGATCTGCAGGGGGAGCAGAGTGTAGGCCGAAGCCTAATTGAACCAATTTTAAAGGTAACCTTTAACCCCCCCTTAGGTGTTACAAAGTAGAAGAGCCACGCCTTATGCTGCAGTAGTGCTGCACAAGTCAAAGGTTGCTCTTTTAATTTTGTTCCTTGCACAAGCTGAATGAAACACGTACAACATTTTGGCCCTTATACAGTCAATCTGTCTTGGAGGCGGGAGTTCCCTTCATAATGAGACGCAGCACAGCTGGCAAAAACACTACCTTGGTGCGTGGCATGGCCTCCTGAGCATCGCATTTTGATGTACAGGAGTCTGCGTTGTTGCGTTATCCCTTGGCCATGCGCTGCCCATCTTCTGACATCATTTCATGTCGGCTAGTGCGGTTCGCGATGCCCATGAATCCCAGCCCCGCAGTGTCTTAACAGTGTTTCACACTGCGGGGCTGGGATTCATGGCCTGGCGCAGTACATAGGTTCGCCTCTCGCTCGTGTCCTTACACCTGCTACAGACTGTGCGGCATCAGCTGATCCCTTATCGCATGCCACGGCCATGAAGCCGCACAGTCTGAAGAAGGCGGAAGGAGATGAGTGACAGCCTGGCGAAGATATGCACTGCTCATGCCCGTCAATCACACCCTCGCAGTCAAAATTAGGGTTGAGCGAAACGGGTCGTTCATTTTCAAAAGTCGCCGACTTTTGGCAAAGTCGGCGTCTCATGAAACCGAGCCGATCCCAGCGTTGCATCGGCCATGCGGTATGCGACTTTCGCGCCAAAGTCGCGTTTCAATGACGCGAAAAGCGCCATTTCTCAGCCAATGAAGGTGAACGCAGAGTGTGGGCAGCGTGATGACATAGATCTCAGTCCCCACCATCTTAGAGAAGGGCATTGCAGTGATTGGCTTGCTTTCTGCGGCGTCACAGGGGCTATAAAGGGGCGTTCCCGCCGACCGCCATCTTACTGCTGCTGATCTGAGCATAGGGAGAGGTTGCTGTCGCTTCTTCAGAAGCAGGGACAGTGATAGGCAGGGTACATAAAGCTGCAAACCGCTTGTGCTGTAGCGATTTCCACTGTCCAACACCACCTTTTGTTTGCAGGGACAGTGGAAGCTAAATTTTTTTTTCCTCAGCGCTGTCGCTCATTGTGCTGCCCTAGAAGGCTCCCTGACCCTGATAGCTGCGTTGCTGTGCCTGTGTGTGTACGACGCTGTGCAAACCAACTGCTTTTTTCAAAGCACAAATCCTCTTGTTCCTTCCTTTCTGCACAGCTATCTTTTTTGTTTGTCCACACTTTTTATTTAATTTGTGCATCAGTCCACTCCTTATTCCTGCCTGCCATACCTGCCTGAGATTACTGCAGGGAGATAGTAATTGTAGGACAGTCCCTGTTTTTTTTGTTTTTTTTTTGTGGGAGATTAAGATTGGCATTTCTGCTAGAGTGCCATCCTTGTGTGTGCCATCTCTCACTCAGTGGGCCATAGAAAGCCTATTTATTTTTTTGCTTGATTTGGGTTCTAAAATCTACCTGACAAAAAATCACTACATCAATCAGTGGGAGAAAAATATTGGCCTCAGGGCTTGTGTGCCACTCCTGACTCCTGTGTGTGCCGTCTCTCACTCAGTGGGCCATAGAAAGCCTATTTATTTTTTTGCTTGATTTGGGTTCTAAAATCTACCTGACAAAAAATCACTACATCAATCAGTGGGAGAAAAATATTGGCCTCAGGGCTTGTGTGCCACTCCTGACTCCTGTGTGTGCCGTCTCTCACTCAGTGGGCCATAGAAAGCCTATTTATTTTTATTATTTGGTTTCTAAAGTCTCCCTGAAAAAAAAAAAAAATTCAAACAGTGGGAGATTAATATTGCCCTTTCTGCTTGTGTGCCACTCCTGACTCCTGTGTGTGCCGTCTCTCACTCAGTGGGCCATAGAAAGCCTATTTATTTTTTTGCTTGATTTGGGTTCTAAAATCTACCTTTAAAAAAATCACTACATCAATCAGTGGGAGAAAAATATTGGCCTCAGTCAGGGCTTGTGTGCCACTCCTGACTCCTGTGTGTGCCATCTCTCACTCAGTGGGCCATAGAAAGCCTATTTATTTTTTTGCTTGATTTGGGTTCTAAAATCTACCTGACAAAAAATCACTACATCAATCAGTGGGAGAAAAATATTGGCCTCAGGGCTTGTGTGCCACTCCTGACTCCTGTGTGTGCCGTCTCTCACTCAGTGGGCCATAGAAAGCCTATTTATTTTTATTATTTGGTTTCTAAAGTCTCCCTGAAAAAAAAAAAAAAAATTCAAACAGTGGGAGATTAATATTGCCCTTTCTGCTTGTGTGCCACTCCTGACTCCTGTGTGTGCCGTCTCTCACTCAGTGGGCCATAGAAAGCCTATTTATTTTTTTGCTTGATTTGGGTTCTAAAATCTACCTTTAAAGAAATCACTACATCAATCAGTGGGAGAAAAATATTGGCCTCAGTCAGGGCTTGTGTGCCACTCCTGACTCCTGTGTGTGCCATCTCTCACTCAGTGGGCCATAGAAAGCCTATTTATTTTTTTGCTTGATTTGGGTTCTAAAATCTACCTTTAAAAAAATCACTACATCAATCAGTGGGAGAAAAATATTGGCCTCAGTCAGGGCTTGTGTGCCACTCCTGACTCCTGTGTGTGCCATCTCTCACTCAGTGGGCCATAGAAAGCCTATTTATTTTTTTGCTTGATTTGGGTTCTAAAATCTACCTGACAAAAAATCACTACATCAATCAGTGGGAGAAAAATATTGGCCTCAGTCAGGGCTTGTGTGCCACTCCTGACTCCTGTGTGTGCCGTCTCTCACTCAGTGGGCCATAGAAAGCCTATTTATTTTTATTATTTGGTTTCTAAAGTCTCCCTGAAAAAAAAAAAAAATTCAAACAGTGGGAGATTAATATTGCCCTTTCTGCTTGTGTGCCACTCCTGACTCCTGTGTGTGCCGTCTCTCACTCAGTGGGCCATAGAAAGCCTATTTATTTTTATTATTTGGTTTCTAAAGTCTCCCTGAAAAAGAAAAAAAAAAAAAAACAGTGGGAGATTAATATTGACATTTGTGCTTGAGTGACAGTCCTGCGTGTGTGGCATCTCTGTGATTTGGTGCCACAGAAAACAGAGTGTGTAACATTGTGCCTGATTTTCCTTGTGGTCTCAACAACCTGTTAAGGGATATTGAAATCATACTGAAGTTATAGCTCACCGTGTAAGTTGTTTGACAGCAACAAATAAAGTTACTTTGGTTAAGTTTTTAAAACAATGAGGAAGTCTGGTGCAAGAGGTCGTCGTGGCCGTGGGCGTTCATTGTCAGCTGGTAATGATGGTAGTGGTAGTGGAGCATCAGGTGGTCGTGGGGATAAAAATATTCCACCTAAGTCTGGAGCTGTGGAGCCAGTTTCGTCGTCTGGCTACACAAGGCCTCGAACGCTCTCTTTTCTGGGAGTAGGAAAACCGCTTTTAAAGGCGGAGCAGCAACAGCAAGTTTTGGCTTACATTGCAGACTCAGCCTCTAGCTCTTTTGCCTCCTCTTCTGAAACTGGTAAATGTAAAAGCAGCGCGTCGCTTGTGGATGTTCACGGTCAGGGACAAGTCGCTTCCTTGTCCTCTTCAGCAAAAACTACAACAAGAGAGAAGGATGCAGCAGGCGACACAACGGGTTACTCCATGGAGCTCTTTACACATACCGTCCCTGGCTTAGAAAGTGAAACACTTAACAGGCCATGCCCATTACAAGTAGATTCTGACATGGAGTGCACTGATGCACAGCCACAGCCAGAGTACTATGCTGCTCCTTTGACTCAAACCACCACATTGCCCTCTCAGGGTACTGATCCACAATCAGACCCTGATGAGACTATGTTGCCCCGCCACGAACGCTATACCACCGACCGACACAGTGACACAGACGAAGCTGCACACGAGCTCGAAGAGGAGGTAATAGATGACCCAGTTGTTGACCCCGATTGGCAGCCATTGGGGGAACAGGGTGCAGGCGGCAGTAGTTCAGAAGCGGAGGTGGAGGAGGGGCCGCAGCAGGCATCAACATCGCAACAGGTTCCATCTGCCGGGCCCGTATCTGGCCCAAAACGTGTGTCAAAGCCAAAACCTGTTGGAGGACGGCGTGGCCATCTTGTTAAAGCTCAGTCTGCAATCCCTGAAAAGGGATCCGATGCTAGGAAGAGTGCAGTCTGGCATTTTTTTAAACAACATCCAATTGATCAGCGCAAAGTCATCTGTCAAAAATGTTCAACTAGCTTAAGCAGAGGTCAGAATCTGAAAAGTCTCAATACTAGTTGCATGCATAGACACTTAACCACCATGCATTTTCAAGCCTGGACTAACTACCAAACGTCCCTTAAGGTTGTAGCACCCTCGGCCAATGAAGCTAGTCAGCAACGCAACATCCCTTCCGTCACTGTAAGGCCACCATTTTCCGCACCACCGGCAGTATCTGTGCAGGTTTCTTTGCCAGCCAAAAGCAGTCAGGGTCAGGGAATCACCAGTTTTGTAGGAGGAAATATTGCATCTAGGTCACCGGCGGAAACAATACCGTCTCCAACCGTCTCTCAGTCTGCCATGTACACCGGCACACCCGAAAGTTCCTTGATCTCCAGCTCTCCAGTCCAGCTCACCCTACATGAGACTCTGGTTAGAAAAAGGAAGTACTTATCCTCGCACCCGCGTACACAGGGTTTTAACGCCCACATAGCTAGACTAATCTCGTTAGAGATGATGCCCTACCGGTTAGTTGAAAGCGAAGCTTTCAAAGCCCTGATGGAGTACGCTGAACCACGATACCAGCTACCCAGTCGACACTTTTTTTCCAGAAAAGCCATCCCAGCCCTGCACCAGCATGTTAAACAGCGCATCGTCCATGCACTCAGGCAATCTGTGAGTACAAAGGTGCACCTGACTACAGATGCATGGACCAGTAGGCATGGCCAGGGACGTTATGTGTCCATCACGGCACACTGGGTGAATGTGGTGGATGCAGGGTCCACAGGGGACATAAATTTCGGGACAGTTGTGCCTAGCCCACGGTCTAGGAAACAGTTGGCTGTAGGCGTTCGCACCCCCTCCTCCTCCTCCTCGTCCTCCTGCAGAAGCTACAGCTCTTCCACAGACCACAGTCGGCCAACCACTCCATCGGCAGATGACACTGTTGCACACCAGTTGTCCCATTATGAGCCAGCTACTGGCAAGCGTCAGCAGGCTGTATTGGCTATGAAGTGTTTGGGCGACAACAGACACACCGCGGAAGTTCTGTCCGAGTTCTTGCAACAAGAAAAGCAGTCGTGGCTGGGCACAGTAGATCTTGAGGCAGGCAAGGTAGTGAGTGATAACGGAAGGAATTTCATGGCTGCCATCTCCCTTTCCCAACTGAAACACATTCCTTGCCTGGCTCACACCTTAAACCTGGTGGTGCAGTGCTTATTGAAAACTTATCCTGGTTTCTCCGACCTGCTCCTCAAAGTGCGTGGACTTTGCTCACATATCCGACGTTCGCCTGTACACTCCAGCCGTATGCAGACCTATCAGCGGTCTTTGAACCTTCCCCAGCATCGCCTAATCATAGACGTTGCAACAAGGTGGAACTCAACACTGCACATGCTTCAGAGACTGTGCCAACAGAGGCGGGCTGTTATGTTTTTGTGGGAGGATACACATACACGGGCAGGCAGTAGGATGGCAGACATGGAGTTGTCAGGTGTGCAGTGGTCGAAGATACAAGACATGTGTCAAGTCCTTCAGTGTTTTGAGGAATGCACACGGCTGGTTAGTGCAGACAACGCCATAATAAGCATGAGCATCCCCCTAATGCGTCTGCTGATGCAAAGTTTGACGCACATAAAGGATCAGGCGTCTGCACCAGAGGAAGAGGAAAGCCTTGATGACAGTCAGCCATTGTCTGGTCAGGGCAGTGTACAGGACGAGGTAGCGGGCGAAGAGGAGGTGGAGGACGAGGAGGATGATGGGGATGAGTATATTTTTAATGCGGAAGCTTTCCCGGGGGCACTGGAAATTGGTTGCGTGGCAAGGCCGGGTTCTGGTTTTTTGAGGGACACAAGTGACGTAGATTTGCCTGAAACTGCCCCTCAACCAATCACAACCGGAGATTTGACAACTGGAACTTTGGCCCACATGGCGGATTTTGCCTTACGTATCCTAAAAAGGGACACACGCATTACGAAAATGATGAACGATGACGATTACTGGTTGGCCTGCCTCCTTGATCCACGCTATAAAGGCAAATTGCAAAATATTATGCCACATGAGAACTTGGAACTAATATTAGCAACCAAACAATCAACTCTTGTTGACCGTTTGCTTCAGGCATTCCCAGCACACAGCGCACGTGATCGTTCTCACACGAGCTCCAGGGGGCAGCAGACTAGGAGTGTTAGGGGTGCTCACATCAGAAGTGGCGTTGGACAGAGGGGTTTACTGACCAGGTTGTGGAGTGATTTTGCTATGACCGCAGACAGGACAGGTACTGCTGCATCAATTGAAAGTGACAGGAGACAACATTTGTCCAGTATGGTTACTAACTATTTTTCATCCCTTATCGATGTTCTCCCTCAACCGTCATTCCCATTTGATTACTGGGCATCAAAATTAGACACCTGGCCAGAATTGGCAGAATATGCATTGCAGGAGCTTGCTTGCCCGGCAGCAAGTGTCCTATCAGAAAGAGTATTCAGTGCTGCAGGTTCAATATTAACCGAAAAAAGGACTCGTCTGGCTACCCAAAATGTTGATGATCTAACATTCATTAAAATGAACCACAACTGGATTTCGAAATCTTTTGCCCCACCTTGCCCGGCCGACACCTAGCTTTCCTATGAAAAGCTCTTGCCTGTGGACTACTGTGAATTACTTTTCTAATGTCTAATTTTCTGCAGCTGATTGTCCAGCATACGACATGTTTACACCTCCCTAAATGGCCAAACTCCCCACACGGGGCCGTGGTATCGCGACTTGGCGCAAGCACCCGTGAGACTGCTGTTTGTCTGAAGAGGTGGGTGTGCTCGCTTTTGGTCGACGGCATTGCTACTGGGTCCCTCATAGTACAATAAAGTGTCTCTGGCGGTGGTGGTGCACACCCAACGTCAGACACACTGTTGTAACATGAGGGGCCCTGGGCCTGTACCGCCGGCCACAAGAGAGTTCACCCACCCCCAGGTCAAACATTGCTCTACCACTTCCACAGTTATCTCTCACACTTCCACCAATGTTTAGTCTATGCGCTGACATCCTTCCATACCTACCACTGACAATACCATTGTGTTGACATGTATGATGGTACTTAACATAGTCAGGGGCAGTGTCCTCTATTTACCACAGTAAATACTTTGCGCTAAATTAGTAGGTCTGAAACAACGCAGAGGATCCCACCCCTGAACCTAACGATTGCACCCTTTAGTGTTTTTGTTTTGTTTTAATGCGAGACATTCACATTTATTTTTTGTTTTTGACTACTAACTGGCAGACACTCATTCCACTAGGCCTCCACTGACCTGACCACTGCTGCCCGTGTACCCCTGGAACCTATTTTACAGTGCCTACAGCCAGCCCATTTTATTGTGTTAGGCCTTCGAAGCCTGTCTGCGGTCCCTCCTTCCACTATGCCTCCACTGACCAGACCACTGCTGCCCGTGTACCCCTGGAACCTATTTTACAGTGCCTACAGCCAGCCCATTTTATTGTGTTAGGCCTTCGAAGCCTGTCTGCGGTCCCTCCTTCCACTATGCCTCCACTGACCAGACCACTGCTGCCCGTGTACCCCTGGAACCTATTTTACAGTGCCTACAGCCAGCCCATTTTATTGTGTTAGGCCTTCGAAGCCTGTCTGCGGTCCCTCCTTCCACTAGGCCTCCACTGACCAGACCACTGCTGCCCGTGTACCCCTGGAACCTATTTTACAGTGCCTACAGCCAGCCCATTTTATTGTGTTAGGCCTTCGAAGCCTGTCTGCGGTCCCTCCTTCCACTAGGCCTCCACTGGACCTGACCACTGCTGCCCGTATACCCCTGTAACCAATTATAAAGTGCCTACAGCCAGCCCATTTTATTGTGTTAGGCCTTCGACGCCTGTCTGCGGTCCCTCCTTCCACTAGGCCTCCACTGACCAGACCACTGCTGCCCGTGTACCCCTGGAACCAATTATAAAGTGCCTACAGCCAGCCCATTTTATTGTGTTAGGCCTTCGAAGCCTGTCTGCGGTCCCTCCTTCCACTAGGCCTCCACTGACCTGACCACTGCTGCCCGTGTACCCCTGGAACCTATTTTACAGTGCCTACAGCCAGCCCATTTTATTGTGTTAGGCCTTCGAAGCCTGTCTGCGATCCCTCCTTCCACTAGGCCTCCACTCACCAGACCACTGCTGCCCGTGTACCCCTGGAACCAATTATAAAGTGCCTACAGCCAGCCCATTTTATTGTGTTAGGCCTTCGAAGCCTGTCTGCGGTCCCTCCTTCCACTAGGCCTCCACTGACCGGACCACTGCTGCCCGTGTACCCCTGGAACCTATTTTACAGTGCCTACAGCCAGCCCATTTTATTGTGTTAGGCCTTCGAAGCCTGTCTGCGGTCCCTCCTTCCACTAGGCCTCCACTGACCAGACCACTGCTGCCCGTGTACCCCTGGAACCTATTTTACAGTGCCTACAGCCAGCCCATTTTATTGTGTTAGGCCTTCGAAGCCTGTCTGCGGTCCCTCCTTCCACTAGGCCTCCACTCACCAGACCACTGCTGCCCGTGTACCCCTGGAACCAATTATAAAGTGCCTACAGCCAGCCCATTTTATTGTGTTAGGCCTTCGAAGCCTGTCTGCGGTCCCTCCTTCCACTGAGCCTCCACTGACCAGACCACTGCTGCCCGTGAACCCCTTGAACCTATTTTACAGTGCCTACAGCCAGCCCATTTTATTGTGTTAGGCCTTCGAAGCCTGTCTGCGGTCCCTCCTTCCACTAGGCCTCCACTGACCTGACCACTGCTGCCCGTGTACCCCTGGAACCTATTTTACAGTGCATAGAGCCTATTGTTTTATTTTATTTAATATTAATAAAGCCATGATGGACTACGCTGTACCACGCTATGAGCTACCCAGTTGACAATTCTTTTGCGAGAAAAGCCATCCCACCCCTCCACCAGCATGTTAAAGACCACATTGTCCTTTCATTCTGTCAATCTGTGAGTCCAAAGGTACACCTGACAACAGACACTTTGTGGCGCAATGGGTTAATGTATTGCATGCATGGTCCACACAGGGGACAGCCTGGTAAGTCTGTCAGCAGTCCCTAATTCAAATTGTCCTCAACTGAATAAAGCTGAGCTTCTACCTTCTGGCTCTGATTAACTGCTGTTTTTAAACAAATTGGTGGTTCCGGCCTACTAACGGTGTCTGCCCCTGCCTGGTGTTGTCCTCAACTGAATAAAGCTGAGCTTCTACCTTCTGGCTCTGATTAACTGCTGTTTTTAAAAAAATTGGTGGTTTCCGGCCTACTAACGGTGTCTGCCCCTGCCTGGTGTTGTCCTCAACTGATTAAAGCTGAGCTTCTACCTTCTGGCTCTGATTAACTGCTGTTTTTAAAAAAATTGGTGGTTTCCGGCCTACTAATGGTGTCTGCCCCTGCCTGGTGTTGTCCTCAACTGAATAAAGCTGAGCTTCTACCTTCTGGCTCTCATTAAGTGCTGTTTTTTAAAAGATTGGTGGTTCCGGCCTACTAACGGTGTCTGCCCCTGCCTGGTGTTGTCCTCAACTGAATAAAGCTGAGCTTCTACCTTCTGGCTTTTGGCCTACAGTAGCAAATATTAAACTGTATTTGGCCTATTAGTGTGTTTGGGCCCTTAAAACAGTGGCTGCTGCTCCTGGGTTTGCTACTCCACTCAACAAAGCAATGCCGCCTGTTTAGTCCTGTTACCAATTTTGAACTGCATTTAGCCTACTTTATTCTTTGGCCCTATATCTGTTTCCTCCTCATCCTGCCCATTCCCCAGCCACTGCTAGATGAGTCTGCTGGTACATTGACCTAGACCACTACATTCCCCTTGCACTCTACACAGCCAGAATCTGACCCTGCTGAAAGTAAGGTTCCCCTTCCCCCATGTTATACCACCTTACACAGGGACAAAGAGGAAGGTGCAGATGAAAGTGCAGGTTCCTTCATCAGGTGGGGGGGGCATACTCGTTGGCGACGTCACTGGCACAGGGCCCCTCAGAGTACGCAAAAGTGTCGCTGCCGGTGGGAGGCGCCCCCGCCGTGCAAACACACCGCTGTACTTTGAGGGGCCCTGTGCCAGTGCCAATGCCAACGAGTGGGCCCCCCCTGCTTGCTTAGGATCACAGCACTTGCAAACTTGACATACTTACCTCTCACTGCTCCACCGCCGTGACGTAGTCCACGTTTCCTGTGCCCACTAAAACCTTGAACCAGCCCTACCCCCCACAACTTTTGCCAAATTACCCCAATTTCCAATGCCCAACTATTATTATAAAGTTAATTAAGATTGACAAGCTTCAGAAACAAGAATGGATGTTTTTGCCATTAAAATGGGCACTGTAGGTGTTTTCCTGGCCTCTCCACTCACTGCCGACTATGCTTCCCCATTGACTTGCATTGGGTTTCGTGTTTCGGTCGATCCCCGACTTTTACCGATAATCGGCCGACTGCACTCGACTCGACTCTGGACAAAATCTGGTTTCACAAAACCCGACTCGACCGTAAAAAAATGAAAGTCGCTCAACCCTAGTCAAAATAAATAAGACACCGAGGGGCGTTGTGTCGGGCAGGGCGGCCGCAGAGGCGCAGCCAGCCAAACAATGATGTCAGAAGACGGGCAGCGCTACCAAGGGGGTTGCTGCGTTTCATTACAAAGGAAAGTCACACCTCAGGGACGTTTTAATGGTCTCAGGGGACACATTGTAGACGTGTTCCGTTCCACGTGTGCAAGGAGAATAAGTTTATGAGCCACCTTGCACACATGCAGCATTACTGCTGTACAAGGTGGCTGTAAAACACACAAACACCTGGGGGTGGAGCTACAGGATCCCTTCAATTTCAGTTCTTGTGTCTGCGTGGCTTTTGCAGGACACGATGCCGGCTACACAGCAGGGGAACAGCTGGCGGTGCTGAACCCCACTGACACATTGGCTGGTGTCAGCAGGAGGAGGAGAGGGAACAGAGTGTAGGCCGAAGCCTAATTGAACCAATTTCAAAGGTAACCTTTAACCCCCCCTCAGGGGTTACAAACTAGAAGAGCCACAGCTTATGCAGCAGTAATGCTGCACAAGGTAAAGGTTGCTCTTTTAATTTTGCTCCTTGCACACGCTGAAAGGAACACGTATAACATTTTGGCCCTTACACAGTCAAACTGATTTTGAGGCGTGAGTTCCCTTCGTAAAGAGACGCAGTACAGCTGGCAAAAATGCCACCTTGGTGCTTTGCGCGGCCTCCTGAGCATCGTTATTTGTTGCACAGGAGTCTGCGCTTTCGTGTTATCCCTTGGCCTTGCGCTGTTAGCGCTGCCCATCCTCTGACATCATGTAATGTCGGCCGTTGCGGTTTGCGATGACCATGAATCCCAGACCCGCAGTGTCTTAACATTGTTAAAACACTGCGGGGCTGGGATTCATGGCCTGGCGCAGTACATATGTTCGCCTCTCGCTTGGGTTCTTACACCCGCTTCAGACTATGCGGCGTCAGCTGATCCCTTATCGCATGCCACGGCCATGAAGACGCACAGTCCGAAGAAGGCGGAAGGAGATGAGGGACAGGCGAAGAAATGCACCGTTCATGCCCATCAATCACACCCTCGCAGTCCAAATAAATAAGACACCGAGGGGCGTTGTGTGGGGCAAGGCGGCCGCAGAGGCGCAGGCAGCCAAACAATGATACCAGAAGACGGGCAGCGCTACCAAGGAGCTTGTCGCATGTCAATACAAAGGAAAATCACACCTGAGGGACGTTTTAATGGTCACAGAGGACTCATTTTAGACGTGTTCAGTTCAACATGGGCAAGGAGAATAAGTTTCTGAGCCACCTTGCACACATGCAGCATTACTGTCGTACAAGGTGGCTGTAAAACGTAGAAGCGCCGGGGGGAGGGGGGACAGGTTTCCTTCAATTTCAGTTCTTGTGTCTGCGTGGCTGTTGCAGGACACGTTGCCGGCTACACAGCAGGGGAACAGCTGGCGGTGCTGAACCCCACTGACACATTGGCTGGTGTTTGGCTCTGTGCAGCTAGCACATCTGGGCCCCAACTGGCGGTGTAAGAGCCCAGGGTCAGCAGGAGGAGGAGAGGGAGCAGAGTGTAGGCCGAAGCCTGCACTGGCGGCAGCTTTGGGTCTGTTGTGCCTGCGTGGCTGTTGCAGGACACGTTGCCGGCTACACAGCAGGGGAACAGCTGGCGGTCCTGAACCCCACTGACACATTGGCTGGTGTTTGGCTCTGTGCAGCTAGCACATCTGGGCCCCAACTGGCGGTGTTAGAGCCCAGGGTCAGCAGGAGGAGGAGAGGGAGCAAAGTGTAGGCCGAAGCCTGCACTGGAGCAAGTTGAAAGGGAAACTTTAACTCCCCCCCCAGGCGTTTGTAGCTGAAAGAGCCATCGTGTACAGCACTAATGCTGGAAAAGGTAAACTTAGCTCTTTTAATTATGGTCCTTGCACATGCTGAACCTAATACTTATGAAAAGTGTCCCCTCCTACCGTGATACCGTCCGGTTGGTGGAACTTTCCTTTGTGATGTGACGCAGCACAGCCGTCATTCTTACCCCCTTGGCGCCGTGCGCCGCCTCCTCAGCGTTGTTTGAATCAGTCCCGGAGCCTGCGCTGTTAGGTTAGCCCTTGGCCATGCACACATTTTGCGCTGCCCGTCTTCTGACATCATTTGGTGTCAGACTGGCTGCGCCTGTGTGGCTGCGCTGGCCGAGATCCCGCCTCGCAGTGTCGTCTAATGTAATCCCACCGTGGGCCTGGGATCCGTGGCCATGCGCAGTGCATATCCTCACCTCTCACTCCCCTCCCTACGGCTTCTTCAGACTGTGCGGTGTCACGGCCGTGGCATGCTATTAGGGACCAGCTGACACTGCACAGTCTGAAGAAGCCGTAGGGAGATGAGTGAGAGGTGGAGGTTCAGATATGCACTGCGCATGTCCATGGATCTCAGGCCCCCAGTGGGATTAAATCAGAAGACACTACAAGGTGGGATCTCGTCCAGCGCGGCCGCACAGGTGCAGCCAGCCTGACACCAAATGATGTCAGAAGACGGGCAGCGCAAAATGTGTGCATGGCCAAGGGCTAACCTAACAGCGCAGGCTCCGGGACTGATTCAAACAACGCTGAGGAGGCGGCGCACGGCGCCAAGGGGGTAAGAATGACGGCTGTGCTGCGTCACATCACAAAGGAAAGTTCCACCTGCCGGACGGTATCACGGTAGGAGGGGACACATTTCATAAGTGTTAGGTTCAGCATGTGCAAGGAGCACCACGAAAAGAGGCACTTTTTCCCTTTGCATCATTACTGCTGCACAAGGTGGCTCCTTCAGTAACAAACGCCTGGGGGGGGGGACAGGTTCCCTTAAATTTAACTTGTTGTGCCTGCGTGGCGGTCGCAGTACACGTTGCCGTATACACAGCAGGGGAACAGCTGGCGGTGCTGAACCCCACTAACACATTGGCGAGATGTTTGGCTCTGTGCGGACAGCACTTCTGGACAGCAACTAGCGGTGTTGGAACCCAGGGACAGGAGGAGGAGGAGGAGGTGGAGGAGATAGGAGGGATTGCCACACACACAGCTGGGGAACAGCTGACGTTACTGAACCCCAATAACAGAGGAGGGACTGTTGGGACTGTGCGGACAGCACTTCTGGACGGCAACTAGCGGTGTTGGAGCCCAGGGACAGGAGGAGGAGGAGGAGGTGGAGGAGATAGGAGGGATTGCCACACACACAGCTGGGGAACAGCTGACGTTACTGAACCCCAATAACAGAGGAGCGACTGTTGACTGTGCGTACAGCACTACCAGGCAACAACTAGCGGTGTTGGAGCCCAGGGACAGGAGGAGGAGGAGGAGGTGGAGGAGATAGGAGGGATTGCCACACACACAGCTGGGGAACAGCTGACGTTACTGAACCCCAATAACAGAGGAGGGACTGTTGACTGTGCGTACAGCACTACCAGGCAACAACTAGCGGTGTTGGAGCCCAGGGACAGGAGGAGGAGGAGGAGGTGGTGGAGGAGATAGGAGGGATTGCCACACACACAGCTGGGGAACAGCTGACGTTACTGAACCCCAATAACAGAGGAGCGACTGTTGACTGTGCGTACAGCACTACCAGGCAACAACTAGCGGTCTTGGAGCCCAGGGACAGGAGGAGGAGGAGGAGGTGGAGGAGATAGGAGGGATTGCCACACACACAGCTGGGGAACAGCTGACGTTACTGAACCCCAATAACAGAGGAGGGACTGTTGACTGTGCGTACAGCACTACCAGGCAACAACTAGCGGTGTTGGAGACCAGGGACAGGAGGAGGAGGAGGAGGTGGAGGAGATAGGAGGGATTGCCACACACACAGCTGGGGAACAGCTGACGTTACTGAACCCCAATAACAGAGGAGCGACTGTTGACTGTGCGTACAGCACTACCAGGCAACAACTAGCGGTGTTGGAGCCCAGGGACAGGAGGAGGAGGAGGAGGTGGAGGAGATAGGAGGGATTGCCACACACACAGCTGGGGAACAGCTGACGTTACTGAACCCCAATAACAGAGGAGGGACTGTTGACTGTGCGTACAGCACTACCAGGCAACAACTAGCGGTGTTGGAGCCCAGGGACAGGAGGAGGAGGAGGTGGTGGTGGAGGAGATAGGAGGGATTGCCACACACACAGCTGGGGAACAGCTGACGTTACTGAACCCCAATAACAGAGGAGGGACTGTTGACTGTGCGTACAGCACTACCAGGCAACAACTAGCGGTGTTGGAGCCCAGGGACAGGAGGAGGAGGAGGTGGTGGAGGAGATAGGAGGGATTGCCACACACACAGCTGGGGAACAGCTGACGTTACTGAACCCCAATAACAGAGGAGCGACTGTTGACTGTGCGTACAGCACTACCAGGCAACAACTAGCGGTGTTGGAGCCCAGGGACAGGAGGAGGAGGAGGAGGTGGAGGAGATAGGAGGGATTGCCACACACACAGCTGGGGAACAGCTGACGTTACTGAACCCCAATAACAGAGGAGGGACTGTTGACTGTGCGTACAGCACTACCAGGCAACAACTAGCGGTGTTGGAGCCCAGGGACAGGAGGAGGAGGAGGAGGTGGTGGAGGAGATAAGAGGGATTGCCACACACACAGCTGGGGAACAGCTGACGTTACTGAACCCCAATAACAGAGGAGGGACTGTTGGCTGTGCGTACAGCACTACCAGGCAACAACTAGCGGTGTTGGAGCCCAGGGACAGGAGGAGGAGGAGAGGAACAAAGTGTAGGCCGAAGCCTGATTGGAGAAAGTCGAAAGGGAACCTTTAACCCCCCCCCAAGGCGTTTGTAGCTGAAAGAGCCAGCTTGTGCAGCACAAAGGATGCAAAAGGAAAAGGTGGCTCTTTTCGTTATGCTCCTTGCAAACACAGAACTGAACACTTATAAAATGTGTCCCCTGATACCGTGAGACCGTCCCGGAGGTGGGACTTTCCTTCGTAATATGACGCAGCACAGCCGTCATTCCTACCCCCTTGGCGCCGTGCCCCGGCTCCTCAGCGTTGTTTCATTCCTTCCCGGAGCCTGCGCTGTTATGTTATCCCTTGGCCAGGCACACTTAGCGCTGCCCATCTTCTGGCATCATTTGGTGTCAGGCTGGCTGCGCCTGTGCGGACGTGCTGGCCGAGAGCCCGCCTCGCAGTGTCGTCTAATGTAATCCCACCGCGGGCCTGGGATCCATGGCCATGCGCAGTGCATATCCTCGCCTCTCACTCCCCTCCCTACGGCTTCTTCAGACTGTGCGGTGTCATGGCCGTGGCATGCTATTAGGGACCAGCTGACACCGCACAGTCTGAAGAAGCCGTAGGGAGATGAGTGAGAGGTGGAGGTTCAGATATGCACTGCACATGTCCATGGATCTCAGGCCCCCAGTGGGATTAAATCAGAAGACACTGCGAGGCGGGCTCTCGGCCAGCGCGGCCGCACAGGCGCAGCCAGCCTGACACAAATGATGTCAGAAGATGGGCAGCGCTAAGTGTGCCTGGCCAAGGGATAACATAACAGCGCAGGCTCTGGGACGGAATCAAACAACGCTGAGCAGCCGGCGCACCGCGCTGGGGGGGTAAGAATGACGGCTGTGCTGCGTCACATTACAAAGGAAAGTCCCACCTCCGGGACGGTTTTACGGTATCAGTGGACACATTTTATAAGTGTTAAGTTCTGCGTGTGCAAGAAGCTAAACAAAAATAGCTACCTTTTCCTTGTGCAGCATTACTGCTGCACAAGGTGGCTCCTTCAGCAACAAACACCTTGGGGGGGGGGACAGGTTCCCTTACATTTCAGTTGTTGTGTCAGCGTGGCGGTCGCAGGACACATTGCCGGCTACACAGCTGGGGATCAGCTGACGTTACTGAAACCCAATAACACTGGGTCGTATGTTTTGACTGTGCAGACGGCACTTCTGAGCCTCAACTGGCGGTGTTGGAGCCCAGGAATTAAAGTTCAGGTGGTAGAAAGATGAACACCACAGGAGACCTGGATACTGTAGACAGTCACCTAATTATTTAATCAGGAAGAGGAGTGGCAAATTCCTGCGAGATCCAGGCCTTGTTCATTTTCAGGAAAGTAAGCCGGTCAACGTTATCGGAGGATAGTCGCATGCGACGGTCAGTTAGTACACCACCTGCAGCACTAAAGATGCGTTCCGATAATACACTAGCCGCAGGGCAAGCCAGCACCTCCAATGCATACTGGCTTAGCTCTGGACATGTATCCAGCTTTGAGACCCAAAACTTGAAAGGTGAAGAGCCGTCTGGGAGTACAGCAAGAGGGCAAGACATGTAGTCTGTCACCATCTGACGGAACCGTTGCCTCCTGCTGACTGGAGCCGTCTGTGATGGTGTTGACTTTTGTGGCGGGCACAGAAAACTGTGCCACAGTTGGGCCATACTGCTCTTGCCTTGGGCAGAGGCACTGCTTCTGCTCCCTCTTTGTGCAGAGCCTCCACCACTGCCTGGACGCACTGAGCTGCTTTGTAATGCACTAGCAGCACTTCTCTCACTTGGAATGGAGAAGATGATGGAATTCACCAGTGTGTCTTGGTACTCCCGCATTTTTCGCTCCCGGTTCAACGGTGTGATGAGGCTTTCTACGTTGTCCCGGTAGCGAGGATCGAGGAGGGTTAACACCCAATATTCAGACATGTTGAGAATGTGGGCGATGCGGCGGTCGTTTCTAAGGCACTGCAGCATGTAATCCACCATGTGCTGCAGACTGCCAACTGCCCAAGAAACGCTGTCCCCTGCTGGAGGCGTGATCTCTGCCCGCTCTTCATCACCCCACCCTCGCTGTACACAGTGAGTACTGGACAATTGTGTAACTCCCTCCTCTGGACGGATGTCTTCCTCCTCCATTGACTCCTCCTCATCCTCCTCACAAACTGTCCCCTGCCTACGCGTTTGTGAGGAACCACGTGGCGCTGACTGTCCAGAAGATGATGGAAATGTTGAATCCTCATCCTCCACCTCTTCCACAACATCATCCCTTAGCGCTTGCAGTGATTTTTCAAGCAGGC
Organism: Ranitomeya variabilis; assembly: GCF_051348905.1. Lineage (NCBI taxonomy): Eukaryota > Metazoa > Chordata > Amphibia > Anura > Dendrobatidae > Ranitomeya > Ranitomeya variabilis. Next base: position 521,621,239 of record NC_135232.1, read on the forward strand.
AGATAAGGGGGACAGTCATGCTGACTAGTGCATCATCTGCACTCGCCATCCGCGTGGAATAATCGAAGGGACGCAAAACCTGGCAGACGTCATTCATAGTGGCCCACTCTGTGGTTGTGAAGTCTGAACGGCGCGGAGTGCGACTTCTTTGCGCCTGATGCAGCTGGTACTCCATTACAGCTTGCTGCTGCTCACACAACCGCTCCAACATATGTAACGTGGAATTCCACCTGGTAGGTAGGTCACATATGATGCGATGTTCCGGCAGGTGGTGTCGGCGCTGCAGAGCCGCAATGCGCGCTTTTGCCGTGCTGGAACGCCGCAAGTGAGCACACTCTAGGCGGACCTTGTGCAGCAGTGCATCAAGTTCCGGATAGTCCCTCAAAAAACTCTGCACGACCAAATTGAGCACATGTGCCAGACATGGGATGTGAGTGAGGTTGCCGAGGCCCAGAGCTGCCACCAGATTTCGGCCATTATCACACACTACCATGCCTGGCTGGAGATTCGCTGGCACAAACCACACATCGCTCTCCTGCTTGATGGCATTCCAGAGCTCCTGCGCTGTGTGGCTTCGATTCCCCAAAGAAATTAATTTCAAGACGGCCTGTTGACGTTTGGCCACGGCTGTGCTCATGTTGGTCGTAACAGGTAAACGTTCATCATGGGTCCATGTAGAGGTGGACTGTGACGGCTCCTGCAGCGATGATTCTGAGGAACTGGTGTAAGAGGAGGAGTCAATGCGTACAGAATGGATTCCTGCAATCCTTGGAGTGGGCAGGACACGTCCTGCGCCACTCGCACGATCTGTACCCGGCTCAACAACATTAACCCAATGGGCAGTGAGGGAAAGGTATCGCCCCTGTCCATGTTGACTGGTCCACGCATCGGTGGTGAGGTGGACCTTGCTACTGACGGCATTCAGTAGCGCGTGTTTTATGTGTCCCTCCACATGCTTGTGCAGGACAGGGAGGGCTTGCCTGCTGAAGTAAAAGCGGCTGGGCACATTGTACTGTGGGACTGCCAATGACATCAAGTCACGGAAGCTGTCAGTCTCCACCAGCCTGAATGACAGCATTTCCAGTGACAGAAGTTTGGCAATGCCTGCAGTCAGAGCCTGTGCTCGTGGGTGGTTTGACGAGAAAGGCCGCCTTTTCTCCCATGCCTGTACTACCGATGGCTGTACACTGGGCTGGGAGTGTGTGGATGACTGGGAACGTGGTGCTGTGGGTGGAATTACAGCGGGTCTCTGGACAACAGGGCCAGAGGTTCTTCCACAGCGATCCTGGGAGGAAGCCGAACCAGCTGTGTGTGAGCTGGAGGAAGAGGCAACACGAGCTGAAGAGGTGGTAGCTGCCGCTGTTGTTTGGCCTAGCTCTTCAGTGTGTTTTTGTAACTCCGCCGCGTGCCTGTTGCGCACATGTTTCCACATATTGGAGGTATTGAGGTTGCTGACATTTCGACCTCTTTTTACTTTGTGATGACACACCTTGCATTTGACATAGCAAATGTCATCTGCAACTGTGTCAAAAAAGGACCAGGCACTGCAAGTCTTGGGAGCGCCCTTTTTGGCTTTTGGAAGAGACATGCTCCTAATGGGTGCCAAAGCGGAGGCTGCAGGATCTGCAGTCTTCCCCCTCCCTCTCCCTCTTTGGGCCGTACGGGGAATCTCTTCCTCAGAGCTGCTCCCACCACCTTCCTGTCCCTCACGCCAAGATGGGTCAAGGACCTCATCATCTACACTACCCTCTGCCCCCAACTGCTCCTCCTGGGTAGTCTCAGCAGCAGAGCACGCACCAGAAAGTGGCACCTGAGTGTCATCATCAGCGGATGCGGCCTGCGATGTGGTGACCGGAAGCACTGGCCCACCCGCCTCTTCAGAGGAAGAGAGAAAAAGCTGTTGGGCATCACTGCACCCTGCCTCTTCTTCCATTTCTCCAATGCTGCTTGGCTGGCCCCCTGTTTCCAAGCCAAGAGATTCAGAGAACAGAAGTAGAGACGGCTCCTGTCCTGGGCTCTCTGTCTGCCTGGGCAATTTGGCAGGTGGTGAAGAGACAGATGGCTGCTCTCCAGTGCTCTGTGTCTGAGAGGATGTGGCACTAATTGAAGTTGATGCATTAGCTGCCATCCATCCGACAACGGCTTTAATTTGTTCTTCACGCAGCAGCGGTGTACGGCGCTCTGCGACAAAGCTGCGCATGAAGGACTGTTCCCTGGTGAAAGTGGGTGCTGATGAGTCACCGGTGCCCGCAGCAGGCACAGAATCCCCACGTCCTCTCCCTGCTCCGCGCCCACGCCCACGTGCCTTACTCACTGCCTTCTTCATCTTGGTTGACTGATAAAGATAAGCAGAAAAGTACTAAAGGCTTTGTGTGCTTATTCCTGAACAACTCCTAACAGGTATAAGAAACACTAATTTTCTAAAGTGTGGACTAGACTTTAATATGAGCTAATGTGGCCTACACAAATGTTAAGTGGTGTCACTGGTGTGTTTGGTGAACTTTATTATTTATTTATTTTTTGGGGACTGAACTGACAACAGAGAGAGCTGCAGTCACACGGAGACCGTGCAGACAGCCGTAAACGGCGCTGCAAGGCCCAAAAACCCTCCTCTACGTTATCCTATGTAGTGTTTTTCCACAAGTTAGCTGGAGACGGGTGGAAAGACACTAATAGGAATTTTTTGAAAAAAATGTGCAGCAGCCTGCACTACTTAAAACAAAAGGAAAATTGATTTTACGGTATGACGCAGTGAAGAACCCTGAGCTGGAGACAACCAGGCTATGGCTGCTCACAGACTACAGGGCGAGCTGCAGTCACACGGAGACCGTGCAGACAGCCGTAAACGGCGCTGCAAGGCCCAAAAACCCTCCTCTACGTTATCCTATGTAGTGTTTTTCCACAAGTTAGCTGGAGACGGGTGGAAAGACACTAATAGGAATTTTTTAAAAAAGTGAGCAGCAGACTACACTACTTGAAAAAAAAAAAAAAAAAACAGTATGAGGCAATGAACCACCCTCCCTGAACTGAATACAACCAGCTATGGATGGCCTATGGCTGCACTCAGACTAGAGAGTGGGCTGCACTCACACACACACACACACACAGACCTTGCAGATCGCTGTGAAAACAGCGCTACAAGGCAAAAGCAAGGTGAATAGTAGGTGAACACAGCGGTTGCTAAATTAGCCTTTGAAAAGCACAAAGAAGCAAATCGCTATCTCTAAACTGGCCCTCAGTCAGCAAACAGCGTCCTGTCACTAACTGAATTCACAGCAGAGTGAGCGCAAAATGGCGCCAGCGACTTTTAAACTGCATCATGACATCATTTCAGCAGCCAATCACAGCCATGCCAGTAGTTTCATGCCCTCCATGCTGAACAGGATGTGCCCACACTTGGAATCATTCTCATTGGCTGAATTTGTGCAGTTTGAATCTGGGAACTTCCGATTCCGGTATCCGATACGCGGCAAGTATCGGAATCCCGGTATCGGAATTCCGATACCGCAAGTATCGGCCGATACCCGATACTTGCGGTATCGGAATGCTCAACACTACCGCTGACCAAACCAATGCTGCCTGTGTACCCCTGTAACCTATTTTAAACTGCATAGAGCCTACTTTTTTATTTTAGGCCTAGTAAGTCTGCGCCACTCCTTGCAATCGTCCTCCGCTGACCAAACCAATGCTGCCTGTGTACCCCTGTAACCTATTTTAAACTGCATTGCGCCTACTTTTTTATTTTAGGCCTAGTAAGTCTGTCTGCACCACTCCTTGCAATCGTCCTCCGCTGACCAAACCAATGCTGCCTGTGTACCCCTATAAACTATTTTAAACTGCATTGAGCCTACTTTTTTATTTTAGGCCTACTTCCTGTGTCTGTCTGCGCCTCTCAATACAGCTGTCCTCCACTGAACAAAGCTGAGCTTCAATCTTCAGGCTTTCGGCCTATATTTTGAATATGAAACTGCATTTGGTCTACTAGTTTGGTTGGGCCCTACTAACGGTGTCTGCCGCTCCTTGCTTTTCTCCCCCACTGAACAAAGCTGAGCTTCAATCTTCAGGCTTTCGGCCTATATTTTGAATATGAAACTGCATTTGGCCTACTAGTTTGGTTGGGCCTACTAACGGTGTCTGCCGCTCCTTGGTGTTCTCCTGTGCTTTTCTCCTGTGCTTCAATCTTCAGGCTTTCGGCCTATATTTTGAATATGAAACTGCATTTGGCCTACTAGATGGGTTGGGCCCTACTAACGGTGTCTGCCGCTCCTTGCATTTCTCCTCCACTAAACAAAGCTGAGTTTCAATCTTCAGGCTTTCAGCCTATATTTACAATATGAAACGGCATTTGGCCTACTAGTTTGGTTGGGCCTACTAACGGTCTCTGCCGCTCCTTGGTGTTCCCCTGTGCTTTTCTCCTGTGCTTCAATCTTCAGGCTTTTGGCCTATATTTTCAATATGAAACTGCATTTGGCCTACTAGTTTGGTTGGGCCCTACTAACGGTGTCTGCCGCTGCTTGCTTTTCTCCTCCACTGAACAAAGCTGAGCTTCAATCTTCAGACTTTCGGCCTATATTTACAATATGAAATGGCATTTGGCCTACTAGTTTGGTTGGGCCTACTAACGGTGTCTGCCGCTCCTTGGTGTTCCCCTGTGCTTTTCTCCTGTGCTTCAATCTTCAGGCTTTTGGCCTATATTTTTAACATGAAACTGCATTTGGCCTACCAGTTTTGGTTGGGCCCTACTAACGGTGTCTGCCGCTCCTTGCTTTTCTCCTCCACTGAACAAAGCTGAGCTTCAATCTTCAGGCTTTCGGCCTATATTTACAATATGAAACTGCATTTGGCCTACTAGTTTGGTTGGATCTTACTAACGGTGTCTGCCGCTACTTGCTTTTCTCCTCCACTGAACAAAGCTGAGCTTCAATCTTCAGGCTTTCAGCCTATATTTTGAATATGAAACTGCATTTGGCCTACTAGTTTGGTTGGGCCTACTAACGGTGTCTGCCGCTCCTTGGTGTTCTCATGTGCTTTTCTCCTGTGCTTCAATCTTCAGGCTTTCGGCCTATATTTTGAATATGAAACTGCATTTGGCCTAGAGTTTGGTTGGGCCCTACTAACGGTGTCTGCCGCTCCTTGGTGTTCTCCTGTGCTTTTCTCCTGTGCTTCAATCTTCAAGCTTTCGGCCTATATTTTGAATACGAAACTGCATTTGGCCAACTAGTTTGGTTGGGCCTACTAACGGTGTCTGCCGCTCCTTGGTGTTCTCCTGTGCTTTTCTCCTATGCTTCAATCTTCAGGCTTTTGGCCTATATTTTGAATATGAAACTGCATTTGGCCTACTAGTTTGGTTGGGCCTACTAAAGGTGTCTGCCGCTCCTTGGTGTTCTCCTGTGCATTTCTACTGTGCTTCAATCTTCAGGCTTTTGGCCTATATTTTGAATATGAAACTGCATTTGGCCTACTAGTTTGGTTGGGCCCTACTAATGGTGTCTGTCGCTCCTTGCTTTTCTCCTCCACTGAACAAAGCTGAGCTTCAACCTTCAGGCTTTAGGCCTATATTTACAATATGAAACAGCATTTGGACTACTAGTTTGATTGGGCCCTACTAACGGTGTCTGCCACTCCTTGCGTTTCTCCTCCACTGAACAAAGCTGAGCTTCAATCTTCAGGCTTTCGGCCTATATTTTGAATATGAAACTGCATTTGGCCTACTAGTTTGTTTGGGCCCACTAACGGTGTCTGCCGCTCCTTGGTGTTCTCCTGTGCTTTTTTCCTGTGCTTCAATCTTCAGGCTTTTGGCCTATATTTTGAATATGAAACTGCATTTGGCCTACTAGTTTGGTTGGGCCCTACTAATGGTGTATGCCGCTCCTTGCTTTTCTCCTCCACTGAGCAAAGCTGAGCTTCAATCTTCAGGCTTTCGGCCTATATTTACAATATGAAACTTCATTTGGCCTACTAGTTTGGTTGGGCCCTACTAACGGTGTCTGCAGCTCCTTGCTTTTCTCCTCCACTGAACAAAACTGAGCTTCAATCTTCAGGCTTTCGGCCTATATTTTGAATATGAAACTGCATTTGGCCTACTAGCTTGGTTGGGCCTACTAACGGTGACTGCCGCTCCTTGGTGTTCCCCTGTGCTTTTCTCCGGTGCTTCAATCTTCAGGCTTTCGGCCTATATTTTGAATATGAAACTGCATTTGGCCTACTAGTTTGGTTGGGTCCTACTAATGGTGTATGCCGCTCCGTGCTTTTCTCCTTTAATGAGCAGAGCTGAGCTTCAATCTTCAGGCTTTCGGCCTATATTTACAATATGAAACTGCATTTGGCCTACTAGTTTGGTTGGGCCCTACTAACGGTGTCTGCCGCTCCTTGCTTTTCTCCTCCACTGAACAAAGCTGAGCTTCAATCTTCAGGCTTTCGGCCTATATTTACAATATGAAACTGCATTTGGCCTACAACATTGGTTGGGCCCTACTAACGGTGTCTGCCGCTCCTTGCTTTTCTCCTCCACTGAACAACGCTGAGCTTCAATCTTCAAGCTTTCGGCCTATATTTTCAATATGAAACGGCATTTGGCCTACTAGTTTGGTTGGGTCCTACTAACGGTGTCTGCCACTCCTTGCTTTTCTCCTCCACTGAACAAAGCTGAGCTTCAATCTTCAGGCTTTCGGCCTATATTTACAATGTGAAACTGCATTTGGCCTACTAGATTGGTTGGGCCCTACTAACGGTGTCTGCCGCTCCTTGCTTTTCTCCTCCGCTGAACAAAGCTGAACTTCAATCTTCAGGCTTTCGGCCTATATTTACAATATGAAACGGCATTTGGCCTACTAGTTTGGTTGGGCCTACTAACGGTGTCTGCCGCTCCTTGGTGTTCCCCTGTGCTTTTCTCCTGTGCTTCAATCTTCAGGCTTTTGGCCTATATTTTCAATACGAAACTGCATTTGGCCTACTAGTTTGGTTGGGACCTACTAACGGTGTCTGATGCTCCTTGCTTTTCTCCTCCCCTGAACAAAGCTGAGCTTCAATCTTCAGGCTTTCGGCCTATATTTACAATATGAAACTGCATTTGGCCTACTAGTTTGGTTGGACCCTACTAACGGTATCTGCCGCTCCTTGCTTTTCTCCTCCACTAAACAAAGCTGAGCTTCAATCTTCAGGCTTTCGGCCTATATTTTGAATATGAAACTGCATTTGGCCAACTAGTTTGGTTGGGCCTACTAACGGTGTCTGCCGCTCCTCGGTGTTGTCCAGTGCTTTTCTCCTGTGCTTCAATCTTCAGGCTTTCGGCCTATATTTTGAATATGAAACTGCATTGGGCCAACAAGTTTGGTTGGGCCTACTAACGGTGTCTGCCGCTCATTGGTGTTCTCCTGTGCTTTTCTCCTGTGCTTCAATCTTCAGGCTTTTGGCCTATATTTTGAATATGAAACTGCATTTGGCCTACTAGTTTGGTTGGGCCCTACTAACGGTGTATGCCGCTCCTTGCTTTTCTCCTCCACTGAACAATGCTGACCTTCAATCTTCAGGCTTTCGGCCTATATTTTGAATATGAAACTGCATTTGGCCTACTAGTTTGGTTGGGCCCTACTAACGGTGTCTGCCGCTCCTTGCTTTTCTCCTCCACTGAACAAAACTGAGCTTCAATCTTCAGGCTTTCGGCCTATATTTTGAATATGAAACTGCATTTGGCCTACTAGTTTGCTTGGGCCTACTAACGGTGACTGCCGCTCCTTGGTGTTCCCCTGTGCTTTTCTCCTGTGCTTCAATCTTCAGGCTTTCGGCCTATATTTTGAATATGAAACTGCATTTGGCCTACTAGTTTGTTTGGGCCCTACTAATGGTGTATGCCGCTCCTTGCTTTTCTCCTTTACTGAGCAGAGCTGAGCTTCAATCTTCAGGCTTTTGGCCTATATTTACAATATGAAACTGCATTTGGCCTACTAGTTTGGTTGGGCCCTACTAACGGTGTCTGCCGCTCCTTGCTTTTCTCCTCCACTGAACAATGCTGAGCTTCAATCTTCAGGCTTTCGGCCTATATTTTGAATATGAAACTGCATTTGGCCTACTAGTTTGGTTGGGCCTACTAACGGTGTCTGCCGCTCCTTGGTGTTCTCCTGTGCTTTTCTCCTGTGCTTCAATCTTCAGGCTTTCGGCCTATATTTTCAATATGAAACTGCATTTGGCCTACTAGTTTGGTTGGGCCTACTAACGGTGTCTGCTGCTCCTTGGTGTTCTCCTGTGCTTTTCTCCTGTGCTTCAATCTTCAGGCTTTCGGCCTATATTTTCAATATGAAACGGCATTTGGCCTACTAGTTTGGTTGAGCCTACTAACGGTCTCTGCCGCTCCTTGGTGTTCCCCTGTGCTTTTCTCCTGTGCTTCAATCTTCAGGCTTTTGGCCTATATTTTCAATATGAAACTGCATTTGGCCTGCTAGTTTGGTTGGGCCCTACTAACGGTGTCTGCCGCTCCTTGCTTTTCTCCTCCACTGAACAAAGCTGAGCTTCAATCTTCAGGCTTTCGGCCTATATTTACAATGTGAAACTCCATTTGGCCTACTAGTTTGGTTGGGCCCTACTAACGGTGTCTGCCGCTCCTTGCTTTTCTCCTCCGCTGAACAAAGCTGAACTTCAATCTTCAGGCTTTCGGCCTATATTTACAATATGAAACGGCATTTGGCCTACTAGTTTGGTTGGGCCTACTAACGGTGTCTGCCGCTCCTTGGTGTTCCCCCGTGCTTTTCTCCTGTGCTTCAATCTTCAGGCTTTTGGCCTATATTTTCAATATGAAACTGCATTTGGCCTACTAGTTTGGTTGGGCCCTACTAACGGTGTCTGACGCTCCTTGCTTTTCTCCTCCACTGAACAAAGCTGAGCTTCAATCTTCAGGCTTTCGGCCTATATTTACAATATGAATCTGCATTTGGCCTACTAGTTTGGTTGGACCCATCTAACGGTATCTGCCGCTCCTTGCTTTTCTCCTCCACTGAACAAAGCTGAGCTTCAATCTTCAGGCTTTCGGCCTATATTTTGAATATGAAACTGCATTTGGCCTACTAGTTTGGTTGGGCCTACTAACGGTGTCTGCCGCTCCTTGGTGTTGTCCTGTGCTTTTCTCCTGTGCTTCAATCTTCAGGCTTTCGGCCTATATTTTGAATATGAAACTGCATTGGGCCAACTAGTTTGGTTGGGCCTACTAACGGTGTCTGCCGCTCCTTGGTGTTCTCCTGTGCTTTTCTCCTGTGCTTCAATCTTCAGGCTTTTGGCCTATATTTTGAATATGAAACTGCATTTGGCCAACTAGTTTGGTTGGGCCTACTAACGGTGTCTGCCGCTCCTTGGTGTTCTACTGTGCTTTTCTCCTGTGCTTCAATCTTCAGGCTTTTGGCCTATATTTTGAATATGAAACTGCATTTGGCCTACTAGTTTGGTTGGGCCTACTAACGGTGTCTGCCGCTCCTAGGTGTTCTCCTGTGCTTTTCTCCTGTGCTTCAATCTTCAGGCTTTCGACCTATATTTTGAATATGAAACTGCATTTGGCCTACTAGTTTGGTTGGGCCCTACTAACGGTGTCTGCCGTTCCTTGCTTTTCTCCTCCACTGAACAAAGCTGAGCTTCAATCTTCAGGCTTTCGGCCTATATTTACAATATGAAACTGCATTTGGCCTACTAGTTTGATTGGGCCCTACTAACGGTGTCTGCCACTCCTTGCTTTTCTCCTCCACTGAACAAAGCTGAGCTTCAATCTTCAGGCTTTCGGCCTATATTTTGAATATGAAACTGCATTTGGCCTACTAGTTTGGTTGGGCCTACTAACGGTGTCTGCCGCTCCTTGGTTTTCTCCTGTGCTTTTCTCCTGTGCTTCAATCTTCAGGCTTTCGGCCTATATTTTGAATATGAAACTGCATTTGGCCTACTAGTTTGGTTGGGCCCTACTAACGGTGTCTGCCGTTCCTTGCTTTTCTCCTCCACTGAACAAAGCTGAGCTTCAATCTTCAGGCTTTCGGCCTATATTTACAATATGAAACTGCATTTGGCCTACTAGTTTGATTGGGCCCTACTAACGGTGTCTGCCACTCCTTGCTTTTCTCCTCCACTGAACAAAGCTGAGCTTCAATCTTCAGGCTTTCGGCCTATATTTACAATATGAAACTGCATTTGGCCTACTAGTTTGGTTGGGCCCTACTAACGGTGTCTGCCGCTCCTTGCTTTTCTCCTCCACTGAGCAAAGCTGATCTTCAATCTTCAGGCTTTCGGCCTATATTTACAATATGAAACTGCATCTGGCCTACTAGTTTGGTTGGGCCCTACCAACAGTGTCTGCCGCTCCTTGCTTTTCTCCTCCACTGAACAAAGCTGAACTTCAATCTTCAGGCTTTCGGCCTATATTCACAATATGAAACGGCATTTGGCCTACTAGTTTGGTTGGGCCTACTAACGGTGTCTGCCGCTCCTTGGTGTTCCCCTGTGCTTTTCTCCTGTGCTTCAATCTTCAGGCTTTTGGCCTATATTTCCAATATGAAACTGCATTTGGCCTACTAGTTTGGTTGGGCCCTACTAACGGTTTCTGACGCTCCTTGCTTTTCTCCTCCACTGAACAAAGCTGAGCTTCAATCTTCAGGCTTTCGGCCTATATTTACAATATGAAACTGCATTTGGCCTACTAGTTTGGTTTGACCCTACTAAAGGTGTCTGCCGCTCCTTGCTTTTCTCCTCCACTGAACAAATCTGAGCTTCAATCTTCAGGCTTTCGGCCTATATTTTGAATATGAAACTGCATTTGGCTTACTAGTTTGGTTGGGCCCTACTAATGGTGTATTTCGCTCCTTGCTTTTCTCCTTTACTGAACAGAGCTGAGCTTCAATCTTCAGGCTTTCGGCCTATATTTACAATATGAAACTGCATTTGGCCTACTAGTTTGGTTGGACCCTACTAACGGTGTCTGCCGCTCCTTGCTTTTCCCCTCCACTGAACAAAGCAGAGCTTCAATCTTCAGGCTTCAAGCCTTTATTTTGAATATGAAACTGCATTTGACCTACTAGTTTGGTTGGGCCCTACTAACGGTGTCTGCCGCTCCTTGCTTTTCTCCTCCATTGAACAAAGCTGAGTTTCAATCTTCAGGCTTTTGGCCTATATTTACAATATGAAACTGCATTTGGCCTACTAATTTGGTTGGGCCCTACTAACGGTGTCTGCCGCTCCTTGCTTTTCTCCTCCACTGAACAAAGCTGAGCTTCAATCTTCAGGCTTTCGGCCTACATTTTGAATATGAAACTGCATTTGGCTTACTAGTTTGGTTGGGCCTACTAACGGTGTCTGCTGCTCCTTGGTGTTCTCCTGTGCTTCAATCTTCAGGCTTTCGGCCTATATTTTGAATATGAAACTGCATTTGTCCTACTAGTTTGGATGGGCCCTACTAATGGTGTATGCCGCTCCTTGCTTTTCTCCTTTACTGAACAGAGCTGAGCTTCAATCTTCAGGCTTTCGGCCTATATTTACAATATGAAACTGCATTTGGCCTACTAGTTTGGTTGGACCCTACTAACGGTGTCTGCCGCTCCTTGCTTTTCTCCTCCACTGAACAAAGCTGAGCTTCAATCTTCATGCTTCCGGCCTATATTGTGAATATGAAACTGCATTTGGCCTACTAGTTTGGTTGGGCCCTACTAACGGTGTCTGCCGCTCCTTGCTTTTCTCATCCACTGAACAAAGCTGAGCTTCAATCTTCAGGCTTTTGGCCTATATTTACAATATGAAACTGCATTTGGCCTACTAGTTTGGTTGGGCCCTACTAACGGTGTCTGCCGCTCCTTGTTTTTCTCCTCCACTGAACAAAGCTGAGCTTCAATCTTCAGGCTTTCGGCCTATATTTTGAATATGAAACTGCATTTGGCCTACTAGTTTGGTTGGGCCTACTAACGGTGTCTGCCGCTCCTTGGTGTTCTCCTGTGCTTTTCTCCTGTGCTTCAATCTTCAGGCTTTCAGCCTATATTTTGAATATGAAACTGCATTTGGCCTACTAGTTTGGTTGGGCCCTACTAACGGTGTCTGCCGCTCCTTGCTTTTCTCCTCCACTGAACAAAGCTGAGCTTCAATCTTCAGGCTTTCGGCCTATATTTACAATATGAAACTGCATTTGGCCTACTAGTTTGGTTGGGCCTACTAACGGTGTCTGCCGCTCCTTGGTGTTCTCCTGTGCTTTTCTCCTGTGCTTCAATCTTCAGGCTTTCGGCCTATATTTACAATATGAAACTGCATTTGGCCTACTAGTTTGGTTGGGCCCTACTAACGGTGCCTGCCGCTCCTTGCTTTTCTCCTCCACTGAACAAAGCTGAGCTTCAATCTTCAGGCTTCCGGCCTATATTTTGAATATGAAACTGCATTTGGCCTACTAGTTTGATTGGGCCTACTAACGGTGTCTGCCGCTCCTGTGCTTTTCTCCTGTGCTTCAATCTTCAGGCTTTCGGCCCATATTTTGAATATGAAACTGCATTTGGCCTACTAGTTTGATTGGGCCTACTAACGGTGTCTGCCGCTCCTTGGTGTTCTCCTGTGCTTCAATCTTCAGGCTTTCGGCCTATATTTTGAATATGAAACTGCATTTGTCCTACTAGTTTGGTTGGGCCCTACTAATGGTGTATGCCGCTCCTTGCTTTTCTCCTTTACTGAACAGAGCTGAGCTTTAATCTTCAGGCTTTCGGCCTATATTTACAATATGAAACTGCATTTGGCCTACTAGTTTGGTTGGACCCTACTAATGGTGTCTGCCGCTCCTTGCTTTTCTCCTCCACTGAACAAAGCTGAGCTTCAATCTTCATGCTTCCGGCCTATATTGTGAATATGAAACTGCATTTGGCCTACTAGCTTGGTTGGGCCCTACTAACGGTGTCTGCCGCTCCTTGCTTTTCTCATCCACTGAACAAAGCTGAGCTTCAATCTTCAGGCTTTTGGCCTATATTTACAATATGAAACTGCATTTGGCCTACTAGTTTGGTTGGGCCCTACTAACGGTGTCTGCCGCTCCTTGCTTTTCTCCTCCACTGAACAAAGCTGAGCTTCAATCTTCAGGCTTTCGGCCTATATTTTGAATATGAAATTGCATTTGGCCTACTAGTTTGGTTGGGCCTACTAACGGTGTCTGCCGCTCCTTGGTGTTCTCCTGTGCTTTTCTCCTGTGCTTCAATCTTCAGGCTTTCGGCCTATATTTTGAATATGAAACTGCATTTGTCCTACTAGTTTGGTTGGGCCCTACTAATGGTGTATGCCGCTCCTTGCTTTTCTCCTTTACTAAACAGAGCTGAGCTTTAATCTTCAGGCTTTCGGCCTATATTTACAATATGAAACTGCATTTGGCCTACTAGTTTGGTTGGACCCTACTAACGGTGTCTGCCGCTCCTTGCTTTTCTCCTCCACTGAACAAAGCTGAGCTTCAATCTTCATGCTTCCGGCCTATATTGTGAATATGAAACTGCATTTGGCCTACTAGCTTGGTTGGGCCCTACTAACGGTGTCTGCCGCTCCTTGCTTTTCTCATCCACTGAACAAAGCTGAGCTTCAATCTTCAGGCTTTTGGCCTATATTTACAATATGAAACTGCATTTGGCCTACTAGTTTGGTTGGGCCCTACTAACGGTGTCTGCCGCTCCTTGCTTTTCTCCTCCACTGAACAAAGCTGAGCTTCAATCTTCAGGCTTTCGGCCTATATTTTGAATATGAAATTGCATTTGGCCTACTAGTTTGGTTGGGCCTACTAACGGTGTCTGCCGCTCCTTGGTGTTCTCCTGTGCTTTTCTCCTGTGCTTCAATCTTCAGGCTTTCGGCCTATATTTTGAATATGAAACTGCATTTGGCCTACTAGTTTGGTTGGGCCCTACTAACGGTGTCTGCCGCTCCTTGCTTTTCTCCTCCACTGAACAAAGCTGAGCTTCAATCTTCAGGCTTTCGGCCTATATTTCCAATGGGAAACTGCATTTGGCCTACTAGCTTGGTTGGGCCTACTAACGGTGTCTGCCGCTCCTTGGTGTTCTCCTGTGCTTTTCTCCTGTGCTTCAATCTTCAGGCTTTCGGCCTATATTTACAATATGAAACTGCATTTGGCCTACTAGTTTGGTTGGGCCCTACTAACGGTGCCTGCCGCTCCTTGCTTTTCTCCTCCACTGAACAAAGCTGAGCTTCAATCTTCAGGCTTCCGGCCTATATTTTGAATATGAAACTGCATTTGGCCTACTACTTTGGTTGGGCCCTACTAACGGTGTCTGCCGCTCCTTGCTTTTCTCCTCCACTGAACAAAGCTGAGCTTCAATCTTCAGGCTTTTGGCCTATATTTACAATATGAAACTGCATTTGGCTTACTAGTTTGGTTGGGCCCTACTAATGGTGTCTGCCGCTCCTTGCTTTTCTCCTCCACTGAACAAAGCTGAGCTTCAATTTTCAGGCTTTCGGCCCATATTTTGAATATGAAACTGCATTTTGCCTACTAGTTTGGTTGGGCCTACTAACGATGTCTGCCGCTCCTTGGTGTTCTCCTGTGCTTTTCTCCTGTGCTTCAATCTTCAGGCTTTTGGCCTATATTTTTAATATGAAACTGCATTTGGCCTACTAGTTTGGTTGGGCCCTACTAATGGTGTATGCCGCTCCTTGCTTTTCTCCTTTACTGAACAGAGCTAAGCTGCAATCTTCAGGCTTTCGGCCTATATTTACAATATGAAACTGCATTTGGCCTACTAGTTTGGTTGGACCCTACTAACGGTGTCAGCCGCTCCTTGCTTTTCTGCTCCACTGAACAAAGCTGAGCTTCAATCTTCAGGCTTCCGGCCTATATTTTGAATTTGAAACTGCATTTGGCCTACTAGTTTGGTTGGGCCTACTAACGGTGTCTGCCGCTCCTTGGTGTTCTCCTGTGCTTTTCTCCTGTGCTTCAATCTTAAGGCTTTCGGCCTATATTTGAATATGAAACTGCATTTGGCCTACTAGTTTGGTTGGGCCCTACTAACGGTGTCCGACGCTCCTTGCTTTTCTCCTCCACTGAACAAAGCTGAGCTTCAATCTTCAGGCTTTCGGCTTATATTTATAATATGAAACTGCATTTGGCCTACTAGTTTGATTGGGCCCTACTAACGGTGTCTGCCTCTCCTTGCTTTTCTCCTCCACTGAACAAAGCTGAGCTTCAATCTTCAGGCTTTCGGCCTATATTTTGAATATGAAACTGAATTTGGCCTACTAGTTTGGTTGGGCCCTACTAACGGTGTATGCCGCTCCTTGGTGTTCTCCTGTGCTTTTCTCCTGTGCTTCAATCTTCAGGCTTTCTGCCTATATTTTGAATATGAAACTGCATTTGGCCTACTAGTTTGGTTGGGCCCTACTAACGGTGTATGCCGCTCCTTGCATTTCTCCTCCACTGAACAAAGCTGAGCTTCAATCTTTAGGCTTTCGGCCTATATTTACAATATGAAACTGCATTTGGCCTACTAGTTTGGTTGGGCCCTACTAACGGTGTCTGCCGCTCCTTGCTTTTCTCCTCCACTGAACAAAGCTGAGCTTCAATCTTCAGGCTTTCGGCCTATATTTACAATATGAAACTGCATTTGGCCTACTAGTTTGGTTTGGCCCTACTAACGGGGTCTGCAGCTCCTTGCTTTTCTCCTCCACTGAACAAAGCTGAGCTTCAATCTTCATGCTTCTGGCCTATATTTTGAATATGAAACTGCATTTGGCCTACTAGTTTAATTGGGCCCTACTAACGGTGTCTGCCGCTCCTTGCTTTTCTCCTCCACTGAACAAAGCTGAGCTTCAATCTTCAGGCTTTTGGCTTATATTTACAATATGAAACTGCATTTTGCTTACTAGTTTGGTTGGGCCCTACTTACGGTGTCTGCCGCTCCTTGCTTTTCTCCTCCACTGAACAAAGCTGAGCTTCAATCTTCAGGCTTTCGGCCTATATTTTAAATATGAAACTGCATTTGGCCTACTAGTTTGGTTGGGCCTACTAACGGTGTCTGCCACTCCTTGGTGTTCTCCTGTGCTTTTCTCTTGTGCTTCAATCTTTAGGCTTTTGGCCTATATTTTGAATATGAAACTGCATTTGACCTACTAGTTTGGTTGGGCCCTACTAATGGTGTATGCCGCTCCTTGCTTTTCTCCTTTACTGAACAGAGCTGAGCTTCAATCTTCAGGCTTTCGGCCTATATTTACAATATGAAACTGCATTTGGCCTACTAGTTTGGTTGGACCCTACTAACGGTGTCTGCCGCTCCTTGCTTTTCTCCTCCACTGAACAAAGCTGAGCTTCAATCTTCATGCTTCCGGCCTATATTTTGAATGTGAAACTGCATTTGGCCTACTAGTTTGTTTGGGCCCTACTAACGGTGTCTGCCGCTCCTTGCTTTTCTCCTCCACTGAACAAAGCTGAGCTTCAATCTTCAGGCTTTTGGCCTATATTTACAATATGAAACTGCATTTCGCCTACTAGTTTGGTTGGACCCTAATAACGGTGTCTGCCGATCCTTGCTTTTCTCCTCCACTGAACAAATCTGAGCTTCAATCTTCATGCTTCCGGCCTATATTTTGAATATGAAACTGCATTTGGCCTACTAGTTTGGTTGGGCCCTACTAACGGTGTCTGCCGCTCCTTGCTTTTCTCATCCACTGAACAAAGCTGAGCTTCAATCTTGAGGCTTTTGGCCTATATTTACAATATGAAACTGCATTTGGCCTACTAGTTTGGTTGGGCCCTACTAATGGTGTCTGCCGCTCCTTGCTTTTCTCCTCCACTGAACAAAGCTGAGCTTCAATCTTTAGGCTTTCGGCCTATATTTTGAATATGAAACTGCATTTGGCCTACTAGTTTGGTTGGGCCTACTAACGGTGTCTGCCGCTCCTTGGTGTTCTCCTGTGCTTTTCTCCTGTGCTTCAATCTTCAGGCTTTCGGCCTATATTTACAATATGAAACTGCATTTGGCCTACTAGTTTGGTTGGGCCCTACTAATGGTGCCTGCCGCTCCTTGCTTTTCTCCTCCACTGAACAAAGCTGAGCTTCAATCTTCAGGCTTTTGGCCTATATTTACAATATGAAACTGCATTTGGCCAACTAGTTTGGTTTGGCCCTACTAACGGTGTCTGCCACTCCTTGCTTTTCTCCTCCACTGAACAAAGCTGAGCTTCAATCTTCAGGTTTCCGGCCTATATTTTGAATATGAAACTGCATTTGGCCTACTAGTTTGGTTGGGCCCTACTAACGGTGTCTGCCGCTCCTTGCTTTTCTCCTCCACTGAACAAAGCTGAGCTTCAATGTTCAGGCTTTTGGCCTATATTTACAATATGAAACTGCATTTGGCTTACTAGTTTGGTTGGGCCCTTCTAATGGTGTCTGCCGCTCCTTGCTTTTCTCCTCCACTGAACAAAGCTGAGCTTCAATCTTCAGGCTTTCGGCCCATATTTTGAATATGAAACTGCATTTGGCCTACTAGTTTGGTTGGGCCTACTAACGATGTCTGCCGCTCCTTGGTGTTCTCCTGTGCTTTTCTCCTGTGCTTCAATCTTCAGGCTTTTGGCCTATATTTTGAATATGAAACTGCATTTGGCCTACTAGTTTGGTTGGGCCCTACTAATGGTGTATGCCGCTCCTTGCTTTTCTCCTTTACTGAACAGAGCTGAGCTGCAATCTTCAGGCTTTCAGCCTATATTTACAATAAGAAACTGCATTTGGCCTACTAGTTTGGTTGGACCCTACTAACGGTGTCAGCCGCTCCTTGCTTTTCTCCTCCACTGAATAAAGCTGAGCTTCAATCTTCAGGCTTCCGGCCTATATTTTGAATATGAAACTGCATTTGGCCTACTAGTTTGGTTGGGCCCTACTAACGGTGTCTGCCGCTCCTTGCTTTTCTCCTCCACTGAACAAAGCTGAGCTTCAATCTTCAGTCTTTTGGCCTATATTGACAATATGAAACTGCATTTGGCCTACTAGTTTGGTTGGGCCCTACTAACGGTGTCTGCCGCTCCTTGCTTTTCTCCTCCACTGAACAAAGCTGAGCTTCAATCTTCAGGCTTTCGGCCTATATTTTGAATATGAAACTGCATTTGGCCTACTAGTTTGGTTGGGCCTACTAACGGTGTCTGCCGCTCCTTGGTGTTCTCGTTCTCCTGTGCTTTTCTCCTGTGCTTCAATCTTCAGGCTTTCGGCCTATATTTTAAATATGAAACTATATTTGGCCTACTAGTTTGGTTGGGCCTACTAATGGTGTCTGCCGCTCCTTGGTGTTCTCCTGTGCTTTTCTCCTGTGCTTCAATCTTCAGGCTTTCGGCCTATATTTTGAATATGAAACTGCATTTGGCCTACTATTTGGTTGGGCCCTACTAATGGTGTCTGCCACTCCTTGCTTTTCTCCTCCACTGAATAAAGCAGAGCTTCAATGTTCAGGCTTTCAGCCTATATTTTGAATATGAAACTGCATTTGGCCTACTAGTTTGGTTGGGCCCTACTAACGGTGTCTGCCGCTCCTTGCTTTTCTCCTCCACTGAACAAAGCAGTGCCGCCTGTTTACTCCTGTTACCAATTTTGAACGTCATTTGGCCCACTTTATTATTTGGCCCTACTAACTGTATCTGCCACTCATTACAGTTGTCCTCCACTGAACAAAGCAATGCCGCCTGGTTAGTCCTGTTACCAGTTTTGAACTGCGTTTAGCCTAGTTACTTATTTGGGAACACCAAATTATCAACTTCACAAAAGGCTGATAAATATGCTTCAATTTTATTAATTACACAAACAATATATATATATACACCAATGGAGGCAACCTCCTAACACACAGGAACAGGGTAGGCAAACCAAACAGAAGCTCCCAATATAGTACATTCAAAAACCAATTGATAATGTGGTCATATAGTTAGTCATTGTACCAGTGGTCACATGAAGATAATTAACAAGCATAATGCAGGAAATACAATGCTAGCAAATAGAGGTATAGTTACCAAAAGAAGCGCTGCTGGATGCCCACCAACTCCCGACGCGCGTTTCGCACCGCGACGAAGCATTTTGGTGCAAACCACATTATCAATTGGTTTTTGAATGTACTATATTGGGAGCTTCTGTTTGGTTTGCCTACCCTGTTCCTGTGTGTTAGGAGGTTGCCTCCATTGGTGTATATATATATATATATTGTTTGGGTAATTAATAAAATTGAAGCATATTTATCAGCCTTTTGTGAAGTTGATAATTTGGTGTTCTTATGATATTTACTTCACGGCCTGAACATGTGGATATGATTAGGTGTTTAGTTACTTATTTGGACCTACTCACTGTGTCAGCCTCTCATTACAGTTGTCCTCCACTGAACAAAGCAATGCCACCTGGTTAGTCTGTTACCAATTTTGAACTGCATTTAGCCCACTTTATTATTTGGGCCTATATCTGTGTTTCCTCCTCATCCTGCCCATTGCCCAGCCAGTGCTAGATGAGTCTGCTGGTACATTGACCCAGACCACTACATTCCCCTTGCACTCTACACAGCCAGAATCTGACCCTGCTGAAAGTCAGGTTCCCCTTCCCGCATACTATACCACCTTACACGGGGACAAACAGGAAGGTGCAGATGAAAGTGCAGGTTCCTTCATCAGGTGGGGGGCATACTCATTGGCGACATCAGTGGCACAGGGCCCCTCATAGTACGCAAAAGTGTCTCTGCCGGTGGGAGGTGCCCCTGCCATCAAACACACCGCCATACTTTGAGGGGCCCTGTGCCAGTGCCAATGCGAACGAGTGTGCCCCCCCTGCTTGCTCAGGATCACAGCACTTGCAAAGTTGAAATACTTACCTCTCCCTGCTCCACTGCCGTGACGTAGTCCGCGTTTCCTGGGCCCAAGAAAAACTTGAGCCAGCCCTACCCCCCCACAAGTTTAGCCAAATGACCCCCTATTTTCAATGCCTAACTATTATTATAAGGTAAATTAAGATTGACAAGCTTAAGTAACAAGAATTGCTGTTTTTGGCATTAAAATGGGCACTGTAGGTATTTTCCTGTCCTCCACTCACTGCCGACTTTGCTTCCCCATTGACTTGCATTGGGTTTCGTGTTTCAGTCGGATCCCCGACTTTTCACAGTAATCGGCTGATTTCACCCGACCCGACTTTTGACAAAGTCGGGTTTCGCGAAACCCGACTCGATCCTAAAAAAGTAAAATCGCTCAACTCTAGTCTTTAGGACTGTTAATTTAGCTGGATTTGTGGATTCAATAATGGTATATCCACACAAACTGATACCACACCTTTTCTGTCCCTAGCTCAGCAGCACCTTTCCCTACACTGGTGATTCTGGAGCAGAGTGTGACGAGCAGGGTGGCGCCAGGTATGATATAGACCTGATGACACTCTGCGGCCAGCCAATCACTGTAATGCCACAACAAACATGGCTGTGGCATCACAGTCCATGGCAGACAATCCCTGCATGTTGATTGGCGATCTAAAGACCCAAACTCCAGCCGAACAATCCCAGAAATGCTTGCCGCTCGGCAAGCATCGCGAGCACTGCAATGGTCGGGCAAGCACCGAGCATGCTTGCTTATCACTACTAAAAACATAAAATACCAACCTTATATAGTGTCACGTGTTCGGGAACAATGTGTCTGAGAAGCCAGCACAATTATATCTGCTCTCCTGAGTCTCTGCAGTACAACTGTGATATCAGGTTTCACAAAGCATCAAGAGTCAGAAAGATATTGGTGGGTGGGGAATTTCTTGACAATCTGGTGAAGAGGGAGAAATGAAACTAAAAGGGCTGTGCCTGTCAAATCAGTTGTTCCTGATGCAGGGTTAAGAATGATGGAACAGAACAAATGATAATATAATCATTCTATTTGCATACAACATTATTTAATTGGTAGAACATACCCTGTTTTGCCAGGCAATGTGCTGCTGAGAACAATGATTTGTTCTAGAATAGATAATCCAATCATCTGATGAATGAACGGTGTTACCCACCTCCCCAATATGTATGTGTCCCACACAGTCAGTGTGGGAAAGACTAAGTGAAGCATGAAGGGATAAGGGGAAGGAAGCCCAGACACTAGGGAAAGGGTTAGTAGAGACCCCTAGGAAGATCTAATAATGCCCTACCTGCCCTACTGTCCCTAAATTGGTCCTCACCAATCGCCGAGCAGGAAACCTAAGCCCTGTATCTTCCTAGAGCTAGGCCCTGGATAGGGAGGGGGTGGACCCTGCACTGGTCAGTAACCACTGTAAACTAAAGACAAAAAGGAAGACAGACAAGGGGAATGAACTTAGCTTGAGCAGACTCAGACAGGTAAGACCAAATGTCCTCAAACAGCTCCAGAGAGGAAGGTATCCAACTGCTATAGCTTCAAGCCTTCACAATGGAAAAACGTGAATATCACTGGCAACTCTCTGCAGCAGACTTGTGATTTATAAACACCCAAATCCAGGTGTGTCAACTACAGCAGGATGGAGGATGCCGCTGGGTCCAAGAGTCAGAAGTATTAAAGAGCCATCTGTAATGCCAAACGCAGAGACCTTTGGCAGCCAGATGCAGAGCGACAGTCTGTTGTATCTGACACACCCGCGACAGTACCCCCTCTTCTACGGGTGGCCTTTGGACACTCAGGACCAGGTTTTTCAGGATAAGAGGTGTGGAATGAACGAACCATCCCGGAAAATTTCACTTACGGTGCCGAAACCCACATCCTGTCCTCTGGACCATAACTTTCAGTGCAACTAGTACTGTGGGGAATCATGTTGGAGACAAGAATCTACAATCCTCTTAAATCTGAAACTCCAGATTACCATCAACCAATATTAGGGGCAACGGTAGGGGTGAGGACTCGATAGGTTCCACATATTTCTTGAGCAGAGACCTGTGAAAGACATTGTGAATCTTAAGGGATTGAGGTAGCTCAAGCCGAAACGCTGCTGGGTTAATGACGGCGGTTATTTTATAGGGACTAATAAATTTAGGTCCCAACGTCCAGGAAGGAACCTTCAACTTGATATTCCTGGTAGACAACCACACAAATTAATTCACATTCAGGTCCAGACCTGGCAAGCGCTTTCTGTCAGCCATACGTTTGAACTTGTCTCCCATGATTTCAAATTACTCAGAACCCCCCGCCACAGTGACGAAACAAAACGTTGCTCTTCAGGAACTCCCGAAGCCCCTTCCCTGCCAATAGTACCAAACTGTGGATGGTAACTGTATGCACCAAAAAACAGTGACCTGCTGGTAGATAATTTATAGAAAATTCGGCCATTGGTAAGTAGGATCCCTAATCCTCCTGACTTTCGGAGACAAAACACCTGAGGTAAGTCTCCAAATTGAGTAACGCGCTCAGTCTGTCCATTTAACTGGAGATGGAAAGCAGAGGAAAAGGACAGCTGCACCCCCAGTCGAGAACAGAATGCCCTCCAGATCTTGGAAACAAACTGGGTCCCCTGATCTGACACCACATCGGAGTGAATCCCGTGAAGCTTCACAATCTCATTTATAAACACCTGAGCAAGAGTCTTGGCATTCAGAAGTGGGGGTATAGCGACAAAGTGAACCATTTTATTGAGCCTATCTACAACACCAAAAGCACAGTCTTGCCTGCAGATACTGGTAGGTCAGCAATAAAATCCATGGACAAGTGAATCTATGGCCTGCTAGTAATAGGTAGAGGAAGAAGAGTACCAGATGGACGGTATGCAATACTTTAGAATGCACGGACATACTACAAGCAGATACATGTTCATCCACATCCTGATGCAACCCCGGGGACACACAAAATCAATGAAAAATCAGGTCCGCAGTTGACTTACCACCTGGATGACCGGCAAGCACAGAGTTGTGATGTTCCTTAATTACTTTGCGGCGCAGTTTAGATGGTGCAAATAGCCTTCCTGAAGGGCCTCCAACACCTCACCCTCTAGCTCAGGGTACAATGCCGAAATGGGGGTCAGAAAGCCCACAGCATGTGTCTTGGCCACATGTCACTTACAAAGGCAGGGAGATGCAGCAGCCCTGAATGTGTGTTTGTGGGTGTATATTCATGACAATCCTTATGCAAGATAATTCAATGACAATCATGAAGTGTTGTGCACATGATCAGTACATTTCTGTGCGTTTTTGCAGTGCATTTTTTTCTTCAGCATGTCAATTTTTTTGCGATTCTGCAGTGTTTCTGCACCCATTGACTTCAATTGAGTCAGTCAAATCCGCAGCAAAAATGCAGGTATAAAAATCTTTGCGGATTTGCTGTGGATTTGCTGAGTTTTTGTTTTGCATTTTACCGATTTGCTACAGGTGCGGTGGTTTTAATCGGTGGTAACGTTACCACTGGTAAGACTGGCAGTCAGAGCGCTGTGGGGTAACACTGTCAGATTTCAGCATGACCCGGCAGCTGTGACTGTGACCCGCAGTAATGCTACTGCCAGTACTGTTGGTCAGAGCACTGCGGGATCATGTTGGCAGATGTCAGCATGATCTCGCAGTTGTAACTTGCACCACCGGTAATGCTACCGCCGGTACTGTTGGTCACAGCGCTGTGGAATCATGCTGGCAGATGTCAGCATGATACCGCAGCTGTGACTGTCACCTACGGTAACACTACCACCGGTACTGTCAGTCAATAAGCTGCGGGGTCATGCTGTCAGATGTCAGCGAGACCCCGCAGCTGTGACTGTGACCCTTAGGCATAGGCAGATGAGAAGACTGCTCCCATCTGGCTATGTCTGCTATAACTTGTGTTTTGTGTTTACTTATCGGCTTAGTAATGAGGGTGTCAGGATGACACCTCTTCATTACTAAGCCCAGAGCTAGGTGTCAATGACAGCTGATGACTCCAAGCCCTAATCTCATAACCCTGACACTACTGCATCAGCATGAAAAATAAAATATCTTTAATTAGCTCAAAAAAAGCATTCATTGCTGTACAAAACAAATGCAAAAACGCACCAAAAACTTAGCAAAAAGGCACATTTTTTTCTGCAGCGTTTTTGCTGCCAAGAAATGCAGAAACCTTGCAGAAATTTCTGCAAGCAAACACTTAATGTGCGCACACAGCCTAATAACAGAGACCAAATTATGACATGAGGTGAATGCCACAGAGATATTTTCAAACATAAATACAGCAGGCAAGGAACTTAAACAGATGACCATAAAGTACTAATATCATTTTCCCTAGTAATAAGTATTAAAGAGTCTGACATCCATTAGGCGTGCCCAAATCCTCTCTTAAGAGGAATACAGGAACAGTCTTACCGTTTTATGCAGGTACTGTATATGTATCCCAACCTGTTAGCTGTCCTGGTCCCAGATATCATTATCGAGTCTCATGACGCGTTTCCTCTTAATCGATTCATCAGGCGAGTATATGGATAATATGGTATACATCCTATAATCAGATGGAGCTAGCTGCTGCAAGTGGTTTGTTCACATGCCTGCTGTTGAAAAGTGGAGGCGTCTGAGCAGTTTCTACGTAACCTCAAGTATTGTCCACTTGGGATACCTCTCCTGAGGGGGGCTGCATTGTTCGATTCTTACCTTTGGAGTGGATTTTTTTGCAATTGGTTTTCTGTATGTACTGGTCTTCAGCTCACCTCTCATATATTTTTCTTTATCAGCACATCCAGAAGTGGAAGTCTCGAATTGCTGACCTCAAAAGTGAACCAAAGACCAAGGTTATTAATGTTTAGTCCCACTACAAAGCTGCCAAAATCATGTTCACTGCCCCTACAAATAACAAAGACATTGTCAACGTAGTGGAGCCAAAGACTAGCTACAACAGAACTTTCTCACGCTCGCGGTGCCCTCAGACAGGGAATAGGGTTCACAGGCAGACACTGAGCACCGTGTGGATGACAGGCTGCATGGTCACATCATGGGACAAATGGATTAAAAGCATCTCTACGGAAAGCTGCTGAATATTGTTGTTTGTTTTTTTACCTCTTTTGCAGATGAAGAGGGCATCAGGGAATGGGTCCCCCATTTTAATAGCCAGTAAATGCTAATTATACAGCTGTGAGCTGATTTTAATAGCCTGGGAAGCTCCATGAGTATTACCCCCTTCCCAGGCTATCAACATCGGCCCCCAGCCATCGGCTTTCCCTCTGCTGGTTATGAAAATTGCTCCATTTATTTCTGAAAAGTAACCTTTTATTAATTAAATACATGTACAGTAAGCTGCACACACACACTGTACTAATTGTATTTGCCACAGACTGCTATTCTATTTGTTTTTACTGTATTTTATCCATCTCTTCTATCCTGTCGGCTCCTGAAGTGATTTTTCAGTACATGGCACATGAATTGCCAGCTTTTCTTCTATCTTTCTATGCAACATAAAAACATACTGTATATATATAATAGATGTAGATTAAAAGTCAACAATTAATCTGCCGTGCACAGTAAAATCACAGCGTGACAGGTTAGAATAGAATTTATAGAATAGATATATACTGTACACTGAGAGGCAGTGAGGGGCATCATATGCGAGGGACGATATGTGTCCATCAGGAAGTGAACTGTGTCCTAATAAACCCGCTGAAGTGCCCTGTGTTCACAGCAGGATGCCTGTGAGTCACAAGGCAATATAAAAGAAAGTATAGATTGGGTCCAAGTAGTGACTCAGCCAATTTGGAAAACCCATTAAGGGCTTTTATTTTTAGAGGGATTTGCAGGATTAGTAGTGGGGCTAATCCCTCTCTCCACTTCGGATTTTGTAAGTGTCTCTATGGCCAGGATTCCATTTAAAATCTGTCAGTTTGCCGTGGGTGTGTCAGTGTGGAGTCTGCACTCTGTAGAGCAGGTGGCTCTGTTCTACCCGGGTCTGTGTGAAGCTAACACAGAGCCATGGAACTCAAGATGGCTGACGCATCCAAGAGACACGGTGGTCTTATTGTCCACGGCAACAGGTTCGGAACATGCACTGTACATATGGAAATCCAGTTGTGATCCGGAGGATATCACTCCTCTATGTGACTTTGCAATAAAAACACTGTTTATGTTGAACTTTCTGTGGTCCCTGCCTATCTGTCACACTGCACCAGCCCCGCTGTACTACAACACATAGAATAGATAGATATAAAGATATCAGTGATATATATCATGTAGTGCAGCAGGGTTTACACAGTGTGACAGATAGGCAGGGACTACAGATAGTTCAACATAAAATGTCTTTATTTCCAGAACTCACATAAACAGAAAACGATATCCTCCGGTTCGGCTGTAACTCCTGGCACTGCGGTAACTCCTGGGTGCGTCAGCCACTTTGAAGTCCCTGGCTTTGTGTTAGCTTCACACAAGTCTAGGTGCACAGAGCCTCCTGCTCTGCAGCTTGCAAAACTAAAACTTACACAGAAAGGGATTCATCCCACTACCAAATCTGAAAATACCTCTAAAAATAAAAGCCCATGTTGGGTTTTTCTAAAATCTGGCCTGGTCAACTACTTTGACCAATTCCACACTTACTTTTATTTTGCCTTGTAGGCATTTTGCTGTAAACACAATGTGCTCCAGTTGGTTTAATATGGCTTTGTACGCATCCTGGGGGACAAATACCAAGCTGTAAGAATGGTCAAGGAGCTGATGTTTTTAGCCTGGGGAGGCAGTATCCCTGGCTGTTAATATCAGCCAGCAGCTGTCTGCCTAGCCTTTGCTGGTTTTTAATTATAGGGGTACCATACATCATTTTTTTGGGGGACCCCATTTTAATAGCCAGTAAAGTCTAAGTGTACAGCTGTGAGCTTATAGTAATAGCATGGGAAGCTCCATGGGTGTTACCCCCTTTCCAGGCTATAAACATCAGCCTCCAGCTGTCGGTTCTCCCTCTGCTGGTTAAGAAAATTATGCGGCAGCCCACACCATTTTTTTTTAAGAAAAATATTATTTTAATAATTAAATACATGTACAGTAATCTGCACACACTGTACTAATTGTATATGTCACTGACATATATATATATACTGTATATATATCTATTCTATGTGTATATACTGTATGCAATCCATCTATACTATCCTGTCGAATACTGCTGTGATTTTACACTACACGGGTGCTGAATTGCTGGCTTTTCTTCTATGT
Organism: Ranitomeya variabilis; assembly: GCF_051348905.1. Lineage (NCBI taxonomy): Eukaryota > Metazoa > Chordata > Amphibia > Anura > Dendrobatidae > Ranitomeya > Ranitomeya variabilis. The sequence goes on from NC_135232.1 coordinate 521,648,304, forward strand.
AATATACAGTACAGACCAAAAGTTTGGACACACCTTCTCATTTAAAGATTTTTCTGAATTTTCATCACTATGAAAATTGTATGCAGCGCCCCAGAGTCCTGGCCGTTGCAGTAATGTTGCTCTTCCACCAGGGGGAGTGATGTTACGTCTGATTGTACTAAAGGAGTTCACCTGACCAGGTATCACAGTCACACACTACACTTCACACTCTAGTCCACCAGGGGGAGCAAAGGTTCTATGTATTAGGCCACTCCTCACAGATGGGTAAAACTGGTGGGTTGTATAGGGAGTTAGTCAGAAAGCTACCTGGGTTTGACCCAGAGAAGACCTGTCAGGCAGACAGGGGGAGAAGGAGGAACATCTGAGCTGCAGAGGGTCTCTGTCAGGGGTGGGATACTGACAGAGGCCAAGCACGAGATAGAATGTTACAGAGCTGCGCCTGCACTTCATTGCGGCAGCATCCTAAGAAAGGACACGAAGCGAAGTATATTGTGGAGAGTGAGAAACGAGATCACAGCACAAGGAGATAACACCGGGAGGAGTCCTGCCTTAAGACCGGCAACATCCTTCCGAGGCGCGTAGCTGATGGCCGGAACACTGAGGGAGTAATAGGCTCTACACATTACTTCAGAGACCGGCAGGACAGTTAATTCCAAGTTTGCTGCCCGACCTTAATACCTATGAAGACAACGGAGGCAATTTGTGGGAGAGGGGCGTCTCTAGGGTCCCTATAAAATAGCTCCAGGCCTACCCCGTCATATGGGTTGTCCTATCCATATCATCTGGGGTACAGAGAGAGCGAGATCAGAAACATCCACGAAAGTTGTGATGACTATCCCGTGGTGCTCAGCAGGGAGGTACTACAACACACAGGCGCTAGCAGGAAGGCTACTGATTTCCACCTGCAAAGGGAACTCTGGGTGTGCCTTCGGACCGGCCGGATTCAGCCAGCCCTGTGAACGGTACTCTGGACTGTGGACGCTGAAGCCTTCAGTAAAAGGTAAAGAGACTGCAACCTTTGTGTCCTCGTTATTCATTGTGCCTTACGACGTCCACCATCACCACCTACACATCTGTGAAGCCCTGGGGATATACTTCACCTGTGGGAAGGTATACCATCTAGCTGCAATTCCATCACCCCAGCGGAGCCCTAGCAGCGTCGGTCACCCTGACCGAATACCACAGGTGGCGTCACGAACACCGTACAAACAACTACACCTTTAATTGGGCACCCCTTAGAAGGGTCACGGACCGGGTCAGGCCACCGTGACATCCCCAGAACTGAGAGAGACAGACCCGGTACCGAGTACCCCACTGCCCTTTGCCTGGGCGTGATCCATGTACATTCACACTGAAGGCATCAAAACCATGAACTAACACAAGTGGAATTATATACTTAACAAAAAAGTGTGAAACAACTGAAATTATGTCTTATATTTTAGGTTCTTCAAAGTAGCAACCTTTTGCTTTGATGACTGCTTTGCACACCCTTGGCATTCTCTTGATGAGCTTCAAGAGATAGTCACCGGGAATGGTCTTCCAACAATCTTGAAGGAGTTCCCAGAGATGCTTAGCACTTGCTGGCCCTTTTGCCTTCACTCTGCGGTCCAGCTTACCCCAAACCATCTCGATTGGGTTCAGGTCTGTTGACTGTGGAGGCCAGGTCATCTGGCATAGCACTCCATCACTCTCCTTCTTGGTCAAATAGCCCTTGCACAGCCTGGATGTGTGTTTGGAGTCATTGTTCTGTTAAAAAATAAATGATGGTCCAACTAAACGCAAATCGGATGGAATAGCATGCCGCTGCAAAATGCTGTGGGAGCCATGCTGGTTCAGTATGCCTTCAATTTTAAATAAATCCCCAAGAGTGTCACCAGATAAGCACCCCCACACCATCACACCTCCTCCTCCATGCTTTACAGTGGAAACCAGGCATGTAGATTCCATCCGCTCACCTTATCTGTGTCGCCCAAAGACACGGTGGTTGGAACCAAAGATCTCAAATTTGGACTCATCAGACCAAAGCACAGATTTCCAATGGTCTAATGTCCATTCCTTGTGTTCTTTAGCCCAAACAAGTCTCTTCTGATTGTTGCCTGTCCTTAGCAGTGGTTTCCTAGCAGCTATTTTACCATGAAGGCCTGCTGCACAAAGTCTCCTCTTAACAGTTGTTGTAGAGATGTGTCTGCTGCTAAAACTCTGTGTGGCATTGACCTCGTCTCTAATCTGAGCTGCTGTTAACCTGCGATTTCTGAGGCTGGTGACTCGGATAAACTTATCCTCAGAAGCAGAGGTGACTCTTGGTCTTTCTTTCCTGGGGAGGTCCTCACGTGAGCTAGTTTCTTTGTAGCGCTTGATGCTTTTTGCCACTGCACTTGGGAACACTTTCAAAGTTTTCCCAATTTTTCTGACTGACTGACCTTAATTTCTTAAAGTAATGATTGCCACTCGTTTTTCTTTACTTAGAATTTGTATTATGGCAAGAAAAAAGCAGCTAACAGTCTATTTGGTAGGACTATCAGCTGTGTATCCACCAGACTTCTGCACAACACAACTGATGGTCCCAACCCCATTTGTAAGGCAAGAAATCCCACTTATTAAACCTGACAAGGCACACCTGTGTAGTGGAAACCATTCCCGGTGACTACCTCTTGAAGCTCATCAAGAGAATGCCAAGAGTGTGCAAAGCAGTCATCAAAGCAAAAGGTGGCTACTTTGAAGAACCTAGAATATAAGACATAACAAAAAAGTGTGAAACAACTGAAATTAAGTATATAATTCCACATGTGTTAATTCATAGTTCTGATGCCTTCAGTGTGAATATACATTTTTCAGTCATGAAAATGCAGAAAAATCTTTAAATGAGGTGTGTCCAAACTTTTGGTCTGTACTGTATATACATACTATATATATATATATATATATATATATATATATATATATATATATATATATATATATATATATATATATGTGTGTCACTGACATCTATATATCTATGTATTCTATGTGTATATATCTATTCTATTCTAACCTGTCATGCTGTGATTTTACTGTATACGGCAGATGAATTGCCGGCTTTTCAAATGAGATTGGTGCGTAAAAATAGGACAGCACTCGCATGGTCCAAGTGCTGTGTGATTATTTTTTTTCTCGCACCCAGAGGCTTGCATTGGAGAGTCTCGGCCGAGTCTCGGTGACAATTGCACGGACAAATGCGCCTGAGAAAAAAAACGCTGATGTGAGCTGCCCCATAGATTAACACTGGGCCGAGTGCTGTGCCATGTTTTCTGGCATAGCACTCTGCCGAATTCTACGGCAGTCTGACTCCAGCTTAAAGGTTTATAGTCCTCGACTTTAGATGTTGCTGTCCATAGCAACCAATTACAGTGGAACTTTCATTTTGCCAAAGCTGTTTAAAAAAGGAAAACTGAGCTTTCTTGTTTCTGTGGGCACTAAAGAAAAATAAGTTACTCTTTTAGACAGTATAGATAAGTGTTTATTGATAGGATGTGATCATTATAACAAATATTAACATAAATATTAATTATTTTAATGAGAAAACCATTTTTGTTTCAGTGGATGGTATTTCTGCACTTGCTAGGCTGCATCAGAGAAGAAGCTTGATATCCAATGCACATGCAAAACCTGCTATGAAAGGAACTACAGGATGTGTCTATAGGCAATGATAGTGAGACTAATGGGCATGGGCACGGAGGTGGGTGAGCATGGGCGCCTTAATAGAATAGAGGTTATCTAAATGCTCTAGTGTGGAGGCTCGGTGGCCACTCAGGCTACTAGTGATTCATTTTCCATGGAAATTAAGTCATTTTGATTGTGACAAGGAAATAACAGATTACAGTAAATGAATAAGCACCACAGTTATACATTCTTAGAAATATTATTTATTGCACACAAAAAAATGCAACCTTTCATTATATATAAACATACAACACATTTTGGATATTATTTTTTCAACTTTTATTCATTCAATATAGATGTGTATATATTGTGTAATACAAACCCCCAAATTTATGAAAGCTTAAAAAGGGACATTGGCTTTTTAGGAAGAAGCTATACCCCCATTTGACATTTGAAGCTGTGTAAAGAGGTTATAAACCGCCTATCTAGATACCCAAACAAAATCAGGACAAAAGGGTCGTGCATTAATGAGGAGTCAGTTAAGTGCATTAGTAATAACATAGAGGGACGGCTTTACCATCACAGAAAGCAGTTCGGCCGGATTCTCTATTGCTACGTCCTTCGTCTCGCTGGGTTCAAAAGTATGAACAAAGCTCCTTGTAAAGCCCTATTTAGCAGGATAGTGCAAATAGGAAAGTGGATTAAACAGGTTTCATTTGTTAAATCAGGAAGTGACTAAGGCTGAGTTTGCATGTTGCGGATGTATTGCGTTTTTTGCAGCAAAGCACTTATTATTTCAAAATCACTGCAGTAATACTGTGGTTTTACTTGCGGCAAAGACTCACAATGCGGCAACAACGTTGGAAAGGAACCTAAAGCCTTACACACACTGCCATATTACAGATCCATGTTGTATAGAAGTATGACCCACATACGAGTATAGTGGTGGCATGGGACCTCACTGTAACGCTGTATGCCTCGGAGTACATAACGAAACTTACAGAAGGGTTTTAGTTGGACTGGTGGTGTAAGATGCACTGAATTAATTTTGAGAGTCAGGGACTGTAGAAACATGTCTGACGTAATTTATGATGAATTTGACGGGTAGAGATGGCATTGACTGGCATGACAATTAAGCCTTTTGCAAAAATTTGTTGACTTTTCAAAGTGTTTTAAACCAGAAAACACTTTGATGAATCGGCCCTGTTGTCTCTATCTTAGGTCTCATTCAGACATATATGTTTGTTCAAATAAGTAAATAAATGGTACCAGGGTCATCAGTGTTTGTTCAGTGTGGTCAGTTTTTACAATCAATGTTTCATCAGTGATTTTCATGTATGGAAAAGAAAGAAATTACAAAGCTTCTTCTATCCATCAGAATTTTACTGATGCCATCCGTCAGCTGTCTGTTAATTTCTCGGAAACATTGACTTGTATGGTACTTTCATCTGTGATGCTGGTAAAAAATAAATATGTCGCCATGATTTTGCATGGGTCCACAATAAAAAAAATACACGGACATACAAACAGATGCATTGACTTACATACACTATATAAAAAGACACATCTGCATGTTTTTCTCAATATCCGACATGAAATCAGAATAAATCTTTCCCGTCAATTAGGATTATCATAATTATTAGTATTTGCCAAATGCCAGAATAATGAGAGAGAATATTTTAAGGCATTTTTATTACTTACTGCAAAGTCAAAAATTTGCATACACTAAGATTACTATTAGTGATGAACGAATATACTTGTTAATCGAGATTTCTCGAGCATGATCGGGTGTCCTCAGAGTATTTTTTAGTGCTCGGAAATTTATTTTTTATTGCCGCAGCTGAATGATTTACATCTGTTAGCCAGCATAAGTACATGCGGGGATTCCCTAACAACCAGGCAACTCCCACATTTACTTATGCTGGCTAAGAGATGTATATCATTCAGCTACTGCGATGAAAACTAAATCTCTGAGCACTAAAAAATACTCGGAGGACCCCTGAGCATGCTCGAGAAATCTCGATTAACGAGTATATTCGCTCATCACTAATTACTCTGCCTTTAAACAATTCTGTGGAGAGAAAACTAGGAGATAAGAAGCAATAGGATCTTATCCAATGGTACAGATATATAAAAGATGTGGAACCACTCACCTGGTAAGGTTGCAAGCTAGCAACATGAAACAGGTATATATACAGCTGCCGTAAGACACCGATCAGAGATAGACCAGAAACATTAATGTGCAAGCCAGTGGCGTATTTCACTTGCGCTGCTGATAACACTCAAGGCAGAGGTAAAATCCAAATAGTTTAATACCTGTAATATTAGACTCTTTAGATAGTACCTCTGCCTGAGTGTTATCATCAGCGAAAGTGAAATACACCACCTGGACTGCCCATATGATGATGTCATGTGTTTGGAAGCTTCGGATAGCTATTTTGGTAACATCTGAGTTAATTAGATACACATCTGTGGATGTAGCTTAATGCACAACTGAAACACACTGTTTCTTTGTGTGGCATCATGGGAAATTCTAAAGAAATCAGCCAACATATCAGGAAGAGAATTGTGGCCTTGCACAAGTGTGACTCATACTTTCTACAATTTCAAGATACCTGAAGGAGCCTCGCTCATCTGCACAAACAAGATGGGAATGTTCAGCCATCATACCCCTCAGGAAGGAGACGGGTTCTGTGTCCCAGAGATGAACGTGCTTTGGTCCGACATATGCATATCAACTCAAGGACAAAAGCAAAAGACCTTCTGAAGATGATGGCGGAAGCTGGTGAGATTGCCAATATGCACAGTGAAACGAGTACTGTATCAACATGGGCTGAGAGGCCACTCTACCAGGAAGAAGCATTACTCCTTAATTTTTGGAGACATCCTGTGGTCTGATGAAACTAAAATTGAACTTTTTGGGCATAATGACCATCATTACGTTTAGACGAAGAAGGGAGAAGTGTTATGATCTGGTGGCCTAGGAGCAGCATGAGACGTACTATGAAGAGGTGGTACCTGTACTGACCGCAGACCCTGAACTTAACACCACAACTAGAAGTAGCCGTGGAATGTACCTAACACTCCCTAGACATCTCGACACAGCCGGAGGACTAATTATTCCTAAAGCTAGAAAAGGGAAAACTATCTTGCCTCAGAGAAAATCCCCAAAGGATAGACAGCCCCCCACAAATATTGACTGTGAGAGGAGAGGGAAATAACACACGCAGACTGAAAACAGGATTTAGCAAAGGAGGCCACTCAAGCTAAATAGAAAGGATAGGACAGAGTACTATGCGGTCAGTATTAAAACACTAGAAAATATCCACCACAGAAAATACAAAAATCTCCACATCTAACTAAAGACATGGCGGGTATATCTGCATATCTAGAGATACCAGCTTGGCTGAGAAAATCCTTATACAGACCAAGCTGGACAAGACAAAACATGGAAAAGCACTGAACAATAAGGCCTGCAAAAAACAAAGCCAGAACTTATCTTTGAGGAAATGAACAGCAAAGCAAGAGAGACCAGGCTGGGAAGTGAATCCTCCAGGAAACAATGGACAACTGGCACTGACTAAAGGGTAAAGCAAGACTAAATAGCCCTGTCAGAATTGCAAGAAGTGGACACACCTGATGACTGCTGCGATCCAAAGACAGCAGCGCTACCACTTATAACCACCGGAGGGAGCCCAAGAGCAGAATTCACAACAGAGAAGCTAGGAAGCCTAAGAGCACCATCCCAACTGTGAAACATGGGGGAGGCAGCATCATGTTGTGGGATTGTTTTGCTGCAGGAGGGACTGTTGCACTTATGTGGCAATACTGAAGCAAGATCTCAAGACATCAGCCAAGAAAATAAATCTTAGGTGGAAATGGGTCTTCCAAATGGACAATGACCAGAAGCATACTACTAAAATGATAGCAAAGTGGCTTAAGGATAACAAAATCAATGTTTTAGAGAGGCCATCACAAAGCCCTGATCTCCATCCTATTGAAAATGTATGGGCAAAGCTGAAGAGTCAGGTGCGAGCAAGGCTACCTACAAACCTGGATTAGATACACCAGTTTTGTTAGGAGGAATGGGCCCAAATTCTGACAAACTATTTTGAGAAGTTTGTGGAGGGATATCCCAAATGTTTGACCAAAGTCATTCAGTTTAAGGGCAATGGTACCAAATACTAATGAAATGTATGTAAACTTTTGACTTTGCAGTAAGTAATAAAAATGTCTTAAAATATTCTCTATCATTATTCTGAAATTTCGCACATAATTATGGTAATCCTAGTTCACCTCAAGTGGGAAAGGTTTATTCTGATTTCATGTCAGATATTGAGAAAAACATGTATATATGTCTTTTTATATACAGTAGTGTATGTAAATTTCTGGTTTCAACTGTATGTGATCTATGTTTTTCATGGATAGAATATATGCCCATAAGTCAATGGAGCTGTTTATATGTCTGTGTATTTTTTTAGTTTTGTTTCAATTGTACATGAAAAACGGACTTCGGAATGAGGCCTAATAAGACAAGCCTAGGGTTGAGGCTACACTGTGACATGTTATTTAATTCTCAGTAAAGTTGTGCCACCAAAAAAATCTGTGCAACTTGTCTGTGATCTGCTTCTGCACATCTGTTCTAGAGCTGTGATTTTGCTGTAAAAAATGGTCAAGTCTCTTCCAAGTAGCAGTTACTTGTGACCTGCATCGAAGCCTATGACAAGTCAGTCACATGCGACTTGGAGCCAGCGACAAAAAAATCCAACATGTTTGGAAAACATATGCAAGTCTGTGTCACGGTGTCGTAGAGCTATACCATAGAAAATTATTAGATGCATTGTCACAATGCAACATTGTGACTTCAGTGTCATTCATGGTTTAGCCCTAGCCTTATGTTTGCAAACTTAAATTTAAACAGACTACGTCAGAGACATTTTTCATAGTGTTCTAAAAGTACATTGCTTTTTAAAATAAAAAAATACTGCATCTTCAGTGGTATTTTGAGGCATTTTTGCAGAGAAAACTACTAAAATTTTTGGTGACAGTCAGTAGGAAAATATTAGCTGCAATGCATCCTGTACATTGCATTTTTTCTGTGTCTGGGTTATTTTTTTTACAGTACGTTTGTCAGTGAGCCTGTCAAGTTTTTCTGGCATGTCACTATGTATTTCATTTACTCTATTGTTTTTTGTTTTTTTTTAATATTATGACATTACAAATTGTGCGATTTAAAAAGGATTTTTGGAATTGATAGTGTATGAAACCCATGACTTTTAATATTAAAAATGAAAAAAAAAACTCCATATAATTGTAGTTTTTAAAAAGCACATATAAAACTCTAAATGTAGATTTTTTTTAACAATCTGGACAAAATCTGGATAAGGGTGTGTGCACACAATGTCTTTATTCTGCAAGTGGAGCTACTGAGTTAGGGTACACTCATGTAGACACATAAAAATCAATGCATCTGTGCAGATGTCATTGATTTTTTGCTTTGATTTTACAGTGTCCTGTGCTGGCCGCCCCTTCTACTGTATGCGGTCACGTGGGGCCGCCGATTAGAGTCATGAATATGTGGCTCCACCTCCCATAGGGGTGGAGCCGCCTATTCATGACTGTAAATGAGCGGCCCCACGTGACCGCATACAGTAGAAGGCGCGGCCAAACCAGGAAGCATCAACAGCCAACGAGGGAAGCGGGTGAGTATTTTCAGAACAGCGGGGGGGCGCACAGGGGGTGGGAGGGCGGCGGACAGATAGATCTTTCTTTTAAACACTATTATTCATATCTTCTATGCAGCAAACGCTGCTGCATAGAAGATATGAATCGCGGATTCAGCACCAGATGCTGGTACGTGTGGTACCCAGCACGGTGCGTGTGGTACCCAGTGGGCACACGGGCGGCACACGTGTGCCGCAAGTGTGCCACACTGATGTACACCAGAAACATAGGGGCACACGGACACGGATAATTCCGGTACCGATTGTTTCCGGTACCGGAATTATCTGGACGTGTGAGACTGCCCTTAGCATTCATATGCAATGCGAGTGTGCATTTTAGGCTGGAGTCAGACCAGCGTATCACGTCCGATGCGAGAGCTAATGACCCTCGGCTCCTTCTCTGCTGCGAGCGGGAGCCGGTGTCATGTTCTCGCACAGAAAGGATCGAAGCACAACTGTAGAGGAGACAGAAATTAATTTCTCCATTTCCTCTGCTACTGGTGTCAGAGTATATCGCACCTCACCCGGGTAATATCCGAGTGTAGTGCACTGTATCACTCGCACCCATCACCCATAGACTTATATGGGTGTGAATGAGGCGAGTTTCACTGCCAATTGCAGCATGCTGCAGTTGTTCTCGAAAACTGATTCGGAATGAGAAAATAATCGCAGATCTGAGCTCCACCATAGAATAACACTGGGCGGAGTGCTATGCAAAGTTTTATTGCATAGCACTCAGCCATGTTGTACAGTAGTTTAACTCCAGCCTTATCCCTCACCAAGCATCTGTATGACATGTATGCAATGCATTTTAACATGTTTTACATACAGCAAGTCTAGAGATAGAGGATGTTTATAGTCTGGGACGTGGGTAATAAACATGGAGATTCCCAGGCTATTAATATCAGCTCACAGCTGTCTACTTAGCCTTTACTGGTTATTAACAAGGGGTAACCCCCAAAAAATAACATAGCGTTCCCACTATTTTTATTAGAGAGCAAATATGTAGACAGCTGTGGGCTAATAGGGGCCATGAATATTAGCCCCCTCCCAGACTAATAACATCAGTCCTCAGCCACCCCAGAAATGGCATATCCATTAGCCTCAGCCTCTTTCCACCTGATGTCATGCAGTGAGTTGTAACATCAGTTTGGTGACCGGAGTTCATCGGCTATGAACTCCAGTCACCTTGCTGATGTCAGCGCTCGGTGCTGAAGCTATGTTCTCATGTTCAGCTCAGTGTCTCCTGGATGCCCAGCTGATCGGTGGATTTTTATGTCACCACTCAGCGAAGCATCCAGATTTAGCTGAATTGGGCTCGTCGTGTGACATATGGATTATCAGTGGACAGGTGAGGATTTCTTTGATTTATTTTTGTTTGGATATTAATAAATGGTTAAAATAGGCTCAGGGAGTGTTTTTGCTCAAATAAAAGGACTTTGCTCTGTGTGTATTTTTTTTACTTAAACTGACAGGGTTAGTAATTGAGGTGTCTTATAGACACTTCTCCATTACTAAACCCTGGGCTTCATCAACTGACATCAACTCCAATAATATTACCCCACTTGCCACTGCACCAGGGCAAGAGGGAAGAGCCGAGGCTAAGCGCCAGAACTGGCATATCTAATGGATGCACCATTTCTGGGGCAGCGGAGGGCTGATGTAATTAGTCTGGTAGGGGGCCAATATTCAATGTCCATTCCAAGGCTATTAATATAGGCCCACAGCTGTCTGCCTAAAGCCTTTGCTGGTTATTAAAAATAGTGGGGACCCCACGTCATTTTTTGCGGGTTACCCCTTGTTAATAGCCAGTAAAGGCTAAGCAGACAGCTGTGAGCTGTTATTAATAGCATAGGAAGCTCCATGTTTATTGCTCCCATCCCAGGCTATAAACATCAACCCCCAACTGTTGGCTTTCCCTCAGCTGGTTAAGAATAATATGGGTGACCCCACGCCATTTTTTTTCTTTTATTCTCTCTATATATCTCTTCTATTCTATGCTGTCAGTTCATGTTGTGAATTTACTGTACTTGGCCGCTGAAATGTCAGGTTTCCTATGAGATGGGGGTGTGAAAAAAAAAAAATAAATCGCACTGCAGACGCATGGTCCGAGCATTGTGCGATTTTTTGTTTTTGCAACCACTGACTTTCATTGGGGAGTCCCTGCTGTTTTCAGTGCCATACGCAGTATGCTGCAAATTTTTCCTCACCCTAATTCCAAATGAGCACTGCCTGATTGACTAGCATTGTAACGAGTGCAATGCAAGGTTTTCTCACATTGCACTAACCAAGCTTAAGCACAGATGTGAGCGCACCCTTATACTAGGCTTCACTTGCTTTGCCGTTGTTCTTTGTGGTGGTCTGTCCCTGGTAGCTATTATCAGTATTTTGAACTATAGAGAGAAGTAAACAGGTTACTTCATTTAACCATTTCACAGTTTCCAAACTCTGATGTGGTTAGAAGAGGTAGTAAAAAAATTCAATATGTGCAGAGTAGTGATGAGCGAGTGTGCTCGTTACTTGAGGTTTCCAAGCATGCTCGAGCGTTCTCCAAGTATCTTAGGCTAGTTTCACACTAGCGTTAACTGCAATACGTCGCAAATGCGTCGTTTTGCCGAAAATACGCATCCAGCAAAAGTTCTTGCTGGATACGTTTTTTCGTCATAGACTAACATTAGCGACGCATTTGCGACGCATTTGCGACGCATTGCCAAACGTCGCGTCCGTTTTGCGACGCTTGGGCGTGTGGTAGCGGACCGTCGGGAGAAAAAAACGTTTTTTGCTCCCGACGGTCCACTTTTTCCGACCGCGCATGCGCGGCCGGAACTCCGCCCCCACCTCCCCGCACTTCCCCGCACCTCACAATGGGGCAGCGGATGCGTGGGAAAAATGCATCCGCTGCCCCCGTTGTGCGGCGGAGACCACCCTAGCGTCGGGAACGTCGGCCCGACGCACAGCGACGGGTTGTTCCCGACGCTAGTGTGAAACTAGCCTTAGGCATACTCGTATATTATGCTTGTGGCCCTGCAGCTACATGATTTGCGGCTGGTAGACAACCTGAACACATGCAGGGATTGCCTGTTTGTTAGGGAATCACCATATGTATTAAGGCTGTCTAGCAGCCGCAAATCATGCAGCTGCGGGGATACAAACATAATCTCCGAGCATGCCCAAGATACTCGGAGAACACCAGAGCATGCTCGGAAATTTCAAGTAATGAGCACTCTCGCTCATCACTAGTGCAGATCAGTGTTGTTTTAACATTACAGTGAAAAATGAAATTTTTTTGCACCAACTCTCATTCAGAATCCGCCTGAAAAAAATATAATGTTCACATAACCTAACTATGTTTTAACAGAATTCACTTACAGTGAGGAAAATAAGTATTTGATACACTGCTGATTTTGCAAGTTTTCCCACCTACAGAGAATGGAGAGGTCAGTAATTTTTATCATAGGTACACTTCAATTGTGAGACAGAATCTAAAAATAAAAAAATAGAAAATCACATTCTATGATTTCTAAATAACTTAATTGCATTTTATTGCATTAAATCAGCATTTGATCACCTACCAAACAGCAAAAATTCTGTCTGTCACAGACTTGCAAGTTTTTTTTTTTAAAGAAGCCCTCCTACTCTTCACTCATTACTTATATTAATTGCACTTGTTTGAACTCGTTACCTGCATAAAAGAAACCTGTCCACACAGTCAATCTATCACACTTCAACCTCTCCATAACAGCCCAGACCAAAAATCTGTCTAAGGACACCAGGTACAAAATTGTAGACCTGCACAAGACTGGGATAGTCTACAGGACAGTAGGCAAGCAGCTTGGTGAGGTAAGGAAGCTAGGACCCCAGTCTCAAACATTAGCGTAACTCACTAAGCAGTCGTAGATTCAAATCCAGAAAGGTCCCTTGTGTACACCCGTTTGAAGGTCGCCAATGATGATCTGGATGATCCAGAGGAGGCATGGGAGAAGATTTTGTGGTCAGATGAGACCAATATAAAACTTTGTTATCAACTCCAATCACTGTGTTTGGAGGAAGAAGAAGGATGAGTACAACCTCAGTAACACCATCCCAACCGTGAAGCATGGTGGTGAAAACATCGTACTTTAGTGGTGCTTTTCTGCAAAGGGGGCAGGACGACTGCAGAGCATTGAGGGGAGGATGGATGGGGAGATTTTGACGAACAACCTCTTTCCCTCAGAGCATTGAAGAAGTGTCGTGGCTCGGTTTTCCAGCATGACAATGACCCGAAACACACAGCCAGGGCATCTAAGAAGTGGCTCTGTAAGAAGCATTTCAAGGTCCCTAAGTGGCCTAGCCAGTCTCCAGACCTGAACCAAATAGAAAGTCTTTGGAGGAAGCTGAAACGATAGCCCTAAAACCTAAAAGATCTGGAGATCTGTATGGAGGAGTGGGCCAAAATCTCTGCTGTAGTGTGTGCAAACTTGGTCAAGAACTACAGGAAACATCTGAGCTCTGCAATTGCAAACAAAGGTTTCTGTACCAAATATTAAGTTCTGTTTTTCTATTGTATCAAATACTTATTTCATGCAATAAAATGCTAATTAATTATGTAAAATCATACAATGCAATTTTTTTTTAAGATTCTGGCTCTCATAGTTGAAGTGTACCTATGATAAAAATGACAGACCTCTCCATTCTTTGCAAGTGGGAAAACTTGCAAAATCGGCAGTGTATCAAATACTTATTTTCCACATTATACTGTTAACACTTCATAGGCTGTCCTAATTTATTCAATTATCAATCATTTGTATTGCTACATAATTGTTACATTCCTTTTATATAGAGCAGCGTGCATTTTACTGTAAGTGCATATTTAAAGGTGACTTTGGTTCCAACACAGTTATATTATCTGCAGTCATGTTTTCAGAATTCCTTATTACTCATTTGTTTTGGCAAGTAAACACATAAAATGGTTATCCAGTAGTAATAATCTTTATAAGTACAGTATTATTGATCTATAGTGTGAAAACCCAGAATAACATACCTATTTAACTTGAAATGGAAGTAAGGTGTCTTAAGGGAATCTGTTAGTAGAAGTTTACCCCTTCCCTCAAAAAGACATTTATATGCACATGTAGCTTTTTCAAAGACAAGTCCAGCAATACCTTTACATGGCCGCTCTGTCCCTCCATTACTGAGAAATCAGCCTTTGAATTGATGTGTAAATGAGGCTGTAGATCTGAAGCCTTTGTCACTCCAGCTCTATTCACCATCCAACGCCGCCTCCTCCTGCTTGGCTGACGTTACTTTGCCTCAAGTCACACCGCACAGCATGGGAATAGAGCTGGAGTGACAGAGGCTTCAGATCTACAGATTAATTTGCATATCAATTCAGATACTGATTTCTCTGTAATGGAGTAACAGACCGGCCATGTAAAAGGTATTGCTGGACTTATAAAGGTAAAGCATGCACATGTAAATAGTTCTGAGGGGGGGTTAAATCCTGCTGATAGATTTCCTTTATCTGAGTATGCTAATATGAAGAACATTATGACAAGAAGATTAGAATTCTATAACTGCTATTAAAAGGGATCATCCACATGAGTGTCCTGTTGTGCATAACCTCAGAGTTTTAGAGAGTGGTAATATAGTACATTTGGATTCCACTGTATCCCTACAGGTCTTAATTTCATATACAATAAGAATGGAATCTGTTCTACAGAGTGTCCTTCCTTTAGTAGCATCACTTCTAGGGCAGAATATATAAAATGGCACCACATAAACTGCCTTCTAGGACCAGGTGTACTTTATGCATAAAAAAATCATTATTTTGGCCTAGCCACATCTAAGGAGAGCATTGGGAACCCATTGTGAAAGGGTATTCCTATGACAGAGCTAGGAATAACTGCATTCAGGCACCGGCCACTTGAGGTGAAGCTACAGGAACAGTCGGGAGTTGCTGAGTTAGGTTGCTTCCGTAACTCCAATTCATTTGTACAAGAGTTATAGAAACAGCACAGATAAGCCATTCAGGACTGTTTTCGTAGCCATGCCTGCTGAGATGGGAACAAGCCTTTAATACTGGTCACAGTTTGCTTTTTCAGGAAATGTGTTCTCTATTACTTACTATAGGGCATTCAGAAATAGGCCGGTGATATCACTTACAAACCACAGTTGTACATGCTTCATATATATATTACATTGGGTGAATCAAGCTACCTAAATAAATCACCATCACATGTCTGGAACAGCAGGGACATGCACGGCATTGTTCCGCGATACAATGAAAGGAGTGATATATAATAAACACAAAAGTAATCATTCAAGTAAATGGACTGATAAATCCAGTATGTTCATAACACATGTAACAAGATTTCACTAGATTTGCTATACAATTCATTAGAAAGTGAAGATACAGCGCAGTGCACAAAGAAACACTTTAAAATGGAAGGTTACAACAAAAATTTGACCAATGGCACTAAAATACTGTATATCTACACGTTTCTGGGCTACAGAAAGTGATTTGCTGGAGAATCACAATCTCATCCCTCGATATAAAGGTGTCACAGGCCCCAATCGAGGTTATGTTCTACTGTACAAAGAATGATTTATGTTGTGACCTTTGCTGCTTGATCGAATCCACATTGTCTATATAGGCTTATTTATATGCGGCGTACAATGACATGATAGTGCTTTGTAACGCTGCACATCTTCTCCTACGCTTCAGAAAGGATCCAGAAACCACATCTGGCAGAATATTGTGTGGGCTTCTAGGATGTGTAATATGCCACTACTTAGTTCTCAGAGTGAAACCTAATTATTTTGTTTCTAGCAAAGTGTTATACACAATTATATGAGATATTACAATACACCATGATTATGTCTTAAAGGCGTACAGCAGGATTTGAAAAACATGGCTGCTTTCTTTAAGAAAGAATGCCACCTCCACCGTGGGTTGTGTGTGGGTTGTGTCTGGTATTGCTACTCAGCCCCATAGAAGTGAAAGGAGCTGATGTGCAATAGCATAAACAACCCATGGATAGAGGAGGTATTGTTTTGGAAAAAAAAGCATCCATGTTTTTCTAGTCTTGGACACCCCCATTAATGAGTATTCTGACCATTTCCACCATTTTTTGATGCTCCGAATCCTAATAAAGTATAAAATAAAATGGAAAAATGTAGCAAATTTATAAATATTCTTAATTTAAAATATCCTGTTGTTTCGTGGGAACAGTTCCTATTTAGATGTATGTATCTCCATGGTTACAGACTACAAATGAACCTGTGTAGTCTGATCCTGTAGTCCTGCTGCCTTCAATTCGGCTAATTTATATTGAATAAGTTAGCAAGGAGTAGGAAGCAGATGGAAGGATCTAGGCCTGTACTTTATAACAAAAAGGAAATAAAGGTCCATCTGGGAATTGCAGAATATTTGCAATCAAGAATACTTTACATAATACAGAAACATCATTTTTAATGATTGAAGGAGACTAGAAAGAGTAGAAACATTACTTATTACTTCTATAGGAAATGTTTACATCTCCCTTTAATCACCATCCAATCCTTCTATTGATTTAAAGGGACATAATTATATTGACTGCAAACAATTTCAACATCCTGGTTCCCATACAGTACATTCAGCGTCACTAGTGGCAGGAGATATCATCTTAGTAGACATTTGGAAGCAGTTGCCTTATTATTCCCTCAGAACTGAAGAATCATGGCTGTATGTGCACACGTGTGTTACATATTGTCCCACAGCAGTGGAGAAGATCACAGGCTAAGCAAGATTATCCGCTCTGAATAATAGTCCAAAAGAAAATTCATGTAAACACCGGAAAATTTAGAAACATTAATGCAAATGCGTAACATAATTTATATTTACAGATCCATTTCTAAGTGTTCATAATCAGATTGCAAAGTATTGCTAGGCTATCAATGGGTATTCAAGCTGCATGTCAATAATAACTGCTAGCAACACAAAGATTGCATTACAAATATTCATACAAAAATAAACCATTTAAAATAGGGGCACTGAACTTTTAATCTATGATTAGTGAATGTATTTGAAAATTGGGACTATCCAAAGATAAGGAATGCATCCATCTGCTATACCCTTAGATAAAAAATGGGTAGACGGATTACACTCACATAGGGAGTGATTTATTATTGCATTTGTACCTTTTTTTGTTACGTGTTTTGCACGTTTTTCAGTTGTACCATTTTCATCTTTCCATGTGCGCCGTTTCTACAATGTATTTTAGATGTGTTTGCCTGTGTAAGTGTTTGCAGTTTAGGCTTTCCAAATATTTTTGCCTGATTCTTTTTTTCTACTTTTTGAAAAGTCACAAAAGCACTCCAGCCCCACCCTGGTATGAGTATACATATGGCAGATAATTCAATGCAAGCATTTGAGACATTTTTCAAAACGTGAAAAATTTTTTTGCAATAAAAAGTCATCAAAAGGATACAGACAAAAATAAAGACTAAAATAAAAAACATGTTTTACGTTGCGCAGAATTCATGAACTGCGTACACCATTTTGAAGAATTTGGTGAAAAAAGCAGCAACAAATACCACAAGGCAAAAAAGAAAAGCGACTTTAAAAAACCTAGAAATGAGGAATCGGGGCCTTAGACTTCATTTACACAAGCCTATTCTCCCCATATCTAACTAATCATTTTCTACATTAAACAAAATGGAGCCTTTACCTACCTACAGAACCAAACTACATGCGCTCCAGATTTTCTATCCTGCACGTAGACAATTAAAGGGAGGCAATAGTTTGGATTCCGTAAAGCTGCTGACAGCTCTAGATTAGAGACATGTGGACGTAACTAGACCTTTATGTACATTTTCATCAGCAGCATGAGTGAGAAGAAGAAGTTGAATACATGCACATGCCGTTCTCAAGTGTTTTCTGGTAATCTACTACTCCTGTAATTTTCCCTCATCCACAACACGCTCCTGTCTGCTCCTAAATGTTGGCTAGCCTCCAACCAGGAGCACATTACAAAAGAGTTCAATAAAAGGGTTGTGGATCCTGTACTGTTGAGAACTGAGAGCACTTCTGGGTAAGAAACGCCAGGAAGCACTTGCAGAAGTTGCGCCTGCAGGAATAAAGGGAAACTGGCATTCAATTCATGCTGCCCAAATCACAGTTGCAGCCAGGTATGTTTATTTCTGAGACGCTGCACCATTTCAGAGAGAGGACAGTTTAAAGATCTGGTCGTGAACACAGGGAGAGAAGAGACTAGGCCAGTGCTGCCTCTGGCAGGCTTCTGCCCGGTGACTGACATGTCTCTCCTTATGTACACACACAGCTGGGAGAAGGGGTAGTCTTGTCTCTCCTGGTTCTTCAAACTATGTTTTCTCTGAAGGGCATTTCAGAGACTAATGTACCTGGCAGCAATCATGATTCATGACAACCATGGTTTACTTTCTTATTCACCTTATTCAACATGTGCAGAATGTTTAAAAACCTCCATTAGGGAAAACTGCTGACAGATTATTTTCAAACAGATACAATAAACCTCTGAAAATGAGGCCTTATACCAAGATTCAATAGGCTGCAAGGAGTCTGATTTGCATCAAAACACCGTATTATTCGCCTCTTGTTACCCCCACAAACATTTAAGGTAGGTTTCGCACATAAGGGTTTTTCCTCATATGTGAAGAACGCTCTATGCTTTTGTCAGCGTTCTTAACTTATTTTTGGTCTATGTGTCATTTATTACAATCCTTGCTGGATCCATTTTTCTCAGGCCTGAGACATTGGGTTTGAATGTGAAATATCAAAATCTAAACATTACAAACTGAATGCAAAAATAGCTAATTTGGTCATGTTCACATGTAAGAAAGTGCCAGAAACCCACAAGCAGTTTAAAACATGCAACAATGATCATTTGAATACAGTGAGGCATATACAAATTGGAAAAATGTAAAACCACATTTCTTTGAGACAGAGAGGGCGTGAACCAGTTTATGGGAAAATTAATATTTTGAAAATGCACAACTTTCTCCTCTCCTCTACCAAAGAATATTTCCAGGCCAATATAAAGACTAACATATACATACAGTATTTGGTGAAGATGGACAACTATAATTTTAAAATTTCTTCCTTTCTCCCAATGTTATTAATAGATGGGATAGCTGCCTGTGTTCCCCTTTTTTTTTTTTTGCATCATTTAGCCAAAGTCCCAATCAAGCTGCAATATTTTTTGCTGTGATTTTTTTAAAATGTTTATTAAGCAGTTATTTCAATGAACAAAACATGTTATACTAAATGTTTTCCCACGAACGTGTACAGTATATCTTAGAGTAGGGGTGAATCAATTTGCACGTTCCATTCCATCTGCCACGACAGTGAGCAGTCTGTGGCCACCTCTTACCTACCGACATCCACAACTCTTCTGCTGATTAGCTGGCCTGGCGCTACATCACTTACCGTATTTTTCCGACCATAAGACGCACTTTTTTCCTCCAAATTTGGGAGGAAAGTGTGGGTGCGTCTTATGGTACGGATGTAGCATGTGGGGAGGGGGGCAGCAGTGAGTGGGATCGCACTGTTATCCCACTTCAGGATGTCCCCGCTGCCAGGAATCAGCGCTGGGAAAACCATGTGCTCCCGATGATTAAGTGCAGTGAATATTCATTAGCGGCTCCCCGCCCACTGATCAGCTGAGCGGTGAGCCGGGAGCAGCAAATGAATGCTGCACTTAAGCAGGGACACGCATGGCTTCCTCAGCGCTGATTGCTGCAGCAGCTAGGGAGATTTGTGTGTCCTGGGGAGGAGGCAGCAGCAGGGGCCAGAGCGGAGAGGAGATCGCTGTATACCTGCCTGCCATGCCTGGATGCCGAGTGCTGTGCACAAACAGGACCTGTGTGATGTCAGGAGTGGGCGGGCTGGAGCATCACATGGCATCACAGAGCCCTCCCTCTTGACATCATCACAGGTCCTTCAGGCTCTCCACTAGAATCTGCAGGATTCCTCAAAACCTGTGCTGTGGAGAGGCAACAAGAGGGAGGGCTCTGTGTGCAGTCATGGGATGCTTTTACCTCACCACAGTGGCTGGCAGGCTGCCACAATTAAGAGGTTAGTCTTTGCAATACACAATAAAGCACTCTGCCACTCCTGTGGTGAACTATAAATCCCAGCATGTCATAGGATCTGCAGGACATGCTGGGAGTTATAGTTCTCCCATGGGATTTTAAAGCAGCACTCCAGTGCTATTTTGCAGTGCTGGAGAGGTGCTTTCAATATCAGCCCTGTGCCCCCATTCTTATACTCACCCTCCAGCATCTTCATATAGTACTGTACAGACACCACACTGGTCATGCAGCTTCCAACATAATAACATACTATTATATGTAATAACAGCACATATAATAGTATGTTATTTATGTTATTAAATATTTTACCACATTTTTTTGCTTCAAATATTTTTTTCCCTATTTTCCACCTCTAAAACCTGGGTGCGCCTTATAGTCCAGTGCGTCTTATAGTCCGAAAAATACGGTATGTGTCACACTGCAGTGATAAGATCACACCAGGCCAATTAATTAAAAGAAGAGCCATGGATGCAAGCAGGTAAAACACCATACTCCTGCTCAGTGCTCACACGTGGCACCCACAGACCATTGTTGTGGTTGGTGGAATGGGATGTGCAAATAAATTGCCACAAACTTTAATGAATCTGCTCAGCTTCTTCAGCTCTACCACATGCTGCCCATAGCTTATACAGCGTTCTAGTTCTATTTAAACTACTATCATTTACTTGAAGATTTTTTTAAGCATCTAACAATGCCACTGAATGTAGATTGCATCATTTTAGGAATTTCAATATGTTCGGTCTATGCAAAATCTGTATTAAGCCATCTGTTGGTCTGGACATTGATTGGGCTGCAGATATGTGGAGAGGAAATCTGGAGTGATTTTAAGAGATTTGCTCATCGGTATTTACTAGTGACTGTTGATAGCAGCTGTTATCACAAATACAGCTTCTGGGCACAGTCATAGTTTTCAGAAGGTAGACAACAAGATTCATTGTGTAATAAGGGAATGGCTAATTATCAAGTGTGACAGCCCCATGGCATACTGCCATCTCTCACAAAACATATTCATCTTGTGATCAATATATGACTCCCTAATAGAATTGTAAAGTAGCCTGTGAAGAATACTGATATTTACTAGAACATTACGAGATGGAGGGTAACCGTTCCTACAGGGAGTGCAAGGCAAAAGTTAGCCCCAGTGGAGTAACTTGAAACTCATGGACCCCGATGCGAAAGTTCCAACGGGGCCACCAAATATTTTAAATCTTTAAGAGCAATAGTCTTTTTCTATAGGCCAAAGGGACTTTTAGGGCCCCCAAGGCTCCAGGGCCCGGGTGCGATTGCAACCCCTGCACCTGTTGTAGTTACACCCCTGGTTATCCCCATCTGTTGGAAACATACGAAACCTTGGTCAACTCCCTTGAATTTGCCAAGCTTTTATAGATCTTGAGATATAGTTTCAAAACACAACAGCTGGCAAGGAGTCAACGGAAAGAATATAGTATGCAACCAAATTGTGTGGTTTTTGGGTTGTCTGTAAATTCATACACAGTCCATAAAAATAGTAATCTTTCTGCTAGTATCTATTGGTGTAACTGTAGCCTTAGCAGCTCTGTGTCTGTGTGGTCCAAAGAGGGTGGCACTCAGGTAGAAGAACATTGCACGTCTTCGTATAACAGAACTAGCACTGCTATGAGGGTCAATAAAACATGGCGATATTGTAGAATACAGCCTATTCTGTTCTAAAGGAAATCCATTACTCCTAAAATGAATATTATACTATCTATACGCTGATATAGAGGACTTTGCTGATATAGAAATCATGCCATAACTGTACAATTTAATGATACAGTGCTTGAGAAAATTACTACTAATTCAATGCAAATTAGGGGGCTTTGGTGCTCACTTGTTCGCCCCCCTCAATTTGCATTTTGTGGGTCTTCCCCAACTTCTGATTGACAATGCTGGTTTCCCACACTGCACACTGCCTGAATTCAGCCGGAGCTCAGTTGTGTGCAGAATAGGACTCATCTCTAGCCCCTCTCTGAAGCCACATGGTTGCCACAATTCCTGGTGAATCAGTGTAGAGAACAGCAGCACCAGTGAGGACATGTCTTCCCACTCCCTGTTCATGTGGCTGAGTTCCGGCAGCGACAGTGCACATGTGCAGATATGCAGTCTGAGCTTAGACAGCAATCTGAAGAAGTGCCTAACATGCTAATTCATGTAGAGGAGCTGCGGAGACACCATCACGTGTTTCTCAAGGCAGTGATCCAGAACACTGCCTGTGGATGGATACCATGCTTGGCATAGGTGGTTTTCCTTTATTGGATGTTTTCCTTTATTGGATGCTGCCCTTCCCTTGGTTGTTCCTTCCCGGGGAAAGGCCTGGCTATTCACTGCCTGCGTTGAGAAACACGTGATGGTGTCTCCGCAGCTCCTCTACATGCATTTGCATATTTGGGGGCAGTGTTCTGGATCACTGCGTTGAGAAACACGTGATGGTGTCTCCGCGGTGTTGGATGTTTTGGTCTCCACGAGGTCAATCATCCTTGCCTTTATAACATGCTAATTGACAGGGTATAATTGTGCATTGAGCCCTTGGCAAAGCCAATGGTGCCCCTAGAAGCTACATCATTCGAATTAGAATTAAAAGTAATTTTCTCAGGCACTTTCACTAAAATGTACAGTGCTAAATGTTATTTTTATAGGGGCTAAGTCTTCCATATCACTGTTCAGCTTGTTTCATGCAAATTGCGTGGGTCATAGACTCCCTATAAAATGTCATTAGTTGGTAGAGCTCCATATAATTTTGTTATGGAGAGCCTATGAATTCTAGTTACACCCCTGCCATTGTCTGTAGCAAAACAGATGCATCTTAGATTATTCCTATAGAGCTATATCACTTGTTATGTCTATCTTTCAGCATTTGCATGCCAACAGCTAAAGGGTACATGCCAGGAGTTCAAGAACCACATCTGCCTACTAAGTCACAGGTTGGGGAACACAAGACTAAAGGGCAGAAATCATTTTACAAACTGCCCATTCAATAGAAATACTTGGTAATTGCCATATTCTAATTATTTTGAAATAATTGATTAAGTTAATTTATAAGTTATATAAATGGAGTTTATCATTTAACTCAAGTTAGCATGTTTAACAACATCATTTTATTCATCAGAATGCATATGTGAGGTCCCATACACATGATTCATATCACATAAACCCTATTGGAAAAGTCACATTTAGTGGGCCTATGACTCTCTGCCTGTAGCCTTCAAGAAGGCAAGACCGTGCATAAGACCTCAAGACATCACTCAGATCCTCACAGAGGGGCTAACTGAATCTTATTAACACAAACTGTACCAACACTTGTAATTAATTTAATATACCGGGGTCAAAGTATCAGTGAGGGATTGAGCAATACCCATGGCCATCACCATCTCTCAGGGATCCACAACACCAGACTGTTGACTCACTCAGAACATTAGTTGAAACCCATGACAGAGCAGGTAGCCCTGGGCAAGCATGCAGGACCAAGATGTTTCTCATTACTGAACACAATGGGAACTTTTCTTGTGCGAAGACACAAAAAAAGGTTGTAATTATTACTGTTACTGAGTAGAAAGAGTGTGTTAACAATACCCCCATCAGCTCCAAAACAATATTATTAGCCTCCTGAGTACCGCCACACAACAAAAGTGTCCACCTTTTTTTATCTTCTAGGGTGCAAAAATGTGGCATTATTACAGAGTGCAATATAGTGGGATTAGATCATAACTATATATGTATATAAAACCAATGTATATAAATCACATTTTGTGAATGGCAGGAGGCATATACTGTGAGGCTTTTTCTTTTATGGGAATTTGTTAAAGAAGCACTCCCATCTATATAGTTTTTTCTTAAATGTGTGTATATGTGCATGTAATGTAGTGTGTTGATATATTCACCTACCACCTCTTTCTCCGGTGTCCAGCATTGCTCTGCTCCTCTTCTCGCTGATGTCACTGCTCTGCAGACACTGAGTCGCACTGTGCACTGCCTGATTTGGAAGTGGCTTTTATAATGTAAGCCTGTGGAGCATCAGGAAAAGGCTCCATAGACTTCCATTGTAAATGAGAATTCCGGCTCACATGTAAGGAGGTGGCGGGGAATCTCAGTTGCCTACTCTCTCCTACACACTGAGCCCTTATGGCACCTCAATGGTTCCCTCAAGTTTTATGTGTAATGATTCATGTATGTTTTATGTGTAATGTACTGTGAATGTTATGTGACTACATGTGTATAAAGTTAGTTCAGGGACAGAAGGAGTTAAAAAGGAGGCCCGTAAATCAGGCTTACAGGAGAAGAATTTCCTGTTCTGTCAGCAGAGCCTGGGCAGGCTTGCCCGAGGCAGGATGCACTCCACTGCCAGGAGCAGAGAGTACCCCGGTCGAGAGGGGCACTAGCTAACACAGACTGTTGGGCAGTGTGGACGGCTCCTGGTGTTGAGGACCGACCCCAGAAAGACTTTTATGGTTCGTGGCCTGGATGGGAAATGTGAAGACTGTGCAGTCTCACAAAGCTGCAGGGACAGAGCAGGAAGCAATGCATTGTTATAGTAACGTTTTCTCATTGGAACAGAACTGTGGTCTGTGTTTTCCTGTGAGCTCATCCCCAGCAGCTGGAGTACGCGTATGATGGAGATAACTGACTGTACCACAGGACTAGGACCTCACTTGTCTGTTTGTGTGCAAGGGGCCGGGGTGCTCACTGACTGTGTCTTCGTAAACTAGGCCATGACTACCACCCCATGCCACCTTGTTACACACAGAGCATACAGTGAACCAGCTAGTCGCAATTGCGGTGACATCACTGACAAGAGGATAGAATGGTGCTGAATACCGGAAAAAGCAGTATATTATACACACTCACTTGAACATATAAATTTTTAAAAAAAATATACACATGGGAATGCTTCTCTAAAACCCTAATGTCAAACCTCAAATTTGTCTCAATCAGATCTTGTAAAATATATGCTGTATTAAGTTGGTACCAGATGGAGATACATGGATGGACTAAATGTCTGCTTTGTGGACCCATTGGCCAGTCTGTGTACCACCATGCCTGATCTGTGTACAATGTATAAGTTATTCAAATATTTTTCTACCTTGCCACCATAATGATAGGTAATACTCATGTGAGTAGTTTACTGCTCTAATAATTCATAGAAGTAAACTTTCCTGTGTTTAGCTGAATCAAAGAGTAGGGAATGTAGCATACGAAAATGAGTCTTAATTTAAATCATTGAACTATATTTCCCCCAAAAAAAATCAGAACTCGTATACATTTTACAACTAGGCCTAATATTAGATGCATACTTCGAATGGTTATCAGCAGTCACTTGAACATAAACAACTGATGGCTATGACTCTACAGACTTGTATACAAGGAAGTTATGCTCTGTTCTGGGCAGAGGTCATTGTGAAGGAATGAGGAGGAGGTGAGCTGTGACCATCCCCTATTGTGAATAGAGGACCCTGTTATCTACTTTATACAGAGGTGTTACTTTTTTATTATAATCCTGTCTGTGATGATAATGAGTCTGGAGGCCAGGTAATAGGAGTTACTGTAAGTATTAGGCCGGTGTCACACTTGCAAATGCAATGTGAAACTCGCGTGAGTCTTTTGAATCAATACCCGGCACTGCCACCGGCGGTTCAGACCGGAGCGTTCAGCTGCATAGAGATACATGCAGCTGCACACACCGGTCCTGAGTGCCAGCGGCAGTGCCGGGTATGGAGACAAGAGACTTGTGCGTGTTTCTCACCCTGTAGTTGCAAGTGTGACACCAGCCATAGTGTCCAGTGTGAATTCCAGTGTGAATATTAAACCTTATCTGATTCTTTTAGCATAGATATTTAAAAGAAAAATAAGAAAATCTAAACTTGTAAAAAAGTACAAGCAATATTAAATTTTAAGCAATATATCATTTTCTGATGACACGCTGCCTTCAATACTACTATAAAGAGAGAGAAAAAAGTCTGCAAGTTCAAACTAGGGGATTAGAAAACGAGTTACAAAAACCCACAATGACTATTATCTTCCAATATACTAATACAAAGTTCCTTGCTTTCATCTGTTTTTGATAATGAAAGAATAAAACATATATAAATTTTACCCTAAGGGTACTTTTCCACATGCTTTTTTGAAGCAGCTTCTTGAATCAGCTTTCACAGCACCACCCCAGATTTTTTTTTTTATTGCATTGCTGGAGTGGTGCTTTAAATGTAAGTTGCCTGCTCCCGGTAAGTCCTCACCTGTCACCTCCTTCATCCATTTCCAGTGTCGGTTTCTGGCGAAAAGTGACCCACTCACAGGTCCAGTGTTTCATGGAGATGCACGGATGTCACTTTTCAATACAAGTCTATAAGAGCCTTGTTCTGGCTCTCATACACTTGTATTGAGAGCTTGTGAAGTAGCTTCTCACTTCTGGTCAGTCAGAAGCTCCTGTCAGAAGATGGTACAGGGGATCAAACACTGAAAAAACTATGAAGATGATGGAGAATAAGTATATGACCGGAGCAGGAGGCTTATATTTAAGGCGCCACTCTGGCTCTAAAAAAAAAAAAAAAGCTGGAGTGGTGCTTCAAGGACTTTTTTTTTTTTTTTAGGAGAAGATTAACAGCTCTAATTCATCTGTTTTCATTATTTCACTACTACTGTAGTTTTGGCTTCAAACACTATCACATGGCATATTAAAAGCCCTGTAAATTCAATAATCTCAGTCATCGAATACACTTGAATATAGGGGTCCATATAACATTTTCATCCTTCTGCAAATTACCGCAATGTGGAACTTTATTAAAGGGGTTTTCCACTATCACAGCTGCTCCAGTGCCTCTTGTTCGCTGCTTCCTCTGGTTTTAATTGAAAAGGCATAAGAGGTGATGACATGTTTACATCACATGACTGCTGCAGCCAGTCACTGGGCTCAGTGGTCTCACGCTGTCTACCCAGACATCATCCCTGAGCCTAGCGACTGGTTTCAGAGGTCACTTGCTGTTGACATGATCTCACTATTGCAGCCATGTTAAGAAAGACCAGTGGGGAAGCAGCAGAGAAGTGGCATTGACGTAGCAGCTGTAAGTAAGGTTGTATTCTTTTTTCCAATAATTCAAGTCTTCGGTCCATTGAACTATGAAAACTGAAAATCACTTTAAAGAAGAACTGTCAGTTGCCATAAATATGTAATTTTTTTTACCTGGTGTAAATGCGCCAGTTCTCCCAAATCCGGTGTAGATTTTCTCTATTACTACGTTATGTAGATCAAGTCGTTTTAGTCAAGTGGGTGTGTTCCTCATCACCCCTCTATTGCATTGACCATGACTAGCTGACTAACTAGACTAGATTTATATAGCAGTACAAAAATTATAGCTAGTCATATGTCATCTTTAAGTAACACAGTACTGTTCTATAAAAAAAAGGGATAAGACAAGGGGTAAAAAAAGGAAATAGGAACTTCCATTTTTCCATGTTTGTACATGACCACAGCTAGCCAAGTTTTTATCTAGTCACTGGCACATTTTCAAACAAAAACTTTAGATCTTTAGTTTATTAAAAAATGAGTTAAAGATTGTATTGCTATTTGAGCTAATCATTTTTCATGAGTCTCATTTCACATTCATTTCCCCATATGGGAATGTTTGGCCTTTTGAATTTACCATCTGCACAATGGGCGTGTATGATGTAAATACTCACGCTGCATCTTCTTACATTCTAGGTGTGAAACAGAAAGAACACGTCAGATCAAACATTGTTTTCTGTGTGGGAGTGCTGAAATGTCCACTAAGGAAATGGATGTCGTCTATGCAAAAGGTATGAACACATTGCTTAAAGGAAGATTGCTGGGTCTTCTGTCCATCCAGATCGTGAAAAGTACATCATATACCTGGAGATTTTTTGGAAGCATCTAACATAAGTATGAAAGAATCATTATCCAATAATACTATATTATTCTGCATTATACATGCCAGAATACACAAAAATCAAGTCAGTGGCCAGAGATCTGCCTTCTATAGGTCCAAAGTGACAAGCTGCGAGAGGTCCTGTCGGCTGTAATGTGATACATTGGCAGGTGCCTGTCCGACTCTGGCTAAATGATGATGCCTTGAAGTTTCTGTTCCTGCATGTTAGCTACTGCTAAGATACAAAATATAAAAATAACTAATATTATATAACCAGAGGCTTGGCTGCCAATTTATTCAGTTAAAACTGGATTCATATAAAGTACATGTAGTGTATGCCTACTGTTGCTATGTAAGCACGTAGAACAAATCTGAATTC
Source organism: Ranitomeya variabilis (assembly GCF_051348905.1). Lineage (NCBI taxonomy): Eukaryota > Metazoa > Chordata > Amphibia > Anura > Dendrobatidae > Ranitomeya > Ranitomeya variabilis. The sequence goes on from NC_135232.1 coordinate 521,677,028, forward strand.
ATGCAGCCATACAACACATGCCTTTAATATGTGTACATATGGCAGCTGTAACAACAGGTTACATTTAATGTGCTCCTTTGTCTAAAAGATAATCGCCAGGTTTTGCCCATGAGAATGTATTCTAAATGCAAAGACTCTTTGCACCAGCAGTACGTGTCTGCAGGCTTTGATTTCTAGAACTTGGGGCATTGCAGAGGGCTCTGTAGGTATGTTATTAATGTTTCTTCATCATCTGAGCTTACTTTTTTTAAGACTGTCTTATGCAGGTTTGATTTGTCAAAACATGAAGGTTCCTAAAGCTTGAAATTGGAAGCTTAACTCTATGTCATTTTTTTGAATGAAGGCGTGCATGTTTTTGTAGGCATGGAAGTACTACCATCTGCGTTCTAGGGCAGTGCTCTGCAGGGCGTTACTCCATCATACACAGGACAGTAATTCATCTGGTAACTAGGAGGTACATCCATTCTCCACTGCAGAGCACAAGCAGCTCTCTCACACACCATGCACGCCACTGTTGCAGCTCCATTCTCAAAGAAAAGGCAAAAGTGAGGTCAGTGGGATCTCTTTTTCTCCAAGAAGAGTGTCTCTTTTAAGGCTGCTTCCCTTGTTCAGCACTTTTAGTTTAAGTGACATCTTTTTAACACTTCCAGCCACCAATCCATCAAAGAAAAAATCTTCATTGAACACTGGGTTTCGACTATTCTTGATAATAGTGCTTCTCTGGCGGTGAACTTTACCAGGATTCAGATAGAGAACCACGCAACAGTTTACTCCCTTCAGATCACAGAGCTTGTCAAAGAGATGCTCCGCTGCGATTAACCGTACTCGGAGACGGGCATTAGATGGGTCATACTCTGCTGATAGTCTCATACTACCTCCTTTACTGAGTCCCACATTGTGTTCCTTCTGTAGAAGGTCCAAAGGTAGCACACCTTGTTGGCCAGAACCTATGCCTGCTCCTTTGGCACCTCTTACTCTTCTTCTGGGCATGCTGGGGCTAGTGTCAGCAGAACTGCACTCATCTGTAGATAGTGAACTGTTTCTAGCTACTGAGTGTTTGAGCTTAATGAGTTTTGACTGTGTGTCTGGTGTGAATATTTTCAGCAAAGATACTGAGCGCGAAAGTAAAGGTGAACTGAATGGTGATGACTCAGCTGAGGAGCAGGTATCACTTTCACCACCACTAAAATACCGGTATGGATTCATCAAAGACATTCCAAAATCTGAAGTGTTTAACTGGGATCCTCCCTCTGTTCCACTCCTTCTCTGAGAACTAGGTGAACTAGACTGTGATTGACATGGAGAAAGAGAGCCCTGGTCAGTGTGAAAAAGAGATTCCTTACGTCGAGTATGTGGACTTTCCATCAGAGTCACAAAACCATATGATGTCTGGGCCTTTGGAACATATGGAAGAGACATGGCAGTTTGAGATTGTGGGTCTGCATTTGTACCCAAATCTTCCTCTGAAGCCCACTCATCTGCACTTTCAATCTGAATGATGTGCCGGTTAGCAGCTTTTACAAGGTTTCTGCTCTCTGAAGTAGTTTTGGTTGGTAGACGAGGGCTACGTTGTGGACGTCTTCCTGACAAGTTTTGCTCAGATGCAGAAGTGCCTATATTAGGTTTGGACTGTACTCCTTCACCTGCTGAAGCACCTTCAGCTCCACCTTCTGCTGGTATACTACTAAGTTTTGGTGGGATGAAAAAGTCAGGAATCTTGTCTGGAGTCAGAACATTGCTGTATGATCCACCTTTTGACTGTTTGTCACCAGATTCTCCTGCCTGTCGACCACTGCTATGATCCACTGTGCCTCGGATCCTCTCCAGCAGCCACATTCTGTTTCTTATATGGAGTGAAATTTGTGTTGTCACTGGATACAGACTAAACTGCCTGCAAAAAAAAAAAAAAGTGGTTTATTTAATGAAGAAAGAGAACATTAATTTATTGTCAGAACAAGCTTATTCTACTTAGTACTAATGATCTTAAAGAAGACCTGTCACTTGAGGTAATTATCTATATTTTTACCTTTGGTCCATGTATCGGATTTTTCCTTTTACTTTACCCCATCCTTTGCCACTTTTTTTTTTTTTTTCACCATAGATGATGTATGTCACTATAATTAACTTTGAACAATCTTTTCAATCCTAGCCAAAAAGGTTGTAACAAGAAATACTATCTAGGTACACATTCAAAAAACTGAAAGCTTAATGTGGCAGCATGCTACAGTATAGGTGTGGGGTGTATGGGTGTCAAATTAGACTAGTAAAACAGGTGTGCAAAAACAGGCATGCGCCGTTAAGTGTCTACATTTTTTCTTTAAACAAAGTTCAATCATGTCCTCAAAAATGACAAAATAAGGAATGTTAGGTAGGTGACCGTCCAAAATGCCAGATCTTGTAACAGGGTAATGTATTGGTGTGGTATCTACAGTACAGATATAAAATAGATGTGCAAAATAATAATTGATGTCAAAGTACACACTTTTTGAAGTGGACAGTCACAGTATTTTGGTAAAAAAAAAAATTAATAATAAATTATTCCTCCCTTCGCAAAAAGAATTGCAAAAGAAATACAAAAATTCCATACAGAAGCTTGTGCCAAGCTTGCATACTTGTCTCTAACGGACATGGATTTCAGATGTCCGCGATGAAGTGACAGACGTGGGTTAGAGGACCCACGAGCCTTGCATCTTGTCCAACCACTGTTAACATCTATAAATATGGCACTGCTACATGGAACCCGATCAAATGAGAAGTTCTCCAGGACTTAACAATTTGTGATCTATCCATTGGATTGATCATAAATACGATATTCAGTGCGGATTCATTGTGTTCCACCTGTACATCACTTAGTTCTGGCTGCTGCCTCAGCAATTTTCTGCTCATTGTTTGTGTGTCGTACTGACACCAATCTCACATTGAGAAAGATCATGAATTGTTAAATCTTGGACAAGACATTTAACAATATATGGGGTACTGGGCACTATGTATTGGGTGCTAAAATGACATATTTGCAATTTTCACTCAACATTTTCATGCAACATCCACTTACGCGCTAATTGCTGGAAAATGCATGTGGAGTCAAAACATTCGCTATAACAATAAATCAAATTCCTGAGTGTAATTTGCAAAATCACTTTTTGAGGATGTCTGCAAAGGGAACCTGCATGCTACTCCAGGAAAATCTGTGCCCCACAAGACAAATAATGCTCTTTTTCTTACCCTAATATATTGGGCACTTATTTTCTTCTTGGTAAAAAATTTAAAATGTTAAACTAAATCTACTTATTATTGTAACAAACGTCAATTATTTTCGCACAGTGTGGTCATTTTTTGTTGCTGTTCTGGCACCTCGGGGCTCCACATGTGGCGCCTACAAACTATTCCTCCCAAATTGTGCAGCAAAAGCCAAATAACTTTTCTTCCATTCCAACACCTTCCATATGTCCAAACAGTAGTTTCCAACTAAATGTTGGGTATTGTGTATTGCCACTTTAAGGAGAAAATTTCCTTATAGTGTGATCCATTGTCTCACAAAGGATATTAGGAATTTAGGAAAGTGAAAAATTTAGGATAATGGATTGTTTTAGGGGGAACAAAAATATTTGTTTCCACATAGTAACATTAAAAAAATCTGTGAAGAATCTATGGAGTAGAAATGCTCACCACACCCACAGATGAATTTTCATGATGGATGTGGTTTCCAAAAAGGAAATGTGTGTCATGTTCATAGACTGACTGTGCCACAGGGCCTGCCTAGGAAGGGGTATAGCTAAGTAGCTACCTGGTATTAACTGGAGCTCTTGATGGTGGAGTCAGACTTGAGCTGCAGGTAGCCACCAGGTACCACTCCTAGGCAGGTGGCCGTGCTGCAGCCAGCTGCTGATTCCAGGGTCGGGTTTGCTGACGTGAGAAGACATGACCAAGTTCACTGATTAGCAGGTAACGGAGACTGAGACTGTACGGACAACTTGAATATTGGACATAGGTTCTTGTTCACACTTATAGATATCAAGAAATAGTTCTGGAGCTGGCCGCAATAGGACTTGAAGAATAGACATAGGTACTGCAGATGTGGTTTCGAGATTGGGATACCACCGAAGGGAACACATGATACAGGAATAAGTTTAACAGACTAAAGACAGAGGACCAGGCAACATACAGTTGCACACACCAATATCACAAAGAAATTATAGGGGTTGCTCAGATACCTCCCTATTGGCGAGGGTGCCTTATATACAAGATGCCTCCCAGCTGTTGGCTGGGAGACAACTTGCAGGGAAGGACTTTAACTAAATGCCCCCCAGCTGATAGATGGGGCATTTTAATTTATGCGCACTCTGCCCTTTAAGAGCAGGGGTGCACGCATATGCGCATACTTGCCTCGCCCCCGGACCACAGTGCGGAGCGCACAGAGGAGGAGAAGACAGCTTCCAGGGATGCTGCTGGGGTGAGTAAGCTGGCGTGCTCACGTAGTGGGGGGAGGTAAACCATGCTGAGGCGCTGGCAGACGCCACAATTTGCTACTCAATTTCTCCTGAATCTGGTAAGTGTTCAGGCCACATTCAGTAGATATTGGGTGAAAAATTAAGTTATCCATTTTTTCCTGTTACCCTTGATAAAATGAGGTAAAAGCAAAATTTTTAGTGAACAAACAGTAATTTTGGCTCACGCTTAGGGTAAAAAATTGTCATTATACCTTTAGATTAATTCATAAATCAAAATGTAGCGGAATGCACTAAAAACGTATATCCATTTACCTGCGGATTTCCCTCATCTAATGCAATTAAAGCCACACAGCATACCCACAAGGGAAACGGACGTGTTGTGGATTTCAAACACGCACCACAGGTCAGTTTAGGTTGCATAAAAAGACTGCGTGTTATGTTCAGCGAAAATATGCAGTGTCAAATACTCACCAAAAACCTTACGTAATCATGGGAACTTAACCTTAGGCCGGTTTCACACGTCAGTGGCTCCGGTACATGTAGTGACAGTTTTCTCACGTACTGGAGACACTGACACACGTAGACCCATTCAAATGAATGGGTCTATGCACATGCCTGCGTGTTTTCATGGACCGTGTGTCCGTGTGCAAAATACGGAGATGCAGCGCCCCAGAGTCCTGGTCGTTGCAGTACTGATGCTCCGCCGCTAAGGGGAGTGATGGTACGTCTGATGGCACTGAAGGAGTTCACCTGAACAGGTATCACAGACACCAATACACTTCATATTCTGGCCTCCAGGGGGAGCTAAGGGCGCTATGTATTAGGCCACTCCTCACAATCTGGTAAAACAGGGGGTTAGATAGAAAGTTAGGGAGAAGCTGACTGGGTTGGAACCAGGCAACATCCTGTGGCAGAGGGTGTTGCAGGGGAAGATTCAGGGGGGTCCCTGTCAGGGGTGGGATCCTGACAGAGGCCTAGCAAACAGGAAAGAACATTAAGGAACCGCGCCTGCACTACATCACGGCGGTATCTCAAGAAAGGACAAGAAGCGAGGTTTATTGTGGAGAGTGAGAAACGAGATCAAAGCAAAAAAGGAGATAACACCAGTAGGAGTCGTGCTGTAAGATTGAGGCAACATCCTACTGAGGCGCGTAGCCGGTGGCCGGAACGCCGAGGAAGTATTAAGCTCCAGGCATTACTTCAAACCAACGGCAGGACAGTTAATTATAGGTTGGCTGTCTCACCTAAATCACCTAAGCAGACATAGGGGGCAACTGTGGGAGAGGGGCGTCACTAGGGTCCCGGAAGAACTCCAGGCCTACCCATCATACGGGGGCGTCCTATCCATATCATCTGGGGGACGGAGAAGAACATCAGAATAGACAGAAGTTGTGGGAAAGAACATCAGAAACAGACACAACAGTTGTTGTGGACTCCGTGTCTGGTGGCATGCACGCCTACACCTCGCTCTCCTAAAGCACTTCTCTCTGCATACCTCGGCTGTGGTCCCCCAGCATAGAATTTGTGTGGCCCACTGACTTCCGGCCCCATTCATCACATGTATTCCGTATACGTAACTGAAGAAGGTTCATGTTGAACCGAAACGTTTTGAGTATACTGCAAAATAAATTCTTCTGTTCCAAGCATCCTAAGTTGAGTGCTACGTTTTGTTGTCTAGGATTTTAGACACGTTCACCGGCTACCTTTAGTGTGTTGGATAGGTTCAGATTTGCGGTCAGTCCAGTTTGCCACCTCTCTAGAACTTGTCCTATGTTTTGTTACTTAGCTGGAGTATTTTGTGATCCTCAACCACTAAGGATCATAACAGGGGCGCTCCAGAGACATGTCCGCTTTTCTCCGGCAGCATGGTCCGCAAAGCATCCCGCACATGGAGAACAGTGTGCACTCTCCTCCGTGTGCACGTAGCGCCGCAGGAGAAATAGCGCTACAGTTAAGCGCTGTCCCCTGCTTTTGGTGCTGAAGCCGGCATTCATTCCTTCTCCCCTGCAGTGTTCGCTGGAGAGAAGGAATGAAAAATCAAGGTTTTTTAAATTTTTTTGTTTAAATTAAAGTTTGGGGTCACCTGCCACCTCACCCCCCCCCCCCCGTGCGCCCGCCCGCTTGCAGAGAAATACTCACCCAGCTCCCGCGATGCCTCCTCTCAGCGCCGGCAGCTTGTCCGGTGAGCGCGATCACGTGGTACTGCTCATTACAGTGATGAATATGCGGCTGCACCTCCCAAGCGGGCGGGCGCATGGGGGGGTGAGGCGGGAGGTGACCCCAAACTTTATTTTAAACAAAAAAAAATTCTAAAAAAAACCTTGATTTTTCATTCCTTCTCTCCAGCGAACGCTGCTGGGGAGAAGGAATGAATGCCGGCTTCAGCACCAAAAGCAGAGGACAGCGCTTAACTGTAGTGCTGTCTCCTGCACAGTCCGTGTGGTCCTCAGTCGGCACACGGGCGGCACACGGCTGCCGCACGTGTGTCACACTGATGTGCCACGTGAGCACACGGACATGGATAACTCCGGTACTGATTTCTCCGGTACCGGAATTATCGGAACATGTGAGACTGGCCTTAAGTGATTCATGTCAGATTAAAAAAAAATGGGGCTCTGTCAGGAGGTTAAAACAGGCTTTAGTGATAAGGGGTTAATAATACCCATGCTCTCCAACTTGACAGCTAAGTGCCAAGTGGAGCACACTTTTGCATTAATAGGGTATATAGAAATAGATTGCCATGACTGAGACCACCCCGTAGCCCAATTTTTGTTTTTATTTACTAATCCTAGGGTATAGCCAAACCACGTGTCATCTGTGCATTATTTGACTGACAATATCATCACTGTCCCCATTGGGGCTCACAATCTAAATTCCCTATCAGTATGTCTATGGAGTGTGGGAAGAATCCGGAATTCCCGGAGGAAACCCACGCAAACACGAGGAGAACATACAAATTCCTTGCAGATGTTGTCCTTGGCGGGATATGAACCAAGGACCCCAGCTCTACAGAATAACAATGCTATTCATTGAGCCATCATATTTTAATATGTCCTCACTAGAAAATGAATTCAATATATATACAGGTCCTTCTCAAAAAATTAGCATATAGTGTTAAATTTCATTATTTACCATAATGTAATGATTACAATTAAACTTTCATATACTATAGATTCATTATCCACCAACTGAAATTTGTCAGGTCTTTTATTGTTTTAATACTGATGATTTTGGCATACAACTCCTGGTAACCCAAAAAACCTGTCTCAATAAATTAGCATATCAAGAAAAGGTTCTCTAAATGACCTATTACCCTAATCTTCTGAATCAACTAATTAACTCTAAACACATGCAAAAGATACCTGAGGCTTTTAAAAACTCCCTCCCTGGTTCATTACTCAAAACCCCCATCATGGGTAAGACTAGCGACCTGACAGATGTCAAGAAGGCCATCATTGACACCCTCAAGCAAGAGGGTAAGACCCAGAAAGAAATTTCTCAACAAATAGGCTGTTCCCAGAGTGCTGTATCAAGGCACCTCAATGGTAAGTCTGTTGGAAGGAAACAATGTGGCAGAAAACGCTGTACAACGAGAAGAGATGACCGGAACCTGAGGAAGCAGTGGACTGAGTCTGGTGTGGAAACATCCAGAGCCACCGTGCACAGGCGTGTGCAGGAAATGGGCTACAGGTGCCGCATTCCCCAGGTAAAGCCACTTTTGAACCATAAACAGCGGCAGAAGCGCCTGACCTGGGCTACAGAGAAGCAGCACTGGACTGTTGCTAAGTGGTCCCAAGTACTTTTTTCTGATGAAAGCAAATTTTGCATGTCATTCGGAAATCTAGGTGCCAGAGTCTGGAGGAAGACTGGGGAGAAGGAAATGCCAAAATGCCTGAAGTCCAGTGTCAAGTACCCACAGTCAGTGATGGTGTGGGGTGCCATGTCAGCTGCTGGTGTTGGTCCACTGTGTTTCATCAAGGGCAGGGTCAATGCAGCTAGCTATCAGGAGATTTTGGAGCACTTCATGCTTCCATCGGCTGAAATGCTTTATGGAGATGAAGATTTCATTTTTCAGCACGACCTGGCACCTGCTCACAGTGCCAAAACCACTGGTAAATGGTTTACTGACCATGGTATTACTGTGCTCAATTGGCCTGCCAACTCTCTTGACCTGAACCCCATAGAGAATCTGTGGGATATTGTGAAGAGAAAGTTGAGAGATGCAAGACCCAACACTCTGGATGAGCTTAAGGCCGCTATTGAAGCATCCTGGGCCTCCATAACATCTCAGCAGTGTCACAGGCTGATTGCCTCCATGCCACGCCGCATTGAAGCAGTCATTTCTGCCAAAGGATTCCCGACCAAGTATTGAGTGCATAACTGAACACTATTATTTGATGGTTTTTTTGTTTGGTATTAAAAAACACTTTTATTTGATTGGTCGGGTGAAATATGCTAATTTATTGAGACAGGTTTTTTGGGTTATCAGGAGTTGTATGCCAAAATCATCAGTATTAAAACAATAAAAGACCTGACAAATTTCAGTTGGTGGATAATGAATCTATAGTATATGAAAGTTTAATTGTAATCATTACATTATGGTAAATAATGAAATTTAACACTATATGCTAATTTTTTGAGAAGGACCTGTATATATATATATATATATATATATATATATATATATATATATATATATATATATATGTGTGTATGTATGTATATGTGTATGTATATGTAAAGAGTGTGACATTCAAAAACACATAGTAGTTAGCCCAAATGTACTAACACAATCAGCCCACCAGGACATTTGTAATTTTGGCTGATGTACTGTAAGGAGTTAAGAAGTGTACTGCTGTAAATTGGATTATTTATTGCCATAGGTCATTTGACACAAACAGGTCTTTTACAGTTCAATTAGACATATGCTTCCTGGTTCTTTAAACAGTCTGTTAAACTGGCCCACTCCCCTTTCTCCATATCTGTGGTTTGTTAGTTTTATCACATGAATACTCCAGATTTAAGGTAGGGTGATTATTTAGTTATTCCACAGTGCTTTACATACATCATCATCACTGTCCGCATTGGAGCTCACAATGAAAGTTCCCTATCAGTATGTCTTTGGAGTGTGGGAGGAAAAGCGAGAACCCAGGGGAAACCCACACAATCACGGGGAGAACATACAAAAGCTTTGCAGATGTTGTCCTTGGTGGGATTTGAACCAAGGGACCTCAATGCTGCAAGGCTGCAGTGCTAACCACTGAGCCATAATTTGTCTTATTTTTTACTTTTCCTGACTTCAAAAAAATATTGTTGGGAAATTTTTAACCCTTCAGTTACCACACAGGAATTATTGCAAAGTGAAATGAAAAAGATAAATACAATTTTATCTCTAAAATTTTGCTTTAGCCCCAAATTTCTCACTTTTGCAAGAGGTAACACAAAACAGCGGACCTCACTGTCTGTTTCCCTTTTTTCTTATGAGCGCCGTGATACCCCACATATAGTCAAAAAGTTCTGTTTGGATAAACATTACTGGTGGAAACAACATAGTGTGAGTGTAGTGTGACCGTAGGGAGAGTGAAAGCAGCGTATAAGGAGAGTTTGGGATTACTACTGAGAGTGAAGATTAGTTCTCTGTTAGGGAGAGATAAAGTAGGGAGAGATTTAATATGTGGGAGAGGGAAAGGCAGGCACCTGGGTGTTATCATTGCAAGTACCTGCTGCAGATCTCTGCTAGTTTGCGTTGTGTTGTATAGTGTTTTTGAAACAGACACTGGGATTAGGGAGAGAGGCAGGGTTTCATATTTTGTACCAGAATATACAAAATAGCTCTTTTTAGGACCAAATCATATTAATTAGTACCAGCATATATTAAACAAATTTTTTGGCGCTACATAATATTCCTGCGTACCAGCATATACTGAACATCTTTTTTAACCCCTTCATGACCCAGCCTATTTTGGCCTTAATGACCTTGCCGTTTTTTGCAATTCTGACCAGTGTCCCTTTATGAGGTAATAACTCAGGAACGCTTCAACGGATCCTAGCGATTCTGAGATTGTTTTTTCGTGACATATTGGGCTTCATGTTAGTGGTAAATTTACGTCGATAATTTTTGAGTTTATTTGTGAAAAAAACGGAAATTTGGCAAAAAATTTGAAAATTTCGCAATTTTCACATTTTGAATTTTTATTCTGTTAAACCAGAGAGTTATGTGACACAAAATAGTTAATAAATAACGTTTCCCACATGTCTACTTTACATCAGCACAATTTTGGAAACAATTTTTTTTTTTTGCTAGGAAGTTATAAGGGTTAAAATTTGACCAGTGATTTCTCATTTTTACAACAAAATTTACAAAACCATTTTTTTTAGGGACCACCTCACATTTGAAGTCATTTTGAGGGTTCTATATGGCTGAAAATACCCCAAAGTGACACCATTCTAAAAACTGCACCCCTCAAGGTGCTCAAAACCACATTCAAGAAGTTTATTAACCCTTCAGGTGTTTCACAGCAGCAGAAGCAACATGGAAGTAAAAAATGAACATTTAACTTTTTAGTCACAAAAATGATCTTTTAGCAACAATTTTTTTATTTTCCCAAGGGTAAAAGGAGAAAATGGACCAGGGACGTTGTTGTCCAATTTGTCCTGAGTACGCTGATACCTCATATGTGGGGGTAAACCACTGTTTGGGCGCACGGCAGAACTCGGAAGGGAAGGAGCGCCATTTGACTTTTTGAATGAAAAATTGGCTCCAATCTTTAGCGGACACCATGTCGCGTTTGGAGAGCCCCCGTGTGCCTAAACATTGGAGCTCCCCCACAAGTGACCACATTTTGGAAACTAGACCCCCCAAGGAACTTATCTAGAAGCATAGTGAGCACTTTAAACCCCCAGGTGCTTCACAAATTGATCCGTAAAAATGAAAAAGTACTTTTTTTTCACAAAAAAATTATTTTAGCCTCAATTTTTTCATTTTCACATGGGCAACAGGATAAAATGGATCCTAAATTTTGTTGGGCAATTTCTCCTGAGTACACCAATACCTCACATGTGGGGGTAAACCACTGTTTGGGCACATGGTAAGGCTCGGAAGGGAAGGAGCGCCATTTGACTTTTTGAATGGAAAATTATCTCCATCGTTAGCGGACACCATGTCGCGTTTGGAAAGCCCCTGTGTGCCTAAACATTGGAGCTCCTCCACAAGTGACCCCATTTTGGAAACTAGACCCCCCAAGGAACTCATCCAGAGGCATAGTGAGCACTTTAAACCCCCAGGTGCTTCACAAATTGATCCGCAAAAATGAAAAAGTACTTTTTTTTCACACAAAATTTCTTTTAGCCTCAATTCTTTCATTTTCACATGGGCAACAGGATAAAATGGATCCTAAAATTTGTTGGGCAATTTCTCCTGAGTATGCCGATACCTCATATGTGGGGGTAAACCACTGTTTGGGTGCACGGCAAGGCTCGGAAGGGGAGGCGTGCCATTTGACTTTTTGAATGGAAAATTAGCTCCAATCGTTAGCGGACACCATGTCGCGTTTGGAGAGCCCCTGTGTGCCTAAACATTGGAGCTCCCCTACAAGTGACCCCATTTTGGAAACTAGACCCCCCAAGAAACTTATCTAGATGCATAGTGAGCACTTATAACCCCCAGGTGCTTCACAGAAGTTTATAACGCAGAGCCGTGAAAATAAAAAAAATAATTTTTCTTTCCTCAAAAATGATTTTTAGCCCAGAATTTTTTATTTTCCCAAGGGTAATAGGAGAAATTGGACCCCAAATGTTGTTGTCCAGTTTGTTCTGAGTACGATGATACCCCATATGTGGGGGTAAACCACTGTTTGGGCGCACGGCAGGGCTCGGAAGGGAAGGCACGCCATTTGGCTTTTTGAATGGAAAATTAGCTCCAATCATTAGCGGACACCATGTCGCGTTTGGAGAGCCCCTGTGTGCCTAAACATTGGAGCTCCCGCACAAGTGACCCCATTTTGGAAACTAGACCTCCCAAGGAACTAATCTAGATGTGTGGTGAGCACTTTGAACCCCCAAGTGCTTCACAGAAGTTTATAACGCAGAGCCATGAAAATAAAAAATAATTTTTCTTTTCTCAAAAATGATTTTTAGCCCACAATTTTTTATTTTCCCAAGGGTAACAAAAGAAATTGGACCCCAAAAGTTGTTGTCCAGTTTCTCCTGAGTACGCTGATACCCCATATGTGGGGGTAAACCACGGTTTTGGCACACGTCGGGGTTCGGAAGGGAAGTAGTGACGTTTTGAAATGCAGACTTTGATGGAATGCTCTGCGGGCGTCAGGTTGCGTTTGCAGAGCCCCTGATGTGCCTAAACAGTAGGAACTCCCCACAATTGACTCCATTTTGGAAACTAGACCCCCAAGGGAACTTATCTAGATGTGTAGTGAGCACTTTGAACCCCCAAGTGCTTCACAGAAGTTTATAACGCAGAGCCGTGAAAATAATAAATGTGTTTCCTTTCCTCAAAAATATTTTTTTAGCCCAGAATTTTTTATTTTTGCAAGAGTAACAGGAGAAATTGGACCCCAAAAGTTGTTGTCCAGTTTCTCCTGAGTACGCTGATACCCCATATGTGGGGGTAAACCACTGTTTGGGCACATGCCGGGGCTCGGAAGGGAAGTAGTGACGTTTTGGAATGCAGACTTTGATGGAATGGTCTGAGGGCATCATGTTACGTTTGCAGAGCCCCTGATATGCCTAAACAGTAGAAACCCCCCACAAGTGACCCCATTTTGGAAACTAGACCCCCCAAGGAACTTATCTAGATGTGTGGTGAGCACGTTCAACCCCCAAGTGCTTCACAGAAGTTTACAACGCAGAGCCGTGAAAATAAAAAATCATTTTTCTTTCCTCAAAAAAGATGTTTTAGCAAGCAATTTTTTATTTTCACAAGGGTAACAGGAGAATTTGGACCCCAATATTTGTTGCCCAGTTTGTTGTGAGTACGCTGATACCCCATATGTGGGGGTAAACCACTGTTTGGGCACACGTCAGGGCTCAGAAGGGAAGTAGTGACATTTGAAATGCAGACTTTGATGGAATGGTCTGCGGGCGTCACATTGCATTTGCAGAGCCCCTGATGTGCCTAACCAGTAGAAACACCCCACAAGTGACCCCATTTTGGAAACTAGACCCCCGAAGGAACTTATCTAGATGTGTGGTGAGCACTTTCAACCCCCAAGTGCTTCACAGAAGTTTACAACGCAGAGCCGTGAAAATAAAAAATCATTTTTCTTTCCTCAAAAAAGATGTTTTAGCAAGCAATTTTTTATTTTCACAAGGGTAACAGGAGAATTTGGACCCCAATATTTGTTGCCCAGTTTGTTGTGAGTACGCTGATACCCCATATGTGGGGGTAAACCACTGTTTGGGCACACGTCAGGGCTCAGAAGGGAAGTAGTGACATTTGAAATGCAGACTTTGATGGAATGGTCTGCGGGCGTCACATTGCATTTGCAGAGCCCCTGATGTGCCTAACCAGTAGAAACACCCCACAAGTGACCCCATTTTGGAAACTAGACCCCCGAAGGAACTTATCTAGATGTGTGGTGAGCACTTTCAACCCCCAAGTGCTTCACAGAAGTTTATAACGCAGAGCCGTGAAAATAAAAAATAATTGTTCTTTCCTCAAAAATTATGTTTTAGCAAGTATTTTTTTATTTTTGCAAGGGTAACAGGAGAAATTAGACCCCAACAGTTGTTGCCCAGTTTGTCCTGAGTAAGCTGGTACCCCAAATGTGGGGGTAAACCACTGTTTGGGCGCACGTCGGGGCTTGGAAGGGCGGGAGCACCATTTGACTTTTTGAACGCAAGATTGGCTGGAATCAATGGTGGCGCCATGTTGCGTTTGGAGACCCCTGATGTGCCTAAACAGTGGAAACCCCTCAATTCTAACTTCAACACTAACCCCAACACACCCCTAATCCTAATCCCAACTGTAGCCATAACCCTAATCACAACCTTAACCCCAACACACCCCTAACCACAACCCTAACCGCAACACACCCGTAACCCTAATTCCAACCCTAATCCTAACCCTAATCCCAACCGTAACCCTAATCCCAACCCTAACCACAACTGTAACCCCAACACACCCCTAACCCTATCCGTAACCCTAACCACAAGCCTAATCTTAACCCTATTTCAAACCCTAGCCCTAATTCCAACCCTAACTCTAATCCTAACCCTAAGGCTATGTGCCCACGTTGCGGATTCGTGTGAGATTTTTCCGCACGATTTTTGAAAAATCTGCAGGTAAAAGGCACTGCGTTTTACCTGCGGATTTACAGCAGATTTCCAGTGGTTTTTTTGTGCAGATTTCACCTGCGGATTCCTATTGAGGAACAGGTGTAAAACGCTGCGGAATCCGCACAAAGAATTGACATGCTGCGGAAAATACAACGCAGCGTTTCTGCACGGAATTTTCCGCACCATGGGCACAGCGGATTTGGTTTTCCTTAGGTGTACATGGTACTGTAAACCTGATGGAAAACTGCTTCGAATTCGCAGCGGCCAATCCGCTGCGGATCCGCTGCCAATCCGCGGCCAATCCGCTGCGGATCCGCGGCCAATCCGCTGCGGATCCGCGGCCAATCCGCTGCGGATCCGCTGCCAATCCGCTGCGGATCCGCGGCCAATCCGCTGCGGATCCGCTGCGGATCTGCTGCGGATCCGCGGCCCATCCGCTGCGGATCCGCGGCCCATCCGCTGCGGATCCGCTGCCGATCCGCTGCGGATCCGCTGCCGATCCGCTGCGGATCCGCGGCCGATCCGCTGCGGATCCGCGGCCGATCCGCTGCGGATCCGCTGCGGATCCGCTGCGGATCCGCGGCCGATCCGCGGCCGATCCGCTGCGGATCCGCGGCCGATCCGCTCTGTGTGCACATGCCATAACCCTACCCCTAACCCTAACCCTACCCGTAACCCTAACCCTACCCCTAACCCTACCCCTAGTTCTAACCCTAGTTCTAACCCTAACCCTAGTGGAAAAAGAAAAAAAAATATTTTCTTTATTTTATTATTGTCACTACCTATGGGGGTGATAAAGGGGGGGGGTTTATTTATTATTTTTTTATTTTGATCGCTGTGATAGAACCTACCACAGCGATCAAAATGTACCTCTAATGAATCTGCCGGCCGGCGGGCGCACTGAGCATGCGCCCGCCATTTTGGAAGATGGCGGCGCCCATGATGGAGGCGGACGGGGACCGGGAGCCTCGGTAAGTATAAGGGGGGGAGATCGGGGCACGAGGGGGGCGTCGGAGCACGGGGGGGTGACATAGGAGCAGGGGGGGAGCGGGCAGGAGGACGGGGGAGCGGACAGCAGGACGGGGGAGCCGGCAGGCGGACGGAGGGGACCGGACCCTATAACGGAGCACTGGGGGGGCGATCGGTGGGGTGTGGGGGGGTCACATTAGTGTTTCCAGCCATGGCCGATGATATTGCAGCATCAGCCATGGCTGGATTGTAATATTTCACCAGTTTTTTAGGTGAAATATTACAAATCGCTCTGATTGGCAGTTTCACTTTCAACAGCCAATCAGAGCGATCGTAGCCACGGGGGGGTGAAGCCACCCCCCCTGGGCTGAAGTACCACTCCCCCTCTCCCTGCAGATCGGGTAAAATAGGAGTTAACCCTTTCACCCGATCTGCAGGGATGCGATCTTTCCATGACGCCACATAGGCGTCATAGGTCGGATTGGCACGGGTTTTCATGACGCCTACGTGGCGTCAAAGGTCGGGAAGGGGTTAAAGGCTAAATAATATTCCTCACTTATTGCTGAAATAACTAATATTTATCTAGCAGTTGTGCGACGGGTGCAAAACCTGGAGAGATACGCAAACATCACTATTTACTAGTACTTTTCCGGAGTCTGCTGTTGCTGCGTGTAATAAAGCTGATAGCTAAAAAAATTACCCACACAGTGCTAGATACAGGGAATTTGTACATAACACCTATGAGGGCACTTAGGAAAAAAAAGTATCCTGGCTTTATTTTTCACAATGCATTCAATATGAGAAAGGGTGACAAGAAGGAACGGGAACATGGATGTGGTGGTGCCCGACAAGGCCATGTGACAGATCAGAAGGTCATTTTATCTCGTTCTAGCTTCCATTTGATCTACACGCTACACCCCTGTCAAACCCAGACAAGTGCAAGGATGTTGTGGGTTGGATGGCAGGCAAAGGCTCCAGTGTGTTGACAAGCAGCACCATCAAGTCTTCCACATGGTCCAGTCTCAGTAGCCAAGAGGCTGGGCTTCACAGTCCTCAACCTGGTCCTCCTTCCTCCCACTATCAAGAGTCTCAGGAGACATATGACACCAATGCTGGTCACTCTGAGGAATTGCTTACGTTTCCTTGCAATTATTCTGGACTCTCACAGTGCATCATTAAAAAAGGTCATGGAGAGGTAGAGTGCAGTGATGCACAAACATTTGAACACCCACTGCCAGAAGAAAGCCACATTGGGGAAGGTCAATTCATGTCTGAAGAGGTGGAAGATAATCATGACGCACAGCTGCAATCAGGTCAGCCTAAAATCGCAACTCAGAAGGTGGATCAGATTGATAAATTGGAAAACAATATGGTCAATGATGAGGTCACTGACCCAACCTGGCACGGTGGCTCGCAAAGCGAGCACAGCAGTGCAGAGAGGGATGGATCCATAGTATGAAAACAGGCAAGAAGAGGTAGTGGTTTGACCAGAGGGAGAACTTGGTCAACTGTTCAACAGAGCTCCCTCACTAGATCACAGGCAAAGAGAACGTTGTTCCCCTGTATGGCAGTTTGTTTTTTTTAAAGTCCTTAAGACAAAACAACTGTAACTTGCAGCATCTGCCATACAAAGCTGAGAAGAGGCAAGAACACTGCCAACCTGAGCACCACAAGCATGCAGAAGCACATGGCAGTCAAGCACCCCAGTAGGTGGGCAGAACGCCTAGGTACAAAATCTGTGTGATGGTGAAACCACTGCCCCTTCCCAATCTGCTGTCCAGTAAACAGGCGCTGATGCCTCCTGCCCACAACCTGCAATTGCACAGACACAACAGTCAGCAACTATGTCCAGTTCATTGTCCAAGTGCAGCGTTCACTTATCCCTGCCCAAGACATTTCACAGGAAGCAGAAATATCCACCCACAAGTCCAAATGCTAAACACCCACATTGCCAGGTTGCTAGACCTGAAGATGTTGCTGTTTCGTCTTGTGGGAACTGAGTCTTTGCGTGACCTCTTGGCGGTGGTAGCTCCACTGTACTCGATTCCCAGCCGCCACTATTTTTTCCAGTGTGCCGTCCCCGTGTTACATAATCACGTGTTACACAACTTCAGCCATGCTGTGACCAAAGCAGTCACAGGGAAGGTCCATCAAAACACAGACACATGGACAATTTCTAGTAGACAGGGACACTACATTTCCCTGATGGCACACTTAGTGAACCTGGTGGAGTCTGGGACAGAGTCCGAGGCTGGGACACCACACCTCTTACCCACACCAAGAATAGTGGGCCCAACTTTCATCAGGGTTTCAGTCTTCTCGTATTCCAGTTCCTGTCTCTCCTCATCATCATCCTAACCTGAACTAGCCTCCCCATAACTCCCCAGCTGGGAGCTCTGCAGCATTGCCTTGGTGAAGCAGCAGCCTGCTCTGCTGAAGCTCATCTGTTTAGGCAATAAAGCTCACAATGCAGAGCAGTTGAAAGGGATAAAAGACCAGAACGATCAGTGGCTCTCCCAGCTGAACCTCCAACCAGATCTGATTATGTGCGATAATGGGTATAACTTGGTGGCGGCTTTAAAGCTTGGTAAACTGGTACATGTTCCATGTATAGCACACATGCTGAACTTGGTTGTATAGCATTTTTTAAAGGCATAGCCTGACTTGCCAGACCTACTTGCCAAGGTAAGATGCGTCATCTGAGGCTTTTGCTGGTCTGGCTGAGCTGCAGCAGAGCTTTAGTTTGCCTAATCACCGACTGATTTGTGACCTGCCCACACGCTGGAATTTGACCTTTCATATGTTGCAAGACTTAATGAACAGTAAAGGGCAGTGTTTGAATTCCAGCTTCTCAATGCCCGTCAGAGTGACATTCATGACATATGTGAGGTTCTTTAAAACTCTGCACCTAGATGGTGAGTGTTGAAGATGTCATTATCAGCATAACCATCCCACTGCTCTGTCTATTAAAATGTTTGCTGCAGAATTTTAAAGAGGAAGCTTTGAATGATGAGCAGGTGGCTATGGAGCAGGAGTTTAAAGTGGCTGATACCACACAGCCCAGGCTCAGAAGATATTGTCAGGCCACACTGGGTGATGATGAGGAACAGGAGGAGGAGGAGGAGGAAGTTTTTGGTCTGCTCTACAGAGAGACTCATTTCCAGCTTCATGCCTGTCAAGTATGGATGAATCCAGACGCCTCCCAGTCATCACTCATGGCCTCTGCGCGCCGGCTCCTCTTCCTTCATTAGTGTCCCCGACACCTGCATTTTTGTTTTTTTTTTCGGGCATGCGCACTTGCGCTGCCCTTTCCAGAGGCTATGATTGACGGCTGCAAGGCGTCTGGATTAGGGGGGAAAGAACTGCCCCCGGGACAATTTCACAGGTATGAGGGACAAACTTCAAAAGCGATTATTGCAGCAGTGCCAGGGACCCGAACTAAAAAAGAGCCACCTTGTCAGAATGCAGCATTAGCATTAAAGGCTAAATAATATTCCTCACTTATTGCTGAAATAACTAATATTTATCTAGCAGTTGTGCGACGGGTGCAAAACATTAGTGCTGCACAAGGTGGCTCTTTTAGTTTCAAATGCCTGGGGGGGTGACAGGTTCACTTTAAGTGACCATACCAGCATCCTTCCTGATTCTTCGGTGCCCTTTAACAATTGGTTGTCCCTATATACTGCAATAGTATACACTGTGTTCCAAATTATTATGCAAATTGGATTTAAGTGTCTTAAAGATTTAATTGTTTTGTTTTTCAAATAAACGCGTGGATGGTATTGTGTCTCAGGGCTCAATGAATCACTGAAATCAATCTTAAACACATGTGATAATTAGTTTTCCAGGTGATTCCAATTAAAGAAAAACTACTCAAAAATGATGTTTTACATTATTATGCAGGTCACAGGTTTCAAGCAATATGGAAAATAAAAAGCATCTATCTGCTGTTGAAAAGCATTAAATAGTGCAATGCCTTGGACAAGGTATGAAAAAATTAGATATTTCACGAAAACTTAAGAGTGATCATCATACTCTGATGAGATTTGTGACTGAAACAGAGCACAGACAGAGTTCATGCAAATAAAGGCATAATGAGGAAGTTTTCTGGCAGACAAATTCATTGGATTAAGAGAGCAGCTGCCAAAATACCATTACAAAGCAGCAGTTATTTTAAGCTGCTGGTGTGTCTGGAGTCCCACGATCCTCAAGGTGTAGGATCCTTCAGAGGCTTGCTGTGGTGCATAAACCTACTATTCGTCCACTCCTAAACAGTGTTCACAAGCAGAAATGGTTGCAGTGGGCCCATACATGCATGAAGACTAATTTTCAAACAGTCTTGTTTATTGATGTGTCGAGCAACTCTGGACGGTCCAGATGGATGGAGTAGTGGATGGTTGGTGGATGGCCACCATGTCCCAACAAGGCTGCGACGTCAGCAAGGAGGTGGAGGAGTCCTGTTTTGGGCTGGAATCATGGGGAACCAGCTGGTAGGGCCCTTTAAGGTTCCTGAAGGTGTGAAAATGACCTCAGCAAAGTAAATAGAGTTTCTGACTGACAACTTTCTTCCATGGTCTAAAAAGCAGAAACATGCCTTCAGGAACAAAATCATCTTCATGCATGACAATGAATACCTCTGAGTAATTGGCTGCTATGGGCATAAGAGGAGATAAACTCATGGTGTGGCCACCATCTTCCCCTGACCTCAACCCTATAGAAAACCTTTGGAGTATCATCAAACAAAAGATCTGTGAGGGTGGGAGGCAGTTCACATCAAAACAGCAGCTCTGGGAGGCTATTCTGACTTCATGCAAAGAAAAACAAGCAGAAACTCTCCATAAACTCACAAGTTCAATGGATGCAAGAATTGTGAAGGTGATATCAAAGAAGGGCTCCTATGTTAACATGTAACTTGGCCTGTTAGGATGTTTTGGAGTTAAATAGCTTTTTTGTTCAGGGAATGTGACCTCCTAATGCTGCAAATTCCACAAATGAGCATTTTCAAGTCTTTAAAACGTATGAAATGTTTAGAAATACTGCTGTGCCTAATAATTTGGAACAGTGCATTTTGAGTTTTTATTCATTTTGGAGATTATACTGTTATCATTGGGAGGTTTCTTCAATAAAATTCGATGTATACTCTAACTGGTGATGACTTTTATTAGACTGACTGTCATTTGCACTGACCATTTAGGAAAATCCGAGAAAAATGTCATTTGCATAATAATTTGGAACATAGTGAATATATTGCAGTATATAAAACAAGTGATCAGAATCTCAAATTCAAATTTCTCAAAGGGTATAGAAAAGTAAAGTAAAAAAAAAATTCATGTTTTTGTGGTCTTGCATCCATAAAAGTCCAATCTAATAAAATTTTCATGCAGCAAAAGCTATAAGGAGAAAAAAAAATGTAAACCCAGAATTGCACTTTCTTATTGCATTTTTTGCCCATGGCAACTCAAAAAATGCAATTAGCGGAGAATAAAACACAGTAAAAAAAAACCCAAATGGTTAAAAAAGAAAAAAAAAATCACCACATTAAAAAAAAGCAAGCCCTCACCACAGCTCTATTGAGGTAAAATTGAAAACATTACAGGTCTCTGAAAGTGGCGCATACCAAACTTTTTTTTTTTTTAACAAACTTCATTTTTTTGCAACTTTATTTAAAAAAAATGTTTGATATTGCTGTGATTGTACTGATCTGTGGAATGATATTACTTGTTCATTTCTACAGCACAAGGAACGCAGTATATACAATGATCGAGTTGTGTTTGTTTTTTGTTTTTTGTTTTTTTAATAGCTTCACTGCATGGACGTTTTTTTCATTTTCCAATGCATTGTATGTTAAAATTAATGGTGTCATGCAAATCTTCAACATATCCCACACAATTCAAGCCCTCATATGGCTTTGTTGATAGAAAAAAAAAAATGATAGCGCTTAGAAGGGGAGGAAAAAAACGAAAGCACAAAAAACAAGACTAAAGGGGTTAAATGCTTATCTACAGAGATCAATTATTGTAACAGTTTGTTCAGAGAAGACAAAAAGAATATGAGAGAGAATTTTTTGATGCTCGGCCATGTTACTGGATCGCCCCCAAGGGCTAGGGGAACTCGGTATCGGGCCCTTCGGTTCTCAAGGGGGATGTCACGGTGGCTGACCCGGTCCGTGGCCGTCAGGAGTTCCAGTTTAAAAGGGGGAAAGGTCTTTAAAGGGATAATGTTCGTGACGCCACCTGTGGTATTCGGTCAGGGTGACCGACGCTGCTTTAAGGGGTCCGCTGGGGTGATGTTATGGCAGCTAGATGGTATACCTTCCCACAGGTGAAGTATGTCCCCAGGGCTTCCCAGTGTGTAGATGGTGGATGATGAGAGGTGCAGTGAAGAACGAGGACACAAGGGTGCAGTCTCTTTACCTTTTTACTGAAGGCTTCAGCATCCACAGTCCAGGGCACCAGATCAGGGCAGGCAGAGTCCGGCCGGTTTGGAGGCAAATCCAGAGTCCCCTTATCCAGGTGGAAATCAGTAGCCTTCCTCTAGCACCTGGGTGTTGTAGTACCTTACTGCTGAGCTTCTCATAAGGTTCTCACAACTATTGTAGATGTTCTAGATGTTGTGTCTCTCTCTGTCCCCCGGATAGGATAGGACAAAACCCGTATGACTGGTGGCTTGAGGCTGTTTGTAGGGACTCTAACATGCCCCGGCCTCTGAGAGGTGCCACCGGGCCTCCTGGGTGTAGGTGCAGACAGGTAACTTGCAATTAGCTGTCCTGCCAGTCTCTGAAGTAAAGCGTAGAGATCCTTACTCCCTCGGTATTCTGGCTCCTGGATTTCTGCACCTCAGAAGGAGGCAGCCTGCTCCTGACTGATCTCCCTCTGATATTCTCTCCTTTGCTCTGCTCTCCTTCATGCTTGCTGCAATATGTTCTGTTTTCTATCCGTCTGTTTCCTAGGAGCTGCGGCAATTCAGGCCACAGGGCTCCTCTGCCTCCTTTTCCTCTGTCTTCCTGACAGGAACTCCACTCTGAACCCCCTTTCCCTCCAGATCAGGATCTTTTATAGGGGAGTTCACCTAAAACAGGCTTAGAGCTCCCCCTTCTGGTCTGGAGTGTGAACATGTTGCATGCATTGTGTTTACCTGGTGAAGAGATCTCTTTTATTGCCTCCAAACGTAGCATCACTACTCCCCTAGAGGAGAACGATATTACTGCCATGACCAGGACCCTGGGACGCTGCACTCCCCCCCCCCGTTAAATCCAGTACTCCCAGACTGGGAGAAGAAAACAACAATACATTAGCAAAAGACGTGCAAATTTTGAAATGCTATAAAACAAGTTAATTTAACTAATGCTTCCCTTTATGGGAGGTGAGGACTCTTGAACGTTGCAAAAACCAGTTTATAAATGTACATCTGTTATTGTCTCTGGTCAGATGAAGCAAAGAAAGGCTCCTCCCACGTCGGCAAAGTGGGCAGAACCACGGTGCACCTTGGAGGTGCCAAACTATTTACAAAGAAAGTTTTTGGGTAAGCATTGTCCATTACCGCAATGTCCATTTTTAAACCTGTAAGCAAGATAAGCAATTCAAACGTATAACAATTATTAATATTTCCAGATCTTGTAATGAGTTGGGGCTTGATTCTTGGTGCTACGTGTAGACCTACGCAGTACAGGGGTTGCTGGTGACCTGACAGGATTCACTGTTTTCGCTACCACTGGTGTACTGCACTGTCTCTTGGCTACACTTCTGGTGAGTCTACATAGCAGGGGAATACTGGACCTTTTGGGACTACTTCTATTTTCTGTAGGTATGGCAGATTCGCCGATAGCAGAGGGTGGACTTGCCGATTCGACTGCTGGCATGACGTTTTCTGTCGGAATCTGCTGTTGCCGAGCCACTGTTGAGGTGACAATTGCTGCTTGAACCTGTTGGTGCGGCGCCTCTTCCAGTTCTGCATGGTTCCGAGTCACTTCCTCTTGTATTTCCAGCTGGGGAAAAGTCAAGACAGGTATCACAATGGCCTGATTTACTTGAGTCCAGGACTGGGTAAAATCTCCAAGAACAGTGTGTATCATCTTCTCTTCCATAGGCGGGGATGTTCCTGGATGTTTCTCTGTTCCTTAATTTATCAGGGCATTTCTTCAGATGGTCTCTGGATACTGCCGTCAAAGTTTCTCCTCCATCTTTGCTGATAAGACAGACTTTAGTATTGTCAAAGTTGGACGGTAAGATGGTATATGCTTCTGCTTCCCACTGATCATCAAGTCTGTTCATTCTTCTTTTACGCTTTAACACTTGTTCACCTAGTGACAAGGGAATTGCAGGAGCACGTTGGTTGTAGTCTCTCTCTTATTTTTGTCTGGCTTGAGATAGACTTCTTTCAACACACTCTTGTACTTGGTGGTACTTTTGCTGTCTTTCTGTATCCCAATCTGCATCAGATGATGGATTTTCTGGGGTTAGGACTCCCATGTCTAGATCAACAGGTAGTTTGCTGGATCTTACTCTCATCAGGTATGCTGGAGTACAGTTGATGGAATTCACTGGAATGTGGTTGACAACACGGCTCCCAGTCCCATGTTGCTGGCATCCGTATACAGCATAAACGGTTGGTCATATTCAGGGTAAGCCAGTACCTCTTCTCCCATCAGAGCCAACTTCAAACAAGTGAAGGATCTCTCCAGTCCGTCGTTCCAGTCAAATGGGGTATTCTTACCCTTGGTCTTCTTGGATTGGCCCACTAACAGGTCTTGTAGTGGTGCAGCTTTCTTGGTGAAGTCTTTGATAAATCTTCTGTAATAGCCTACCAACCTGAGGAACTGCCGGACTTCATGGAGGTTGTGGGCTTCGGCCAGTCTCTGATCACAGTGACCTTGTCAGGGTCTGGGGCCACTCCTTCGGCACTCACTACATGGCCCAGGTACTGCACTTTGGGCATTAACAGATGGCATTTGGATGGTTTTACCTTTAGGCCAAAGTTGGACAGAGCTTCGAACACCTCAGCCAGGTGCTCCAGATGGTCCTCATAAGTCTTGGAGAAGACAATGACATTGTCCAGATACAGCAAGATGGTTTCAAAGTTCTTGTGTCCAAGACAGCACTCCATCATCCTCTGAAACGTTCCTGGGGCGTTGTGCAGTCCGAATGGCATGTAGTTGAATTCACAGAGACCCATCGGTGTGGTGAAGGCTGTCTTTTCTTTGTCCGCCTCTGCTACGGGAACCTGCCAGTACCCACTGGTGAGATCCAAGGTAGAGAAGTAGTTAGCAGATTTTAAAGCAGCTAATGATACTTCTATTCTAAGTAAGGGGTATGCATCCCTTGTGTGTAATGCGGTTTATCTGCCTATAATCAACACACATCCTCATCTTGCCATTCTTCTTCCTAACGAGGACCAATGGAGCTGCCCAGGGGCTACAACTGTCTCTAGCTACGCCAGCCTCCATCATCTCTTGTAACATGTCTTTGGCACACTGATAATGAGCTGGAGGTAAAGGACAGTATCTCTCTTTTATGGGTGGATGATCTCCCCTGGGGATATGATGTTGAATCCCTTTTACTTGCCCAAAATCTAGGGGGTGCTTGCTGAATACCCGCTCATACTCATGAACCACCCTGTAAGCCCCTTGTTTTTGGTGTGATGGGGTAGAGTCAGTGCCCACGTATAATTTCTGACACCAATCTTCCATTTGTCCTGCAGAGCCATTGTCCTCTGCCTGGTTGAACGGGACCAAGGGTTCTGATGCCTGTATCACATTATTATCAACATTACACAGTTTGGCAAGCATGGCATATTTGGTTAGGTGGACTTCTTCCTCTCCACAGTTAAGGACACACACTGGTACCCTCCCCTTGCGGACTTCAACCACCCCTCTGGCTGTCAGGATTGTGGGCCTACTGTCTGAATACACAGGTTCAACCAGGGCCTAGTAGTCTTTACCTCTGAGGCCTATTGCTGCCTGACACCATATTAACATTTCACTCCTGGGGGTATTGCAATGAGGATTGAATCACTCATTGTGGCATGGCCAATTTCTCCACCAGATAGTTCTACCTGCTGTCTCTGTACCAGAGCTCTGATTTCTTTCTGAAGGACACTTTGCTCACTGGAACCAGCTGTTTCTGCCACCTTCTGTAACAAGACAATAACCTCTGCAAGACAATTTTCTATGACATTAGTACCAAAGGTCATCATAGGGTTACATTCACAGCGATCAATATCAACAATCATGATCCCTTGGGATTTTAACTCTACCCGCCGCACTTTAATGGTGACCTCTTTGTATCCCACTTCTGGTAATGGCTGACCTTTACTGGCGACTATGGTGAAGTCGTCATTAGGGCCACGAGTAATGTCGGTGTCTTCCCAATAACGTTTATAAAGGACATAAGGCATAGTTGTCACCTGAGAACCGTTGTCCAACAGAGCGTTCATGGGGATACCGTCGATCACAATGGGGAGAACAGGTCTTCCTCCAACGTACTTGGCTCTCCAGTTTTGCGGGCCTGGTCGTCCTACTCCTGGGGATTGGCCCTCTGCCCCAGGGGTTGCTTGTTTGCAAGGCACTGTCATTTAATGTGGCCTGCCTGATTGTAGCGGCAGCAGATGGGTCGTCCGTCCTGATGATAGCGATCGTCATCTCTGCCTCTGGTCAGCGGGATCCTCTTCTGTCGTCGCCAGGGAATATCCTCCGGTCTGGAAGCCAGCTTGATCTCCTCCTTTGGGGCCTCCTGTAGGGACTGCATGGTCTGGGCTAATGCAGCAATGTTCTTGGTCAGCTCCTGTAGCTGGAGGCGTAGTCCGGAGGGAGAATCATCTTCAAGGATCTAGGCATCGGCCTCAGCAGAGACTTCGATAGGGCGCCACCTCCTGGTGGTAAGTGAGCACTGGACGCCTAGGGGGAACTGCAAGGCTGAGCTGCCGTTCCTGTAGCACCTGGATGGCCTTGTCTTTGAACTGCACAAAGGCCAGGTCAGGATTCTGCATGGCCAGGAGGTGCAGTTGGGCCCTTTGGTTATTACACAGTCCCTCAATGAACCACTCCTTTAAGAGTTTGTCCTCATCTGGCACACTGTTAGGGTCAACCTGCCTGATTGCCCGCAATGCTTTCTGGAGATTAAGGGCATAGTCCCGTAGGCTATCCTGCGGCCTCTGCTTGCACCCATAAAACTTCAATTTGATTTCTGTAGCGGTGCGGGTGTCAAAGATGGTTTTAAGCTTAGCAAAGATCTGCTGCACAGTCCATTTATCCACAGCTGGCCAGGATTTCACCTCCCTCAGGGCTGCTCCAAACAGTTGGCCCGTTATAATGTGAGCTTTCTGATACTCTGTCAGAGGATAAACTTCAAGCAGGCTGCAGAGTAGTTCTTTAAAGTCAACTAATGTATGCGATTCTCCAAAATATTGCGGGAGCCAGGCTGCTCCAGGTATGTACGGCATGGAGAGGGGCATGATGGCCGTTGTAGCTGGGGCGGTGCCCGGCTGGCTGATGGGAGCGGCGGGCTCTGCAGGACCTGGCGGCGGTGGAAGGCCTGCGGCTGCATCTATCGCGGGGTCTGCGGGCACGTCCACGGCAAGGGGAGCTATTAGGTCTGCGGCTGCGACCGCCGCCAACTCCCCTCCCGGCTTAGACATTGTTCTTCCCCCTAGCTAACCTGATAGAAGCCCACATCTCCCTTTGTGGCTCCACTGTACGACGCTGTGCGGCACCCATTCTTCCTGCTTCGTGCTCTTTTTTGGCTAGCTTCGTCCACGAAGGTACGTCTCCTCCCCCTCGAGCTCCACACTGCGCGGCAATGGCAGATTTGGGCAGCAAGTGGCAATACACAGTCCTCTAGTAAATCACAGTTCAAATACAATTCTGACACAGTTCTTAGGCACAAATTACCCGATTTTACAGGCTTAAGTAAATCCTGTTCGTGACGCCAAAGTTGGATCGCCCCAAGGGCTAGGGGAGCTCGGTACCGGGCCCTTCGGTTCTCAAAGGGGATGTCACGGTGGCTGACCCAGTCCGTGGCCCTTGGGAGTTCCGGTTTAAAATGGGGGACAGGTCTTTAAAGGGATAATGTTCGTGACACCACCTGTGGAATTCGGTCAGGGTGACCGACGCTGCTTTAAGGGGTCCGCTGGGGTGATGTTATGGCAGCTAGATGGTATACCTTCCCACAGGTGAAGTATATCCCCAGGGCTTCCCAGCACTGGTGCTGCTCCAACTATGTCAGCTTCGGGTGTCCCGGGGTTCACGTGACATGCTTGTGGCACATAAGCCCTTCTACCATTCAGCAGCTGGTATTGGGCTGCTGCATTCTTATTAATTTCACTTGTCTGTCATAAACTTCGGACAAATAGAAGTGAGAGCCCAGCAGCCCAATAGCAGCTACTGATCCAAAGCCGACATCACTGGTACGCTGCAAGTGCATGAGGGGAGTATATGGTGCTTTCATTTTACAAGGGTGACTACCTTTAAAAGGGATATACAAGTAGTGGAAAATGCCTTTAAGTCAAAGGAGGTGCAATTATACTAGTATCCTTATGTGACCGTAATAAAATTAAAATATATTGAGAATGAGTACCACATCTTCAAAGATCTACGCTGTCTCTGATAAATACTGGTAAATCTTAAAAGGGCTGGCTCTAGTAACAGAAATTCATTGATATGGACAATTTCTCCAAGACTTAGGCCTTACTCTAACATATTTCACCCCACATTTTGTAATCTTTAATAGCTGCAAGTTTTTATATTATAATAAAAACTGATTTGTTGTAAAACTGATGGAAACTGATACATCTTAAAACAAGCACATCTATGTTTATAACATACAGTATATGTTGTATCCATGTGCATTTGTATTAAAAATAAAAAGAGAACTCCATATTTTTTCGGTAATGACATGTATGGGAGGACGGATGTTGCCAGATTATGTAACTTGTTTTCTGGGGGGAAAAAAAAAAAACGAATAGCAGACTGTGATTTGCATCCAGTAAAAAACAAACCGATCAAAGCAGATATACGCAGGTTCATATATAAAACACATACCATAGAAGAGAAGCAGGACAATGGCACAGCTGTATGACCTCGGGTTGGTGAAGCTGCACACACACCAGGGATTACGGGCGCCACTTCCAAAGAAAAAGAATCTGTATGTCCATAGAAAAGAAAGTGGATTGGCACATACCATCCCATGCAATAAAATCCTTTATTGTGGCATCATCATACCAACAGCAGGCAGATAAAACAGTGGAGCAAATACAGACGACGATCGTTTCACGCTTATATTGCGCTTCAACAGGTCATATGTAGCTCACAGAATATTTATAAGCAGCCATTGCCCTTGTCCCACCCACCATCAGGTGAAAGCATATCATTAAAGGGAACCTGTCACCACGTTTTTGGAAGATGGGATAAAAATAGCGTTAAATAGGGGCAGAGGTGGGCGTTACATTAGTGTGTGTGTTATGCGTTTATTACCCACCTAAGTTGCCGAAATAACTTTGCAAAGTCTCCGTTTTCGCCTGTCAATCAGGCTGGTCAGGTCGCATGGGCGTTGTCTTCCCCCAGATTTGGCGTAGTTTTCCGTTGGTGGCGTAGTGGTGTGCGCATGCCCAAAGTCCGGAATCCTCTTCCAGGGGATTTAAAATAGCGCGGTGTTCGTTATTGCATTGGTGATCGGTGGGCGCGGCCATCTTCCTTTGGCCGCGCGTGCGCAGAAGCGGCGCTCTGCTGGCCGCGGCTTCAGGAAAATGGCCGCCGCGATATCCATCTGCGCACGCGCGGCATCCCGCGGCCATTTTCCTGAAGCCGCGGCCAGCAGAGCGCCGCTTCTGCGCACGCGCGGCCAAAGGAAGATGGCCGCGCCCACCGATCACCAATGCAATAACGAACACCGCGCTATTTTAAATCCCCTGGAAGAGGATTCCGGACTTTGGGCATGCGCACACCACTACGCCACCAACGGAAAACTACGCCAAATCTGGGTGAAGACAACGCCCATGTGACCTGACCAGCCTGATTGACAGGCGAAAACGGAGACTTTGCAAAGTTATTTCGGCAACTTAGGTGGGTAATAAACGCATAACACACACACTAATGTAACGCCCACCTCTGCCCCTATTTAACGCTATTTTTATCCCATCTTCCAAAAACGTGGTGACAGGTTCCCTTTAATTGTGAACAAGTGAAAACCAGATACATTCAGTACAAAAAATATTGTTAAAAACAGATAAATAAAAACAAATCACAAAAATACAGCCATGTCGAGTTTGTCATTAAAGCCTGATGGACCTTGAGCACGAGTCCGAATAATCCATCTAGCCTCCTTTCTTAATAATTTATTGAGGTAACCTCCCTGTACAGGCATTTTAACAGTTTCAATCTCTGCAAACCACAAGACTTCAGGATTGCCTGCATGTTTTTTCCTTATATGTTCAATTAATCTAAGGACCCTTTACCTGAGGTGATGGAATTAAAGTGCTCACGGAAAGTGCCTTAAAAGATTTTACATGGCAGGAAAGTTTCTCAATTTCTACATCAATGGAGGTTAGTCTTTATACAAGAATATCGCAATTAGAAGGGGTAGACGCAGTCAGAACAGCGTTATCCAGTATAGACAATGGAGCACAATGCCTTTAAATTCATGGATGCGTGGTACCTGCAGGGAGTGGATACTGCAATGAGGACCCCTGTTGCATGTACCTTCGCAAACCTGTACCTTGCGATTTTTGTAGAAAAATGTATGTATTCAACAAAAAAATTGTTATCTCAAGCAAATGAAACTTGCTGTGAGATATGTTGACGATATATTCATAGTATGGGACGGGTCCTAGGATTCGTTCCATCAGTTCGTAGATCTCTTGAATACGTCCAACAATATGAATACGAGGTTCACTGCCAAATTTGAGGGTGATACTCTTGAATTCTTGGACGTACAGTTGCATATTGTCAATGGCTCTCTAAGAACAGAAGTATATCGCAAACCAACCTCCACCAATTCTCTTCTGCATTTATGATAGCGCTCACCCATTTTTTAAAAAAATCCCTGCCTTACAGCCAGTTTCTGCGACTGAAAAGGATTACCGTATATACTCGAGTATAAGTCGACCCAAGTATAAGCCGACCCCCCTAATTTTGCCACAAAAAACTGGGAAAACTTAATGACTCGAGTATATGCCTAGGGTGGAAAATGCAGCAGCTGCTAAATTTCAAAAATAAAAATAGATACCAATAAAAATAAAATTAATTGAGACATCAGTAGGTTAAGTGTTTTTGAATATCCATATTGAATCAGGAGCCCCATATAATGCTCCATACAGTTCATGATGGGCTCCCATAAGATGCTCCATACAAAATACACCCCATGTATTGCTCCAGTTTATGATGGACTCCATAAGATGCTCCATATTAAAATATGCCCCATATAATGCTGCACAAATGTTGATTATGACCCCATAAGATGCTCCATACAAACATTTGCCCCATATAATGCTGCACAAATGCAGATCATGGCCCCATAAGATGCTCCATAGACACATTTGGCCTGTATAATGCTCCACAAATGTGGATTACGGCCCCATAATAATAATAAATAATAATCTTTATTTTTATATAGCGCTAACATATTCCGCAGCGCTTTACAGGTTGCACACATTATCATCACTGTCCCCGTTGGGGCTCACAATCTAAACTCCCTATCAGTATGTCTTTGGAATGTGGGAGGAAACCGGAGTACCCGGAGGAAACCCACACAAACACAGAGAGAACATACAAACTCTTTGCAGATGTTGTCCTTGGTGGGATTTGAACCCAGGATTCCAGCGCTGCAAGGCTGCTGTGCTAACCACTGCGCCACTGTGCTGCCCATAAGATGCTCCATAGAGATATTGGCCCCATATAATGCTGCACATGGCCCCATAAGATGCTCCATAGAGATATTTGCCCCATATAATGCTGCACATGACCCCATACAGATATTTGCCCCATATAATGCTGCACATGGCCCCATACAGATATTTGCCCCATAAAATGCTGCACGTGGCCCCATAAGATGCTCCATACAGATATTTGCCCCATATAATGTTGCACATGGCCCCATAAGATGCTCCATACAGATATTTGCCCCATATGCTGTTGCTGCGATTAAAAAAAAAAAATTTACACACTCGCCTCTCAGGCCCCGGCACTTGCTATATTCACCTGCTCCCGTTCCAGCGCTGACCGCTTCTGTGTCTTCCCCGTCCTCCGCACTGATGCTCAGGCAGAGGGCGGCGCGCACTAATCGCGTCATCACGCCCTCTGACCTGAGCGTCACTGCAGAGGATGCGGAAGACGCAGCAGCACCGACGGTGGAACGGGGAGCAGGTGAATATCGCGCACTGTGTTATACTCACCTGCTCCTGGCGCGGTCCCTGCACGTCTGTTCTCTGGCAGCTTCGTCCTGTAGTGCACGGTCACATGGTACTGCTCATTACAGTATTGAATATGCGGCTCCACCCCTATGGAACTGGAGTCGGGTCCATATTCATTGCTGTAATGAGCGGTACCATGTGACCGCTCACTACAGAAAGAAGCTTCCGGCGCTGGGGAACCAGGGACACCACGGCCGGAGCAGGTGAGTATTATTACACAGCTCCGCTCCCCCTCACCTGTCGACCCCTGGGTATGAGTCGAGTATAAGCCGAGAGGGGCAATTTCAGCCTAAAAAAATGGGCTGAAATTCTCGGCTTATATGTGAGTATATACGGTAATAACGATCCCTTCAGGTTTAAAGAACAATCTTTGGATCTTAATAAACGTTTTTCCGATAGGGGTTACCTCAAATCTGTTCTTGACACCGCGTTAAAAAGAGTTGAGGAAAGTCCTCCTGTTTCATATGAAAAGAAACGCAGGGTACAACAGAAATAAAAAAGAAAAAAAGATTCATTTTTAATTTTAGATTTGGTCCTATGGACAGTCAGATTAGATCTGCGATCAACAGGAATTGGCATTTACTAGAGGGAGAAAAAGAAATTGCGGATATAGTGTGCAGGGGTCCGCTGGTTACATACCGGAGGACAACAAAAAATATAAAAGATATTCTAGTTCAGAATCGTGTTAAAAAGTGAATCCAATAATTGGCTGCAAAAAAATATGCCTGTAGGCAATCAAATGCGGAAATTGTTCTTTCTGTTCCTTCCATCTTACCACCAAATAATTACAGATGGGAGGTATTTCACATAAAAGGTTTAAGATTTTATAACATGCCGCACAAATTATGTTGTATACGTTGTTTTTTGCCCATGCAGTTTTTATTATATTGGAAAGACTATTTGTCCCTTATTTGTACGTTTCCGTGAGCACTTTAATTCCATCAGTTCAGGTAAAGGGGTCCCTAGATTAATTGAACATAAGGAAAAAACATGAAGGCAATCCTGAAATCTTACGGTTTGCAGGGATTGAAACCGTTAAAATGCCTGCACAAGGAGGTGACCTCAATAAATTATTATTAGGAAAGGAGGCTAGATGGATAATTTGGACTCATGCTCAAGGTCCATTAGGCTTTAATGACAAACTCGACATGGCTGTGTTTTTGTGATTTGTTTTTATTTATCTGTTTTTAAGAATATTTTTTGTACTGCATGTATCTGTTTTTTTACTTGTTCACAATTAATTATATGCTTTCACCTGATGGTGGGTGGGACATGTGTCTAATTTGTATAGGGGCCGTAAAGGGAATCTGTCACCACGAGAACGCAATCCAATCTGCAGGCACAATGTCATAGGGCAGGGAGAGCTGAATATTTTAATATATAATTTTTTGAGAAAAGATCCAGTATAATCTACATTTTAATCATTCAAATCTTTTCTCTTTCTGGGACTTTTGGCCCAGTGGGTGGTCCTACCAGTGACTGATATCTATCTAAGTATGTATACAGTGATATCTGTCAACCACTGATCGGACCGCCCATTGGGCCAAAAGTCCCAGAAAAAGCAAGGTTTTCTCACATTAATTATAAATATAAACTATCTATCTATCTATATTTTATACATACAAATTGCTCAAAAAGATAAAGGGAACACAAAAATCCCACATCCAAGATATCACTGAATGAACTATTCCAGTTGTAAATCTTTATTCATTCCATAATGGAATAAAACCTAAAATTATCAACGTAGTCTACAGACTGTGTCACATGTGCTCAGTGTGAACCTGCTTTCATCTGTGAAGAGCACAGGGCGCCAGTGGTGAATTTGCCAATCCTGATGTTCTGTGGCAAATGCCAAGCGTCCTGCACAGTGTTGGGGGTTGTGCTCACAGCCCATCTGTGGACGTCGGGCACTCAGACCATCCTCATGGAGTCGGTTTCTAACCGTTTGTGCAGACACATGCACATTTGAGGCCTGCTGGAGGTCACTTTGCAAGTCTCTGGCAGTGCTCCTCCTGTTCCTCCTTGCACAAAGGCTGAGGTAGCGGTCCTGCTGCTGGGTTGTTGCCCTCCTACAGCCCCCTCCACGTCTCCTGGCCTGTCTCCTGGTAGCACTTCCAGCCTCCGGACACTACGCTGACAGACAAAGCAAACCTTCTTGCCACAGCTCGCATTGATGCACCATCCTGGATGAGCTGCACTGTCATGGATCCCAATGGCTGGGGATCGCACTGGACAAGCAAAATAACTCAAATAACGGACGAGCTCTAGGGTGATGGAACTTGGGCTGACCGCTGCCCTACTCCTGTCAAACACAACTAGAAATAGCCAGGGAGCGTGCCTACGTTGATTCTAGACGCCACGCGCCAGCCTAAGAGCTAACTAGCACTGCAGAGGAAATAAAGACCTAGCTTGCCTCCAGAGGAATGAACCCCAAAAGGTATAGTTGCCCCCCACATGTATTGACGGTGAAATGAGAGGAAGGCACGCACATAGAGATGAAAATAGATTTAGCAAAATGAGGCCCGCTATAACTAGAAAGCAGAATGATACAAAAGGGGTCTGAGCGGTCAGCAAAAAACCCTAATCAAAAACCATCCTGAGATTACAAGAACCCATGTGCCAACTCATGGCACATGGGGAGAACCTCAGCCCACTAGAGCTACCAGCTAGCATAGAGTCATAATTAGCAAGCTGGACAAAAAACCAAACAACTGAAAAACAGAACTTAGCTTATCCTGAGAGATCTGGGAGCAGGTAGTCAGGAACCAAACTGAGCACATCTGAGTACATTGATAGCCGGCAAGGGAATGACAGGAAAGCCAGGTTAAATAGGAAACACCCAGCCTCTGATGGACAGGTGGAAACCAGAGACCGCAACCCACCAAAGTCACCCAGTACCAGCCGTAACCACCAGAGGGAGCCCAAAAACAGAATCCACAACAGTACCCCCCCCTTGAGGAGGGGTCACCGAACCCTCACGAGAACTCCCAGGGCAATCAGGATGAGCTCTATGGAAGGCGCGGACCAAATCAGTCGCATGAACATCAGAGGCGACCACCCAGGAATTATCCTCCTGACCATAACCCTTCCACTTAACCAAATACTGGAGTTTACGTCTGGAAACACGAGAATCCAAGATCTTCTCAACAACATACTCCAATTCTCCCTCCACCAGCACCGGAGCAGGAGGCTCAACCGAAGGAACAACGGGCACCTCATACCTCCGCAATAACGACCGATGGAACACATTATGAATAGCAAACGATGCTGGGAGATCCAAACGAAAAGACACAGGGTTAAGAATCTCCAAGATCTTATAAGGACCGATGAACCGAGGCTTGAACTTAGGAGAAGAGACCTTCATAGGGACAAAACGAGAAGACAACCACACCAAGTCCCCAACAAGAAGTCGGGGACCCACGCGGCGACGGCGATTAGCAAACTGCTGAGTCTTCTCCTGAGACAACTTCAAATTGTCCACCACCTGATTCCAAATCTGATGTAGCCTGTCCACCACCACGTCCACTCCAGGACAATCCGAAGGCTCCACCTGACCAGAGGAAAAACGAGGATGAAACCCCGAATTACAAAAGAAAGGAGAGACCAAAGTAGCAGAACTAGCCCGATTATTAAGGGCAAATTCGGCCAGTGGCAAAAAGGCAACCCAGTCATCTTGATCAGCAGAAACAAAACACCTTAAATAAGTTTCCAAGGTCTGATTAGTTCGCTCCGTCTGGCCATTCGTTTGAGGATGGAATGCAGACGAGAAAGACAACTCAATGCCCATCTTAGCACAAAACGTCCGCCAAAATCTAGACACAAACTGGGATCCCCTGTCAGAAACAATATTCTCCGGAATCCCATGCAAACGAACCACGTTCTGAAAAAATAAAGGGACCAACTCAGAGGAGGAAGGCAACTTAGGCAAGGGTACCAAATGAACCATCTTAGAAAAGCGGTCACACACAACCCAGATAACGGACATTTTCTGTGAGACAGGGAGATCTGAAATAAAATCCATGGAAATGTGCGTCCAAGGCCTCTTTGGGATAGGCAAGGATAACAACAACCCACTGGCCCGAGAACAGCAAGGCTTAGCCCGAGCACACACTTCACAAGACTGCACAAAGGTGCGCACATCCCTTGACAAGGAAGGCCACCAAAAAGACCTGGCCACCAAGTCTCTAGTACCAAATATTCCAGGATGACCAGCCAACACAGAAGAATGGACCTCGGAGATGACTCTACTGGTCCAATCATCCGGAACAAACAGTCTTTCTGGTGGACAACGATCAGGTTTATCCGCCTGAAACTCCTGCAATGCACGACGCAAGTCTGGGGAGACGGCGGACAATATTACCCCATCCCTAAGGATACCAGTAGGCCCAGAGTCTCCAGGAGAGTCAGGCACAAAACTCCTGGAAAGAGCATCTGCCTTCACATTCTTTGAACCTGGCAGGTATGAAACCACAAAATTGAAACGAGAAAAAAACAACGACCAACGAGCCTGTCTAGGATTCAGACGCCTGGCAGACTCAAGGTAAATCAGATTTTTGTGATCAGTCAAGACCACCACACGATGTCTAGCACCCTCAAGCCAATGACGCCACTCCTCAAATGCCCACTTCATGGCCAAAAGCTCCCGATTACCCACATCATAATTGCGCTCGGCGGGCGAGAATTTTCTAGAAAAGAACGCACATGGCTTCATCACCGAGCCATTGGAACTTCTCTGTGACAAAACCGCCCCCGCTCCAATCTCGGAAGCATCAACCTCAACCTGAAAAGGAAGTGAAACATCTGGTTGACATAACACAGGAGCAGAAGAAAACCGGCGCTTAAGTTCCTGAAAGGCCTCCACAGCTGTAGGAGACCAATTAGCAACATCAGCACCCTTTTTAGTCAAATCAGTCAAAGGTTTAACAACACTGGAAAAATTAGTAATGAACCGACGATAAAAATTAGCAAAACCCAAGAACTTCTGAAGACTCTTAACAGATGTAGGTTGTGTCCAGTCACAAATCGCCTGAACCTTGACGGGATCCATCTCAATAGTAGAAGGAGAAAAAATGTACCCCAAAAAAGAAATTTTCTGGACTCCGAAGAGACATTTTGAGCCCTTCACAAACAGAGAATTGGCCCGCAGGACTTGAAACACCTTCCTGACCTGTAGAACATGAGACTCCCAGTCATCAGAAAACACCAAAATATCATCCAAATACACAATCATAAACTTATCCAGATATTCACGGAAAATATTGTGCATAAAGGACTGAAAGACTGAAGGAGCATTAGAAAGTCCAAAAGGCATTACCAAATACTCAAAATGGCCCTCAGGCGTATTAAATGCGGTTTTCCACTCATCACCCTGCTTTATCCGCACAAGATTATACGCACCGCGAAGATCTATCTTAGTGAACCACCTAGCCCCCTTAATGCGAGCAAACAAATCAGTCAATAATGGCAATGGATACTGATATTTGACTGTAATCTTATTCAGAAGGCGATAATCTATACAAGGCCTCAGGGAACCATCTTTTTTTGCCACGAAAAAAAAACCTGCTCCCAGAGGGGACGAAGATGGACGAATATGTCCCTTTTCCAAGGACTCCTTAATATAATTCCGCATAGCAGTATGCTCTGGCACTGACAGATTAAATAAACGACCCTTAGGGAACTTACTGCCAGGAATTAATTCTATAGCACAGTCACAATCCCTATGAGGAGGGAGCGAATTGAACTTAGGCTCCTCAAAAACATCCCGATAGTCAGACAAAAACGCAGGGACCTCAGAAGGAGTAGATGAAGCGATTGAAATCAGAGGTGCATCATCATGAACCCCCTGACATCCCCAGCTTAACACAGACATTGTTTTCCAATCCAGGACAGGATTATGAGTT
Source organism: Ranitomeya variabilis (assembly GCF_051348905.1). NCBI lineage: Eukaryota > Metazoa > Chordata > Amphibia > Anura > Dendrobatidae > Ranitomeya > Ranitomeya variabilis. Next base: position 521,715,036 of record NC_135232.1, read on the forward strand.
TGTAACCATGGCAGACCAAGCACTAGTACATCATGTAAATTATACAGTACAAGGAAGTGAATCACCTCCTGATGAACGGGAGTCATGCGCATGGTCACTTGTGTCCAGTACTGCGGTTTATTCATAGCCAATGGTGTAGAGTCAATTCCCTTCAAAGGAATAGGAACTTCCAGAGGCTCCAGACTAAAACTGCAGCGTTTGGCAAATGACCAATCCATAAGACTCAGGGCAGCGCCCGAATCCACATAGGCATCGACGGAAATGGAAGACAGTGAACAAATCAGAGTTACAGACAAAATGAACTTAGACTGCAGAGTACTAATGGCAAAAGATTTATCAACCTTTTTTGTGCGTTTAGAGCATGCTGATATAACATGAGCTGAATCACCACAATAAAAACACAATCCATTTTTCCGCCTATAATTTTGCCGTTCACTTCTGGACTGAATTCTATCACATTGCATAGTCTCAGGTGCCGGTTCAGAAGACACCGCCAACTGGTGCACAGGTTTGCGCTCCCGTAAACGCCGATCAATCTGAATGGCCATAGCCATAGACTCATTCAGACCTGTAGTCGCAGGGAACCCCACCATAATATCCTTAATGGCCTCAGAAAGACCATCTCTGAAGTTTGCAGCCAGGGCGCACTCATTCCACTGAGTAAGCACCGACCATTTCCGAAATTTTTGACAATATACTTCCGCTTCATCATGCCCCTGAGAGAGGGCTAATAAAGCCTTTTCAGCCTGAATCTCCAGGTTAGGTTCCTCATAGAGCAATCCCAGTGCCAGAAAAAACGCATCCACACTGAGCAATGCAGGATCCCCTGGTGCCAATGCAAATGCCCAATTCTGAGGGTCGCCCCGCAGGAAAGATATTACAATCTTAACCTGCTGAGCAGTGTCTCCAGAGGAGCGAGATTTCAAAGAAAGAAACAATTTGCAATTGTTCCTGAAATTCAGGAAGGTAGATCTATCTCCAGAAAAAAACTCTGGAATAGGAATTCTAGGTTCAGACATGGGAGTGTGAACAACAAAATCCTGTATGTTTTGAACTTTTGCAGCAAGATTACTCAGGCTGGAAGCCAAACTCTGGACAACCATGTTAAACAGCTAAGGTCAGAGCCATTCAAGGGTTAAGAGGAGGTAAGAAGCAGCTAGACAGCAATTAAGGGCTAGGCAGCAAAACTGAGGAAAAAAAAAAAATTTCCCTTCAACACTTCTTTTTCTCCTGCTTCAGCCCAAACAATTAACACTTTGTGGGCCGGCTATACTGTCATGGATCCCAATGGCTGGGGATCGCACTGGACAAGCAAAATAACTCAAATAACGGACGAGCTCTAGGGTGATGGAACCTGGGCTGACCGCTGCCCTACTCCTGTCAAACACAACTAGAAATAGCCAGGGAGCGTGCCTACGTTGATTCTAGACGCCACGCGCCAGCCTAAGAGCTAACTAGCACTGCAGAGGAAATAAAGACCTAGCTTGCCTCCAGAGGAATGAACCCCAAAAGGTATAGTTGCCCCCCACATGTATTGACGGTGAAATGAGAGGAAGGCACGCACATAGAGATGAAAATAGATTTAGCAAAATGAGGCCCGCTATAACTAGAAAGCAGAATGATACAAAAGGGGTCTGAGCGGTCAGCAAAAAACCCTAATCAAAAACCATCCTGAGATTACAAGAACTCATGTGCCAACTCATGGCACATGGGGAGAACCTCAGCCCACTAGAGCTACCAGCTAGCATAGAGTCATAATTAGCAAGCTGGACAAAAAACCAAACAACTGAAAAACAGAACTTAGCTTATCCTGAGAGATCTGGGAGCAGGTAGTCAGGAACCAAACTGAGCACATCTGAGTACATTGATAGCCGGCAAGGGAATGACAGGAAAGCCAGGTTAAATAGGAAACACCCAGCCTCTGATGGACAGGTGGAAACCAGAGACCGCAACCCACCAAAGTCACCCAGTACCAGCCGTAACCACCAGAGGGAGCCCAAAAACAGAATCCACAACACTGCACTACCTGAGCCACTTGTGTGGGTTGCAGAGCCCTTCTCATGCTACCACGAGTGTGAAATCACAACCAACATACAAAAGTGACCAAAACATCAGGCATAAAGCATTGGTACTGAGATGTGGTCTGTGGTCCCCACCTGCAGAACCACTCCTTTATTGAGTGTGTCTTGATAATTGCCAAAAATTTCCATCTGTTGTCTATTCCAATTTCACAACATGTGAAATTGATTGTCAAACAGTATTTCTTCCTAAGTAGACAGTTTGCACACTCTTGGCATTCTCTTGATGAGCTTCAAGAGGTTGTCACCGGGAATGGTCTTCCAACAATCTTGAAGGAGTTCCCAGAGATGCTTAGCACTTTTTGGCTCTTTTGCCTTCACTCTGCAGTCCAGCTCACCCTAACCATCTCGATTGGGTTCAGGTCTGGTGACTGGAGGCCATGTCATCTGGCGTAGCACCCCATCACTCTCCTTCTTGCTCAAATAGCCCTTACACAGCTTGGAGGTGTGTTTGGGGTCACTGTCCTGTTGAAAAATAAATGATGGTCCAACTAAACACAAACCGAATGGAATAGCATGCCGTTGCAAGATGCTGTGGTAGCCATGCTGGTTCAGTATGCCTTCAATTTTGAATAAATCCTCAACAGTGTCACCAGCAAAGCACCCCCACACCATCACACCTTGTCCATGCTTCACGGTGGGAACCAGGCATGTAGAGTCCATCCGTTCACCTTTTCTGCATCGCACAAAGATACGGTGGTTGGAACCAAAGATCTCAAATCTGGACTCATCAGACCAAAGCACAGATTTCCACTAGTCTAATGTCCATTCCTTGTGTTCTTTAGCCCAAACAAGTCTCTTCTGCTTGTTGCCTGTCCTTAGCAGTGGTTTCCTAGCAGCTATTTTACCATGAAGGCCTGCTGCACAAGGTCTCCTCTTAACAGTTGTTGTGGAGATGTGTCTGCTGCTAGAACTCTGTGTGGCATTGACCTGGTCTCTAATCTGAGCTGCTGTTAACCTACGATTTCTGAGGCTGGTGACTCGGATAAACTTATCCTCAGAAGCAGAGGTGACTCTTGGTCTTCTTTTCCTGGGGCGGTCCTCATGTGAGCTAGTTTCTTTGTAGTGCTTGATGGTTTTTGCAACTGCACTTGGGGACACTTTCAAAGTTTTCCCAATTTTTCAGACTGACTGACCTTCATTTCTTAAAGTAATGATGGCCACTCGTTGTTCATTACTTAGAATTTGTATTATGACAAGAAAAAAGCAGCTAACAGTCTATTCAGTAGGACTATCAGCTGTGTATCCACCAGACTTCTGCACAACACAACTGATGGTCCCAACCCCATTTATAAGGCAAGAAATCCCACTTATTAAACCTGAAAAGGCACACCTGTGAAGTGAAAACTATTCCCGGTGACTACCTCTTGAAGCTCATCATGAGAATGCCAGGAGTGTGCAAAGCAATCATCAAAGCAAAAGATGGCTACTTTGAAGAACCTAGAATATAAGACATAATTTCAGTTGTTTCACACTTTTTTGTTAAGTATATAATTCCACATGTGTTAATTCATAGTTTTGATGCCTTCAGTGTGAATGTACAATTTTCATAGTCATGAAAATACAGAAAAATCTTTAAATGAGGTGTGTCCAAACTTTTGGTCTGTACTAATATACATATATACACATATACTGTGTGCAAAATTATTAGGCAAGTTGTATTTTGATCACAATACTTTTTATACATGTTGTCCTACTCCAAGCTGTTCAGGCTTGAGAGCCAACTACCAATTTAGTAAATCAGGTGATGTGCATGTCTGTAATGAGGAGGGGTGTTGTCTAATGACATCAAACATATATAAGGTGTGCTAATTAGGCAACTTCCTTTCCTTTGGCAAAATTGGTCAGAAGAGAGATTTGACGGGCTCTGAAAAGTCCAAAATTGTAAGATGTCTTGCAGAGGGATGCAGTAGTCTTGAAATTGCCTTACTTTTGAAGCGAGATCACTGAACAATCAAGCGTTTCATGGCAAATAACCAACAGGGTCGCAAGAAGCGTGTTGGGCAAAAGAGGCGCAAAATAACTGCCCAAGAATTGAGGAAAATCAAGCATGAAGCTGCCAAGATACTATTTGCCACCAGTGTTGCCATATTTCAGAGCTGCAACGTTACTGGAGTAACAAAAAGCACAAGGTGTGCAATACTCAGGGACATGGCCAAGGTAAGGAAGGCTGAAAAACGACCACTTTTGAACAAGAGACATAAGATATTTCTTGGCCCAGTCTTGACGTTTTATCTTAAGACTGACTTTTCAAAGGTTTTATGGACTCATGAAATGAGAGTGACTCTTGATGGGCCAGATGGATGGGCCAGAGGATGGATCAGTAAAGGGCCACTCCGACCGAGACGTCAGCAAGATGGAGGTGGGGTACTGGTATGGGCTGGTATCATCAAATATGAACTTGTGGGACCTTTTCGGGTTGAGGATGGAGTGAAGCTCAACTCCCAGACCTACTGCCAGTTTCTGGAAGACAACTTCTTCAAGCAGTGGTACAGGAAGAAGTCAGTATCGTTCAAGAAAAACAAGATTTTCATGCAGGAAAATGCTCCATCACATGCCTCCAACTACTCCACAGCGTGGCTGGCCAGTAAAGGTCTCAAAGAAGAAAAAATAATGACATGGTCCCCTTGTTCACCTGATCTGAACCCCATAGAGAACCTGCGGTCCCTCATGAAATGTGAGATATACAGGGAGGGAAAACAGTACACCTCTAGGAACAGTGTCTGGGAGGCTGTGGTGGCTGCTGCACACAATGTTGACAATAAACAGATCAAGCAACTGACAAAATCTATGGGTGGAAGCCTGTTGAGTGTCATCATAAAGAAGGGTGGCTATATTGGTCACTAATTTTGGGGGGGTTTTGTTTTTGCATGTCAGAAATGTTTATTTCTAAATTTTGTGCAGTTATATCGTTTACCTGGTGAAAATAAACAAGTGAGATGGGAATATATTTGGTTTTTATTAAGTTGCCTAATAATTCAGCACAGTAATAGTTACCTGCACAAACAGATATCCTCCTAAGATAGCCAAATCTAAAAAAAAAAAAACCCACTCCAACTTCCAAAAATATTAAGCTTTGATATTTATGAGTCTTTTGGGTTGATTGGGAACATAGTTGTTGATCAATAATCCTCTAAAATACAACTTGCCTAATAATTCTGCACACAGTGTATATGTCTCCTTGCGAAAGTATTTGGCTCCCTGGAACTTTTCAACCTTTTCCCACATATCATGCTTCAAAACATAAAGATATCAAATGTAAATTTTTGGTTTAGAAACAACAACAAGTGGAACACAATTGTGAACTTGAACGAAGTTTATTGGTTATTTTAAATTTTTGTGGAAATTCAAAAACTGAAAAGTGGGGCATGCAATATTATTCGGTCCCTTTAACTTAATATATTGTTGCGCCACCTTTTGCTGTGATTACAGCTGCAAGTTGCTTGGGGTATGTCTATCAGTTTTGCACATCGAAAGACTGAAATTCTTGCACATTCTTCATTGGGAAACGGCTCAAGCTCAGTGTGGTTTGATTTAGATCATTTGAACAGCAGTTTTCAGCTCTTTCCTTTTTTCACGTTTCTATGGTTTATGATACCTGGATAAACCAAATAGACTGTTTTGTGTTAAAAACTGTGCCCGTGTGCATTTATCCCGTTGCCAAGCGAGTGTACCCCAACACATGCAGTGAGCGGTATCTCACATATGGTAGAGAATGCGGGCGTAATTGCAGTGGCTCGGCGGGGCCATGGAGATTGCAAGTGCCTGGCTGTGACTCGGCGGGGTTACGAAGTTTTGCAAATCCACAAAGTCTGCTGTGGAGCAGTACAGAGCCTTGTGGCATGTAGCTGCAGTTGCAGTGTGATAGAAATATATATATCATGTAGATCTCACTTGCATGTATACTCTTCTATAATCAAATATATACTTATATGCTCACAGCTAATATATACATTATAATCAATGGTTTAAAATGGCTGACACAAACTAATATAACCTAGACAGATCATAAAATGGCTGACATGAACTAATATAAACCAGACAGATCGTATGGGGTTTTCCATCCGTCAAAAGCAGAAGAGTGTCAGATGTTTGGTGACTGCTGATCAGATGTCTCCACTTTGTCCTAGACACAGAACTCAAGTTTAGTTGCTTAATCCTCTGTCATATGAGCATTAATCACCATATTCCATATATGTTTAGATAACCAATGACAGAGGAGCTAGACAATATGGTAATTAACTAACCACCCCTGACAACCCCTAATGTTATGGTTCTCAATGGCAAGAGAACATAGCCCAGCAAACATACGAACTAGCTCTTGGAAGGATGGAAACTAAACTGACCATGAACTAAACCTGCCGCACAACTAACAGTAGCCGGGTAGCGTAGCCTGCGTTTTATCCCTAGACGCCCAGCGCCGGCCGGAGGACTAACTAATCCTGGCAGAGGAAAATATAGTCCTGGCTCACCTCTAGAGAAATTTCCCCGAAAGGCAGACAGAGGCCCCCACAAATATTGGCGGTGATTTTAGATGAAATTACAAACGTAGTATGAAAATAGGTTTAGCAAAATTGAGGTCCGCTTACTAGATAGCAGGAAGACAGAAAGGGCACTTTCATGGTCAGCTGAAAACCCTATCAAAATACCATCCTGAAATTACTTTAAGACTCTAGTATTAACTCATAACATCAGAGTGGCAATTTCAGATCACAAGAGCTTTCCAGACACAGAAACGAAACTACAGCTGTGAACTGGAACAAAATGCAAAAACAAACAAGGACTAAGTCCAACTTAGCTGGGAGTTGTCTAGCAGCAGGAACATGCACAGAAAGGCTTCTGATTACAATGTTGACCGGCATGGAAGTGACAGAGGAGCAAGGCTAAATAGCGACTCCCACATCCTGATGGAAACAGGTGAACAGAGAGGATGATGCACACCAGTTCAATTCCACCAGTGGCCACCGGGGGAGCCCAAAATCCAATTTCACAACAGTACCCCCCCCTCAAGGAGGGGGCACCGAACCCTCACCAGAACCACCAGGGCGATCAGGATGAGCCCTATGAAAGGCACGGACCAAATCGGAGGCATGAACATCAGAGGCAGTCACCCAAGAATTATCCTCCTGACCGTATCCCTTCCATTTGACCAGATACTGGAGTTTCCGTCTGGAAACACGGGAGTCCAAGATTTTTTCCACAACGTACTCCAACTCGCCCTCCACCAACACCGGAGCAGGAGGCTCAACGGAAGGCACAACCGGTACCTCATACCTGCGCAATAATGACCGATGAAAAACATTATGAATAGAAAAAGATGCAGGGAGGTCCAAACGGAAGGACACAGGGTTAAGAATCTCCAATATCTTGTACGGGCCGATGAACCGAGGCTTAAACTTGGGAGAAGAAACCCTCATAGGGACAAAACGAGAAGACAACCACACCAAGTCCCCAACACAAAGCCGAGGACCAACCCGACGCCGGCGGTTGGCAAAAAGCTGAGTCTTCTCCTGGGACAACTTCAAATTGTCCACTACCTGCCCCCAAATCTGATGCAACCTCTCCACCACAGCATCCACTCCAGGACAATCCGAAGATTCCACCTGACCAGAAGAAAATCGAGGATGAAACCCCGAATTACAGAAAAAGGGAGACACCAAGGTGGCAGAACTGGCCCGATTATTGAGGGCAAACTCCGCTAAAGGCAAAAAAGCAACCCAATCATCCTGATCTGCAGACACAAAACACCTCAAATATGTCTCCAAGGTCTGATTCGTCCGCTCGGTCTGGCCATTAGTCTGAGGATGGAAAGCAGACGAGAAAGACAAATCTATGCCCATCCTAGCACAGAATGCTCGCCAAAATCTAGACACGAATTGGGTACCTCTGTCAGAAACGATATTCTCCGGAATACCATGCAAACGGACCACATTTTGAAAAAACAGAGGAACCAACTCGGAAGAAGAAGGCAACTTAGGCAGGGGAACCAAATGGACCATCTTAGAGAAACGATCACACACCACCCAGATGACAGACATCTTCTGAGAAACAGGAAGATCCGAAATAAAATCCATCGAGATGTGCGTCCAGGGCCTCTTCGGGATAGGCAAGGGCAACAACAATCCACTAGCCCGAGAACAACAAGGCTTGGCCCGAGCACAAACGTCACAAGACTGCACGAAGCCTCGCACATCTCGAGACAGGGAAGGCCACCAGAAGGACCTTGCCACCAAATCCCTGGTACCAAAGATTCCAGGATGACCTGCCAACGCAGAAGAATGAACCTCAGAAATGACTTTACTGGTCCAATCATCAGGAACAAACAGTCTACCAGGTGGGCAACGATCAGGTCTATCCGCCTGAAACTCCTGCAAGGCCCGCCGCAGGTCTGGAGAAACGGCAGACAATATCACTCCATCCTTAAGGATACCTGTAGGTTCAGAATTACCAGGGGAGTCAGGCTCAAAACTCCTAGAAAGGGCATCCGCCTTAACATTCTTAGAACCCGGCAGGTAGGACACCACAAAATTAAACCGAGAGAAAAACAACGACCAGCGCGCCTGTCTAGGATTCAGGCGTCTGGCGGACTCAAGATAAATTAGATTTTTGTGGTCAGTCAATACCACCACCTGATGTCTAGCCCCCTCAAGCCAATGACGCCACTCCTCAAAAGCCCACTTCATGGCCAAAAGCTCCCGATTCCCAACATCATAATTCCGCTCGGCGGGCGAAAATTTACGCGAGAAAAAAGCACAAGGTCTCATCACGGAGCAATCGGAACTTCTCTGCGACAAAACCGCCCCAGCTCCGATTTCAGAAGCGTCGACCTCAACCTGAAAAGGAAGAGCAACATCAGGCTGACGCAACACAGGGGCGGAAGAAAAGCGGCGCTTAAGCTCCCGAAAGGCCTCCACAGCAGCAGGGGACCAATCAGCAACATCAGCACCCTTCTTAGTCAAATCAGTCAATGGTTTAACAACATCAGAAAAACCAGCAATAAATCGACGATAAAAGTTAGCAAAGCCCAAAAATTTCTGAAGACTCTTAAGAGAAGAGGGTTGCGTCCAATCACAAATAGCCTGAACCTTGACAGGATCCATCTCGATGGAAGAGGGGGAAAAAATATATCCCAAAAAGGAAATCTTTTGAACCCCAAAAACGCCCTTAGAACCCTTCACACACAAGGAATTAGACCGCAAAACCTGAAAAACCCTCCTGACCTGCTGGACATGAGAGTCCCAGTCATCCGAAAAAATCAAAATATCATCCAGATACACAATCATAAATTTATCCAAATAATCACGGAAAATGTCATGCATAAAGGACTGAAAGACTGAAGGGGCATTTGAAAGACCAAAAGGCATCACCAAATACTCAAAGTGGCCCTCGGGCGTATTAAATGCGGTTTTCCACTCATCCCCCTGCTTAATTCGCACCAAATTATACGCCCCACGAAGATCTATCTTAGAGAACCACTTGGCCCCCTTTATGCGAGCAAACAAATCAGTCAGCAGTGGCAACGGATATTGATATTTAACCATGATTTTATTCAAAAGCCGATAATCAATGCACGGCCTCAAAGAGCCATCTTTCTTAGCCACAAAGAAAAAACCGGCTCCTAAGGGAGATGACGAAGGACGAATATGTCCCTTTTCCAAGGACTCCTTTATATATTCTCGCATAGCAGCATGTTCAGGCACAGACAGATTAAATAAACGACCCTTAGGGTATTTACTACCCGGAATCAAATCTATGGCACAATCGCACTCCCGGTGCGGAGGTAATGAACCAAGCTTAGGTTCTTCAAAAACGTCACGATATTCAGTCAAGAATTCAGGAATCTCAGAGGGAATAGATGATGAAATGGAAACCACAGGTACGTCCCCATGCGTCCCCTTACATCCCCAGCTTAACACAGACATAGCTTTCCAGTCAAGGACTGGGTTATGAGATTGCAGCCATGGCAATCCAAGCACCAACACATCATGTAGGTTATACAGCACAAGAAAGCGAATAATCTCCTGGTGATCCGGATTAATCCGCATAGTTACTTGTGTCCAGTATTGTGGTTTATTGCTAGCCAATGGGGTGGAGTCAATCCCCTTCAGGGGTATAGGAGTTTCAAGAGGCTCCAAATCATACCCACAGCGTTTGGCAAAGGACCAATCCATAAGACTCAAAGCGGCGCCAGAGTCGACATAGGCATCCGCGGTAATAGATGATAAAGAACAAATCAGGGTCACAGATAGAATAAACTTAGACTGTAAAGTGCCAATTGAAACAGACTTATCAAGCTTCTTAGTACGCTTAGAGCATGCTGATATAACATGAGTTGAATCACCGCAATAGAAGCACAACCCATTTTTTCGTCTAAAATTCTGCCGTTCACTTCTGGACAGAATTCTATCACATTGCATATTCTCTGGCGTCTTCTCAGTAGACACCGCCAAATGGTGCACAGGTTTGCGCTCCCGCAGATGCCTATCGATCTGGATAGCCATTGTCATGGACTCATTCAGACCCGCAGGCACAGGGAACCCCACCATAACATCCTTAATGGCATCAGAGAGACCCTCTCTGAAATTCGCCGCCAGGGCGCACTCATTCCACTGAGTAAGCACAGCCCATTTACGGAATTTCTGGCAGTATATTTCAGCTTCGTCTTGCCCCTGAGATAGGGACATCAAGGCCTTTTCCGCCTGAAGTTCTAACTGAGGTTCCTCATAAAGCAACCCCAAGGCCAGAAAAAACGCATCCACATTGAGCAACGCAGGATCCCCTGGAGCCAATGCAAAAGCCCAATCCTGAGGGTCGCCCCGGAGCAAAGAAATCACAATCCTGACCTGCTGAGCAGGATCTCCAGCAGAGCGAGATTTCAGGGACAAAAACAACTTGCAATTATTTTTGAAATTTTGAAAGCAAGATCTATTCCCCGAGAAAAATTCAGGCAAAGGAATTCTAGGTTCAGATATAGGAACATGAACAACAAAATCTTGTAAGTTTTGAACTTTCGTGGTGAGATTATTCAAACCTGCAGCTAAACTCTGAATATCCATTTTAAACAGGTGAACACAGAGCCATTCCAGGATTAGAAGGAGAGAGAGAGAGAAAGGCTGCAATATAGGCAGACTTGCAAGAGATTCAATTACAAGCACACTCAGAACTGAGAAAAAAAAAAAAAAAATCTTCAGCAGACTTCTCTTTTCTCTCCCTTCTCTGTAAATTAATTTAACCCTTTCCGGCCGGTCAAACTGTTATGGTTCTCAATGGCAAGAGAACATAGCCCAGCAAACATACGAACTAGCTCTTGGAAGGATGGAAACTAAACTGACCATGAACTAAACCTGCCGCACAACTAACAGTAGCCGGGTAGCGTAGCCTGCGTTTTATCCCTAGACGCCCAGCGCCGGCCGGAGGACTAACTAATCCTGGCAGAGGAAAATATAGTCCTGGCTCACCTCTAGAGAAATTTCCCCGAAAGGCAGACAGAGGCCCCCACAAATATTGGCGGTGATTTTAGATGAAATGACAAACGTAGTATGAAAATAGGTTTAGCAAAATTGAGGTCCGCTTACTAGATAGCAGGAAGACAGAAAGGGCACTTTCATGGTCAGCTGAAAACCCTATCAAAATACCATCCTGAAATTACTTTAAGACTCTAGTATTAACTCATAATATCAGAGTGGCAATTTCAGATCACAAGAGCTTTCCAGACACAGAAACGAAACTACAGCTGTGAACTGGAACAAAATGCAAAAACAAACAAGGACTAAGTCCAACTTAGCTGGGAGTTGTCTAGCAGCAGGAACATGCACAGAAAGGCTTCTGATTACAATGTTGACCGGCATGGAAGTGACAGAGGAGCAAGGCTAAATAGCGACTCCCACATCCTGATGGAAACAGGTGAACAGAGAGGATGATGCACACCAGTTCAATTCCACCAGTGGCCACCGGGGGAGCCCAAAATCCAATTTCACAACACCCTAACCACTCCTTTCTATGTGAAAATATAAAACTATGTATGTACAATAAAGTTTCAGTATTGATGGAATGTTATTGACACAATGATGTTGTGCAGTCTCATTCTTCCTTGAGCGCTCAAAATACTCAGTCTTATTGGGAGCGGCCACAGCACACACAGGGATATATTTATCCAACCCTAATATTTCCATAACAGAATGGCCCCCAACAGCGAGGCACGGATGAAAGCACGGGATCCTTCTAACCGGAGATACGGAAGTTGTAGCCGTGGCCTTGGCACAGGGGCAGGAGACTGCACAGCTCCATAAGTAAGGTAAGAAAATGTTATCATCTTACCTGAAAGTCCCCTGTGCCCAGTCCTTGTCTATACCTCTTGCCGGTCAGGTGTGGTCTGGTCACAAATTCCCAGGTAGTGTAAAAAATCCATAGCCACGAATCCACCCTGGGAGGTGTCTGCTGTGGACCGTGTATGTGTTTGTGTAAAATCCGAGAGAAGAAGGAAAAAGTGACTTTTGTTTGTGGTTGCTGGGAAACAGACCGCAGGAGGTCAAATCGCTCGATAAGTTATTGCAGGATTCCCGTGCATAGGAGGAACACATAGAGTTCCGGAGCAGGTGGCTCCAGGTTCCAGGCATGGGTAGTGATAACTTAGAGGGCTACTGCAGATTCCCGTAGTGCCGGTGATCCAGTTAGGACGTCCGGACCGGGGTGGTAGATTTCCCGCTTGTTGTGCTTCTCAGGCACTCAGGCGGCCCGGGCGCAGGTGCGTCCAGTGCGATTGGCAGTAGTCTGTTCCCAGCGCAACCTGCATGTGTCACAGAATTTAAAAGGGCATCTCTCGGATTGTCTATCTGTTTCTGTTTGTGTCATGTACTATTGCCGCTTTAAGAGCATGAAATAGTAAGAGAAAGTTTTGTTTTGTTTTTTTTCCCCCCTCTCTTCTCCGAACTTCCTCTTTCTCCGTGCTGTTTAGCAGAGAGATATGCATTGTAAATCAAACTGTCACATCTGGTTTTTTCTGACTGTTTTCAGCTGCAATGCTGGCTATGTGTAGCTTTTTGTGAAGAAGTTAAATTTAAATTGTATCCATCATTTTTGATGTGACATACGTGATTTTAGTGACATTTGATATTATTGCAATAGCATACAGCGGCGTATAAAAGGGGAAGTGTGTCTCTGACTGTATTTGAGCGCAGAGATTCTAAAAAAAAAAAAAAAAAAGGAGAAGAGAAAAGCCGTTTTAATTTTTAATTTTTTTTACTCTTTTAAAGGGTCTTTTTCTTTTTGCGGCATTTTAAAGTTTTTTTAATTAAGTTTTCCTCAATCTTCAATCTCTTTACCTTTTTACTTTTTTGGGGGGAAAAAGTTTTTTTTCTTTCTTTCCTTTTGTATCAAAATTTTGAGTTTTTGGTTGTGAACTAAGTTTTTGACGGTTTTTCTTATCGTTTTGGGTTTTTCTTAGAGTTTTATATACTCATTTTTAGAAGTTTTTTTTTATTATTTAGCACTGTTTTTTTTTCATTTTTGTGTGTTTTTCATTTTTTTTTTGCTTTTGCCATGGTGAATAAAGTGGCCGAGCTACAGGAAAGTCTTCTTACTTCCTGATGAGAAAACAGCTCCTAGATAGTGGCAGAACACGAAGGTGTTAAGTATGTGAAGATTTTTGGAAGGTATAAAGTACGTGAAATTCATTAGAATGGCAGACTTCAAGCTGCGGAGTGGCATGACGTAGAAGGGAAAATAAGGGAAGTTAGCTGATGTTAGATTGCTGAATGCCAATACATGGTATGAAGTAGCACAGCAGATCTTACATCGTTTAGGTGGTACAGAAAGTTATGTGAGCAAACCAGGAAGTGATTTTTGTGGGTATGAGATGGGAGAATCTGCGCAGTAGGTAGTTATTTTTGCACAGTATGTGGCGCGCCCCGTCTCTCCCTACAGGGAGAAGGCATAATTGCTCCTCTCTATTATTCTTGTTGTTCTCATCTATCCTCTTTTTTTTTTTTTTCTTTTCTTTTTCTCTGTCAGTCTTTTCTCTCCGCATTCTCTCTCTCCTTTACTCTCCTCTTCCTTCACATTTTTTTTCTCTTCTCTCTCTTCCCCTCTCTATCTCTCTCCTCCATACCCTCCATCTTCTCCTCCCTCCTTCTCCACTCCCACACACACCTTTCTCCTCCTTCTTTTCTTTCTCCACACCCCTCTCTCTCTCTCCTCTTTCTCCACTCCCCCACCACACCTTTCTCCTCCTTTTCCTTCTCCACACCCATCTCTCCTCCCTCTTCTCCTCACCCTCTTTCTCCCCTCCTTCTCTCTCCTCTCTTCTCCTCCCTCTCTCTCCACATTCTCTCTCCCCTCCTACTATTCCTTTGTCTCATTCCTCAACCCCTCCCTTTTCTTCTTCCTCTTTTTTCCTCCTTGTTGCCGGCTGGGCCAACGCCCAATTCAAATAATATGGTGCTTATGCCCCTGGCACAAACCAGCCATTGCCAGTTGTGATATTGGGGAAAGAAAGTGAAAATCCCCCTACACACAATGCAGTGGGCAGCCCCCAGACACATCAGGTAGCAGACAGCTCAGCCCTGGGTGCAGAAGGGGGAGGAATGATATCAGAACGAGCTCACTGACAGATCCTCCGTTACCTCATTTCACAGTCAACAATATTGTAACCCTTAAGGTTTTACATGAACTTTGATATCACCATGTATTGATAATGTACAACTTCAGCACCAGTCAGAGCTGCCTACATTCACACCAACATAGAACTATAAGCCTAATCCATCACAGCTTCAGCAAGGGGGGAGACATCCTCACATAAAAAAGCAACTTCTAAGTCCAAAATCAGCCAGTGTATGACCCCAGTACAAGCCATCACAACTATTCCTCTGATGAAGATGAAGAGGGAACATCATACATGCTGTCCAGTACTAGAAAGGAAACCCACAGGCACCAAGAATGCAAGGGCAGATAAAGGCACCACCATTACACTATGTGCACTGCACTTCAAGTCAGGTGACAATCTTCCAGACCCAGGGATGCATCCCATGCCATTTTACCGAAGAATGTAGCAGAAGCAGTAAACATATGAAGCCACCTGATATGCAGCCACCTGGAATGATCTCTGGGCCATGAATGAAAATAGAAGCAGGTGATGAACTCTGGCCAATCATGAAGGAACAATTCAAACTTCCAGCAGAATTAGATGTACACGCTTGGGAGTCAGGGCCACAGCTAATTGAACAGCTCAGAGAGTGGGCCAAAGGCAGATTGGCAGGACAAGCCAAAACCAAGAGCCAAGATAAGACAGAGTCTGTAAAGAAGTTTCATGGCAGAGTAATGCAAGTATTCCAAGACTTGGGCTTCACCATTCAAGACCAGATACACAGGCAAATGTTGGCACAGGTCTTTGTGCATGGACTGAGACAGCCAATCAGGAAACCACTGATAGTGGCTAGGCCTAGGAACAGGTCAATAGCAGTGGACTGACCCAGAAAAAATGTTTTATGTGCGCCTAGGAGACTGTTTATTGCCGATTGTCACCAAAATTGCCACCATTATAGCACCACAAAAGAGCAAAAAGAAGGAAAAGGGTGCCGTGCTGCTGAGAACACCAGAAGGGGAGCCAGAGGTGAAGACGCTACAAAGTGCCGAACGACACACCGGAAGAACCGCTGCAGACTCCAGAGAGGAGACACCGACCTCAATAAGGTTAGCAAAGGGGAGAAGCTATGTCAGACCAGGGGTAAGAAGTGACGGCAGATGCAGCCGCAGCCCCTGTAATGCCCCGAGACCTTGGGTTGGATGCAGCCGTCGGTCTCATGGCACCCCCGGGCCTCGCCACGAATGCACCTGCAGGCCCCGTCTTACCACCGCAGCTTCAATCAGCAGGCCGGACCCCGCTGCCGCTGCAGTACCCATCATGTTGTCCACAGTAGCCAAAGGGATTGAGTCCCAACCAGGGGTGCAGAAGACAGCCCCTCTCATGGTGACCACTGACCTGGAAGCGCAACCACCCTACAAAGACAGAAAAAGTGTCAAGTGTTACATCTGTGGCAAGTTTGGCCATTACCAGAACCAGTGCAAAGCACCCACGCCCCCGAAGAGACTGGACCCATACAACCCAAGAGTTGGTCCAGAGAAACAGGTCAAGGAAGAAGTGCAGAAAGCAGTGAAGTACCCCATCCAAAGGACAGGGGCAAGCAAGCCAGGTTCGCAAGACACTACGCTCCTGACATGTAAAACTTCATCTGCAGGACCAATACCTCAAATTACCCTGAAAGTGAATGGCGTTGTCAGATCCAAAGTGGTGCAGCCAGAAGTGTGATGACACCTGTGGAACTCGCTGATCCCACCTGCCTATCAGAATCCTCTGCGTCTCGCATGGGCATTGATGGTCAAGTCAGACATTCTCAGCTTACAAAGCCACTGAGCGTGTGCACTCAGCCAGGACACTCTATCCTGTCCCAGTTTGTGGTGTAAAGGACCTGCCACTCAACCTGCTGGGAGCGAACCTACTGCAGAAGCTGAAGGCAACCACAGTGTTCCAGGAAGATGGGACAGTGACACTTTCTTCATCCCTGACCCGAGAAGAGTCATGCTGGCGGCCCTACAAGAACATTAAACAATCGATGAGGCCTACCCAAGGAGGTACTGGATGTAGTACCAGAAAGTCTATGGTCTAAGGGACCCCAGCACGTGAGAAAACCTCAAGTTGCCCCAGTACAGGTGTCACTCAAGCCATGTACCCTGTACCCTCGTAAGGCCCAGGCCAGGCCTAGAGTCAAGCTGCCTCTGACCAACTGAAGGTCTACCTGGAAATAGGAATCATTGTTCCTCGCACATCGCCTTGCAATACCCTGCTCTCCTTTTCCCCGTCAAGAAAAAGACTGTAAAAGGAGAGCCAGCCAAGTTCAGAATGGTATATGACCTGAGAGCTGTGAATGACACCACGGTGTTTGAAACTGCAATTATGCCGAATCCGCACACTCTGCTCTCAAATGTGCCTGCCACAGCAAAAGTGTTCACAGTGACCGACCTGGCTAATGTTTTCTCCAGTGTTCCCCTTCATCTGGAAGACCAGTTCCTGTTTGCCTTAATGCACCAGGGGGGACACCACACATGGACAGTGATGCCACAGTGGGCCCAGAACAGCCCTTCACAGTTCACCAAAGCAATGTCCACAGTTCTCACCAACTGAGTCACAGAACAAGCAGAAGTAACCCTGCTACAGTACATGGACAATCTACTCCTTTGTGCAATTGACTTTGACACGTGTAAAGCCCATTCCTTGTATCTCCTACTCTACCTGGCGGAGCAGCACTGCAGGATCTCAAAGAACAAAGTCCAGTGGTGTCTGAAGCAAGTTACGTTCCAGAGACACTGTATTGCTCACCAGGCGAAACACCTGACAGATGACCGGAAGACCACAGTGGAGAAGATGGTCCCTCCGAGAACTCCAAAGGTGCTACAGGCCTTCCTTGGTCTAGTTTCGTATTGCAGAGCCTGGATCCCTGATGCTTCCGTCCTAATGCAGCCTCTGTGTGAATATGTCAGCGTGACCCCGTTCCTCCAGACAGATGTGGCCTTCAGTTCGTTCAAGAAGTTAAAAGGCACTGTAGTCTCAGCGCCAGCACTAGGCCTATCTGACTATGAGAAGCCATTCCGTCTCTACTTGATGAGAAGAGAAGGCCTTGCTACTGGAGTCCTGACACAGCTTCAGGGGGGAAAGCAGAATCTTTCGGACTACTTTTCAGCTTGCCTGGATCCAGTTGCAAGGGAAGCCTCTTCCTCCCGCATGAGAGCAGCAGTTGCAGCACACGCCCTCCTGGACAGGACTACTGACATCAGTGGAAAAAACCATTGGAAATCCTGGCTCTGCACGACATCTCAGCAATCCTCAACCAAACCCAGCTAAAACATCTCTCCACCGCCAGGCATCTTCGCCTCCAGTGCTCTCTACTCCTGCCCAACAATGTCACCATCTCCAGATGCACAGTCCTCAACCCGTCCACTCTACTCCCACTCCCAAGGGGGGATACAGATATGGACCCTCAGATAAAAAGTCTGATCAAAATCTGCATGACACCTTCTGCAGGGATCTGAATTTACTCCGGACGGATGACCATGATTGCTTCAGGATCATGCAACAGGAAACAGCAGGATTACCCAAGGTGGCAGAAGAGCCACTGACCAACCCAGAGTTGATCCTCTATGTGGATGGCTCCAGATTCGCAGATGATGAAGGAAGATGTGCAGTGACCAGCAATCAAGAGATCCTGTGGTCCAGAAGTCTGCCGCCCAGTCTGTCAGCCCAGGAAGCAGAACTGATAGCGCTGATGAAGGCCTACCAGATGGCAGAAGACAAGACTGAGAAAATGTATACCGATTCAAGGTACTTGCATGGCATAGCACACGACTTCGGACCCATCTGGGCTGCAAGGGACTTCATCACAGCAAGCGGAACAACCGTGAAGCATCATGGAGCCATTAAGGACCTGCTGAACACACTTCAACTTCCAAAAGTGGTGACAATAGTAAAAGTCATAGCGCATGGAAAACTGAACACAGTAGGGGCACGAGGCAACAACATGGCGGATATGGCAGCCAAAGAAGCAGTCAAGGGAAGACAATATGGAAAAGTGGAAGAGGTCGCAGAGCCAGACGGCTACTACATGACGACTGAAGACAAGAAACCTGACCAAATGACGTCCTGTGATCTGCTCAAAAAGCTGCAAGAGCAAGCCCCAAAAAACAAGAAGGAATGCTGGATGCAGAAAAGAGCAGCACATGAAGAAGGAAGGCTATACTAAATGGACTACAAACCCGGTTTACCCCAAAACATGTACCCTATGGTGGTCCAGTGGGCACATGGGCCCACACACAGATTAAAGACACAGATGAATGTTCCGATTGGTGCTTACTGGTTCGCTCCAGAAATCTCCACCCTAACAGCCAAGTTCATAAACAGCTGTCTGACCTGTGGCAAATGCAACCCTGGAAGAATGAAGAAAGTTCCCACGCATCGTCTTGCCAGACCACTGTACCCCCTTCCAGAGGATCCAGATAGACCACATCCAGATGCCGCCAAGTGGAGGTTTCAAATATGCCCTTGTGGCCGTGGACATGTTCTCAGGATGGCAGCCAGAAGCTTTCCCAGTGAAGAACCAGTCAGCAATGACTACTGCAAAGAAGCTACTCTCAGAGACGAGATATGCAGCTATGGGGTCCCAGAAGTGATAGTGACCAGGGACCAGCATTCACAGCAAATCTCACACGAGAGATCTAGTCAGCAGTAGGGTCAGACTTAGGCCTACACACTCCCAATCACACTACTCAGTGTAAGGCACACTCCCAGAGGCCCAGAAAAGCTGTTACCATATGAAATTTTGTTTGTGTATAGTCCCAGGTTAGGGGTATCCTTTCCCTTAGCAGCTGACTATGTAATATGATACTTTGTCTGCTTATGTAATTGAAATCACCAAGAAACTTGCTAACATCCATTCTCGAGTTTTTTTCTTCATTGCCAGATCCAGATTCAGTGTCCGGTATGCACTCCTAGAAGCCAGGAGACTGGGTGTTGGTGAAAAAGCTTGTAAGGAGAACACCACTCGATCCCAGATTTGATGGTCCTGTTCAAGTGCTGCTGATGACACCAAACTCTGCGAAACTGGAGGGAAGACCCGCTTGGATCCACTCATCGCATCGCAAGAAAGCTCCCCTGCCAGAAGATGACACCCAAGCCAGAATTATGTTGCGGCCTGACCGAAAGGATGACCTACCTGATAAAGACTACACATCGCTCACTACACATGCTATTGACTAAGAGACTGATTGCAATGAACCCCCGTTAGGGACAGATCTCCTGACCGCCCATTTGCGAAAAGTCTGTACGGAGTGGGGCACAGGCGTTAGGCTTGTGTCAGTTCGCCGACAGCACAAAAGAGTTGCAGCGCTTTGGGACAGGAGGCTAGGATTAGGGCAAGTGATATCTAAGGGGGGCTTGTGATAGAAATATATATATCATGTAGATCTCATTTGCATGTATACTCTTCTATAATCAAATATATACTTATATGCTCACAGCTAATATATACATTATAATCAATGGTTTAAAATGGCTGACACAAACTAATATAACCTAGACAGATCATAAAATGGCTGACATGAACTAATATAAACCAGACAGATCGTATGGGGTTTTCCATCCGTCAAAAGCAGAAGAGTGTCAGATGTTTGGTGACTGCTGATCAGATGTCTCCACTTTGTCCTAGACACAGAACTCAAGTTTAGTTGCTTAATCCTCTGTCATATGAGCATTAATCACCATATTCCATATATGTTTAGATAACCAATGACAGAGGAGCTAGACAATATGGTAATTAACTAACCACCCCTGACAACCCCTAACCACTCCTTTCTATGTGAAAATATAAAACTATGTATGTACAATAAAGTTTCAGTATTGATGGAATGTTATTGACACAATGATGTTGTGCAGTCTCATTCTTCCTTGAGCGCTCAAAATACTCAGTCTTATTGGGAGCGGCCACAGCACACACAGGGATATATTTATCCAACCCTAATATTTCCATAACAGCAGCAAGAGGTTCTGCAGCAGCCGGAGCTGCAGTGGCAGCAGCAGAGTTTGCGATAGGCTGCTGGAGGTGCTGACAGTTTGTGACTGCAGCAAGAGCTGTGGCAGTACCAGCAGGAGCTGGTGAAATGACATAAAAGCATTGTTGGTCTGGATCGTGCAGACTCTTAAAGGGCCAGTGCAAGCCCAGAGGCATATTTTTTATTGTGCAAACTGGGGCCTGAGAGTACCGTGGGGAGTCCATGGGGTGTACCACAGGGAAGGGGTGGTGTCCCTAAAAGGGGTGGTGACCCAAACAGGGATGGGTGCCCAAAAAGAGGTGGAGTCTCAAAATGGGGCAGTAATACAAGCAGGCATAGTTGCCCAAAAAGGGGTGGAATCCCAAAAGGGGGTGGTAACCACAACAGGGATAGTGACCCAAAAGGGGTTTGGGTCCTGGGGAATGGTAGTTTCCCAAAAAGGAGCAGAATTTCCCAAAGTTAAAAGGGTGGTGAGGACGGGCTGTCGCCAGGGGCAATTGTGCTATGCAGGTCCATGCTATACTGTGAATTGCTCAGCCAATGATTTATCATGACAGTGCCCTTTTGGGTGGATGGAGAATGTGTGATGGGACTGATAAACCCAGGGAGTAAAGCATCTTTGCTGAGGACCCCTCCTAAATGCACTATGTTGCCTGGGATAGGGACAAGAGTGAATGACACCAGTGGGGACATTAAAAGATGTTTGACAGCCTGCCTTTACATTGATGTGACTAAGAGGTCCACATACCACGAAGTGGGGGTAGTCTCGGACTTACTGTACACTATGGTAATAAAGCGGGACTTGGAAGCCCTGTGGGTAAAAGGAAAAGTGTAATATGTATAGGTGGTAAGAATGTGGAGAATGCGCCCACTATAGTTGACAGTCCTAAGTTAGGCATGACCAAGGAAAATGGTGGACGGCCTCAACTTACGGACAGGATATCACCTGACGTGTGCCACAATATGACTGTTAGTGATGTGGTAGATAAAACCTGTGGAGCTGACACCCGGTTAGAAAGCAACTCGAGGGTTCACCATGTTGGGGATGTGACACAGACTCCGGGGGTAACCGACATGTCATTGCCAGTAGCAACCGCTAGAGTTAAGTACGATGTTGTGCTGTCAGAAACACTGACACAGGGGAACGACAGTACTCCACAAGCTGAAGTCAGGATGGCGGGGGCAGCCATACCAGAAAATATGACCTGTTTAAGTGGGGACTGCTGGTTCCAGGATGACCGATTTTGTGGTGGTGACTCCCATTCAGATGATGACGCCAGTGGAAAAGAGTGCAGTAAGGCTGACTCAGGTACAAACAGCAAGTCTTCCTCCCATCGCCAGAGATGTAAAAGAGGCAAAGGGGCTGAATCAGTTGCACCTTGCGAACATTTGAGTAATGGTGAAGGCTCCATAAAACCTGATGCTGAGGACCTGGAGTGTGTGAAGTACTTTAAAGTCCCAGAGAAACGGGATGAAGCTAAGGATGTCACCGCTGAGACCCAAGAGAAGGCTGAAGGTGACAATGCTGAATCCAAGGGTGCAGAAGTGGAGGAAGCCACAAAAGATATGGGGCCTGAAGCAGATACCTTCTTGGGTGATGATAACTCAACCCAACCAGAGCATGGGAAAAGCGAGTTAAAGGAAACATGTCACACCCCTGGCATTTTTAACTAACAGAGCCACATTGTGCAGGACTAATGCTGAATTCTGTCAAGGTGGCTCTTTCGGTTGGGGTCCCTTCCAACGCTGAAATATTCATTTTTATAATTTAACCAACATACCTGTAGTCTGTCTGGGGGGCATGTCTTTTTCCCTGGACACAAACGCCTCCCAGCCATCCCTCAGTCATTAACGTCCCAGGCGCCTGCGCTGTAGGTTCCCATCATGTGATGGGAGTCGAAGGGCAGCGCAAACTGCGCATGCCCAAAGAAAAACTTACAGACCAAGTGTCACCCGGTCATGGCAAATGTCTTGATGAAAAGGTCCATGGGAAAGCAGGAGCCGTCTGACCATGAAGAGAGTGAGACCCCGCTTTTCAAAAGCATAATAGAGGTACCTGAAGACATGCGAGAAGCGTGTGCCAGTAAGGATGTGCATGAGGCTTTTAGAAAGGCAATAGAGGCATGTAGAGTGTACTGGGCCCCAGAGACTCAGCAGTTGATCATACTGTCGACTAGGGAAGTCACAGTGAAGTGGGTAGCGGTCTTGAGAGACATGCACCTACACTGCCTCCGCACAAAACAGAGGATCATATTGAGGAATAAGGAAGCCGCTCAACGTTTGAAGTGTGCAAGGAAAGCTCGAAATCAGCTGGGCTTGGTGGAAGACATAGTCCAAGTACCCAAAGTTCTGGTGGCGAAAGTCATTGGGAGACTTGGAAAAGTGATGGAGGAAATCATGAGTAAATCCGGTGTGGTGAGAGTTAGGATTCCAGCTGTTGTCAAAGCCCAAGTAGAGGGTGAAGATGGGATGGTACCATTCTTTGTGGTCGGGTCAACTGAGAGCCTTAAGAATATACGCATGCTCCTGGAATATCGCATTGCGTATCTAAGAGGTAGAGCAGCTGAGACTTGAGGGACTGCAAGTTAATAAACAGCTGCAGGAAAGGCGAAGAAGATGGCTGCCACTTTCGACCCAAAATGTGGACAAACAAAGGGGTGGAAGTACCCAGCCTGAAGATAAATGGAATGACTGCTCTCTGGGTAACAAAGACAATAGGAGAGATTGCCAACAGGGAGACAGCCAAAGGTGGCCTGATGAAAGAGTTAGAAGCAGTGACTCCTCAGTTAGCTCAGTGTTGAGTGGCCTAGGTGGGAGACCTTGTAGCAAATATAGTGACAAAGGGTCAAACTCCGAACATACAGTAGCCTCGACTGTAAGTGGGTCTCATGACCGCACCAATCATGGGTGGCGGCCATGGAGAGAAAGGTCGGGTAAAGGTGCATACTGGGGAAATATGGTGACTAAAGGTCTGTTGACACCGACAGATGGTGATTTGAAAACTAAAATTCAAGATTTACATATTGACCACTGGGGCGGGAAAACCCTAACAAGGGTATGATGATGAGGGATGCACAAACCCGACTGAGAGGGTCCTCTCGACTGGTAGAGCAAGGTGACTTGGATAACCGGTCTCGAGACCCCTGGTGTGTGACAAATGTTCAACCCCACAGGATTTAACAGAGGGGGTGGATATGTGATATAGTAACCCCTGTTACAGGCAGGAGGCACTGCATGGACTTCCCAGAATACGCATAGGAATGCATGGCAATTGCAGGCATAACTGTGGTAATGATAATAATAATAATAATAATAATAATAAATGATCTTTATTTATATAGCGCCAACATATTCCGCAGCGCTTTACAGCTTAACAGTTTCAAACACAACAGTCATAAGTAGAGTTGAGCAACTTTTACTTTTTTCGGATCGAGTCGGGTTTCGCGAAACCCGACTTTGTCAAAAGTCGGGTCGGGTGAAATCGGCCGATTATTATGAAAAGTCGGGGGCCGACTGAAACACGAAACCCAATGCAAGTCAATGGGGAATCAAATTTGGCAGTGAGTGGAGGACAGGAAAACACCTACAGTACCCATTTTAATGCCAAAAACATCAATTCTTATTACTGAAGCTTGTCAATCTTAATTTACTTTATAATAATAGTTGGGCAATGAAAACTGGGGGTCATTTGGCTAAAGTTGTGGGGGCGTAGTGCTGGCTCAAGATTTTGTGGGCCCAGGAAACGCGGAATACGTCACGGCGGTGGAGCAGGGATAAGGTAAGTATTTCAGCTTTGCAAGTGCTGTGATCCTGAGCAAGCAGTGGGGGCCCACTCGTTGGCATTGGCACTGGCACAGGGCCCCTCATAGTATGGTGGTGTGTTTGATGGCAGGTGGCGCCTCCCACCGGCATGTAGAAAAGCCGCGGAAACACCATCACGTGTTTCTCAATGCAAGCAATGAATAGCCAGGTCTTTCACCGGCAGAGACACTTTTGCGTACTATGAGGGACCCTGTGCCAACGAGTGTGCCCCCCCACCTGATGAAGGAACCTGCACTTTCATCTGCACATTCCTCTTTGTCCCTGTGTAAGGTGGTATAGTATGCGGGAAGGGGAACCTGACTTTCAGCAGGGTCAGATTCTGACTGTGTAGAGTGCAAGGGGAATGTAGTGGTTTGGATCAATGTACCAGCAGTGGCTGGGCAATGGGCAGGATGAGGAGGAAACACAGATATAGGCCCAAATAATAAAGTGGGCTAAATGCAGTTCAAAATTGGTAACAGGAATAACCAGGCGGCATTGCTTGGTTCAGCGGAGGACAATTCTAAGGAGTGGCTGACACAGTGAGTAGGCCCAAATAAGTAAGTGGGCTAAATGCAGTTCAAAATTGGTAACAGAACTAAACTGGCGGCGTTGCTTTTTTCAGCGGAGGACAATTGTAAGGAGTGGCTGACACAGTGAGTAGGCCATAATAATAAAGTAGGCTAAATGTCTGCCAAAATTTTTTTCAGAAATAACCAGGTGCCATAGCTAGGTACAGGGGTGGGCTCCTCTGCTGAGTAGCAGACAGTGTTAGTAGGCGCAACGTATTAACTGGTCTAAATGGAGGCCAGGGCCCCTGTATATTTTAACTATCATCTATCATTTCAACAATTTTGTATTGGCAGTGCCACTGAAGGATTGGGCTGCGATACTGGCACAGGGCCCCTCATATTACGACGGTGTGTCTGACGTTGGTTGTGCACCACCACCGTCAGAGACACTTCATTGTACTATGAGGGACCATGTGCCAGTGCCATAGCCCAAGAGTGGGCACACCCACCTGTCCAGGCACACGGCACTCGCACGGGTGCATGTGCCAGGTGGTGACCACGGCCTTGTGGGGGGAGTCAGCCCATTTAGGGACGTATAAAAATGGCCTATGGTGGACATTCAGCAACTGCAAATGGAGGAATTGGAGAAGTCAGTAAGAGGAGGCCAAAAGCAAGACATTTTTCAGGCAAGCTACGTGTCAGCAGGGGAAGGTGGGGCAAAATAATTTGAAATCAATGATCGGTTCTTTTTAATGAAGGTTAGATCATCAACATTTCAGGTAGCCACACGTGTTCTTTTTTTCGGTCAATATTGAACCAGCAGCACTGAATACTCTTTCTGATAGCACACTAGCAGCAGGGCATGCGAGCTCCTGTAATGCATATTCTGCCAATTCAGGCCAGGTGTCTATTTTAGATGCCCAGTAATCAAAGGGGAATGACCTGTGAGGGAGAACATCGATAAGGGCGGAAAAGTAGTTCATAACCATACTGGAAAAATGCTGTCTCCTGTCACTTTGAATTTATGCAGCAGTACCTGTCGTGTCAGCGGTCGTTGCGAAATCAATCCACAACCTGGTCATAAAACCCCTCTGTCCAACGCCACTTCGGATTTGTGCAGCCCTAACAACTCTGCCATGTTGCCCACTACGGTTCGTGTGAGAACCATCACCGCCACTGTGTGCTGGGAATGCCTGAACCAAACAGTCTACAAGAGTTGCTTGTTTGGTAGCCAATATTTGCTCAAGGTTCTCACATGGCATGACATTTTGTAATTTTCCTTTATATCGTGGATCCAGGAGGCAGGCCAACCAGTAATCGTCATCGGTCATCATTTTGATAATGCGGGGGTCCCTTTTTAAGATATGCAAGGCATACTCAGCCATGTGGGCCAATGTTCCAGGTGTCAATTCACTTTTTGTGCTGGGTTGAGGAGCACTTTCTTGCAAATCAACATCACTTGTGTCCCGGAAAAACCCTGTACCTGACCTTGCAACGCTACCAGTTTCTATTGCCCCCTGAGAAGCATCCTCTTCCCATAAATATTCATCCCCATCATCCTCCTCCTCCTCTTTTTCCACCACCTCGTCCAGGAGAGTTCCCTGAGCTGACAATGGCTGACTGTCATCAAGGCTTCCCTCCTCTTCGGCTGCAGACACCTGCTCCTTAATGTCCGTCAAACTTTGCATCAGCAGACGCATTAGTGGGATGCTCATGCTTATGATGGCGTCGTCTGCACTTACCAGCCTTGTGCATTCCTCAAGCACTGAAGGACATGACAGAGGTCTTGTAGCTTCGACCACTGCACACCAGTCAACTCCATGTCTGCCATCCAAATGCCTGCCCATGTATGTGTATCATCCCACAAATAAATTACAGCAAGCCTCTGTTCGCACAGCCTCTGAAGCATATGCAGTGTGGAGTTCCACCTTGTTGCAACGTCGATTATTAGGCGGTTCTGGGGTAGATTCAGCGATTGCTGATGGTTCAGCATACGGCTGGAATGTACGGGCGACCGGCGGATGTGCGAGCAAAGTCTTTGCACCTTCAGGAGCAGGGCTGGTAACCCCGGATAATTTTTCAGGAAGCACTGCACCACCAGGTTCAAGGTGTGAGCCAGGCAAGGTATGTGTTTCAGTTCTGAAAGGGCTATGGCAGCCATAAAATTCCTTCCGTTATCACTGACTACCTTGCCTGCCTCAAGATGTACACTGCCCAGCCATGACTGAGTTTCTTGCTGCAAGTACTCGGCCAGTACTTCCACGGTGTGTCTGTTGTCACCCAAACACTTCATTTGCAACACAGCCTGCTGATGCTTACCACTAGCTGTTTGATAATGGGACACCTCATGTGCAACACTGGCAGCTGCGGATGGAGTGGTTGTGCGACTGTGCTCTGTGGACGAGCTTTCGCTTATGGAGGAGGAGTAGGAGGAGGAGGAGGGGTGGCGAACGCCTACAGACAATTGTTTCCTAGACCATGGGCTAGGCAGAACTGTCCCACTATGGCTGTCCCCAGTGGACCCTGCATCCACCACATTAACCCAGTGCGCCGTGATGGACATGTAACGTCCCTGGCCATGCCTACTGGTCCATTCATCTGTTGTGAGGTGCACCTTTCCACTGACTCATTGCCTCAGTGCATGGACAATGCGGTCTTTGACATGCTGGTGGAGGGCTGGGATGGCTTTTCTCGCAAAGAAGTGCCAACTGGGTAGGTCATAGCTTGGTACTGCGTAGGCCATCAGGTCTTTGAAAGCGTCGCTTTCAACCATCCGGTAGGGCATCATCTCTAAGGAGATTAGTCTAGCAATGTGGGCGTTCAAACCCTGTGTTCGCGGATGAGAACTTCTTTTTCCTAACGAGAGTCTCTTGTACGGTGGTGGACTGGAGAGCTGCATATGGTGGAACTAGCGGTGGTGGTGGACATGGCGGATTGAGAGAGGGTTGGTGATGGTATTCTTGATGTTGGCCTACCTACAGTGTTTCCTACCAATAACCTTGTGATTCCCTGACTGCTTTGGCCTTGCGACGACACCTCCACATTTGCTGCTGGTGGGGTCCTAACCTGTGGGCTTACAGTGAGGGAAGCAATGTAGCGTTGCTGACTACCTTAATTCTGAGCAAGTGCACCAACGGTACGTGACATTTGCTAGTTAGTCCAGGCTTGCAAGTGCATGCTGGTTAAATGTCTATGCATGCACGTTGTATTTAAATTTTGAAGATTCTTCCCTCTGCTAAAGGTCTTTGAGCATTTCTTACAGATAACTTTGCACTGATCATTCGGATCTTGGTTAAAAAATTGCCACACTGCACTCTTCCTACTATCGAATACCTTTTCAGGCATTGCACGCTGTGCTACTTTCACCGGATGGCCATGCTGTCCTGTTTTTGGTTTCGACACACGTTTTTGGCCTGATACGGGCCTGCCAGATGACAGCTATTGCGATGTAGATGGCTTCTGTGGATCATACTCCTCCACTTCTGAGCTACTGGCAGCGGCACCCTCTTCCCCCAATGGCTGCCAATCTGGGTCAACAACTGGGTCATCTATCACCTCCTCTTCAATGTCATGTGCACCTTCCTCTGTGTCACCGTGTAAGGTGCTATAGCGTTCGGGACGCGGCACCATAGTCTCATCAGGGTCAGATTCTGGCTCAGTACACTGCGAGGGCAATGTAGTGATCTGAGTCAATGGAACAGCATAATAATCTAGCTGTGGCTGTGCATCAGTGCACTCCATGTCCGATTCATCTTGTAATGGGCAGTTAACAATTTCCCTTTCTAACCCAGGCATGGCATGTGTAAAGAGCTCCATGGAGTAACCTGTAGTGTCGCCTGACACATCCTTCACTTTTGGTTTGGGTGAAGGACACGTCTTGTTCCTGACCGGGAGCATCCACTGACGACTCGCTGCTTTTATATTTGGAACTTTCTGAAGAGGAGGCGAAAGAGCTAGAGGCTGAGTCAGCAATGAAAGCCAAAACTGTTTCCTGCTGCTCCTGCTTTAAAAGCTGATTTCCTACACCCTGATAAGGGAGCCTTCGAGGCCTTGTGTAGCCAGATGATGACGCTGGCTCAACACCTCCAGCCTTAGGTGCTATTTTGCTTTTCTCACTACCACCAGATGCTCCACCACCACCACCACCATCATTACCAGCTGGCATCGACCACCCACGGCAACTTCCACCTGACTTCCTCATTTTTGGGAAAATGCAACCAAAATAACAACCGTTATATGGTACTGTAAAACAAGGTAGAAGGTTTATATAAACTTGTTGAGAATTTAAATCTCCCTTTTTATTTTGGGGAGACTGAACCACATCTCAGGCCCAGTGTATTTAACAACCCAATGTGAGTGGCAGCAAGTGGCTGGCTGATACATGAGAAACTAAGAGGACTGAGGTATATCCACTTTCTGCGAATTTGTATCTCACTTTTTTTTTGGGGGGAGACTGAACCCAAACTCAGGCCCAGTGTATTTTACAACGCAATGTGAGTGGCAGCAAGTGGCTGGCTGATATATGACAAACTAAGAGGACTGAGGTATATCCACTTTGTGAGAATTTTAATCTCACTTTTTTTTTTGGGGGGGAGACTGAACCCAAACTCAGGCCCAGTGTATTTTACAACGCAATGTGAGTGGCAGCAAGTGGCTGGCTGATACACGACAAATTAAGGACTGAGGTATATCCACTTTGTGAGAATTTGAATCTCACTTTTTTTTTGGTGGGAGACTGAACCCAAACTCAGGCCCAGTGTATTTTACAACGCAATGTGAGTGGCAGCAAGTGGCTGGAAGATATATGAAAAAATACAAGGACTGTAGCACAATTTCAATCTCCCTACAATGATCTCAGGACAAGTATGGCAGCAATAAAAAGGACTGCTGCACAAAAGTGTGGACAAATAAACAGGATAACTGTGCAGAAAGGAGCAACAGGATTTTTGCTTTTAAAAAAAGCAGTTGGTTTGCACAGCAGCGGTGCAAACAGCAATGCAGCTATCAGGGAGCCTTATAAGGCAGCCTAATAAGCTACAGAGCTTATGCACAAAGATATAGCCTCCACTGTCCCTGCAAAAAAAAAGGTGGTGTTGGACAGTGGAAATCGCTACAGCACAAGCAGTTTGTGGGTCAATCTTCCCTCCCTAACTATGTCCCTTCTTTTGACGAAGCTGCAGCAACCTCTCCCTATGCTAAGATCGGCAGAAGTAAGATGGCGGTCGGCGTGCACACCCCTTTATAGCCCCTGCGATGCCGCAGAAAGCAAGCCAATCACTGTCATGCCCTTCTCTAAGATGGTGGGGACCGAGACCTATGTCATCACGCTGCCCACACCCTGCGTCCTCCTTCATTGGCTGAGAAATGGCGCTGAGCGCGTCATACGAAACGCGACTTTGGCGAGATGATCGCCGACCTCATGGCCGATCCCACACTAGGATCGTGTCGGGTTTCATGAAACCCGACTTTGCCGAAAGTCGGCGATTTTTGAATTTGTCCGATCTGTTTCGCTCAACCCTAGTCATAAGAAACAACGTTAGTAATACAATAATTGAAGCAAAATAAGATGACCCTGCTCGTGAGAGCTTACAATCTACAATGAGGTGGGGGAGATACAAAGTACAGGTGTGTATTTACAATGATGTATTTACAATGATGGTCCAGCCATCACCAGGGGGTGGGGAATAGATGGAGATAGTGAATGGGATACACACACACAAACATAAAATGTTGTATAAAAAGTCTAACTGGCACTAAAGGATTATACGCTGTAAATTTACACTGCTTCCGGACTAGATCCTTAATCGGCTGAGCGGGTATAGTTAGCCAAAGAAGACTCAGAGGTGCTATGCATCAACATGAAGTAATCCACATGGGTATGGGAAAAATGAAAGAAATGCAGCACTCACCACGAAGTCTTCACGTGCATAAATGTTCTTTATTTCACATAACAATCCAATCTGGATGTGGCACTGAAGTAACTAGGGCATATGAGGGGAGCAGGAGTGTGCAGAGACGAGACTGCACACTCCTGCTCCCCTCACATGCCCTAGTTACTTCAGTGCCACATCCAGATTGGATTGTTATGTGAAATAAAGAACATTTATGCACGTGAAGACTTCGTGGTGAGTGCTGCATTTCTTTCATTTTTCCCATACCCGTGTGGATTACAAACATAAAATGACTTTGATTAGTGAACGTGATAGGCCGCTCTGAACAAATGTGTTTTGAGGGAGCGCCTAAAACTATGCAAATTGTGGATGGTCCTAATATCTTGGGGTAGAGCATTCCAGAGGATTGGCGCAGCACAGGAGAAGTCTTGGAGTCGGGAGTGGTAGGTATGGATTAGTGCAGAGGTTAGTCGAAAGTCGTTTGCCGAGCACAGTGGTCGGTTAAGCCGATAGACAGAAATAAGGGAGGAGATGTAAGGGGGTGCCGCATTGTGGAGAGCTTTGTGGGTGAGAACAAGTACTTTGAATTGTATCCTGTAATGAGTAAGCAGCCAGTGTAACAACTGGCAAAGAGCGGACGCGTCCGAATAAGGATTAGCTAGATGGACAACCCTGGCTGCTGCATTAAGGATAGACTGGAGAGGGGAAAATCGAGTAAGGGGGAGGCCAATTAGTAGAGCATTGCAGTAGTCCAGGCGGGAGTGGATCAAGGCGACAGTGAAGGTTTTGTTGTTTCCATGATGAGAAAAGGACGGATTCTAGAGATGCTCTTTAGGTGTAAGCGGCATGAGCGGGCAAAAGATTGTATATAGGATGTGAAGGAGAGATTGGAGTCAAACATAACACCCAGACAGCGCGCCTGCTGCCAGGGTGTTATTATGGTGCCACCCACGGATAGGAAAATGTCAGATTTAGGAAGGATAGTAGATGGCAGGAGCAAAAGTAGTTTAGTTTTGGAGAGGTTGAGTTTCAGATAGAGAGCAAACATGATGTTGGAGACTGCGGACAGACAGTCACTAGGAGAGGGTGGTCAACAGTGTCGAAAGCTGCAGAAAGGTCGAGAAGAATGAGCAGAGAGTGGTCACCGTTACATTCTGCTGTCAGAAGGTCATTGGTCACCTTGAGGAGTGCCATTTCTGTCAAATGTAGTGGGTGGAAACCAGACTGTGAAGGGTCTAGGAGGGAATGAGTGGAGAGGTAACTGGTAAGGCGGGAGTAGATCAGGCGCTCCAAGAGTTTAGAGATGAAGGGGAGATTGGAGACTGGTCTGTAGTTTGTGCAGGATGGGTCGAGGGCGGGTTTCTTTAGTAATGGAGTAGAGTGTTTGAAGGAGGAGGCGAAAATGCCAGAAGAGAGGGAAAGATTAAAGATTGTAGTTAGGAGAGTTGTGACGACTGGAGAGAGAGACTGGAGATGTGAGGGAATGGGGTCAGTAGTGGATGTAGTTGGACGAGAAGTAGAGAGGAGCCTTGAGGCTTCTTCTGTGATGGGATTGAATGTGGAGAGTGAGCCAGGGGAAATGCAGGGAGGGATGGGAGTCGCTGCACTTGGTGTCTGGGAGCGGATTTCCTAATGGATGTTTTCTATTTTCTCTATAAAGTGGGAGGCCAGGTCATCAGCACAAATGTCTGTGATGGGGCTTGTGCTTTTGGCTTGAGGAGGGAGTGAAAGGTGTCAAAAAGTTTCTTGGGGTTGTTGGATAGCAAGAAGATCAGAGTGGTGAAGTAGGTCTGTTTGGCGAGGTGAAGGGCAGAGTTATAGGTTTTTAACATAAATTTGAAGTGTATGAAGTCTCAGCACTCCTAGAGCATCCCTGGAGAAATTGGGTTTGCGATGTGAGCCAGGGCTGTTTTACCCTGTGCTTGGAGGTTCTGAGGGTGAGGGGCACTACTTGGTCCAGGGTGCTTCTAAGAGTGTCATTGTAGTGATGTACAGTCAGATCAGGACAGGAAAGAGAGGAGATTGGGGACAATGATGAGTGTAGGGAGTCTGAAAGTGTGTGAGGGTTAATAGCTCGTAGATTTCTGAATGTGTGGTAGGTAGGAGAGTGCTGGGGTGGGCGAGGAATTGAGAGTGTGAAGGATAGAATGTTGTGGTGAGAGAGGGGTAGCGGTGAGTTATCTAAGTAGGAGATTGAACAGACCCGGACGAAGACCAGGTCAAGGGTGTTACAATCTGTGTGTGTTTCAGAGGTTGAGAGCTATGAGAGGCCTAGGGAAGTGGTTGGTGATAGAAGCTGGGATGAAGATGTAGAAGTGGGGCTGTTTACGGGGATGTTTGTTATGGACCTGGTGGTTAGGAGCACCCGAATTGACCTGATGGTTAAAATGGAAAACCTGGGACAAGCTCTGAGGAAGTGGTAACTCTACTGACCGCAATCCCTAATCCTATCACACACACTAGAAATAGCCGTGGAGCGTACCTAACTCTCCCTAGACGCCTCTTCACAGCCGAAGAGCTAACTACCCTTAAAGATAGAAATAGCAGTCTAACTTGCCTCAGAGAAATTCCCCAAAGTAAAAGGTAGCCCCCACAAATATTGACTGTGAGTTAAGAGGAAAGTAACAAACACAGGAATGAAACAGATTTTAGCAAAGGAGGCCGAATCTTCTCTAGAAAGACAGAGGATAGGAAAGGGAACTATGCAATCAGTATTAAAAACTACAAAAACCACGCAGAGTGTGCAAAAAGACCTCCACACCGACTCACGGTGTGGAGGTGCAGCTCTGCACCCCCAGAGCTTCCAGCTAGCAAGGAAATATCATAATAGCAAGCTGGACTGGAAACATAACATGTACTGAGAAATATATTCAAAAACCAATAAGCAGCAAATGAACTAGCGAGGACTTAGCTTCTGCTGGAGTAGACAGGTCATCTGAGAAATCCAAGAGAGATCTGAACCAGTACTGAGACATTGACAGCTGGCATGAACTAACGACCTCGGCAGAGTTAAATAGGGAAGCCAGCAGCAGCAATAATGAGGGCAGCTGAGAAAGCCAAGCTCAAAGATCAGCAGTTCCACTCAAAGCCACCAGAGGGTGTCCAAGGACAGAACTCACCAAAGTACCATTCACGACCACAGGAGGGAGCCCGAGAACGGAATTCACAACAGATGTTGAAGTCTCCCAGGATAAGGGTTGGGAGTTCTGAGGACATGAAGCGCAGCAGCCAGGCAGAGAAATGGTCCAGGAAGTGGGTGGGTGAGCCTGGGGGCCGGTATATGACCGCTACTCTGAGGGAGAGGGGGACGAAAGAGCCTGATGGTGTGGACCTCAAAAGAAGGGAATGAGAGTGATGGAACTGGGGGGGATGACCTGGAAATTGCATTGTGGGGACAAGAGTATGCCAACTCCACCACCATGTCTGTTTGTGGGTCTCGGGGAATTGAGAATTGTAAGCCATC
Source organism: Ranitomeya variabilis (assembly GCF_051348905.1). NCBI lineage: Eukaryota > Metazoa > Chordata > Amphibia > Anura > Dendrobatidae > Ranitomeya > Ranitomeya variabilis. Next base: position 521,749,372 of record NC_135232.1, read on the forward strand.
ATGGGAAAATAGCAGCAAGAGAGACAGTGTCGGAATCCTGAATCCAGGTTTCTATGAGGGCCAACAGATTAAGAGAGTTTTTCAGAAAGTAATTGTGTACGAAAGGAAGCTTGCTACATACAGACTGTGGATTCAAAAGGGCACAATTAAAAGAAGGAGATGAAGGAGTGCAAATAATATTAGTAAGATTATTAAGGTTTCGATGTGAGGTAGGGTAGGGGTTGAGGTTGGGGGATGGTGGACCAGGGTTGGGGGAGATGTCCCCTGAAATTAGTAGGAGTAGGAAGATAAAGAGCAAGTAGTTTTTGGAAGTTTTTTGTGCAGTGTGTTTGGGCAAGATGGGCTGAGGTTTTTCAGGAAGGTGAGAAGCGCATGGGAGCTGTACATGGGAGAGGGAAGGAGTGAGGAGCTGATGTATATGAGTTGTGATGGAGGGGCTATTGGGTGGTGAATGTGGATTGCAAGGGAACATAGGAATAAAGCACATGGATAGAAGGGAGAGCAGAGTGTGGGTTACCTGACTAACTGCTATGGAATAACTGCTGTATCATGACACTTATCTTCATGATGCTTTGCTTTGGGATGCTTGTGTGCACCCCCACATGCGTGCACCCCTAAGGATGTTTCTGAATTTATAGTCCAGAATGCTGGGTCAGAAGAGATGGATTGTGGGCACTGGTTGGGGATAATTTGGCAGCTGGGGCCAGCACACCAGGGGGTGATTAAATGATCAAACACATTGTGGCTGGCAACATCTATATGCTATAACACCTTCAACCAGATAATATCTAGAGTGACCACAGTCATGGGTATACATCAGTGAGTAAAACGTACAATGCAACAAGTAATGAGTCAAAATCCGGCATTATTGCTAATGCCCGGTATGTGTGTCACAGAGGAAGACACTCTGCACTGCCAGCCAGAAGTAAGGATGTTCTGGGACCTGTAGTCCCACAAGTAATTGTGTTGTTTTAGAGGGAGGCTGGCAGGCATAGTTCTGAGAGCTGGGCGGGTCGAACTATCCACACACCTCCCACCTGTGGGAGTGGTTACAGCTTCATAATGTGACCAGGGTGTGGGTCATATGGCGGAGAGTGTTTGGACCTGAATGGTCTGTGCTGAAGGTCTTGGAAAAGTCTATGTCCCTGAATAACACATGGTGGGGGCTTTGGACCTGGTGGCCTGGGTGTTGGACGAACGTCCTGAATAGCACCCAGACAGGCCATATGCCTGTGTGTTGGACGGTCCCAGGTGGGGATGAACATCCTGAACAACACACAGAGAGACCATGGACCTGGATGGACTGTGTTGGAAGCTCCTGTGAGTGGAGACTTCCTGGAAGCACCTGGAGAGACCGTGGTCCTGGACGGTCTATGACGGCTTCTGTGTTGGGGGAAGCTACCATCCTTCTGTGGGTCTGGAACCGACTGTCGTATGTCTGTCAGGCCAATTGGTGATCCCCATAAGACAGCTTTCCCAGGAAGAGTGGACTGACAAGGAGTCAACAGGTGGAGCAGGAGCTCCCGTAAGGTACCTAGACTGTTGGTGATTATGAGGTTCCATGAAATGTGTGGTCACCCACGGCAACTTGTCAGAGCAGGACCAACATGTTTAGTGGACACAAACTAATGATGTGAAGCCTTATGTAAAGACTGCTTGCCTTTGGTTTCTATGGTTTATGATACCTGAATAAACCAAATAGACTGTTTTGTGTTAAAAACCGTGCCCGTGTGCATTTATCCCATTGCCGAGTGTCCGAACACATGCAATGAGCGCTATCTCACTAATATATATATATATATATATATATACACATACATATATATACATATATACATATATATATATATATATATACACACACATACACACACACACACACACACACATACATATACACCGACATACTATTGCAAAACCACAAGTTACCAGAATGTAGCAAAGCTGCTTTATGTGAACCGAGCACGAAAACATAGCATACCAGATTGATCTCCTTTGTGTGAAGAGTTAGAACAGACATTGGATACATAGAGATGCTTGTCAGGTCACAAGAATTTCAACACTGCAAATTGGCTCATTAAAGGGTCGACATTGACTGTTAGGATTGCTACTTCCTATAGGTGGCACTAGAGTTCTAGTTCTCTTCCTCTCTGAAGAGACAATTTGCATATTTCCCAGAGGAGCATTGCGGCTTTAAGTCTCCTCTCCTCGACATGCTTATCATGTCACTCTCCGCAAGGAGAAACGATACTTCTTGGAACACTGCAAATTGTAAGGAAATAATTTCTCTCAAGTTGCATATTCAGATACAGTACAGGAGACAGTAAAGTTACATTTAGATATTTTATAAATGCTAAAGAAAATTATAATGTTGTAGTTTTATGAGTAAAGTATTAGAAGTGTGCTGTAGATAACAGATCTTGACATAGATAAAAGGCTACTCCTAGATATGTGTGTGTTGGGTATAGTGTAGATTTAATGCGATGCCTTAACATTCACTGTATGGTTGGTTGTGAGTACATGATTTATATCCTTATGCATCAAGCTTATCAAGAATGAGATAAAAACATGGAGGGTATTTGAGATTAGATTTCACAGCACTGAAGAATTTTCCTCTATTTTAGATATTTTATCATAATGAAGCAAAAAATAAATATATGAGAGAAGTGCGTATGAACCTCTAACTGGTAAGTGAAGATGCTTCAATTTTAGTTCTACTGTTTTTTTGAAACATGAAAATCACATGAGCACCATACAGGACAGGCAGTCTTAGATTTGCCATACACAATAGATAGCTGTTGTGTAAATGATTAATCGGGCAACAGATATCTTTCTCACCCTCCCCCCAACACATGCACACTCAGGTAGCCTGGAATTCATCAAGTTGCCTGACTTTTATTTACCCTGACATCTAGGGAAAGTTGAGAGGACTCCATACACATTAAAATGGATGGCTATACCTGTTTAAATCTCTAGGTTTGGCTGATATACATTTAGTATGTTTTGCCAGCTGTTAGGGCTCACCTGGAGAGATGGATTCACTAAGCCACAGGTGTGGGTTAACACAGACTGAGGACAACGGTTTAGTGTTCTGGATTTGCCTGATGGCAAGAGGAAGAACAAGAACATTGACAACAGGCTATGCTGTATGGCAAGCAAACAAGCAGTGCAGACACTGGAAGCCACAGATATAGGAGTGTAACCAGTCACAAAAAAAATGAATCCTCAGACATACAGCTGTGGCAACAATTAAGAGACCACTGCAAAATGTTCAGTGTCACGTCACCGCTCCGTGCCGTCGCATCTGCCGCTCCCTGGCATACTTACCCATCCCGGCGCGCTCCTGGTATGTGCGCACACCTTCCGGTCTCCTCTCGTCCAGACTCGCCGCCAGTCCCTGGGTCTCGTCGGGTGCGCTCTCACGCCAACCTCTTCAGTGCACTTCCTCGGTCTGGTCTGCAGACGCTCCGTTCCTCCACTCTATGATTCTGGAGGATCCTGACCCAGAAGTCCTGCAGCACACAGCCTATTTAAGGTAATCTTTCCCTCTGCTCTATGCCTGACTGTTATTTGTGTTTCATGTGACCCAGGTCCCACATTTCTCTGCGTTCTCTGCCCTGTGTCTTTGCCATACTCAGCCTGCCCTGTGTCTTTGCCATACCCAGCCTGCCCTGTCTTCGCCATACCCAGCCTGTCCAGTGTCCTTGCCGTGCCCGTTTGCCCCGTGTCCCTGCCGTGCCTGTCCATCTTGTGTTTTAGCTATGTCAGTCCCACCGTGGGTTTCTAGCCTCTGACATCCCTTCCTTCCGTTCTGCTTGAGTCTCCTACCTCCTGTCCCCGGGTATCAGCTTCCACGGCAACAGTCTCCCTCGGGCCTACCCCTAAGGCTCCCTGTGTTGGGGGTGGTCCACCAGGTCAGCTCACCCTTGGGAGATTCATTGTCATAGTCCTGCGGGTTCACTTTAGGAGTCCCAAAAAGTCGCACAGTAAAGTCAGGCCATGGATCCTGTAGGTACCCCGACTCCCACCCAAAAGGAACTACTGTTCCTTCGGGAGAAATCAGCCAAGGATTATGTCCTTTTTGAAATCCATGGAGTCTCGTCTCTCGTCTTTGCAGGCCTCAGACCCAGGGAGTGCTTCACAGCTGGCAGGTCTCCAAGAGGAGCTTGTTCAGCAGTGTGATACTCAAGCCCACATCCTTAACTTCATGGCTTCTGTGGATGATAGTCTTCATGCCCTCCAGTCTTCTGCTTCTGTTTCTTCCCAGGCCACGGCCCCTCACCCGCCGCCTTGCTAAACCCCCTCATTACAGTGGGGATCATAAATTGTGTAGAGGGTTTCTGAACCAATGCCAACTACACTTTGAGTTGCTCCCTATGCAGTACCCCACTGACCAAGCTAAGGTGGCCTTTGTGATTTCCCATTTAGAGGGTGAGGCTTTAGCTTGGGTTAAACCCCTCTGGGAGCGTGATGATCCTCTTGTCTCTCAACTCTTCATCTTTCTAGATACTTTTTGTTAAGTATTTGGTGAACCGGGTCGTTTGGCTTCCACCACCGAGTCTCTTTTTAACCTTCACCAGGATACGCTCTCTGTGGGTCAGTATGCCATTCGGTTCCGCACTCTTTCGTCCAAATTAGGATGGAACAATGAGGCTTTGGTAGGAGCCTTTTGGCGAGGTCTCTTGGCTCGAATCAAGGACGAATTGGTGGGTCGGGACACTCTGACTTCCTTGGAGGATCTTATCTCTCTGGCAACCCACATTGATTTACACTTCCAAGAGCATTCCCAAGAGTCCGCTAGAGAGGAGATTTCCTCGTCTTCCTTCGGCTATCCAGAGTCCTTCCTGTTCACGTGCTGTGTCAACTTCTGCCATTTCTGCTTTGGAGCCCATGCAGGTGGATCATCTCAAGCCAGTGGAGCAGCGCCAGAAGGAGAGACTTACTCAAGGTCTCTGTTTCTATTGTGGCAGTGCATCTCATCTTTTGCGTTCCTGTCCTTTGAGGCCGGGAAACGCCTCCACCTAGGACAGGTAAGAGAGGTCTCCCTAGGTGTCCCTGAATCCTCTCAAGCCCTAACTCTTTCTGCTCTTTTGCATCTGGGTTCTAAGCGTTTTTCTGATTTTGGTTATATAGATTGCTTGAATTTCATCCAACTCGAGTCGGTTAGGAGACTACTGACTCTGGTCAAATCCCTGGAGACTCCTCGGCAGATTGCTTCGGTCGACGGCCAACCCCTGCGGGAGTCCATTACTTAGGTGAACGAGGAACTGGAACTCCAAATTGGAATCTTGCATCAGGAGAAGATAGTTTTTTTTTTGTGCAGCCTTCATTGTCCCACACAATTCTTCTTGGACTTCCTTGACCGAGGACTCATGAACCTTATCTTGACTGGCGGTCTGGTGATATTGTGTTTTGGGGACTGTTTTGCCAGAATAACTGCTTGCTTCCTGTTCTGCCGAGGAATTCTTCTTGTCCAATTTGGGTGTCCTCAAATATACCTTCCATCTATGGGTCTTTCATGGATGTCTTCAATAAGAAAGAGGCGGAGAGCTTACCTCCGCATCGACCATATGACTGCCCAATCGATCTTGATCCAGGCTCTACTCCGCCCAGAGGTCGGATTTACCCGTCGTCTCCCACCGAGACGTAAGCTATGACCAAATATGTCCAGGAGAATTTAGCTAAAGGCTTTATTCACAAGTCATCCTCTCCTGCATGTGCAGGTTTTTTCTTCGTCAAGAAGAAGGATGGATCTCTCCATCCCTGTATAGACTACCGAGGTCTTAATCTCAAGATTAAGAACAAGTATCAGCTACCTCTTATTCCGGAGTTGTTTGATCACCTTCGGGGAGCACGAATCTTCATGAAATTGGATCTTAGGAGCCTACAACCTTATCCGTATTCATTCGGGAGATGAGTGGAAGACCGCCTTCAACACCCGAGACGGCCACTATGAGTATTTGGTCATGCCTTTCGGTTTGTGTAATGCTTCTGCGGTATTCCAGGAGTTTGTAAATGATCTTTTCCAGGATCTACTCTACTCTGTGTGGTGGTATACTTAGATGACATTCTTGTGTTTTCCCCAGTTCTTGCTTCCCACAGAAGAGACATCTGCCAAGTCCTGTCTCGTCTTAGAGAAAACCCATCTTTATGCCAAATTCGAGAAGTGCGTCTTTGAACAATCACCTTTACCCTTTCTAGGTTATATAATTTCTGACTCTGGCTTGCGTATGGATCCGGATAAAGTGCCTGTCGTGCTTAACTGGCCATGTCCACAGGGGGTTAAGGCGATTCAATGCTTCCTCGGGTTTGCTAACTACTTAGTTTATCCCAAAATTCTCTACTCTGGTCGTATCTATTTCCACCTTGACTCGCAAGGGGTCCAACTTTCACATCTGGACTTCTGAAGCGGAAGACGCTTTTCAGACTTTGAAACAAGCCTTTGCCTCGGCTCCCATACTCCGTCGTCCGAAAACTAACAAGCCTTTCATTCTTGAGGTAGATGCTTCTGCCATTGGTGCTGGTGTAGTACTTTCTTCCAGACAACTGGCTACCTGTGGGTTCTTTTCCAAGATGTTCTCCGTCTCAGAGAGGAATTACGCCATTGGTGACAAGGAACTGCTGGCGATCAAGTTGGCGCTAGAGGAGTGGTGGCACTTATTGGAGGGAGCTGTTCATCCTTTCAAGGTCTACACAGACCACAAGAATCTGGCATATATCCGCTCTGCGCAAAGACTTAATCCTCGACAAGCCAGGTGGTCTTTATTGTTTGCCCGATTTGACTTTGAACTGCATTTCTGGCCTGGCGATAAGAACTTCAAAGCAGATGCTTTATCCAGGTCCTTTCTCGAAACCGATGTTTAGGAGGAACCTTCACACATAGTGGACCCCAGCAAGGTCATTCTTGTTGCTCCTATCAGCATGACTTCATTGCCCCGGGTAAGACTTTTGTTCAGGTGAACAAGAGAGGTCGAGTTTTACATTGGGGTCATGCCTCAAAGCTGGCAGGCCATGTGGGATTCAAGAAAACACTATCTCGTCACGCACTGTTACTTGTGGCCGTCCCTTCTACAAGATGTCCGAAATTTTGTCGCTTCCTGTCCTTCCTGTGCAAAGAACAAGATTCCTAGGCATCTGCCCTCCGGACGTCTGCACCCGCTTCCAGTTCCCTCAGCTCCCTGGCAACACATTGCTATGGATTTTATTACTGATCTACCTCGGTCTTCTGGTCATACGGTCATTTTGGTAGTCGTAGATCGATTCTCCAAGATGGCTCATTTAGTCTCTCTGCCTGGATTACCTTCTGCTCCATAAATTTGCAAGAATCTTCATTGCTCATATCTGTCGGATTCACGGCTTTCCTCTACACATAGTTTCTGACAGAAGAGTTCAGTTCACCTCTCGGTTCTGGCGGGCTCTATGCAAGCTGATGAATGTAACATTACATTTTTCCTCAGCCTACCATCCTCAGACTACCGGACAAGCGGAGCGCACGAACCAGATTCTGATGACTTATCTGTCATTTTTCCAACGTTCATCAGAACGATTGGTCTGATTTGTTTCCGTGGGCTGAGATCGCGTACAATAACCACATCAAAGACTCATCTTCCAAGTTGCCCTTCTTCATCATTTAAGGGCAGCATCCTGGTATCCCTCTGCCGGTACTCCCTGTCTCGGGTGTGATGGCGGCCGATCTTCTGTCCGAGGAGTTCTCCAGGGTCTGGCAGGAGACCAAAATCGCTCTTGAACAGGCGCAGGACAGGATTAAGAGACATGCCGATAAGAGACACCTGGATCCTCCATTATGCCAGCCTGGTGATAAGGTGTGGTTATCTTCCAGGTTCATCCCATCTAAAGATTCCCTCGTATAAATTCGGTCCATGGTCTATTGGTCCATTTGTGGTTTTGGCTCGTATTAACAATGTTGCCTACAAGTTGAAATTACCTGCTTCGCTTCGCATTCCCAATTCTTTTCACGTTTCCCTTCTGAAACCTGTCATTTTCAATCAATTCCAAACTTCCCCTGGTCAATCTCCTCTGCCTGTTTCCGCTCTGGAGGTCTTTGAAGTTAAAGATATTCTTGCCAAGAATAAGACTAGAGGTAAAACCTTCTTTTTTGTCGATTGGAAAGGCTTTGGTCCCGAGGAGAGGTCTTGAGAGCCCCGTGAAAAAATACAGGCTCCTCAGATTTTAGCCAGATTTCTTTCTAGCCTTAGAAAGAGGGGGGTACTTGTTGTGAATTAGACTTTTTTGGCTCCCTCTTGTGGTCACTAGTTATATGACTCTGGGATTGTCTTTCCTCAGTTTGGCACCCACCTGGGTCGTTAGTCCAGGGGTGTTGCTATATAAACTTCCTGGATCCTCAGTCCAGTGCCTGGCATCGTTGTAATCAGATCCTTTCTGTTTGCTCCTGTCTGCTGGTCTTGGTTCTTGCAAAATTAAGCTAAGTCCTGCTTCCTTGTTTTTTTTTGGTTATCTGTATTGCTCTCAGGGGCGTAACTACCGCGGTCGCAGGGGTCGCAATTGCGACGGGGCCCGCAGTGCTTAGGGGCCCACCCAGTCCAGCAGACTGGGCGGGCTCCTAAGAACTCTAAGCTACAAAATGGGCCGCCGGCCCTTTAAATAATTCTTCCTTACAGGCCCTGCTGCGCGTGCACTCGCGATCACGGGTGGGACTGCACTTGACCCGCAGCAGAGCCCCTCCACCGCAGAGAGCCGCACACCACTACTATAGCTGCCACTGCTCTGTGCGCACAGGACCTGTGATGAGGTCACAGGAGGGGAGGAGTTGGAGTCACATGATCAAGGGCTTCCGTGTAGTGCAGTGCTGTTTGTCATCATGCTGGAGGAGGGTAAGCTTTTGTGTGAGGTCAGGAGGGGTTTGGGTGGATGTAGCAGAGCAGTGTGTGTATGAGGTGTACAGAGCGGAGCCGTGTGTGTATGAGGTGTACGGAGCGGAGCCGGGTGTGTATGAGGTGTACGGAGCAGAGCCGGGTGTGCATGAGGTGTACGGAGCAGAGCCGGGTGTGCATGAGGTGTACGGAGCAGAGCCGGGTGTGTATGAGGTGTACGGAGCGGAGCCGGGTGTGTATGAGGTGTACGGAGTGGAGCCGGGTGTGTATGAGGTGTACGGAGTGGAGCCGGGTGTGCATGAGGTGTACGGAGCGGAGCCGGGTGTGCATGAGGTGTACGGAGCGGAGCCGGGTGTGCATGAGGTGTACGGAGCAGAGCCGGGTGTGCATGAGGTGTACGGAGCAGAGCCGGGTGTGCACGAGGTGTACGGAGCAGAGCCGGGTGTGCACGAGGTGTACGGAGCGGAGCCGGGTGTGCACGAGGTGTACGGAGCGGAGCCGGGTGTGCACGAGGTGTACGGAGCGGAGCCGGGTGTGCACGAGGTGTACGGAGCGGAGCCGGGTGTGCACGAGGTGTACGGAGCGGAGCCGGGTGTGCACGAGGTGTACGGAGCGGAGCCGGGTGTGCACGAGGTGTACGGAGCGGAGCCGGGTGTGCACGAGGTGTACGGAGCGGAGCCGGGTGTGTACGAGGTGTACGGAGCGGAGCCGGGTGTGTACGAGGTGTACGGAGCGGAGCCGGGTGTGTACGAGGTGTACGGAGCGGAGCCGTGTGTGTACGAGGTGTACGGAGCGGAGCCGTGTGTGTACGAGGTGTACGGAGCGGAGCCGTGTGTGTACGAGGTGTACGGAGCGGAGCCGTGTGTGTACGAGGTGTACGGAGCGGAGCCGTGTGTGTACGAGGTGTACGGAGCGGAGCCGTGTGTGTACGAGGTGTACGGAGCGGAGCCGTGTGTGTACGAGGTGTACGGAGCGGAGCCGTGTGTGTACGAGGTGTACGGAGCGGAGCCGTGTGTGTACGAGGTGTACGGAGCGGAGCCGTGTGTGTACGAGGTGTACGGAGCGGAGCCGTGTGTGTACGAGGTGTACGGAGCGGAGTCGGGGGTGTACGGAGCGGAGTCGGGTGTGTACGAGGTGTCGCATCTCTGCTTCAGGAAAATGGCCGCCACGATCTCCATCTGGGCACGCGCGGCATCCTGCGGCCATTTTCCTGAAGCCGCGGCCAGCAGAGCGCCGCTTCTGCGCACGCGCGGCCAAAGGAAGATGGCCGCCCCACCGATCACCAATGAAATGTCGCACATCACGCTATTTTCAATCCCCTGTGCAGTGGATTCGGGACCTTGGGCATGCGCACACCACTACGCCACCAACGGAAAACTAAGCAAGATCTGGGGGAAGACACCACGCCCATCTGACCAGACCAGCCTGATTGACAGGCGAAAACGACTACTTTGGTAACGTATTTCGGCAGCATAGGTGGGGAATCGGGGTCCACAAACTACACTATTGTAATGCACAGCTCAGGCCCTATTTAACAGTATTTTTATCTCATACGGAAAAAACGGGGTGACAGGTTCCCTTTAAGAGAAAGCCAAAATAACCCTGGGACAGAAGGCGAGAGCAGGGGGGAGGTGCGGGACAGAGCCGCTTTAGGCTAGTTTCACACTAGCGTTAAAGGGAACCTGTCACCACGTTTTTGGAAGATGGGATAAAAATAGCGTTAAATAGGGGCAGAGGTGGGCGTTACATTAGTGTGTTTGTTATGCGTTTATTACCCACCTAAGTTGCCGAAATAACTTTGCAAAGTCTCCGTTTTCGCCTGTCAATCAGGCTGGTCAGGTCACATGGGCGTGGTGTCTTCACCCAGATTTGGCGTAGTTTTCCGTTGGTGGCGTAGTGGTGTGCGCATGCCCAAAGTCCGGAATCCTCTTCCAGGGGATTTAAAATAGCGCGGTGTTCGTTATTGCATTGGTGATCGGTGGGCGCGGCCATCTTCCTTTGGCCGCGCGTGCGCAGAAGCGGCGCTCTGCTGGCCGCGGCTTCAGGAAAATGGCCGCGGGATGCCGCGCGTGCGCAGATGGATATCGCACGGCCATTTTCCTGAAGCCGCGGCCAGCAGAGCGCCGCTTCTGCGCACGCGCGGCCAAAGGAAGATGGCCGCGCCCACCGATCACCAATGCAATAACGAACACCGCGCTATTTTAAATCCCCTGGAAGAGGATTCCGGACTTTGGGCATGCGCACACCACTACGCCACCAACGGAAAACTACGCCAAATCTGGGGGAAGACAACGCCCATGCGACCTGACCAGCCTGATTGACAGGCGAAAACGGAGACTTTGCAAAGTTATTTCGGCAACTTAGGTGGGTAATAAACGCATAACACACACACTAATGTAACGCCCACCTCTGCCCCTATTTAACGCTATTTTTATCCCATCTTCCAAAAACGTGGTGACAGGTTCCCTTTAACTGCAATACGTCGCAAATGCGTAGTTTTGCCGAAAGTACGCATCCAGCAAAAGTTCTTGCTGGATACGTTTTTTCGTCATAGACTAACATTAGCGACGCATTTGCGACGCATTGCCAAACGTCGCGTCCGTTTTGCGACGCTTGGGCGTGTGGTAGCGGACCGTCGGGAGAAAAAAACCTTACATGTAACGTTTTTTGCTCCCGACGGTCCACTTTTTCCGACCGCGCATGCGCGGCCGGAACTCCGCCCCCACCTCCCCGCACTTCCCCGCACCTCACAATGGGGCAGCGGATGCGTGGGAAAAATGCATCCGCTGCCCCCGTTGTGCGGCGGAGACCACACTAGCGTCGGGAACGTCGGCCCGACGCACAGCGACGGGTTGTTCCCGACGCTAGTGTGAAACTAGCCTTAGTCGCTAGTGTGAAACTAGCCTTAGTCAGGAGAAGCTGAGGAGCTGCAGCCGGTTTACATCAGCCACCCCTGTACCAGAGAGGAGATTGTGAGTTGTGTATATGAGCTGGTATCTCTGGTGTGTGTGTGTGTGTGTGTGTGTGTGGTATCTGTAGTGTGTGTGTGATAACTGTAGTATGTGTGTGATATCTGTAGTATGATGTGTGTGTGTGTGTGATATCTGTAGTGTGTGTATGTGTGTGTGTGTGTGATATCTGTAGTGTGTGTGTGTGTGTGTGTGTTATCTGTAGTGTGTGTGTGTGTGATATCTGTAGTATGATGTGTGTGTGTGTGATATCTGTAGTATGTCTGTGTGTGTGTGTGATATCTGTAGTGTGTGTGTGTGATAACTGTAGTATGTGTGTGATATCTGTAATATGATGTGTGTGTGATATCTGTAGTGTGTGTAATAACTGATGTGTGTGTGTGTGTGTGTGTGTGTGTGTGTGATATCTGTAGTATGATGTGTGTGTGTGATATCTGTAGTATGTGTGTGTGAGGCAGCGGCGTAACTACTACGGTCGCAGCTGCAAGCGGCTCTGGCAGGTCAGGGGGCCATGAGTCCCCTTGAGCCTGTCTCCCTTATGCTTGTGTCCCCATGTGCCTGTCTCCCTTGCCCATTAGTCCCTGTGTGTCCCCATGTGCCTGTCTCCCTTATGCTTGTGTCCCCGTGTGCCAGTCTCCCTTGCCCATTAGTCCCTGTGTGTCCCCATGTGCCTGTCTCCTATGTCCCCTTGTGCTTGTGTCAGTCTCCTTTGTCCCCTTGTGCTTGTGTCAGTCTCCTTTGCCCACTAGTCCCTGTGTGTCAGTCTCCCTTTCCCACTTGTCCCTGTGTGTCCCCTTGTGCTTGTATCCCTTGTCCCCTTGTGTCAGTCTCTTGCTCACTAGTCCCTATGTGTCCCCTTGTGCCTGTCTCCCTTGTCCCCTTGTGCTTGTCCCTTGTCCCCGTGTGTCAGTCTCCATTGCCCACTAGTCCCCTTGTATCAGTCTCCCTTGCCCACTATTCCCCGTGTGTCAGTCTCCCTTGCCCACTAGTCCGTGTCCCCGTGTGCCAGTCTCTCTTGTCCACTAGTCCCCGTGTGCCCTTTGTGTCAGTCTCCCTTGCCCACTTGTGTCAGTCTCCCTTGCCCACTAGACCCCTTGTATCCTTCTCCCCTGCCTCCTAGCCCCCATGTGTCCCCTAGTGCCTGTCTTCCTTGCCCCCTTGTTCCCTCTCCTCTGCCCCCTCGTCACCATTTGCTCGTGTCTTTGTCACTGCCCCTGTATGGAGGGGCTGCATTATACTATGAGGGGGGCTGCATTGTATTCTATGGGGCTTACATTGAATTTTATGGCGGGGGGGGCCCCATTTGGAAGTTCGCACCGGGGCCCATAACTTTGTAGTTACGCCACTGATTGCTCTTATTTTCTGTCCAGCTTGTACTAATGTGATTCCTGATTTTGCTGGAAGCTCTAGGGGGCTGGTATTCTCCCCCCGGGCCGTTAGACGGTTCGGGGGTTCTTGAATATCCAGCGTGGAAATTTTGATAGGGTTTTTGCTGACCGTATAAGTCATCTTACTATATTCTGCTATTAGTCAGTGGGCCTCTCTTTGCTAAATATCTAGTTCATTCTTACGTTTGTCTTTTCTCCTTACCTCACCGTTATTATTTGTGGGGGGCTTGTATCCAACTTTTGGGGTCTTTTCTCTGGAGGCAAGAAAGGTCTATCTTTTCCCTTCTAGGGTTAGTTAGTTCTCCGGCTGGCGCGAGACGTCTAGAACCAACGTAGGCACGTTCCCCGGCTGCTGCTATTTGTGGTGCTAGGATTAGATATACGGTTAGCCCAGTTACCACTGCCCTATGAGCTGGTTTTCTATGTTTGCAGACTTGGTAGGTACTTTTGAGACCCTCTGCCATTGGGGTCATAACAGGTACTGTCACGTCGCCGCTCTGTGCAGTCGCACCTGCCACTCCCCTCCCTGTTCCCCGGCTTACTTATATGCGCACACCTTCCGATCTCCTCTTGTCCAGACTCGCCGCCTGTCCCTGGGTCTTGTCGGGTGCGCGTGCACACATTTCTCACTCCAACCTCTTCAGCGCACGCGCACTTCCTCGGTCTGCGAATGCTCCGTTCCCCCACTCTATGATTGTGGGGGATCCTGACCCTGAAGTCCTGCAGCATGCGGCGTATTTAAGGTAATCTTTCCCTCTGCTCCATGCCTGACTATCATTTGTGTTTCATGTGACCCAGGTCCCAGGTTTCTCTGCGTTCTTTGCCCTTTGTCTTTGCCGTACCCAGCCTGCCCTGTGTCTTTGCTGTACTCAGCCTGTCCAGTGTTCTTGCCGTGCCTGTTTGCCCTGCATCCCCGCTGTGCCTGTCCGTCTTGTGTCTTAGCCGCGTCAGTCCCACCATGGGTTTCTAGCCTCTGACATCCCTTCCTTCCATTCCTGCTTGAGTCTCCTACCTCCTGTCCCCGGGTATCAGCTTCCACGGCAATAGTCTCCCTTGGGCCTGCCCCTAATGCTCCCTGTATTGGGGGTGGTCCACCAGGTCAGCTCACCCTTGGGGAGGTTCGTTGTCGTGGTCCTGCGGGTTCACTTTAGGAGTCCCAAAAAGTCTCACATTCAGTTTGTCTGACTTTTCTCTTTATATTTTTGAGTAAAAATGTAAATAGTTCATTTATTCTATAAACTTCTGACAACGTCTCCTCTCCAGATTAGCAAATAATACATTTTGTATTTTCTGAAAATTAAAAAACAAAAACAGTGCTTTCAGACCTCAAATAATGCAAAGAAAACAAGTTCTTTGTCATTTCGAAGCAACAATACTAATGTTTTATCTCAGGAAGAGTTTAGAAATCAATATTTTGTGGAATATCCATGATTTTTAATCACAGCTTTCATGTGTCTTGGCATGCTTTCGGGTATGTTTCCACGTTCAGGAAACGCTGCTTGTTTGACGCTGCGCAGCGCTGCAGCGTCAAACAAGCAGCGTCCAGGTGTTCCTGCATAGTGGAGGGGATTTTATGAAATCCCGTCTCCACTATGCGTGGAAACCCGCACGCGGCGGCCCTGCGACTACGGACATGCTGCGCGTCTTTTCAGATCGCAGCATGCCCGTACATATCACAGGGCCCTATGGGAGCGAGCGATCATCCCGGATGTGAAGAGTTAACACATCCGGCATGATCGCGTCCCAGGAAGGGGGCGGGGCTTAGCGCCGAGCGGCTTCGCCGCTGCGGCGATACCGCCGCCCCTCCGGACCGTGGAGCCATACCCTTCCACTCTTTCACACTGCTTCTGGCGAAAAAATGTAAGCAGTTCTTTGTTTGATGGCTTGTGACTATCCATTATCCTCTTGATTACATTCCATAGGTTTTCAATGGGGTTCAGGTCTAGAGATTGAGCTGCCCATGACAGGGTTTTGAGGTGGTCTCTTAATTTTTGCCAGAGCTGTATGTGTGTAAGTGGGCATTAAAAGGTTTTGTGTGATGTTATTAAGGAATGATGGGTCATTTGTGAAGCCCAACATATAGCACAGCAAAGGGCAACAGCCATAGGGGAAGGGAGAATGTTTTTTGATTACTATGGCTTTCATCCACCCACTGCGTATTCTTATTTTCTCTCTCCCTCAACAATTCCCATAGATATTCCAAACTCAGTTCAAGTCTAACCTCTGGAGCTTCTTTAAAGGGAACCGGTCATCCAATTTGTGGCGAACATGGTTTGGGCAGCATGAATCAGATGGCATCTTGCCTTTAAGTAGAAGCAGGCCATGTCCTGTAGCACCCTCTATGCTGCCATCCTAGAAGTTACCCCAAATAATTCCTGCTTATTTTTTCTGCCCATTTTCTGTAAACCATAGAAAAGTGTACAAAATAACAAAAAAAGCAGCAAAAATAGCAACATTAACAAAAGTATTGTTACTATTTTTGCTGCTTTTTTTAGTTATTTTGAAAAAAAAAAATAACTGAAATAATTTATAAATAATGATCTTATATTTGCTGATCAAACTACTTATAGACTAAGCTTAGCATTCTATTTACTAGAATCCAATCTTGAGAATATTGTTACACGGCAGTATTTTCATATAGTAATTATTAATGTCATGCTGGACTATCAATAACTAGACAGTGTTTGGTTTGGATAGCTGATTTTGCAATATTTGCAAATATTTGCAATATTTTGCAATATTTGCTGATCTGTAGAATATTCGCCGAACGCCATTCAAGTCAATTGGAGGCAAAAATAAAACCATTACACAACACCTTCAAATGGGCCCCAAAGCTGCCAAAACACATTAAATTAGGGGAAGACACCAGGAAAGTGGCCTCAAATGACCCACAGTACAAATTTTATAATGGTACAGTAGCGATCAGCCATGTCTAAGGTATCAGGGTCTGGGCCAGCATTTACAGCTTTGAACTGAATTTCAAATTAAGATGAAGTGGGTGCAGGATCGGTGTAGGCCTGCTGTGCTGTGAGCCCTGATACCACATGCAACAGCTCATCCTGCTTTCATGCTCAGCCACGCTCAGGTGGCACAAACATCAGTTTCATAGACTATCTTCAAAAATGTAGGGCAGAAAACAAGGGGGATCTGCTACCTTGAATATAATCTTTATAAACAGGGAAGAAATGATTGAGGGGGTAAGAGTGGCTAGGACCCTAGGAGATAGCGACCATGCTATTTTAGAATTTTGGATAACTAGAGGAGGAAGAACAGAAGAGCAGAAAGAGAATCGGAGGGATCCAAAGGCTGGATATGCTTAAGGACAAAAATGTCCAGGAAAGATGGGAAATCTTGAAAAATGAGATTCTCAAAGCACAATCGTTAACAATTCCAGGAAAAAATACAAAGCATTTAAGGAAACCAGGATGGATGAACACAGAACTTAAACACATGCTAAAAAGGCAGAAAGAAATGTTTATCAATTGGAAAGAGGGAGACATATCTAAAGAAGAATATAATGCTGTCTGCAGAACCTGAAGGGCACGAATCAGATTATCTAAAGCTGACAATGAATTAAGGCTTGCAAGAGACGTTAAAAGCAATAAAAAAGGATTTTGGGGGGATATGTCAAAAGTAAAAGAAAAGTCAAAGATGCTATAGGATTTTTACAGGATGAAAATGATGAAATAGTAAGAAAGGATGTTGAGAAGGCCGAACTTTTAAATTCCTATTTTGCATCTGTTCTCTCAGAAAGGAAATGTAACATCAACTGATCTTCGCTGTCCTATTAAACGAATAGAAGAATCCAGGATATCTATAAACAGAATGATAGTGAGGAAACACTTAGCTAACATAAATTAATTGAAGTCTCCAGGTCCAGATGAATTACACCCCAGAGTACTGAAGGAGTTAGCAGAAGAAAATTTTTGAATCACTCTCCATAATCTTTGAAAATTCTTGGAGAACAGGAGAAGTCCCAGAAGACTGGAGAAGAGCAAATGTTGTTCCTATCTTCAAAGAGGGGAAGCAGGCGGACCCAGGGAACTATAGGCCGGTGAGTCTGACTTCTATACCAGGAAAGATCTTTGAACAAATTATTAAACAACATGTATGTAAGTACCTGGATAAGAATGAAGTGATTAACCAGAGTCAGCATGGGTTTGTAACTAATAAGTCATGTCAGACTAACTTAATTTCCTTCTATGACAGAATTACTAACTGGGTGGATCAGGGAAATGCTGTAGATATAGTATATCTTGACTTTAGCAAAGCATTTAACAAAGTATTTCACACCATCCCTATTGAAAAAAATGACTAAGTATGGAATGGACAAGGCAACTGTTAGGTGGATTCATAACTGGCTTAGTGATTGGACCCAAAGATTGGTCATAAATGGTTGCACATCCAATTGGAAGAATGTCTCAAGTGGGGTACCACAGGGTTCTGTCCTGTCCTGGGCCCTGTATTGTTCAACATCTTTATCAATGATTTAGATGAAGGAATTGAGGGTACACTGATTAAATTTGCTGATGACACAAAGCTAGGAGGGATAGCTAATACTAGAGAAGAGAGAGAGGATTCAAAAATATATAAAATAGACTGGAGCAGTGGGCAGCAACTAACAGAATGGTTTTTAACAAGGAAAAATGCCAAGTACTACATCTAGGCAATAAAAATGAAAAAAAAGCATATACAGAATGGGAGGAAAAGGGATAAGCAACAGCACATGTGAAAAAGACTTGGGTATACTAATAGAAAAAAAAACACAGTACCTGCGCTATATAGAATGCATAGATTAAACACCAATGTGATGTTAATTACCTGGAAGATTCTTGTAGTTTCATTTTTTCCCTATGTGGTCTAGGGCTACACTTCCAGCTGATTTTATGCACTTACAATAGCGCCGCTACACAACCAAATCTATTTCTGGGTACACTAATAGATCATAAACAGAACAGGAGTCAACAGTGTGATGCAGCAGCAAAAAAGGTAAATGCAATTCTGGGATGTGTTAACAGAAGCATACAGTCTAGATAACGCAAAGGCAAATTATTGCCCTCTACTCCTCTTTGGTCAGACCTCATCTGGAATACTGTGTCCAGTTTTGGGCACATTTAAAAAAAACAAACAAAAAAAAAACACATTAACAAACTGGAGCAAGTTCAGAGAAGAGCGTCCAGAATGCTGACCGGTCTGCAAAGCATGTCCTAAGAGGAATGGTTACAGGATTTGGGAATGTTTAGCTTGCAAAAAAGAAGACGGAGAGGAGACTTAATAGCGGTCTATAAATATCTCAAGGGCTGTCACATGGTAGAACAATCATCTTTATACTCATTTGCAAGAGGAAAGACTAGAAGCAATGGGTTGAAACTGAATGGGAGGAGACAGATTAGATATCAGAAAGAACTTTTTGACAGTTAGGGTGATCAATGAGTGGATCAGACTGCCACAAGAGGTGGTGAGTTCTCCATCCATGGAAGTCTTCAAACAGAGGCTGGACAGACATCTGTCTGGGATGATTTAGTGAATTCTGCTTTGAGCAGGGGGTTGGACAAGATGACCCAGGAGGTCCGTTCCAACTCTACCATTCTACGATAGCTTTTGTCAGTAAAATCTAAGGACAGTAACATGGGTAGTTGACTCAAAGGGAATGGAGGCCTGCCAGTCTCAGAGGCCGACTGCTACCAGCAACACACATGAAGGAAACCAAATCAGGAGTCTATACATTTCCAAAAATTAGTGTCAGACAACACGAAAGTGCCATCAATTGCAACAGAGTAGAACTAGTATAATGGGGGCCTACACATCTTCCACTACAGCCAACCCAGCTGATGAACACAACTAGGAGTGTGCACATTTCCAAAAATTAGTGGCAGACACCATTAAAAAGGCATTAATTTCACGAGAGTAAAAATAGTGTAATAGGGACAGACATCGTCCACCACAGCCAACCCAGCAGATGGAGACTAACCATGACTGTTCGCATTTCCACAAATGTGTGCTAACATATGCAGCAGCAGCAACAGCGGACACAGAAGCCACACTAAAGATATCACAATTACGCAAGATCAATGCTTCACACTAAAACTTCAACATCGCCTAGTCTGTACAGTCTGTGATTGGGGTACAAAAGTCCTTGGAGATCCATAACTTGCTCATCTTGATGAAAGTGCATCAGTCTGCACTTTCAGGGGACAGCTGGCTGCACTTATTCATCAGAACACTACCAGCAGTGCTGCAGACATGTTCTGAAAAAACGCTGGCTACCGGGCATAATAAAACCTCCAAGGCGTAAGAGGCAAGCTCAGGCCACTCATCCATTTTTGAAGACCAAAATGTGAAAAGGGTCCAAACTCTCCATGATGGTACGGAGTTTCAGTTCTAGACACTCCTGCGCCATCCTATCCATTTGTTCACCATGTGTCTGTGTCCAACATGGACTCTGTTGTGCTGGTGCAGGAGCTGGTATAAAAAAAAATAAAATTCAAAGTACTCAGAAATTACTTCTGCCACTTATACTACTGCTGCTGTTGCTAATGTTGTGGTGTTGACGAATTGACGTGCAGGAGGTTGGAAGTCTAGAGCTGTGATGCACATTGTGTGCCTCACTGCTGTCTTGGGGAAAACCTCACCTAAGGTTGTATAAAAGCATGTTTCGATACTCTAGCATTCACTTGTCCCTTTCCAGGGCGGGAAGCATCTGGCAAAATTTTGTCTTAAAACATGGATCTAACAGAGTGGCAACCCAGTAGTCAGCACTATTTTGAATCATAACTATATGGGGATCATGTTAGAGATCGTGCAGCAAGAAGGCACTCATATGTCGGGCTCTTTCATGAGGTCCAAGCCCATGTTGTGTTGGTTGCTGGGTAGCACCGGATGCTTGTTTCCTCCATACCCTCCTGCCAACCACGAACAGAGAGGGGATGATTATCTTCTTCATCTCCTGACAGGTGCTCGCCAATCACCTCTTCCTTCTCCATTTGTACCTCAGCTCTTGCACCTTCACTAACAGTTTTTCTATTATCACCATCCCCTCTCGATCACAGTAATCCACCCTCCCTTGGCACCAGCCTGTGACTGTGCGATGACAATCTGGAACTAAGGGACAATGTTATCCCTCCGCATCCTCCTCTGCTTCCTTCTCTTCCTCTGGGACCACCACCTCCTACAGCAGGCTATGCTCCAGAATATAGATGACCGGAACAGTGATGCTGATGATGGCAACATTAGCGCTAACCATCTTAGTAGCCATTTCAAAACTGTGCAGAGGTCCTTAATCTGTGCCCACGCCGCACAACATCGCTGCAACATATGCAGAGTGGAATTCCAACATGTCAGCACATCAAATATCAACCTACTAACTGGCATGGACAAAGACCTCTGTATCGATGCAAGTCGATGACCTGAGGGGTGCGACCGACGGAAGTGAGCACACATCTTCCGTGCTTTCTGCTGCAGCTCACCCACGCTAAGATAGTGGTGGAAAAAATGCTGTACCATCAGGTTGAGGAAATGAGCTGTGCAAGGCACGAGTGTGAGATTGCATCGGCGTAGGGTCGCCATCAGGCTTGCACCGTTATCGAACACGGCCTTCCCTGGATGCAGGTTCAGTAGAGGCAGCCATTGCTTAAACTCAGCCTGGAGAGCTGTCCACAACTTTTCAACTGTATGACTGTGATCCCAAGTCATATCAATCTTAACACTGCCTGATTGTGGTGAGCCCTGGCTGTGCAGTATGGTGGTGGTGGGGTTTCACTTTGCTCTGTTGGAATATGTGTCTCATTAAAGCAGAGATTGAGGGCACAGGTGGAGGCCCAATAGGAGGTAGAGGAAGAGGCAGAAACAGTGGAGGAACTGTTAAATACAGAGGTTTGTCCTGTAAGCCTTGAAGATTCCAAGACTTGTGGAGCAGCACCTTCCCCAATTGCCACCACAGCCACCAGTCATCCAGTGCCCAGTCATGGAGATGTAACACCCTTGACCATGCTTACTCTTCCAAGAGTCTGGTGAAATGCACCCTGGCTGACAGATTTAGTCAAGGAATGGGTGATGTTGTCTGCGAAAGGTGTAGCACTGGCACAGCTTTCTTAGAAAAGTAATAGCAACTGGTACTGTGGGACTGCGACGGCCATCGGCTTTCAGAAGCCGTCTGTATCTACCAGGTGGAAAGGCAGCATTTCAAAATGAGATCTCCCCTACTGTATGATGTTGGTAGCAGAAGAAATTGTTTTTTTGTGTGGATGAGACCTGTATAACCTAGAAGATATGCTCCAAACAATTTTAAACTCAGATCTAGCCTTCTGTATCGTGTTTGTAAAAAAAAAAAAAAAGAACTAATATATATATATATATATATATATATATATATATATATATATATACACACACACACACACACACACACACACACACACACACACACATACATGCACACACACACACACACACACATATATATACACATATACACACACACACACACACACAGTGCCTTACAAAAGTATTCGGCCCCCTAAAGATTCCAAATGTAAATTTTTGTGAAGAATCGACAACAAGTGGAACACAATTGTGAAGTTGAACGAAATTTGTTGGTTATTTTAAATTTTTGAGGAAATTCAAAAACTGAAAAGTGGGGCATGCAATATTATTCGGCCCCTTTCAGTGCAGCAAACTCACTCCAGAAGTTCATTGTGGATCTCTGAATGATCCAATGTTGCCCTAAATGCCTAATGATGATAAATATAATCCACCTGTGTGTAATCAAGTTTCCGTATAAATGCCCCTTTTCTGATCGTCTCAGGATTCTGTTTGAAGCACAGAGAGCATCATGAAGACCAAGGAACACAACTGGCAGGTCCATGATACTGTTGTGGAGAAGTTTAAAGCTGGATTTGGATACAAAATGATTTCCAAAACTTTAAACATTCCAAGGAGTACTGTGCAAGCGATCATATTGAAATGGAAGGAGTATCATACCACTGCAAATCTACCAAGACCTGGCCGTCCCCCTAAACTTTCATCTCAAACAAGGAGAAGACTGATCAGAGATGTAGCCAAGAGGCCCATGATCACTCTGGATGAACTGCAGAGATCTACAGCTGAGGTGGGACAGTCTGTCCATAGGACAACAATCAGTCGTACACTGCACAAATCTGGCCTTTATGGAAGAGTGGCAAGAAGAAAGCCATTTCTCAAATATATCCATTAAAAGTGTTGTTTAAAGTTTGCAACAAGCCACCTGGGAGACACACCAAACATGTGGAAGAAGGTGCTCTGGTCAGATGAAACCAAAATCGACCTTTTGGCAACAATGTCAAACAAAATGTTTGGCGTAAAGGCAACACAGCTCATCACCCTGAAAAAACCATCTCCACTGTCAAACATGGTGGTGGCAGCATCATGGTTTGGGCCTGCTTTTATTCAGCAGGGACAGGGAAGATGGTTAAAATTGATGGGAAGATGGATGGAGCCAAATACAGGATCATTCTTGAAGAAAACCTGTTGGAGTCTGCAAAAGACCTGAGACTGGGATGGAGATTAGTCTTCCAACAAGACAACGATCCCAAACAAAGCAAAATCTACAATGGAATGGTTCACAAATAAACGTATCCAGGTGTTAAAATGGTCAAGTCAAAGTCCAGACCTAAATCCAATCGAGAATCTGTGGAAAAAGCTGAAAACTGCTGTTCACAAAAGATCTCCATCAAACCTCATTGAGCTTGAGCAGTTTTCCAAGGAAGAATGGGTAAGAATTTCAGTCTCTCGATGTACAAAACTGATAGAGACATACCCCAAGCAACTTGCAGCTGTAAAGTTAAAGGGGACGAATAATATTGAACGCCCCACTTTTCAGTTTTTGAATTCCACAAAAATTTAACACCACCAATAAATTGCATTCAACTTCACAATTGTGTTCCACTTGTTGTGGATTCTTCACCAACAACTTACATTTGGTATCTTTAGGTTTGCAGCATGATATGTGGGAAAAAGTTGAAAAGTTCTGGGGGGCAGAATACATTTGCAGGACAATATATATATATATATATATATATATATATATATATATATATATATATATATACTAGATGGCAGCCCGATTCTAAAGAATCGGGAGTCTAGAATCCATATATACTTTATTTATTCAAATGTAAGAATAATACAATTAATAAATAATAGTAAGAAAGAACAAAAAATGGCTGCACTCACCAGCTCTTGACAATTCTTGACAGTACGGCACATTTCTGATTGGTCGCTCGCGGCAGGCGGCAACCAATCAGAAAAGTGCCGCGCACCACGAAGGCATATATCTTTGTCCACCCTGAGCGGGTGTAGGACGCTGGTGACGTCACTTATCTCCGGACATTATCTCCGGACAAAGCCACGGAAGTTGGCACAAATTGCCGGAAGTAGTATTCTAGGCAATTATATATTAGATTTTAATGTTATCAGTGTTTACCTTTGAACGTTTATATTGTATTGTCCTGTCACCAGCCATGTGTACGATTATCGGCCGAAAGCCTCTCTGGAACCAATAATCACCCCATGTAAAGGTATCTTTATAAGTTAAAGATTCAGAATACTATGACTTTTATCATATCCTGAACAGTCAAGTTTTTTATGAACCGTTAAGGTTTTCTGGTTGAAGTAAAAAAAACTCTGAGTGTTTACAGTTTGAAACCATAAAATGTTGAAAAATTATGTCATTCTTGAGTATATCACTCAATGGTGCTCATAAACGTGTCAAATTTGATCTATAATATACTTTAATATACGTTACTTTAATCTTTAATATACTTAAGAACAGGGCCCCAGACATCACACAGGGGGTCTGAAACACCGCACAGTGGTCCAAAATATCGCTGTGCTCTGCCTGGGGCCCCATATGCTGCCTGGGGCCCCTGTGCTCTGCCTGGGGCCCCATATGCTGCCTGGGGCCCCTGTGCTCTGCCTGGGGCCCCTGTGCTCTGCCTGGGGCCCCATGTTCTGCCTGGGGCCCCTGTGCTCTGCCTGGGGCCACTGTGCTCTGCCTGGGGCCCTATATGCTGCCTGGGGCCCCTGTGCTCTGCCTGGGGCCCCATATGCTGCCTGGGGCCCCTGTGCTCTGCCTGGGGCCCCATAGGCTGCCTGGGGCCCCTGTGCTCTACCTGGGACCACTGTGCTCTGCCTGGGGCCCCATATGCTGCCTGGGGCCCCTGTGCTCTGCCTGGGGCCCCTGTGCTCTGCCTGGGGCCCCATGTTCTGCCTGGGGCCACTGTGCTCTGCCTGGGGCCCCATAAGCTGCCTGGGGCCCCTGTGCTCTGCCTGGGGCCACTGTGCTCTGCCTGGGGCCCCATATGCTGCCTGGGGCCCCTGTGCTCTGCCTGCGGCCCCATATGCTGCCTGGGGCCCCTGTGTTCTGCCTGGGGCCCCTGTGCTCTTCCTGGGGCCCCATGTTCTGCCTGGGGCCCCTGTGCTCTGCCTGGGGCCACTGTGCTCTGCCTGGGGCCCCATGTTCTGCCTGGGGCCACTGTGCTCTGCCTGGGGCCCCATAAGCTGCCTGGGGCCCCTGTGCTCTGCCTGGGACCACTGTGCTCTGCCTGGGGCCCCAAATGCTGCTTGGGGCCCCTGTGCTCTGCCTGGGGCCACTGTGCTCTGCCTGGGGCCCCATATGCTGCCTGGGGCCCCTGTGCTCTGCCTGGGGCCCCATATGCTGCCTGGGGCCCCTGTGCTCTGCCTGGGGCCCCTGTGCTCTGCCTGGGGCCCCTGTGCTCTGCTTGGGGCCCCATGTTCTGCCTGGGGCCCCTGTGCTCTGCCTGGGGCCACTGTGCTCTGCCTGGGGCCCCATATGCTGCCTGGGGCCCCTGTGCCCTGCCTGGGGCCCCATATGCTGCCTGGGGCCCCTGTGCTCTGCCTGGGGCCCCATATGCTGCCTGGGGCCCCTGTGCTCTGCCTGGGGCCCCTGTGCTCTGCCTGGGGCCCCTGTGCTCTGCCTGGGGCCCCATGTTCTGCCTGGGGACACTGTGCTCTGCCTGGGGCCACTGTGCTCTGCCTGGGGCCCCATATGCTGCCTGGGGCCCCTGTGCTCTTCCTTGGGCCCCATATGCTGCCTGGGGCCCCTGTGCTCTGCCTGGGGCCACTGTGCTCTGCCTGGGGCCCCATAGGCTGCCTGGGGCCCCTGTGCTCTGCCTGGGACCACTGTGCTCTGCCTGGGGCCCCATATGCTGCCTGGGGCCCCTGTGCTCTGCCTGGGGCCACTGTGCTCTGCCTGGGGCCCCATATGCTGCCTGGGGCCCCTGTGCTCTGCCTGGGTGTAGGACACTGGTGACGTCACTTATCTCCGGACATTAGCTTCGGACATTAGCTCCGGACATTATCTCCGGACATTATCTCCGGACATTAGCTCCGGACAAAGCCACGGAAGTTGGCACAAATTGCAGGAAGTAGTATTCTAGGCAATTATATATTAGATGGGCATTTCCTGAAGGAAATACATGGTGCTTGAACAGCGCTACCAGCTTTACAGCAGCACTTTTCACACACGGGACTGGGGGGCGCGCTTACTTTTGCACCCGGGGCCGGGGGCGCGCTTACTTTTGCACCCGGGGGCGCACTTACTTTTGCACCCGGAGGCGCACTTTTGCACCCGGGGGCGCACTTACTTTTGCACCCGGGGGCGCACTTACTTTTGCACCCGGGGGCGCACTTACTTTTGCACCCGGGGGCGCACTTACTTTTGGGGCCGCACTTACTTTTGGTGGGCGGGGCTCCTCGGCCTCCGATTTGGTTGGTGGGGCCCCTCGTCCTCCGATTTGGTGGGTGGGGACCCTCGGCCTCCGATTTGGTGGGCGGGGACCGGCCTCCGATTTGGTTGGCGGGGACCCTCGGCCTCCGATTTGGTGGGCGGGGCCCCTCGGCCTCCGATTTGGTGGGCGGGGCCCCTCGGCCTCCGATTTGGTGGGCGGGGCCCCTCGGCTTCCGATTTGGTGGGCGGGGCCCCTCGGCCTCCGATGTGGTGGGCGGGGCCCCTCGGCCTCCGATGTGGTGGGCGGGGCCCCTCGGCCTCCGATGTGGTGGGCGGGGCCCCTCGGCCTCCGCTTTGGTGGGCGGGGCCAGGCCCCTCGGCCTCCGCTTTGGTGGGCGGGGCCGCTCGGCCTTCGATTTGGTGGGCGGGGCTCCTCGGCCTCCGATTTGGTTGGCAAAGCCCCTCGGCCTCCGATTTGGTTGGCGGGGTCCCTGGGCCTTCGATTTGGTGGGCGGGGACTCTCGGCCTCCGATTTGGTGGGCGGGGACCCTCGGCCTCCGATTTGGTGGGCGGGGACCCTCGGCCTCCGATTTGGTGGGCGGGGACCCTCGGCCTCCGATTTGGTGGTCGGGGACCCTCGGCCTCCGCTTTGGTGGGCGGGGCCCCTCGGCCTCCGATTTGGTGGGCGGGGTCCCTCTGCCTCCGATTTGGTGTGCGGGGACCCTCGGCCTCCGCTTTCGTGGGCGGGGCCCCTCGACCTTCGATTTGGTGGGCGGGGCCCCTCGGCCTCCGATTTGGTGGGCGGGGACCCTCGGCCTCCGATTTGGTGGGCGGGGCCCCTCCACCTCCGATTTGGTGGGCGGGGCCCCTCGGCCTCCGATTTGGATGGTGTGGACCCTCGGCCTCCGATTTGGTGGGCGGGGCCCCTCGGCCTCTGATTTGGTGGGCGGGGCCCCTCGGCCTCCGATTTGGTGGGCGGGGCCCCTCGGCCTCCGATGTGGTGGGCGGGGCACCTCGGCCTCCGCTTTGGTGGGCGGGGCCACTCGGCCTTCGATTTGGTGGGCGGGGCTCCTCGGCCTCCGATTTGGTTGGCGGGGCCCCTCGGCCTCCGATTTGGTGTGTGCTCTGCCTGGGGCCACTGTGCTCTGCCTGGGGCCCCATATGCTGCCTGGGGCCCCTGTGCTCTGCCTGGGGCCCCATATGCTGCCTGGGGCCCCTGTGATCTGCCTGGGGCCCCATGTTCTGCCTGGGGCCCCTGTGCTCTGCCTGGGTGTAGGACACTGGTGACGTCACTTATCTCCGGACATTAGCTCCGGACATTAGCTCCGGACATTAGCTCCGGACGTTGGCACAAATTGCAGGAAGTAGTATTCTAGGCAATTATATATTATATATATATATATATATATATACATATACACACACACACACACACACACACACACACATACATACACACAGGGTGGACCAAAAGTAGGTGGACAGAAAACATTTATTTTGGTTTATTTACAAAATTATATTTACTAACACTAGCATAACATTGACAATTAAACTTTATTCTGAACAATAATACAAAAGCTCTTACATTTTATCAACGTAGGTGCTCAAACTGTTTTCCATCACAATTTGCATAGCTTTGAAGTTTGCCTCTTGCGCTTCGACAAACATTTTTGCACAAGTCTCTTTGAGTATTACTTTCTTGAAATGCATGTCTTATGCAATTTTTCAAATCTGACACTTTTTGGTTTTCGACTATAAACTTTGTCCTTGAGTACTCCCCAAAAGAAAAAAATCCATTGGGGTCAAGTCTGGTGAATTGGCCGGCTAGTGTTGAGCGATACCTTCCGATACTCAAAGGTATCGGTATAGGATGGGATCGGCCGATATCCAAAAAATATCGGATATCACCGATACCCGATACCAATGCAAGTCAATGGGACACAAGTATCAGAAGCTATCCTGGATGGTTCCCAGGGTCTGAAGGAGAGGAAACTCTCCTTCAGGTCCTGGGATCCATGTTCATGTAAAAAATAAAGAATAAAAATAAAAAATATTGATATACTCACCCCTCCGAAAACCCTGGCTGTCACCGCTGCAAGCGTCTGCCTCCGTTCCTAAGAATTCAGAGCGTGAAGGACCTCCGATGATGTCGCGGTCAGGTGACCGGTCACATGAGCGGTCACGGACCAATCACAAGACCGCGACGTCATCGAAGGTCCTTCACCCGCTGCATTGTTAGGAACGGAGGAAGACGCTTGCAGCGGTGATAGCCAGGGTTCTCGGAGGGGTGAGTATATCCATATTTTTTATTTTTATTCTTTATTTTTTACATGAATATGGATCCCAGGGCCTGAAGGAGAGTTTCCTCTCCTTCAGACCATGGGAACCATACGCACCGCACACGCCGAAGATGACTGGGAACACTTCCGATTCCGATTTCCAATATCGCAAAAATATCGGAACTCGGTATCGGAATTCCGATACAGCAAATATCGGCCGATACCCGATATTTGCAGTATCGGAATGCTCAACACTAGTGCCAGCCAATCAAGTGGGCCTCTTCAGCCAATCCATTTATTAGGAAATGTTTCATCAAGATACTTGCGGACTACTCTTGAATAATGTGGAAGGGCCTCATCTTGTTGGAAATAAAGGTAATTTGAATTAGGCTGTTGCTGTAACTGGGGAACAACTTGGTTCATAAGAATTTTGAGATACTTATCTCCTGTGACTGCTCCATAAAAAAAAAAATATATATATAATGATCCAAAACCACCAAAACTGGAAATAATAATCTCACTAAATTGCAGCCACCTGTCTGGATCATCCTCCAATAAACCATGAATTAGACGTGGACGATAAGCTTTCCACCCAATAGATTTCAGGATTCGCATGATGGAAGCTTGTGAAATTCCCAATTCTAAAGAGACTCTTCTGGTGCACCTTTTTGGACTCTGAACAAATGTTTCAGCAACAAGTTGTTTATTATTTTCTGTACAGGCTGTTTTGGGTTGACCAGTTTTTGGAGCATTAAGGATTGAGCCAGTGGCATCGAATTTGTCACGAATGCGGTAAATGGTTTGTCTCTTTGGGGCTTGAGTACCATATGTTTCAATCCAGTTTGCTCTAACTGTTTCAGCATTTTGAGATTTCCAATAATCTTTTAAAATCTATTTTATTTGATCTGTATTTAAATTATTTGCTATTATGGGGTATCTGAAAAGAAAACAGATTTGGGGGAAGATTTATCTGTGAAAACTGGATCTGTGAAACTGACTCAGTTGCCCTAGCAACCAATCAGATTCCAATTTTCGTTCTTCACAGACTCTTTGGAAAATGAAAGGTGGAATCTGATTGGTTGCTAAGGGCAACTGAGTCAGTTTTACTTTACACCATGTTTGATAAATCTCCCCCTTCATAACCCTATTACACATACTGTCCACCTACTTTTGGCGAATATATTTATTTTATTTTTTTTATGTTCAACAGCTCTGCACATACAACAATTTCACCGCCACAAAATTTCACCGCCACAAAATTACAATGTGAGATATGGCGGGCTGTATAACATTTAGCAACAGAATTTTTTTTTTTTTTAAATCTGCATGAGCTCTGCAGTTGAATTTCACCACCAGTAAGTAACAACTATGGTATGCTGAATCACGGTAGCAACTGCCCAAAGAAATTGTGCATGGAGCACAATAGAAGCAGTGCACAACACACTTCTATGAAATGTGCCCTGCTCTGTCTGTGGACCTCAGTAATGGCACAAAAAAAAAAATATATAAAAAATGCTGAAGGTCAATTTAACCCCTTAGTGACAGAGCCAATTTTTTTAAAATCTGACCAGTGTCACTTTATGTGGTAATAACTCTGGAACGCTTCTACAAATGCCAGTGATTTTGAGATGTTGTGATTTTGATGTTTTTTCATGACACATTATAATTTATGATAACGGTAAATTTAGGTCGATATGTTTTGTGTTCATTTATAAAAAAAAATCTGAAATTTGAGAAAAATGTTAAAAAATTAGCAATTTTGAGACTTTGAATGATTATCTCTTTAATCCAGATAGTCATACCACAGAAAAACATTAATAAATAGCATTTACCACATGTCTGCTTTACATCAGCACCATTTGTAAAATGTTATTTTATTTTGTTAGCATTTTAGGAGGTTTAAAAGTGTAGCAGTAATTTTTCATTTTTTCAAGGAAATTTACAAAATTTATTTTTATAGGGACCTATCCATGTTCGAAGTGACTTTTCCCATATATTGGGAAACCCCAAAAGTTATACCATTTTAAAAACAGCACCCCCTGACATATTGAAAACTGCAGTCAGGTAGTTTATTAACCGTTCAGGTGATGTTCAGGAATTAATGCAAAGTGGCATGAAAAATGAAAATGTGTATTTTTACCACCTAAATGCGGCTAACTTCTGAACAGGTTACAACAGCTGTCAGACTCTAAAGGTACCTTCACACTAAGCGACTTTGCAACGATAACGATAGCGATCCGTGACGTTGCAGCATCCTGGATCGCGATATCGTTGTGTTTGACACGCAGCAGCGATCTGGATCCTGCTGTGATATCGCTGGTCGTTGCTGAAAGTCCAGAACTTTATTTGGTCGTCAGATCGGCGTGTATCGTCGTGTTTGACAGCAAAAGCAACGATGCCAGCAATGTTTTACAATGGTAACCAGGGTAAATATTGGGTTACTAAGCGCAGGGCCGCGCTTAGTAACCCGATATTTACCCTGGTTACCATTGTAAAAGTAAAAAAAAAAAACACTACATACTCACCCTCTGATGTCTGTCACGTGCCCCGGCGTCCGCGCTGCTGCTCAGAGCTTCCTGCACTGAATGTGTCAGTGCCGGCCGTAAAGCAGAGCACAGCGGTGATGTCACCGCTGTGCTTTAGGGCCGGCGCTTACACAGTGCAGGGAAGCTGAAGGTGAGGGACGCGACAGACACGGCAATGTAAGTATGTAGTGGGTTTTTTTTTTTACATTTACACTGGTAACCAGGGTAAACATCGGGTTACTAAGCGCGGCCCTGCGCTTAGTAACCCGATGTTTACCCTGGTTACTCGGGGACTTCGGCATCGTTGGTCGCTGGAGAGCTGCCTGTGTGACAGCTCTCCAGCGACCACACAGCGACGCTGCAGCGATCGGCATCGTTGTCGATATCGCTGCAGCGTCGCTTAATGTGACGGTACCTTAAGGCCGCTATTTGGTCATGAATTGCTATGGCAAATATCAGGACAGTACAATCATAATCTGAGGGCACCCATTGGGATAAAGATCAAGCCCCCACACTCTGTTAACCATTTATATGATGTAGTCACTATTGACAGCAGCATCTAAGGGGTTAAACAGATTTGGACTGTGCAAACACTGATCGTGGCTGATACAGCAAGTTGTCAGCTATAGTGTACAGCCGACAGCTGCTGGATTGTCACCTGTATGGGGATGCTATTCTCTTATATCTCAGGTCAGTTAAAAGACGTATTGGAGGTCATTAAGGGGTTAACAGCCACAAGCTATCTAAACTATCTTAATAAGAAACAACCACCTAGTTAACTAGCTAAATTCTCCAAATATTAGAAAATAGCTGACAGCACAACTGATATAGGGATGCCCATCCTAGTTCCATTGGACCCAAATGGAAAAATACATACCGCAGCAAAGTGAAGGACAGCATCCAATCCAGGTGAAGTATAAAAAGTCCTTTATTGCGCCAAATGCCAAAGCATTTGGCACAATAAAGGACTTTTTATACTTCACCTGGATTGGATGCTGTCCTTCACTTTGCTGCGTAACTAGCTAAATTCTGTCAGCAAACAGTCCCAGCATCAGGAGCAGCCTCTCTGTGCTGTTACAGTGTCAAAATGGCACTAAAACAAGATGTCCACTCTTTATTTTTCCTTTTATATATTACTAGATGGAGGCCCGATGCTATCGCATCAGGAGGGTGGCACAGTAATGTCACAATGGGGGCAGGCATGCGGCGCTGTTGTTGTCTAATGGCTTCTTGTGATAATCTAATGACTTTGCATCAGGGGACTCATGAGCTTGACGCCTACGCTTATATGCATTGTTTTTGTCCCAGCAATGCTGTTGCTCTTCAAGAGTCTCATTTGCCCTTTGTTGTCTTCGACGTTGTGCCATGCTGCTTTCCTTTCGTTGTCATTGGCATACCTTTTATGAGGAGCCATGTTGGCGTTCATATTCGTTTTTAAAGGGTTTTTCCCACGAACAAAAGTTCATTTTAAAAACTGTTTGTCTGACCGTGTACCGAACATACCACAGCTCCTGGGCGGGGGAGGAAGCAAAAGACAATACTGACATTACAGCAGATCACATAGGATACATTTTGTGAGGTAAATAATTAAAAAAAAAAAAACAAACAGTGAAATATTTTACCTCACAAAATAAATCCACTGTGATCTCCTGCTGTAATGTCAGTATTGTCTTTTGCTTTCTCCCCTGCCCAGGAGATGTGGTATGCTCCGTACACGGTCAGTGTGTGTGTGTGTGTGTGTGTGTGTGTGTGTTTTGTAGACACATCGTGCATCTGTTGCCGGGATCAGCCAAATGATTCACTGCACCTGCGTGTAATTCACGCAAACGCTGTAAATCAGACCGCCGCCATCTTTGTGCAGACAGATAATGGCGGTCAAATTAAAACTGTGCATGCACTCCGCCAGTACAATGATGGCGGCAGTCAGTGAATAATTTGGCTGATCCCAGCGGTGGAGTGTTCGCGACGGTGTTCCGCTGGTGGTACCGCACAAGAGGGTGTGTGTGTGTGTGTGTGTGTGTGTGCGTGTGCGTGTGTCCGCTGTTGGTACCGTGCAATAGGCTGATACCAGCAGCAATTTCCATATTGAGACACCAATCACTTCGGTGTCCCATTATGGCGGTCTGTTTACTTCCTCCGCTTGGAATTCTGGGATTCAGAGACATCTGGACAGAATAGGAAATGAAAACATTACAAGGCAATTATATAATTAGATAAAAACGGCAACTAGCTGAGAAGAAACAGTGTATCAATAAATATTTATTACACACAAGTTTATAGTTCTTTTACTACTAATGTATAACATTAACACTGTATACAATAATAGCCACAATACTAATATACAATTAAACCCACAAACACTAGTTATATTGTGGGCACTCCGAAAGGGAGAGAGGGCACTGACTGTGTCTAAAGAGGGGGGTAGGGGGACAGTGTAGGAAGACAAGAGCAGGAGGGGGTAGTGGAAGCCTGCAGGGTAAGAGAAAGAGGGGGCCGAGTGTCATGGATCCCAATGGCTGGGGATCGCACTGGACAAGCAAAATAACATAAATAACGGACGAGCTCTAGGGTGATGGAACCTGGGCTGACCGCTGCCCTACTCCTGACAAACACAACTAGAAATAGCCAGGGAGCGTGCCTACGTTGATTCTAGACGCCACGCGCCAGCCTAAGAGCTAACTAGTACTGCAGAGGAAATAAAGACCTAGCTTGCCTCCAGAGAAATGAACCCCAAAAGGTATAGTTGCCCCCCACATGTATTGATGGTGAAATGAGAGGAAGGCACGCACATAGAGATGAAAATAGATTTAGCAAAATGAGGCCCGCTATAACTAGAAAGCAGAATGATACAAAAGGGGTCTGAGCGGTCAGCAAAAAACCCTAATCAAAAACCATCCTGAGATTACAAGAACCCATGTGCCAACTCATGGCACATGGGGAGAACCTCAGCCCACTAGAGCTACCAGCTAGCATAGAGTCATAATTAGCAAGCTGGACAAAAAGAACAAAACAACTGAAAAACAGAACTTAGCTTATCCTGAAAGATCTGGGAGCAGGTAGTCAGGAACCAAACTGTGCACATCTGAGTACATTGATAGCCGGCAAGGGAATGACAGGAAAGCCAGGTTAAATAGGAAACACCCAGCCTCTGATGGACAGGTGGAAACCAGAGACAGCAACCCACCAAAGTCACCCAGTACCAGCCGTAACCACCAGAGGGAGCCCAAAAACAGAATCCACAACAGCCGAGGCAGGTCAGGTGGGAGCAGCAAGTGTGAGGAGATGAGACAGGAGATGAGGCTGTAGACGAAGCAGGGTTGGGAGCAGAGAACACTGCGAGGAGTCTGAGAACAGGATGGGAGAGAGGAGGCTGCGGGCAGCTGCATAGAGGCTGCGGGCAGCTGCATAGAGGCTGCAGGCTTGAAAAGAGGCAGATCGGGTGAGCAGGCACAGACCATCAGGGCTGAGGACAAAGGACAGAGAGGTGGGAAATAGACAAAGGGGAACACTGTGGAGCTCTAATGACTGGGTTGAGGCAGGGGGCAAAGAGAGAGGACACATGGGGAAGGAGAGGCATAAAGTGGCAGGTTAGGTGAGCATGAAAGGGAAGGGAAAGAGAGACTGAGCACTGCTGCCATCAGATATGTAAATCAGGTGGGGCACTGTTGTGAATTTGCTTTTTGCTCCCTCTAGTGGTTACTAGTTTTTTGACTCTGGTTTTTCTGTCATTCCTTTTATCCGCACCTGGGTCGTTAGTTAGGGGTGTTGCTATATAAGCTCCCTGGACCTTCAGTTCTATGCCTGGCAACGTAGTTATCAGAGCTAGTCTGCTGTGCTCTTGTCTACTGATCCTGGTTCCAGTTATATCAGCTAAGTCTGCCTTTTGCTTTTTGCTATTTGTTTTGGTTTTGTATTTTTGTCCAGCTTGTTCCAAATCTGTGTCCTGACCTTTGCTGGAAGCTCTAGGGGGCTGGTGTTCTCCCCCCGGACCGTTAGACGGTTCGGGGGTTCTTGAATTTCCAGTGTGGATTTTGATAGGGTTTTTGTTGACCATATAAGTTACCTTTCTTTATTCTGCTATCAGTAAGCGGGCCTCTCTGTGCTAAACCTGCTTCATTTCTGTGTTTGTCATTTCCTCTTACCTCACCGTTATTATTTGTGGGGGGCTTCTATCCAGCTTTGGGGTCCCCTTCTCTGGAGGCAAGAAAGGTCTTTGTTTTCCTCTACTAGGGGTAGCTAGATTCTCCGGCTGGCGCGTGTCATCTAGAATCAACGTAGGAATGATCCCCGGCTACTGCTAGTGTTGGCGTTAGGAGTAGATATATGGTCAACCCAGTTACCACTGCCCTATGAGCTGGATTTTTGTATTCTGCAGACTTCCACGTTCCTCTGAGACCCTCGCCATTGGGGTCATAACAGGGCACGCCCCCTCCAGCCTCCTGCACATGTGCAGGCAGGGGGCGAGTGCTGAGGCCTTGAACAGGACATCACCGCACCAGGCACATGGATCCCTGCACTCACCTTAAATAGGTAATTTCTCTGTGTCAATCTCAAATCCATGCACTGGTTTTATACGTTTGCATATACATATATTGCAGGTGTTGCAGAAGAAAGTGGCTTGCCATGCAAACAACTTGCCTGACACTAATCAGAAATTTCTTTCATGGTGTGTACCACATCAATCCCATGGTCATCATGCACCATATTCATGTACAGTATAAGGCTGCAATATAATATAGGTAAATCCTGAGCAGGTCTCACTTGTATTGGGAGATGTTATATACACCACACACTAATCATTTCCATTAACACACAGTGATCGGCACACCTATAGCAGACACTTCCTGTGATAGGTTTAGGGGTCAGTATGACATATTGGCGAGTCATAAACAGGAGAGGTCTCACTCGATTCAGAGGGAGTAATTTGATAGTTACTCTGTTCCTCTTTCCAGGCTCAGTAGTGGACACTCGCCCATCCTCCTGATGCGTTTCATCAATGCTCATCAGGGGAGTACTTTAGGGCCAATGCGACCATGTTTCCAGATGCTTTACCGTCATATGTGGGCAAGTTGACGCTGTCCGTCCTTGTAATCACGCCTTAGCTTCAAACAGAATAGTACTTTCGGTCCGCGGTTGGTTACTAGTACTTCCAGTTTTTGGACTGCAAACATCCAACGGATATCCTGTATAT
This sequence comes from Ranitomeya variabilis, assembly GCF_051348905.1. Taxonomy (NCBI): domain Eukaryota; kingdom Metazoa; phylum Chordata; class Amphibia; order Anura; family Dendrobatidae; genus Ranitomeya; species Ranitomeya variabilis. The sequence goes on from NC_135232.1 coordinate 521,785,300, forward strand.
GAGCTGCAGTACTTCCGGTGTATGCACCGCAAGGTCCTTAGTGGAACGCAAGTGCTCATAATGACGCATGCGCATAGGTAAGATGCCAGAATCTGTATCCCAGATGTGCTAGGGGAAAAAAAATAATATAGCTTCTCTATGAGTTCTGGCCTGGAGGAGGGGTCAGTCAGTCAGTCAGTGTCTGGAACTGAAGAGATACAGTCTGAGTGAACAGAGCAGAGAGGAAGAAGTGAAAGAGAACCTGGGGAGTGGAGCTGTGACCAGAGTACAGCGCTAGAAGCTGGACGCCGTAGTCCGTGGCTGAAGGGTACAATAGTCCCAGCAGCTAAATCCGGATGGCAGGGGATTGCAGGTCTCCTGGCCCAGCAGACACCCGAAGGCACAGCAGCAAACCAGAGCCCGGAGCCGCCATAAAGGAGCGACACCTGCACCTGGCTCAAGCTGCCTGCCATACGGGCAAGTACTTCAGAACAATAAGGAACAGAGGACTGAGCATATCTTTAGGCCACAAGGACCTCAGAGGACAGCGTAATAAGGAGCCATCATTCCCATCTGGCTTAGTGAATCCTATATTGCTTCCAGGCTTCCCAGACCTCCATTGTCATCTGTAACTAGTGCCCCGACCTACACTTCAAACTGTGAGTAAACTGTGGAAACTGCATCCTGCTGTGTCCTCTGAATTACTGCGTCACCTGCCCTGCACTACGACCACCACATTGAACACCATCACTGCCCTGGGGCCTAGCTCTACCCATGGAGAGCTGTACCAATTCTGCTGCATCACCAACTGCCCCAGTGGACCTGAACCGTAGCGTCGGCCATCCATTGCCGAACACCACGGGTGGTGTCACGAATAATCTCCTCAAACTTTATTCCCCTTTAATCATCATTTTTCATTGGACACCCACGGCCACGGACTGGGTCACTGCTGCCGTGACACATCCCTTTAAGAATCAGCCCGGTACTGAGTATGCCCACAGCCCCGGTGGGCACTCCAACAGTGTCAAGTTGCCCACATATGACAGCAACCTAACTGGCAACATGGTGGCATTGGCCCTTAAGTACTTACTTGATGAGCATTGATGAAATGCGTCAGAAGGATGGAGGAGAGTGTCCACTACTGAGCCTGGAAAGAGGAACACAACCATCAAATTACCCCCTCTGAATCTGGTGCGACCTCTCCTGTTTATATGACTCGCCAATATGTCGTACTGACCCCTAAACCTATGACAGGAAGGGTCTGCTATAGGAATGCCAATCACTGTGTTAATGGGAATGATTAGTGTGTAGTATATAACACCTCACAATGCAAGTGTGACCTCAGGATTTGCCTATATTATATTGCAGCCCTTACACATGAATATGGTGCATGATGACCCATGAGACTGATGTGAGACACCATGAAATAAAGGTCTGATTAGCGGTATGCAGGTTGTTTACGTGGCAACACCTGCACTATATCTATATGCAAACGTATAAAACCGGTGCATGGATTTGAGTTGGACATAGAGAAATGACCTATTTAAGCTAGTCTGTATAACCTGCAGTATTGTGGTTTTTGTGATTGTGGAATTTATACACAATCTGGTTGATTATCTCCATGCGCTTCTGAAAGTGGAGCTGTGTACAGTTATAGTAAGGTATTGCTAGTGTAGCGTGCCAGGGTCCTGGTCGTCACAGTGGCATTGCTTTCCTCCTGGGGAGAGTGATGCTACGTTCAGAGGCAAGAAAGGATAACTAACCAGGTACCACAAACATGCAACATATTCACACTCGAGGCCACCAGGGGGAGCTTTTGATCCCAATTACTAGGTGACTCCATTATATATAACTGGTAGTCTGTAGGGAAAGTTAGTTAGTTCCAGACATCCGTCTGAGGAGGACAGATGGTTTACGGAGCTTTGCATGCCCTCAGAGCTGCAGCTCCCAGAAAGAGACATTCAGAAAGCAGAAATGATTGCAGCGAGTGTGCGGGAGGGGAAGCACAGGAGAGGATACCAGAAGGGAACCAGCCCCGAGCAGGCTGCCTCCTTCTGAGGCGTGGAAACACCGGTAGCCGGAACACCGAGGTTGTGAGGACCTCCATGCCTTATATCAGAGACCGGCAGAGGGTTTATGGAGCTTTGCATGCCCTCAGAGCTGCAGCTCCCAGAAAGAGACATTCAGAAAGCAGAAATGATTGCAGCGAGTGTGCGGGAGAGGAAGCACAGGAGAGGATACCAGAAGGGAACCAGCCCCGAGCAGGCTGCCTCCTTCTGAGGCATGGAAACACCGGTAGCCGGAACACCGAGGTTGTGAGGACCTCCATGCCTTACATCGGAGGCCGGCAGGACAGCTAATTGCACGTTACCTGTCCGCACCCACACCCAGGAGGCACGGTGACATCCCACAGAGCCGGGTCATCTAAGAGACCCTATAAACAGGCTCAAGTCACCAGTCATAAGGGTTGTGTCCTATCCTATCCAGGGGGGGGGGAAGAGAGAGAGAGAGAGAGAGAACGAACATCTGTGGGGTCCTTATGTGAAGCTTAGCAGTAAGGGACTACATCACTACAGCGCAAAGGAACGCTTCTACTTTCCACCTGGATAAGGGGACTCTGGACTTGCCTCCGAGCCGGCCGGACTTCTCTGCCTGCCCTGTGGTCTGGTGCCCTGGATTGTGGCTGCAGAAACCAACAGTAAACAGGGTAAAGAGACTGCAATCCTGTGTCCTCGTTCTTCTCTGCACGTCTCACCATACCACCATCTACACATCGGGAGCCCTGGGGATATACTTCACCTGTGGGAAGTTATACCATCTAGCTGTCATAACATCACCCCAGCAGACCCCTTAATGCAGTGCCGATCACGCTGACCGAATACCACAGGTGGCGTCACGAACATAAACTTTATCCCTTTAAGGACCTTTCCCTTTTACATGGGCGCCCAGGGCCACGGACCGGGTCGCAGCCATAGTGACATCCCCCTGTGAACCGCAGGACCCGGTACAGAGTACCCCTAGCCCGTGGGCCAACTCACTACCATGGGATATCAACAACTGTTAATCTGCCATTTGAAAAGAGGACTGAAGGTCCCAAAGGTATGTCATAGACCAATTTTTTTTGTGTGTGTGTACCACTGTATTTGACTGGTCTGTCTTGGCACCTTGCACTTTAGGTTATACAGTCATGGCCAAAAGTATTCACACCCCTGCAATTCTGTCAGATAATACTCAGTTTCTTCCTGAAAATGATTGCAAACACAAATTCTTTGTTATTATTATCTTCATTTAATTTGTCTTAAATGAAAAAACACAAAAAGAATTGTCCTAAAGCCAAATTGGATATAATTCCACACCAAACATAAAAAAGGGGGTGGACAAAAGTATTGGCACTGTTCGAAAAATCACGTGATGCTTCTCTAATTTTTGTAATTAACAGCACCTGTAACTTACCTGTGGCACCTAACAGGTGTTGGCAATAACTAAATCACACTTGCAGCCAGTTGACATGGATTAAAGTTGACTCAACCTCTGTCCTGTGTCCTTGTGTGTACCACATTGAGCATGGAGAAAAGAAAGAAGACCAAAGAACTGTCTGAGGACTTGAGAAACCAAATTGTGAGGAAGCATGAGCAATCTCAAGGCTACAAGTCCATCTCCAAAGACCTGAATGTTCCTGTGTCTACCGTGCGCAGTGTCATCAAGAACTTTAAAGCCCATGGCACTGTGGCTAACCTCCCTAGATGTGGACGGAAAAGAAAAATTGACAAGAGATTTCAATGCAAGATTGTGCGGATGTTCGATAAAGAACCTCGACTAACATCCAAACAAGTTCAAACTGCCCTGCAGTCCGAGGGTACAACAGTGTCAACCCGTACTGTCCGTCGGCATCTGAATGAAAAGGACTGTATGGTAGGAGACCCAGGAAGACCCCACTTCTTACACCGAGACATAAAAAAGCCAGGCTGGTTTGCCAAAACTTACCTGAAAAAACCTAAAACGTTTTGGAAGAATGTTCTCTGGTCAGATGAGACAAAAGTAGAGCTTTTTGGGCAAAGGCATCAACATCGAGTTTACAGGAGAAAAAAAAAAGGAGGCATTCAAAGAAAAGAACATGGTCCCTACAGTCAAACATGGCGGAGGTACCCTGATGTTTTGGGGTTGCTTTGCTGCCTCTGGCACTGGAACTGTTTGACCGTGTGCATGGCATTATGAAGTCTGAAGACTACAAACAAATTTTGCAGCATAATATAGGGCCCAGTGTGAGAAAGCTGGGTCTCCCTCAGAGGTCATGGGTCTTCCAGCAGGACAATGACCCAAAACACACTTCAAAAAGCACTAGAAAATGGTTTGAGAGAAAGCACTGGAGACTTCTAAGGTGGCCAGCAATGAGTCCAGACCTGAATCCCATAGAACACCTGTGGAGAGATCTAAAAATGGCAGTTTGGAGAAGGCACCCTTCAAATATAAGGGACCTGGAGCAGTTTGCCAAAGAAGAATGGTCTAAAATTCCAGCAGAGCATTGTAGGAAACTCATTGATGGTTACCGGAAGCGGTTGGTCGCAGTTATTTTGGCTAAAGGTTGTGCAACCAAGTATTAGGCTGAGGGTGCCAATACTTTTGTCTGGCCCATTTTTGGAGTTTTGTGTGAAATGATCAATGTTTTACTTTTTGCTTCATTCTCTTTTGCGTTTTTTCATTTAAGACAAATTAAATAAAGATAATAGTATCAAAGAATTTGTGTTTGCAATCATTTTCAGGAAGAAACTGAGTATTATCTGACAGAATTGCAGGGGTGTGAATACTTTTGGCCATGACTGTATATGTATTATTATATTTATTAAAAGTTATATTTTACTCCAAAACGTTGATTTCAAGCATATCTACATAGCATATGGAGACATGGGGGGCATTATTATAAGGGGAACAACTATATACGGGGAAAAATATGGAGGTATATACAGTCGTGTGAAAGTGTTTGCTTCCTTCCTGATTTCCTATTATTTTGCATGACTGTCACACTTAAAATGTTTTATCTCAAACAAATTTAAATTGTAGACAAATACAACAAAAGTAACCAGAAAATGCAGTTTTCAAATGAAGATCTTCATTATTAAGGGAAACAGAAATCAAAGCCTATAGGGTCCTGTGTGAAAAAGTGATTGCCACCTAAACTGTATATGCGTGTGAGGGAACAATGGGCACCAGAGGGGACATTACACATGGGGAGACGTGGGAGCATATACCAGGTGGAAGTCAGTGTAAATAAATAAATATATATATATATATATATATATATATATATATATATATATATATATTGACAAAGACACTGGTAAAGTGCTGGAGGGGAGATATGTTTCTAATGGCATCAGCGATATAAAACCCAGTTTTTTTCCCTCAGCACACTAAGTGTGGTGAGGGGGTCACAGCTAATTTGTATAATGAGGAACTTGTATATTTATTTTCCTTACAATTTGTATAATGAGCTGACTTATGTGGACATTCATAGAGCGGGTGGGAGGATATTCACCTTATCTCCACCCCATTGCGTGGTCTGGGCTTAAGTAGCTGGCCTCCAAAGTCATCAGCGTTCTGTGTCTGGAGAGGAACACTCCAGAGAGGTTGTGCCGGAACCAACCTGAACTGTGTGTTCTGCTAGCAGTGAGCGGGAGGAACCCTGCTCTCAGAAGGACTGTGCTTTCTGCTAACACTGTTTTGTTTTCCTCTTTTGCCCAGAGGGTGTATTTGTTTTACTATATCTTGGTTTATGCTGTCCATAATAAACCAAAGGAAGTTCTTAAACCACAGTGTTCCTGTGTCTACCTCTGTGTACAGCCGAGTGAGCCAATCTACCACAATAAATATATTCTGGGGCACTTCCCTTTGCAAACATAATATTCATCTTCACGTATAACAAGAGTTAAAATATTTCACGCCCAATTCTGCAGAGAAAAGCTCTGCTAACACAGCACAAGAATAATCTTTTTATCTATTTATAAACTAGTGACTTTTTTCATTGGAATCTAGATTCTCACCTGACAATTAAAAGACATAGCATTCACCCACAGATTTGCTGTAATAAAAAGAAAAAAAAAAAATCTAATTGCTGCATATAAAAGGGATTTTTTTGAAGTTCTAAATCCCATAGAATGCAAGTCCGCAAGGACAGGGTCCTCTCCCCTCTGTACCAGTCTGTCACTGTAAACTTGTTTACTGTTAACGATATCTAGAACTCTGTATGTAACCCCTTTCTCATGTATAGCACCATGGAATTAATGGTGCTGTATAAATGAATAATAATAATAAAGCTTAAAGTCCCACAGAAGAGACCCTAAATAATTATGTGGCTGAGCCAAGGCTCATCCCATTTCTAGCACAGGACTGTCACCTCTCCATTGCTTGAATCTTTCCAGTGGCAGAATAGGTTTCTCTAACGCTCATAAATTTATAAATTTCAGTGTGCTGAACATGTCTGATTGACAGTCTATTCTGGAAGAAAAACTACATTTAGATATAATATATACCCCACACCTGCTGCTAGTTTATTGTGCTCCACATACACTACTCTGCCTCAATTTAAATGCACATTGAGTCTATTTTATACATATATCCAGAAAAGAAGCTAACATCCGCTGAAACCTATGGGGATGTAAAATGATTCATGAAATATGTGTCTAACATACAAAACAACCATCCTTATACTACCACAAGACAACTAAAGCTTACTAAACATAAGCAAAACCTTCGGACTGCCACCGAGGCTTCTTCTATGCTCTAGAAATAATATAAACGGATAGTTCAGAGGGTACATGTACAAACAGTCATAGACATTACAGAACACCACAATATTCAAGAATTCAAACAAGAGGAGTGAGAGCCCTACTCGCAAGCTAACAATCTGTGTGGAGATAGAGGTGACAAAAGAGGTTTAACAGAGCTTGTTTTCTACAGTCAGCTATGTATTATAATAAATATGTAATACATCTTAATCTGCATGAGTCAGTCACCAGCTAGTATTTGGGTATGATTTGCTTGGATACCCTCTGAGACGTGAGGGCTCTGAAGGGCCAATATGAAAGCAGCAGCGGTCAATCATTCTCACTGTCATTTAATTCATTTTTAATAAAGCACATGATCAACTGGCTCCATTCACACTCGGTTTAGAGCCCCACATCTTTGGACTGGCACCCAGTGATCAGGAGGTTATGCCCCATCCCATTTATGAGGGATAACTCCCAAAGTTCAGAATACCCTTTTAACTTTTTCCTGGACCATTCCTGAATTCATACTTTTGTCTAAACAAGCAAGATCAAAGCTATAGGGACCCGATTCAAGTTTTTTTTTGCCAGTTCTTGGGTGTAAAACAAATAAGTGATGAGTAGTGTTGAGCATTCCGATACCGCAAGTATCGGGTATCCGATACCGAGATCCGATACTTGCCGCGTATCGGATACCGGAATCGGAAGTTCCCAGGATTCAAACTGCACAAATTTGTACGAAATCAGCCAATGAGAATGATTCCAAGTGTGGGCACATCCTGTTCAGCATGGAGGGCATGAAACTACTGGCAAGGCTGTGATTGGCTGCTGAAATGATGTCATGATGCAGTTTAAAAGTCGCTGGTGCCATTTTGCGATCACTCTGCTGTGAATTCAGTTAGTGACAGGACGCTGTTTGCTGACTGAGGGCCAGTTTAGAGATAGCGATTTGCTTCTTTGTGCTTTTCAAAGGCTAATTTAGCAACCGCTGTGTTCACCTACTAATCACCTTGCTTTTGCCTTGTAGCGCTGTTTTCACAGCGATCTGCAAGATCTGTGTGTGCGTGTGTGTGTGTGTGTGTGTGTGAGTGCAGCCCACTCTCATCTGAGTGCAGCCATAGGCCATCCATAGCTGGTTGTATTCAGTTCAGGGAGGGTGGTTCATTGCCTCATACTGTTCTATTTTTTTTTTTTTTTTCTTCAAGTAGTGTAGTCTGCTGCTCATTTTTTCAAAAAAATCCTATTAGTGTCTTTCCACCCGTCTCCAGCTAACTTGTGGAAAAACACTACATAGGATAACGTAGAGGAGGGTTTTTGGGCCTTGCAGCGCCGTTTACGGCTGTCTGCACGGTCTCCGTGTGACTGCAGCTCTCTCTGTTGTCAGTTCAGCCCCCAAAAAATAAATAAATAATAAAGTTCACCAAACACACCAGTGACACCACTTTACATTTGTGTAGGCCACATTAGCTCATATTAACCCCTTCACCCCCAAGGGTGGTTTGCACGTTAATGACCGGGCCAATTTTTACAATTCTGACCACTGTCCCTTTATGAGGCTATAACTCTGGAACGCTTTGACGGATCTTGGCGATTCTGACATTGTTTTCTCGTGACATATTGTACTTCATGTTAGTGGTAAAATTTATTCGATATAACTTGCGTTTATTTGTGAAAAAAATGGAAATTTGGCGAAAATTATGAAAATTTTGCAATTTTCCAACTTTGAATTTTTATGCCCTTAAATCACAGACATATGTCACGCAAAATACTTAATAAGTAACATTTTCCACATGTCTACTTTACATCAGTACAATTTTGGAACCAAAATTTTTTTTTCTGACGGAGTTATAAGGGTTAAAAGTTGACCAGCAATTTCTCATTTTTACAACACCATTTTTTTTTTAGGGACCACATCTCATTTGAAGTCATTTTGAGGGGTCTATATGATAGAAAATACTCAAGTGTGACACCATTCTAAAAACTGCACCCCTCAAGGTGCTCAAAACCACATTCAAGAAGTTTATTAACCCTTCAGGTGTTTCACAGGAATTTTTGGAATGTTTAAATAAAAATGAACATTTAACTTTTTTTCACACAAAATTTATTTCAGCTCCAATTTGTTTTATTTTACCAAGGGTAACAGGAGAAAATGGACCCCCAAAGTTGTTGTATAATTTGTCCTGAGTACGCTGATACCCCATATGTGGGGGTAAACCATTGTTTGGGCGCATGGCAGAGCTTGGAAGGGAAGGAGCGCCATTTGACTTTTCAATGCAAAATTGACTGGAATTGAGATGGGACGCCATGTTGCGTTTGGAGAGCCCCTGATGTGCCTAAACATTGAAACTCCCTACAAGTGACACCATTTTGGAAAGTAGACCCCCTAAGGAACTTATCTAGATGTGTGGTGAGCACTTTGACCCACCAAGTGCTTCACAGAAGTTTATAATGCAGAGCCGTAAAAATAAAAAATCATATTTTTTCACAAAAATGATCTTTTCGCCCCCAATTTTTTATTTTCCCAAGGGTAAGAGAAGAAATTGGACCCCAAAAAATGTTGTGCAATTTGTCCTGAGTACGCTGATACCCCATATGTGGGTGTAAACCATTGTTTGGGCGCATGGCAGAGCTTGGAAGGGAAGGAGCGCCATTTGACTTTTCAATGCAAAATTGACTGGAATTGAGATGGGACGCCATGTTGCGTTTGGAGAGCCCCCTGATGTGCCTAAACATTGAAACTCCCTACAAGTGACACCATTTTGGAAAGTAGACCCCCTAAGGAACTTATCTAGATGTGTGGTGAGCACTTTGACCCACCAAGTGCTTCACAGAAGTTTATAATGCAGAGCCGTAAAAATAAAAAATCATATTTTTTCACACAAATGATCTTTTCGCCCCCAATTTTTTATTTTCCCAAGGGTAAGAGAAGAAATTGGACCCCAAAACATGTTGTGCAATTTGTCCTGAGTACGCTGATACCCCATATGTGGGTGTAAACCATTGTTTGGGCGCATGGCAGAGCTTGGAAGGGAAGGAGCGCCATTTGACTTTTCAATGCAAAATTGACTGGAATTGAGATGGGACGCCATGTTGCGTTTGGAGAGCCCCTGATGTGCCTAAACATTGAAACTCCCTACAAGTGACACCATTTTGGAAAGTAGACCCCCTAAGGAACTTATCTAGATGTGTTTTGAGAGCTTTGAACCCCCAAGTGTTTCACTACAGATTATAACGCAGAGCCGTGAAAATAATTTTTTTTTTTTTCTCAAAAATGATTTTTTAGCCCCCAGCTTTGTATTTTTACAAGGGTAACAGAATAAATTGGACCCCAAAATTTGTTTTCCAATTTGTCCTGAGTACGCTGATACCCCATATGTGGGGGGGAACCACTGTTTGGGCGCATGACAGAGCTCGGAAGGGAAGGAGCGCCATTTGGAATGCAGACTTAAATGGATTGGTCAGCAGCCGTCACGTTGCATTTGCAGAGCCCCTGATGTACCCAAACAGTACAAACCCCCCACAAGTGACCCCATATTGGAAACTAGACCTCCCAAGGAACTTATCTAGATGTGTTTTGAGAACTTTGAACCCCCAAGTGTTTCACTAAAGTTTATAGCGCAAATCCGTGAAAATAAAAATTCTTTTTTTTTTTCACAAAAATGATTTTTTAGCCCCCAGTTTTGTATTTTCACAAGGGTAACAGGATAAATTGGACCCCAAAAGTTGTTGTCCAATTTGTTCTGAGTACGCTGATACCCCATATGTGGGGGGGAACCACTGTTTGGGTGCATGACAGAGCTCGGAAGGGAAGGAGCACCATTTGGAATGCAGCCTTAAATGGATTGGTCTGCAGGCGTCACGTTGCATTTGCAGAGCCCCTGATGTACCCAAACAGTACAAACCCCCCACAAGTGACCCCATATTGGAAACTAGACCTCCCAAGGAACTTATCTAGATGTGATGTGAGAACTTTGAACCCCCAAGTGTTTCACTACAGTTTATAATGCAGAGCCGTGAAAATAAAACATCTTTTTTTTCCCACAAAAATGATTTTTAGCCCCCCAAATTTTTATTTTCCTAAGGATAACAAGAGAGCTTGGACCCCAGAAGTTGTTGTTCAATTTGTCCCGAGTACGCTGATAACACATATGTTGGGGTAAACCCCTTTTTGGGCGCACGGGAGAGCTCGGAAGGGAAGGAGCACTGTTTTACTTTTTCAACGCAGAATTGGCTGGAATTGAGATTGGACGCCATGTCGCGCTTGGAGAGCCCCTGATGTGCCTGGACAGTGGAAACTCCCCAATTCTACCTGAAACCCTAACCCAAACACACCCCTAACCCTAATCCCAACGGTAACCCTAACCACACCCCTAGCCCTGACACACCCATAATTCTAATCCCAACCCTAATCCAAACGTAAATGTAATCCAAACCCTAACCCTAAGTTTAGCCCCAACCTTAACTTTAGCCCCAACCCTAACTTTAGCCCCAACCCTAACTTTACCTCCAACCCTAGCCCTAACCCTACCCCTACCCCTAACCCTAAACGTGACTGAAATACGTGGCACTGAAATACGTGGCACTGAAATACGTGGCACTGAAATACGTGGCACTGAAATACGTGGCACTTAAATACGTGGCACTTAAATACGTGGCACTTAAATACGTGGCACTGAAATATGTGATACGTGGCACTTAAATACGTGGCACTGAAACACGTGGCACTGAAACACGTGGCACTGAAATACGTGATACGTGGCACTGAAACACGTGGCACTGAAATACGTGATACGTGGCACTGAAATACGTGGCACTGAAATACGTGGCACTGAAATACGTGGCACTGAAATACGTGGCACTGAAATATGTGATACGTGGCACTTAAATACGTGGCACTGAAACACGTGGCACTGAAATACGTGATACATGGCACTGAAATACGTGGCACTGAAATACGTGGCACTGAAATACGTGGCACTGAAATACGTGGCACTGAAATACGTGGCACTATGACTGTCAGAAAATGTTCATTAAACGGTTAGGGGTGAGGTTAGGGGTAGAGTTAGGGTTAGGGTTTGGATCCCTTTATCACAATGATGGTGGTGGGTGGCTTTTCAGTGTGTTTTCTGTTTTTTTTTCGATAAAAATGCATGCGTTTTTAACGCAAACAAACGCATGTGCTTAAAAACGCAAGAAAATACTGCAGGTTGTATTTCTGAAAATTAACGCATGCAGAAAAAAACCGCATGCGTTTGAAAACGCGACCAAACGTGTACAAAAAAAACGCATGCGTTTTCAATGTTAAATATAGGGAAAAAACGCATGCGTTTTTTTGTGCAAAAAACGCTGCAGACAAAAACGCAAGTGTGAAACCAGCGACGCTTTTTATAGCAAAAAAGTTTTTGCGTCTCCACATTTTGAGAGCTATAATTTTTTCACATTTTGCTCCACAGAGTCATGTGAGGTCTTGTTTTTTGCGGGACGAGTTGACGTTTTTATTGGTAACATTTTCGGACACGTGACCGTTTTTGATCGCTTTTTATTCCGATTTTTGTGAGGCAGAATGACCAAAAACCAGCAATTCCTGAATTTCTTTTGGGAGAGGCGTTTATACCGTTCCGCGTTTGGTAAAATTGATAAAGCAGTTTTATTCTTCGGGTCAGTACGATTACAGCGATATCTCATTTATATCATTTTTTAATGTTTTGGCGCTTTTATACGATAAAAACTATTTTATAGAAAAAATAATTATTTTGGTATCGCTTTATTCTCAGGACTATAACTTTTTTATTTTTTTGCTGATGATGCTGTGTGGCGGCTTGTTTTTTGCAGGACAAGATGACGTTTTCAGTGGTACCATGGTTATTTATATATGTCTTTTTGATCGCGTGTTATTCCACTTTTTGTTCGGCGGTATGGTAATAAAGCGTTGTTTTTTGCCTCGTTTTTTTTTTTTTTTTCTTACGGTGTTTACTGAAGGGGTTAACTAGTGGGGCAGTTTTATAGGTGGGGTCGTTACGGACGCGGCGATACTAAACATGTGTACTTTTATTGTTTTTTTTTTATTTAGATAAAGAAATGTATTTATGGGAATAATATATTTTTTTTTTTTTTTCATTATTTTGGAATATTTTTTTTTATACATTTGGAAATTTTTTTTTTTACTTTCTTACTTTGCCCCAGGGGGGGACAATACAGATCGGTGATCTGTCAGTTTGCATAGCACTCTGACAGATCACCGATCTGCGAGAGGTGCAGGCTGCTTCACAGTGCCTGCTCTGAGCAGGCGTCTGTGAAGCCACCTCCCTCCCTGCAGGACCCGGATCCGCGGCCATCTTGGATCCGGGTCTGGAGCAGGCAGGGAGGGAGGTAAGACCCTCGCAGCAACACGATCACATCGCGTTGCTGCGGGGGGCTCAGGGAAGCCCGCAGGGAGCCCCCTCCCTGCGCGATGCTTCCCTGCACCGCCGGCACATCGCGATCATGTTTGATCGCGGTGTGCCGGGGGTTAATGTGCCGGGAGCGGTCCGTGACCGCTCCTGGCACATAGTGCCGGATGTCAGCTGCGATATGCAGCTGACACCCGGCCGCGATCGGCCGCGCTCCCCCCGTGAGCGCGGCCGATCGGCTATGACGTACTATCCCGTCGGCGGTCATGGGGGCCCACCCCACCTCGACGGGATAGTACGTCGGATGTCAGGAAGGGGTTAAAGTCTAGTCCACACTTTAGAAAATTAGTGTTTCTTATACCTGTTAGGAGTTGTTCAGGAATAAGCACACAAAGCCGTTAGTACTTTTCTGCTTATCTTTATCAGTCAACCAAGATGAAGAAGGCAGTGAGTAAGGCACGTGGGCGTGGGCGCGGAGCAGGGAGAGGACGTGGGGATTCTGTGCCTGCTGCGGGCACCGGTGACTCATCAGCACCCACTTTCACCAGGGAACAGTCCTTCATGCGCAGCTTTGTCGCAGAGCGCCGTACACCGCTGCTGCGTGAAGAACAAATTGAAGCCGTTGTCAGATGGATGGCAGCTAATGCATCAACTTCAATTAGTGCCACATCCTCTCAGACACAGAGCACTAGAGAGCAGCCATCTGTCTCTTCACCACCTGCCAAATTGCCCAGGCAGACAGAGAGCCCAGGACAGGAGCCGTCTCTACTTCTGTTCTCTGAATCTCTTGGCTTGGAAACAGGGGGCCAGCCAAGCAGCATTGGAGAAATGGAAGAAGAGGCAGGGTGCAGTGATGCCCAACCGCTTTTTCGCTCTTCCTCTGAAGAGGCGGGTGGGCCAGTGCCTCCGGTCACCACATCGCAGGACGCATCCGCTGATGACACTCAGGTGCCACTTTCTGGTGCGTGCTCTGCTGCTGAGACTACCCAGGAGGAGCAGTTGGGGGCAGAGGGTAGTGTAGATGATGAGGTCCTTGACCCATCTTGGCGTGAGGGACAGGAAGGTGGTGGGAGCAGCTCTGAGGAAGAGCCAAAGAGGGAGAGGGAGGGGGAAGACTGCGGATCCTGCAGCCTCCGGTTTGGCACCCGTTAGGATCATGTCTCTTCCAAAAGCCAAAAAGGGTGCTCCCAAGACTTGCAGTGCCTGGTCCTTTTTTGACACAGTTGCAGATGACATTTGCTATGTCAAATGCAAGGTGTGTCATCACAAAGTCAAAAGAGGTCGAAATGTCAGCAACCTCAATACCTCCAACATGTGGAAACATGTGCGCACCAGGCACGCGGCGGAGTTAGAAAAACACACTGAAGAGCTAGGCCAACCAATAGCGGCAGCTACCACCTCTTCAGCTCCTATTGCCTCTTCCTCCAGCTCACACGCAGCTGGTTCGGCTTCCTCCCAGGATCGCCGTGGAAGAACCTCTGGCCCTGTTGTCCAGAGACCTGCTGTAATTCCACCCGCAGCACCACTTTCCCAGTCATCCACACACTCCCAGCCCAGTGTACAGCCATCGGTAGTACAGGCATGGGAGAAAAGGCGGCCTTTCTCGTCAAACCACCCACGAGCACAGGCTCTGACTGCAGGCATTGCCAAACTTCTGTCACTGGAAATGCTGTCATTCAGGCTGGTGGAGACTGACAGCTTCCGTGACTTGATGTCATTGGCAGTCCCACAGTACAATGTGCCCAGCCTGTTGTGAATTTGGATTCTGGGCTCCCCCGGTGGCTACTGGTGGAATTGAACTGGTGTCTTCATCTTCTCTGTTCACCTGTTCCCATCAAGATGTGGGAGTCGCTATATAACCTTGCTGCTTTGTTAGTTGCTTGCCGGTCAACAATGTTATCAGAAGCCTCTCTGTGCTTGTTCCTGCTCCTAGACAACTACTAGATAAGTTGGACTCTTGTCCATGTTTGTTTTTGCATTTTTGTTCCAGTTCACAGCTGTAGTTTCGTTACTGTGTCTGGAAAGCTCTTGTGAACAGGAATTGCCACTCTGGTGTTATGAGTTAATGACAGAGTTTTAAAGTAATTTCTGGATGGTGTTTTGATAGGGTTTTTAGCTGACCATGAAAGTGTTCTTTCTGTCTTCTGCTATGTAGTAAGTGGACCTCAAATTTGCTAAACCTATTTTCATACTACGTTTTGTTATTTCATCTTAATTCACCGCCAATACATGTGGGGGGCCTCTGTCTCCTTTCGGGGTATTTCTCTAGAGGTGAGCTAGGACTAATATTTTCCTCTGCTAGCATTATTTAGTCCTCCGGCTGGTGCTGGGCATCTAGAATCAACGTAGGCATGCTACCCGGCCACTGCTAGTTGTGTGTTAGGTTTAGTTCATGGTCAGCTCAGTTCCCATCTTCCAAGAGCTAGTTCCTATATATGCTGATGCTATGTTCTCTTGCCATTGAGATCATGACACCAGCCGCTTTTACTTCAGCAGGCAAGCTGTCCCTGCCCTGCACAAGCATGTGGAGGGACACATAAAACACGTGCTACTGAACGCCGTCAGTAGCAAGGTCCACCTCACCAACGATGCGTGGACAAGTCAACATGGACAGGGGCGATACCTTTCCCTCACTGCCCATTGGGTTAATGTCGTTGAGCCGGGTACAGATCGTGCGAGTGGCGCAGGACGTGTCCTGCCCACTCCAAGGATTGCAGGAATCCATTCTGTACGCATTGACTCCTCCTCTTACACAAGTTCCTCAGAATCATCGCTGCAGGAGCCGTCACAGTCCACCTCCACATGGACCCGTGATGAACGTTTACCTGTTACGACCGACATGAGCACAGCCGTGGCCAAACGTCAACAGGCCGTCTTGAAATTAATTTCTTTGGGGAATCGAAGCCACACAGCGCAGGAGCTCTGGAATGCCATCAAGCAGGAGAGCGATGTGTGGTTTGTGCCAGCGAATCTCCAGCCAGGCATGGTAGTGTGTGATAATGGCCGAAATCTGGTGGCAGCTCTGGGCCTCGGCAACCTCACTCACATCCCATGTCTGGCACATGTGCTCAATTTGGTCGTGCAGAGTTTTTTGAGGGACTATCCGGATCTTGATGCACTGCTGCACAAGGTCCGCCTAGAGTGTGCTCACTTGCGGCGTTCCAGCACGGCAAAAGCGCGCATTGCGGCTCTGCAGCGCCGACACCACCTGCCGGAACATCGCATCATATGTGACCTACTTACCAGGTGGAATTCCACGTTACATATGTTGGAGCGGTTGTGTGAGCAGCAGCAAGCTGTAATGGAGTACCAGCTGCATCAGGCGCAAAGAAGTCGCACTCCGCGCCATTCAGACTTCACAACCACAGAGTGGGCCACTATGAATGACGCCAGCGCGGCCGCACAGGCGCAGCCAGCCTGACACCAAATGATGTCAGAAGATGGGCAGCGCTAAGTGTGCCTGGCCAAGGGATATCATAACAGCGCAGGCTCAGGGACGGAATCAAACAACGCTGAGGAGCCGGGGCACGGCGCCAAGGGTGTAGGAATGACAGCTGTGCTGCGTCATATTACAAAGGAAAGTCCCACCTCCGGGACGGTCTCACGGTTTCAGGGGACACATTTTATAAGTGTTTAGTTCTGTGTTTGGAAGGAGCATAATGAAAAGAGCCACCTTTTCCTTTTGCATCTTTTGTGCTGCACAAGCTGGCTCTTTCAGCTACAAACGCCTTGGGGGGGGGTTAAAGGTTCCCTTTCGACTTTCTCCAATCAGGCTTCGGCCTACATCGTGTTCCTCTGCTTCTCCTGCTGTCCCTGGGCTCCAACACCGCTAGTTGTTGCCTGGTAGTGCTGTACGCACAGTCAACAGTCGCTCCTCTGTTATTGGGGTTCAGTAATGTCAGCTGTTCCGCAGCTGTGTGTGTGGCAATCCCTCCTATCTCCTCCACCTCCTCCTGTCCCTGGGCTCCAACACCGCTATTTGCTGTCCAGAAGTGCTGTCCGCACAGAGCCAAACACCTCGCCAATGTGTTAGTGGGGTTCAGTAATGCCTGCTGCTCCCCTGCTGTGTGTGTGGCAATCCCTCCCATCTCCTCCACCTCCTCCTCCTCCTGTCCCTGGGCTCCAACACCGCTAGTTGTTGCCTGAGAAGGAAATGTGGAAAACCACATAAGGAAACGACCAAACTGGGTACTAATACAATACCATCTTTATTGAAAAACAACACAGACAAGTAAAAAACTACTGAGGCTAAGGACAAAGAGACAGAACAAGGTGCAAATGGTGATGGCTAAAAAACCCTTACATGGCCGCCATGTCCAAAAAACGTGCGGTCCGGAATCCAATGGCTACCCTCTCATAATAGACATAGAGTAAATAGCATGTATCTTATTATTAACCCCAAGGCCCTATAGGACCATACACATGACCCTATATATATGCCCGGAGACCCGGGACTAAACACCGCAATTGCGGTCGGGAATTTACCTGTGAGCAGAGGTTGAGAGGGAAGCCCGGACCGGTCACCGCACGAGCACCCGACGCGCGTTTCGGAGCGGAAGCTCCTTCGTCAGGGGGCGTGTCGGATCACTCCGGAAGCGGGGTTTAAATATCAGTGTCTCCCTGACTGCCGGGACGAGGCCCGGAAGTGACGCAGGCGTCACCATGGTCACGGCGACGCCGGGCGGCCGCGGCGTCATACAGGAAGGCCGCCACAGTCCGTGGCAACCAACCCTGCATAGAGACGCCGCAAACCGCGCAGCGCGGCCATGAACAGGTGCGCATGCGTGCAAGCCACGCCAGGGCAGTCAAGGGACGCTAACTGGGGGATGAATGCAGAACTACTATGAGACTCTACCGTTAAGGAAAGTAAACATGTGGCAAACAAAACAAAAACAAAAACAAGAAGCAGAAAAGGGGAAAAAGAAGGAAATATAAAGGCAAGATATCAAACAGAAAACTAAAGCCATAATGTCCTACGCCAGTAGAAATATATATAAATAAATAATGAAGAGATACAAACTCACTATCTCACTGTATGATACCCAACCATTACAAAACGATGGTAATGGGGTGCTAAAATAACACCCCAAACTAATGGCCATACTGGACGTAAACAGGTCAATAGTAATAACACATGTGACTTTATAAGTATACAAGTGTGAAGATAATATAGCAAATTCCCCATTCCATCAGTCTTACATCAAGATGCCTAACAAATATGTGTAAAAATACAAAGATAAAAAATGCATAACACCCCAAAACGGAGTAATGCGACATGTATGAATACAAACATACACCAGATACTAAAGCAGTCTTTATGGGGCCACAATATCTGTCAAATGGCCGTCTTCATCACCATAACTTCAAAATCCAGCGAAGACCCGGAGTGAAAAGGCCTTATGCAGAGACATCAAGCATGGCCCAATGCTACCGTATCTGAATGATAAAAGATATAAAAAGTTAAAAACAAAACATGGCAGTCATAGAACGGGAAAAACAGCCCCCCAAAAAGTATTGTACACTGACTAAGCAAGAGATCACAGGAATGGTGCGAAGCTAATGGTTTCATTCAACCCATGGGGGTGGATCGTGTTCAGGGTCCACATCCATCTTGTTTCAAGTTGTGCCAATCGTTGGGAGATGTTACCCCCCCTAATGCCTGGTTCGATCATGTCTATTCCCTTGACCCGCAGGCCCTTACTATCACAGCCGTGATGGGACCTGAAATGTTTAGGTAGTGTCTTTAATATGCTTGGATCAGGTGCGGTGGCAGCTGCCTCTATTCCAAGCACATGCTCCCGCACTCTTACTTTCAACTGACGAGTTGTCAGTCCCACATATATTAAGGGACAGGGGCAAACAGCATAATATATCACATTTTTCGATGTACAAGTGATGGACTTAGTGATTTTAAAGCTCTTTTGTCCTGATGAATCGGTGAACGTGTCATCTCTAGAGATATTACAGCATGCAACGCAATGGCCACACATGCGACAGCCACCACGAGGTAAGTGTCGTGGATCGTTCAAAAATGTCCTTGGAGGGTATTCCACAAAGTGACTACGCACTAAATGGTCCCGCATGTTTTTTGACCTCCGAAAGGTGATGGACGGTCGACTGGGCAGTAATTTCAGCAATGTTGCATCAGTTCTAAGAATCGGCCAAGCTCGTTCTAATGCATATCTGATAGCATCCGCCCTTGAATTGTAATTGGTCACAAATCTTACTGTTTCAGACCCGTTAACTCTAGTCTGGCTATCATACAGCAAGGCATTTCTTTCGCTATGCTTAGCCCTTAAATATGCTCGCTTAATGGCCCGGTTGCTATATCCCCTTTCCTTAAAACGTGACCAAAGGTCCCTTGCCTGTGATTCGAAGTCAGAATCGATAGAACATAAACGACGTAGGCGTAGGAACTGTCCAATGGGGACTGCACGTACCATGTGGGAGGGGTGTGAAGAGCCCGCATGGAGCAGCATATTTGTGGCCGTAGGCTTACGATAAATAGTGGTTTGCACTGTGTCTGAACCGTCTCTTTGCAATTTCACGTCCAGAAACTCAATCTTTGATGCATCACATGTCGCTGTCAGCCTTATATTGAAAGAGTTTTTGTTTAAGGTTGTCACAAATTCGAAAAAAGAATCACTGTCACCCTGCCAGATGATGAGAATGTCGTCTATGTAGCGCGCCCAAAGTAGGACGCGCTCCATAGACGACAGACCCTCTGACTGTAGGAGGTCCCTCTCCCACAGCCCCAGGAACAGGTTAGCATAGGAGGGCGCGAAGGCCGCCCCCATGGCTGTTCCCTGGAGCTGCAGGAAGAAAGACCCCCTAAAGGTGAAAAAATTATGGGTCAGAGCGAAACTGAGCACTTCTAAAAGAAAAGCGGCAAAGTCAGGGGACAAACTAGATGTGGATAAAAAGAACCGAGTAGCAGCTAAGCCATCACTGTGGCGAATGCTTGTATACAGTGATTCCACATCTATTGCCCCCATAACAGTGCCCACCCCCAAGTGTAGATCATCAACCCTTTTTAGCAACTGATTTGTGTCCTTCAAGAACGAGGGGAGTTCCTCAACCAACGGTTGCAAGATTGAGTCGATCCATTTGTTGATCTTTTCTAGATAGCTCCCATTCCCTGACACTATAGGGCGTCCCGGTGGTATAGACATATCCTTGTGTGTTTTAGGGAGTAAATAAAAGGTTGGTACTGTTGGTTCAGCCACCAGGAGTGCTGCATATAGTTCTCTAGAAATGACACGATCCTCTACACCTTTTTCAAGGATCCCCCTGAGTTGCGAGCAGTAGGCGGACAAGGGGTTAAAAGTCAGTTTTTTATAACAAATAGGGTTTAATAGCTGGCGCATAGCCTCTTTTACATACATAGCCTGTGGCCATAATACGATGTTACCCCCCTTGTCCGCCGGTTTGATCACAACACCAGGGAGATCTCGGAGCTGCTTAAGCCGTTGTCTCTCTAATCCCGTAAGGTTGTCATTTTTGATAGTTCGAGGAATTTTAATTAATTCCTCGCTGACAACTTTCACAAAGGTTTCAATGGCACTGCAGCTGGCCAATGGAGGGAACCTTTTGGATCGCACACGAATAGCAGGTGGAACCCTACCTAAGGGTTTTTTAGCCATCACCATTTGCACCTTGTTCTGTCTCTTTGTCCTTAGCCTCAGTAGTTTTTTACTTGTCTGTGTTGTTTTTCAATAAAGATGGTATTGTATTAGTACCCAGTTTGGTCGTTTCCTTATGTGGTTTTCCACATTTCCTTCTCATGTTTAGTTATACGGCTGGGTTTGGGAACAATCCAGTGTAGGGCAATGTTAATATTTACGGCGATTTGACAATGTTGCCATTGAATACCTTTATCTCTCTCTTATATCTCTCTGTGTTTTGCACAGGTACCACTTCGGGTATTATGGATTTTAGAGCCAGGGAACAGTCCTGGCTGGGACAAATTGAACAGGTTTTTGGACAGGAGGGAACAGGTGGTCTGCCAGCAAGAGATCACAGTAATGATGTTTTATTTGAATCCATGAAAAAAATGCTTTTAAAACGCACAAAGCTCTGGTGGAACAGATTGTTTTTGGAAAAGTATCTATCAAAAAGTATGATCCCCAGGGGCCTTCGGGTTCGAGTGATGCCTACGTTCCCCGTTGAGGATGACGAATTTGTGTCAAAATGGGAGGAGGCCTGTGGGACTTGCTCCAAAGTCTTGATGAAGTTGCTTATTGAACTCAATATAAAAACTATTGATGGACTCGATAAAGAGATTGATTCCACACTATCAGAGTTACGTGGTAATTGCTCGGATGAGCAAATCACTAATTATGATGTACAAATCGATAAAATTATGGAGTCAACAGTTAAAAAAATTAGCGACACACAGTCCTCCAAATTTAATCGTGACCTAAAAGACTATCAGTTCCACAATGTATATATGTGGAGGAAAATGCCGATGCAACATCATCGTACACAACGCAGTGGATCAAATATCTCTCTCTCGTCACATGGGTCTCAATCTGATAGCTCTGCGTCATCGGCGGTTACACGCTCAGGCGTGAGCTATAATCGTACAAGGAGACAAAACTTCCATCCCTATAGGAGATACAAAGCACGTGATGTTGAAGTCCCCAAAGAGGATAATAAGGTAATAAACCTGAGTAAATACCCTCTATCTCGTGCCGATTGTTCACTTTTATGTAGGGGATTGTCTTTTTCGCCGACTGCTGGTTTAGATCATTTTACGGTAATCAAGGATTTACATTTATTTGCCCGGTCCTTGTTATTCAAACGACATTTCTTTGATAATAATCTCCATGAATTATTCCCCACAGAGAGTGAACAATCGGCCCTGAGAATTCTGGAGGAGTTGGCTAGTGAAGAGGCTACAGAGGAAGGAGGTAGGGTTCCACCTGCTATTCGTGTGCGATCCAAAAGGTTCCCTCCATTGGCCAGCTGCAGTGCCATTGAAACCTTTGTGAAAGTTGTCAGCGAGGAATTAATTAAAATTCCTCGAACTATCAAAAATGACAACCTTACGGGATTAGAGAGACAACGGCTTAAGCAGCTCCGAGATCTCCCTGGTGTTGTGATCAAACCGGCGGACAAGGGGGGTAACATCGTATTATGGCCACAGGCTATGTATGTAAAAGAGGCTATGCGCCAGCTATTAAACCCTATTTGTTATAAAAAACTGACTTTTAACCCCTTGTCCGCCTACTGCTCGCAACTCAGGGGGATCCTTGAAAAAGGTGTAGAGGATCGTGTCATTTCTAGAGAACTATATGCAGCACTCCTGGTGGCTGAACCAACAGTACCAACCTTTTATTTACTCCCTAAAACACACAAGGATATGTCTATACCACCGGGACGCCCTATAGTGTCAGGGAATGGGAGCTATCTAGAAAAGATCAACAAATGGATCGACTCAATCTTGCAACCGTTGGTTGAGGAACTCCCCTCGTTCTTGAAGGACACAAATCAGTTGCTAAAAAGGGTTGATGATCTACACTTGGGGGTGGGCACTGTTATGGGGGCAATAGATGTGGAATCACTGTATACAAGCATTCGCCACAGTGATGGCTTAGCTGCTACTCGGTTCTTTTTATCCACATCTAGTTTGTCCCCTGACTTTGCCGCTTTTCTTTTAGAAGTGCTCAGTTTCGCTCTGACCCATAATTTTTTCACCTTTAGGGGGTCTTTCTTCCTGCAGCTCCAGGGAACAGCCATGGGGGCGGCCTTCGCGCCCTCCTATGCTAACCTGTTCCTGGGGCTGTGGGAGAGGGACCTCCTACAGTCAGAGGGTCTGTCGTCTATGGAGCGCGTCCTACTTTGGGCGCGCTACATAGACGACATTCTCATCATCTGGCAGGGTGACAGTGATTCTTTTTTCGAATTTGTGACAACCTTAAACAAAAACTCTTTCAATATAAGGCTGACAGCGACATGTGATGCATCAAAGATTGAGTTTCTGGACGTGAAATTGCAAAGAGACGGTTCACACACAGTGCAAACCACTATTTATCGTAAGCCTACGGCCACAAATATGCTGCTCCATGCGGGCTCTTCACACCCCTCCCACATGGTACGTGCAGTCCCCATTGGACAGTTCCTACGCCTACGTCGTTTATGTTCTATCGATTCTGACTTCGAATCACAGGCAAGGGACCTTTGGTCACGTTTTAAGGAAAGGGGATATAGCAACCGGGCCATTAAGCGAGCATATTTAAGGGCTAAGCATAGCGAAAGAAATGCCTTGCTGTATGATAGCCAGACTAGAGTTAACGGGTCTGAAACAGTAAGATTTGTGACCAATTACAATTCAAGGGCGGATGCTATCAGATATGCATTAGAACGAGCTTGGCCGATTCTTAGAACTGATGCAACATTGCTGAAATTACTGCCCAGTCGACCGTCCATCACCTTTCGGAGGTCAAAAAACATGCGGGACCATTTAGTGCGTAGTCACTTTGTGGAATACCCTCCAAGGACATTTTTGAACGATCCACGACACTTACCTCGTGGTGGCTGTCGCATGTGTGGCCATTGCGTTGCATGCTGTAATATCTCTAGAGATGACACGTTCACCGATTCATCAGGACAAAAGAGCTTTAAAATCACTAAGTCCATCACTTGTACATCGAAAAATGTGATATATTATGCTGTTTGCCCCTGTCCCTTAATATATGTGGGACTGACAACTCGTCAGTTGAAAGTAAGAGTGCGGGAGCATGTGCTTGGAATAGAGGCAGCTGCCACCGCACCTGATCCAAGCATATTAAAGACACTACCTAAACATTTCAGGTCCCATCACGGCTGTGATAGTAAGGGCCTGCGGGTCAAGGGAATAGACATGATCGAACCAGGCATTAGGGGGGGTAACATCTCCCAACGATTGGCACAACTTGAAACAAGATGGATGTGGACCCTGAACACGATCCACCCCCATGGGTTGAATGAAACCATTAGCTTCGCACCATTCCTGTGATCTCTTGCTTAGTCAGTGTACAATACTTTTTGGGGGGCTGTTTTTCCCGTTCTATGACTGCCATGTTTTGTTTTTAACTTTTTATATCTTTTATCATTCAGATACGGTAGCATTGGGCCATGCTTGATGTCTCTGCATAAGGCCTTTTCACTCCGGGTCTTCGCTGGATTTTGAAGTTATGGTGATGAAGACGGCCATTTGACAGATATTGTGGCCCCATAAAGACTGCTTTAGTATCTGGTGTATGTTTGTATTCATACATGTCGCATTACTCCGTTTTGGGGTGTTATGCATTTTTTATCTTTGTATTTTTACACATATTTGTTAGGCATCTTGATGTAAGACTGATGGAATGGGGAATTTGCTATATTATCTTCACACTTGTATACTTATAAAGTCACATGTGTTATTACTATTGACCTGTTTACGTCCAGTATGGCCATTAGTTTGGGGTGTTATTTTAGCACCCCATTACCATCGTTTTGTAATGGTTGGGTATCATACAGTGAGATAGTGAGTTTGTATCTCTTCATTATTTATTTATATATATTTCTACTGGCGTAGGACATTATGGCTTTAGTTTTCTGTTTGATATCTTGCCTTTATATTTCCTTCTTTTTCCCCTTTTCTGCTTCTTGTTTTTGTTTTTGTTTTGTTTGCCACATGTTTACTTTCCTTAACGGTAGAGTCTCATAGTAGTTCTGCATTCATCCCCCAGTTAGCGTCCCTTGACTGCCCTGGCGTGGCTTGCACGCATGCGCACCTGTTCATGGCCGCGCTGCGCGGTTTGCGGCGTCTCTATGCAGGGTTGGTTGCCACGGACTGTGGCGGCCTTCCTGTATGACGCCGCGGCCGCCCGGCGTCGCCGTGACCATGGTGACGCCTGCGTCACTTCCGGGCCTCGTCCCGGCAGTCAGGGAGACACTGATATTTAAACCCCGCTTCCGGAGTGATCCGACACGCCCCCTGACGAAGGAGCTTCCGCTCCGAAACGCGCGTCGGGTGCTCGTGCGGTGACCGGTCCGGGCTTCCCTCTCAACCTCTGCTCACAGGTAAATTCCCGACCGCAATTGCGGTGTTTAGTCCCGGGTCTCCGGGCATATATATAGGGTCATGTGTATGGTCCTATAGGGCCTTGGGGTTAATAATAAGATACATGCTATTTACTCTATGTCTATTATGAGAGGGTAGCCATTGGATTCCGGACCGCACGTTTTTTGGACATGGCGGCCATGTAAGGGTTTTTTAGCCATCACCATTTGCACCTTGTTCTGTCTCTTTGTCCTTAGCCTCAGTAGTTTTTTACTTGTCTGTGTTGTTTTTCAATAAAGATGGTATTGTATTAGTACCCAGTTTGGTCGTTTCCTTATGTGGTTTTCCACATTTCCTTCTCATGTTTAGTTATACGGCTGGGTTTGGGAACAATCCAGTGTAGGGCAATGTTAATATTTACGGCGATTTGACAATGTTGCCATTGAATACCTTTATCTCTCTCTTAGTTGTTGCCTGGTAGTGCTGTACGCACAGTCAACAGTCGCTCCTCTGTTATTGGGGTTCAGTAACGTCAGCTGTTCCCCAGCTGTGTGTGTGGCAATCCCTCCTATCTCCTCCACCTCCTCCTCCTCCTGGGCTCCAACACCGCTATTTGCTGTCCAGAAGTGCTGTCCGCACAGAGCCAAACACCTCGCCAATGTGTTAGTGGGGTTCAGTAATGCCTGCTGCTCCCCTGCTGTGTGTGTGGCAATCCCTCCTATCTCCTCCACCTCCTCCTCCTCCTGTCCCTGGGCACCAACACCGCTAGTTGTTGTCCAGAAGTGCTGTCCGCACAGAGCCAAACACCTCGCCAATGTGTTAGTGGGGTTCAGCACCGCCAGCTGTTCCCCTGCTGTGTATACGGCAACGTGTCATGCGACCGCCACGCAGGCACAACAACTTAAATTTAAGGCAACCTGTCCCCCCCCCCAAGGCGTTTGTTACTGAAAGAGCCACCTTGTGCAGCAGTAATGATGCAAATGGAAAAAGTGCCTCTTTTCGTGGTGCTCCTTGCACATGCTGAACCTAACACTTATGAAATGTGTCCCCTCACACCGTTAAACCGTCCGGTAGGTGGAACTTTCCTTTGTCATGTGACGCAGCACAGCCATCATTCTTACCCCCTTGGCGCTGTGCGCCGCCTCCTCAGCGTTGTTTGAATCTGTCCCGGAGCTTGCGCTGTTAGGTTAGCCCTTGGCCATGCACACATTTTGCGCTGCCCGTCTTCTGACATCATTTGGTGTCAGGCTGGCTGCGCCTGTGCGGCTGCGCTGGCCAAGATCCCGCCTCGCAGTGTCTTCTGATTTAATCCCACTGGGGGTCTGAGATCCATGGACATGCGCAGTTGGCGCCCGGAAGTGCTAGCTGCACAGAGACAAACACCAGCCAATGTGTCAGTGGGGTTCAGCACCGCCAGCTGTTCCCCTGCTGTGTAGCCGGCATTGTGTCCTGCAACAGCCACGCAGACACAAGAACTGAAATTGAAGGGAACTTGTCCCCCCTCCCCCAGGTGTTTGTATGTTTCACAGCCACCTTGTACAGCAGTAATGCTGCATGTGTGCAAGGTGGCTCAGAAACGTATTCTCCTTGCACACGTGGAACTGAACACGTCTAAAATGTGTCCTCTGTGACCATTTAACCGTCCCTGAGGTGTGACTTTCCTTTGTAATGACACGCTGCAACCCCCTTGGTAGCGCTGCCCCTCTTCTGGCATCATTGTTTGGCTGGCTGCGCCTCTGCGGCCGCCCTGGCCCACAAAACGCCCCTCGGTGTCTTATTTATTTTGACTGCGAGGGTGTGATTGATGGGCATGAGCAGTGCATATGTTCGCCTGTCCCTCATCTCCTTCGGCCTTCTTCAGACTGTGTGGCTTCACGGCCATGGCATGCGACAAGGGATCAGCTGACGCCGCACAGTCTGAAGCAGGTGTAAGGACCCGAGTGTGAGAGGCGAACATATGTACTGCGCCAGGCCATGAATCCCAGCCCTGCAGTGTTTTAACAATGTAAAGACACTGCGGGGCTGGGATTCATGGTCATCGCCAACCGCACCGGCCAACATTAAATGATGTCAGAAGATGGGCAGCGCAAGGCCAAGGGATAACACGACAGCGCAGACTCCTGTGCAGCAAATAACGACGCTCAGGATGCCGCGCCCAGCACCAAGGTGGGATTTTTGACAGCTGTGCTGCGTCTCATTACAAAGGGAACTCACGCCTCCAAAAAAGTTTGACTGCTTAAGGGCCTAAATGTTATACGTGTTTCTTTCTGCGTGTGCAAGGAGCAAAATTAAAAGAACAACCTTTGACTTGTGCAGCATTACTGCTGCCCAAGCTGTGGCTCTTGTAGTTTGTAACCCCTGAGGGGGGGTTAAAGGTTACCTTTAAAATCGGTTCAATTAGGCTTCGGCCTACACTCTGCTCCAGCTGTAGAGCCCGGGCTCCAACACCACTAGTTGCTGTCCGGAAGTGCTGGCTGCACAGAGCAAAACACACGCCACTCTGTCAGTGGGGTTAACCAATTTTCCAGAAACGTCATTGTGACCCCCATATGTCACAAAAAACCATAAACATCCTCCTTATAGATCATAGTTAATAGAAGAGAACAAAGGAGGCTTTCTCAAATATATAAAAGCGATAAATTTATTAGTTACAAAAAAACACTCATACAAAAGAGACCAATAAAATAGACATGATACAAAAACACATGAACACGTTATCTGTAAATACCCGTGTACAGAACACAAGAGTGTAAAGAAAGACACCAGGACTAATAAAGGAGCGTACCACATAAACCATTAGCTGTACATGTTCATAATGTGGACCGTAACTAAGGTGCTACCAGGCCAAAATATCCATGTGTAACTATGAATGAAATACTATGTCTATCACCCTCTGTGTGTCCTATGCCATATGGACACGAGTGGTGAAAGAGCTATAGACCATGCGTTATGTGCACCCTAAGGTCCTAGACACAAAAACCTTATGGACCCTGGAAACGCTAGTGGTCCTGAAAAAAATGGTTATCATATTGAGCACATGGAAGGCTGAACCGCACACCTGGGGTGCGTGCTGGAGCGTCCGCATACCAGGTGAGACCAGCCTTCCATGTGCTCAATATGATAACCATTTTTTTCAGGACCACTAGCGTTTCCAGGGTCCATAAGGTTTTTGTGTCTAGGACCTTAGGGTGCACATAACGCATGGTCTATAGCTCTTTCACCACTCGTGTCCATATGGCATAGGACACACAGAGGGTGATAGACATAGTATTTCATTCATAGTTACACATGGATATTTTGGCCTGGTAGCACCTTAGTTACGGTCCACATTATGAACATGTACAGCTAATGGTTTATGTGGTACGCTCCTTTATTAGTCCTGGTGTCTTTCTTTACACTCTTGTGTTCTGTACACGGGTATTTACAGATAACGTGTTCATGTGTTTTTGTATCATGTCTATTTTATTGGTCTCTTTTGTATGAGTGTTTTTTTGTAACTAATAAATTTATCGCTTTTATATATTTGAGAAAGCCTCCTTTGTTCTCTTCTATTAACTCTGTCAGTGGGGTTCAGCACCGCCAGCTGTTCCCCTGCTGTGTAGCCGGCAACGTGTCCTGCAACAGCCACACAGACACAAAGCTGCCGCCAGTGCAGGCTTCGGCCTACACTCTGCTCCCTCTCCTCCTGCTGACCCTGGGCTCTAACACCGCCAGTTGGGGCCCGGTACTGCTAGCTGCACAGAGAAAAACACCAGCCAATGTGTCAGTGGGGTTCAGCACCGCCAGCTGTTCCCCTGCTGTGTAGCCGGCAATGTGTCCTGCAACAGCCACGCAGACACAAGAACTGAAATTGAAGGGAACCTGTCCCCCCCCCCCAGGCATTTGTATGTTTTACAGCCACCTTGTACAGCAGTAATGCTGCATGTGTGCAAGGTGGCTCATAAACTTATTCTCCTTGCACACGTGGAACAGAACACGTCTACAATGTGTCCCCTGAGACCATTAAAACGTCCCTGAGGTGTGACTTTCCTTTGTAATGACACGCAACAACCCCCTTGGTAGCACAGCCCTTCTTCTGACATCATTGTTTGGCTGGCTGCGCCTCTGCGGCCGCCCTGCCCGACACAACGCCCCTCGGTGTCTTATTTATTTTGACTGCGAGGGTGTGATTGACGGGCATGAGCAATGCATATCTTCGCCAGGCTGTCACTCAGCTCCTTCCGCCTTCTTCAGACTGTGCGGCTTCAAGGCCGTGGCATGCGATAAGGGATCAGCTGACGCCGCACAGTCTGTAGCAGGTGTAAGGACACGAGCGAGAGGCGAACATATGTACTGCGCCAGGCCATGAATCCCAGCCCCGCAGTGTGAAACACTGTAAAGACACTGCGGGGCTGGGATTCATGGGCATCGCGAACCGCACCAGCCGACATGAAAAATGTCAGAAGACGGGCAGCGCATGGCCAAGGGATAACGCAACAACGCAGACTCCTGTACAGCAAAATGCGATGCTCAGGAGGCCGCGCCAAGCACCAAGTTGGTATTTTTGCCAGCTGTGCTGCGTCTCATTACAAAGGGAACTCCCGCCTCCAAGACAGATTGACTGTATAAGGGCCAAAATGTTGTACGTGTTTCATTCAGCTTGTGCAAGGAACAAAATTAAAAGAGCAACCTTTGACTTGTGCAGCACAAATGCTGCATAAGGCGTGGCTCTTCTAGTTTGTAACACCTGAGGGGGGGGGTTAAAGGTTACCTTTAAAATTGGTTCAATTAGGCTTCGGCCTACACTCTGCTCCCTCTCCTCCTGCTGACCCTGGGCTCTAACACCGCCAGTTGGGGCCCGGTACTGCTAGCTGCACAGAGAAAAACACCAGCCAATGTGTCAGTGGGGTTCAGCACCGCCAGCTTTTCCCCTGCTGTGTAGCCGGCAACGTGTCCTGCAACAGCCACGCAGACACAACAGACCTACAAATGCCTCCAGTGCAGGCTTCGGCCTACACTCTGCTCCCCCTGCTGACCCTTTGCTCCAACACCGCTAGTTGGGGCTCTAGGAAGACAAGCTTGAATAGGTCCCCATCCTGGTTCCAGCACCGTTAGCTGGTTCCGGGCAGAGCCTTTGGCTTAGGTGCCTCCCTCTGGGTATCCGAGTTCCACCAACGTCAGGTGGTCCTTGGTAGTGCTTTCAGGCACGGGTACCTCCTGCTTAGTAACCGGGTTCCAGTAACGTCAGCTGGTCCTCGGTAGTTCCATTGGCTCTTGGACCTTCGGCTACCCATCCGGGTTCCAGTACCGTCAGCTGGTTCTCGGCAGTGTCTTTTGCTCTTGTACCTTCTGCTCCCCATCCTGGTTCCAGTACCGTCAGCTGGTTCCAGGCAGAGCCTTTGGCTTAGGTGCCTCCCTCTGGGTATCTGAGTTCCACCAACGTCAGGTGGTCCTTGGTAGTGCTTTCAGGGACGGGTACCTCCTGCTTAGTAACCGGGTTCCAGTAACGTCAGCTGGTCCTCGGTAGTTCCATTGGCTCTTGGACCTTCGGGTAGCCATCCGAGTTCCAGTTCCATCAGCTGTTTCTCGGCATTTTCTCAGCCTTCTTGTACCTTCTGCTACATTCCCAAGTTCAAGACCCTAAAGACGACGACCCGGAAGACCACCCCTAAGATGACGACGACACCAGAGACGACAACCACTGAGATGACGATGACCCTGGAGACGATGACCCTGAAGACCACCCCGATGACGACGACCCCGGAGACGACGACGACCTGGAAGACCGAGAAGCAGAAGAACAAGAGGCTGCAGATCATAGAGCAGAAGAACATTAAGCATAAGACTAAATATCAGAGCAAAAGATATTATCTAAATTATAAGCCGAAGAAGACTAAGCAGTGTATGGGGGTGAGTCCGTTCCTCCTCGTGGTGCCCCTGGATAAAGCCTGATGCTGCAGGCCAAACTGAACGCGGACAAATGTAACTGTTTTGTGACAGGCAGAACGGAAGGTGTAATCTTCAAACTTTTATAGATAACAACTACGGGAATGCCTGTCACAAATAAGAATATGATGAAGAAGTTGAATATGAAGAAGATAATAGTAAAATAAAAAGAATATGAACAATGTAACAAAAAAAATAATAGGTAGAAGATGAAGAAGAAGATGAATAAGGTGAAGAAGTTGATGTCAAAGAAGCTGATGATGAGGATAATGAAGAAGAAAGTGTGGGAGAAGTAAAAAAGAAGGTTAAGGGCGTGGAAGTAGTGAAACATCAATATCTGACAAAATAAAAAAAAAATTAACATAGTCAAAATCTTTCTAACGCCGAACGTCATAAAAAACAAAACAAAATCCTGCTATTCTATTAGATTGGGCTAAACCTCTGTGCCTTTAATGTCTCCGCCACGTCCCCCAATACATCCTACATTATTCTTAGTTGTTTTCCTTCATGTAGAATGAACCTACAAGTTAAGAAAGGGTTTATTTTAATTCCGATATTTTTGTCCCATTGACTTGCATTGGGATCGGGTATCGGTATCGGATTAGATCCGATACTTTGACGGTATCGGCCGATAATTTCCGATACCGATACTTTCCGATATCGGAAGGTATTGCTCAACACTAGTGATGAGGGAACTCGCCGGTTTCATCCGGACTTTGACTTGAGCTTGTTCCGAGACATCGGACCCAAAATTCAGTGCAGTAAAATGGTTATAGTCAGGGTTATGGGACTGCAAAAAGAGCAGGACAATTGCCCTGCAAACAAATATGGATTTTGGAAATTATTTAAATTGGTTATTTCATCCTAGCAATCATGGTAAAATAGGAAGTAAATGAATATTCAAAATTTTAACAGTGCCCTCAGAGACAGGCTTGCTACTGCCAATCCAGTTAAAAATGTCACCCAGAGAGCATGGGGAGAACACTCCCACAGAAGCAGCTTACAAGCTTCACCCACAGACCATGGGGCACAGTACCTCCACAGAAGCTGATTCAAGTTTCACCCACAGAGCATGGTGCACAATACGACTATTAAAAATGTCAGCCTCAGAACATGGGGGAAGAATACCCCAATAAAGACTCCACTAAATTTCAACCACACAGCATGTTTTCACATTTCCCTGAGAAAGCGGATTCCAAATTTCACACCCCGACAATGGGACACAGCACCCCCACAAGCAGGGTTGCAGAGCACACAGAGACTTAACGGCACAGTACTCCCACAGATATCAGTTAAAGAATGTATACATACAGTACTATCACAGCCATGTATGCATAAGAGTAGAAAAATATGTTTAGAAGCACATACAGTAACTCCCACCGACACAGCCCTAACACCTGCTGGCATACAGGGCCAGCAGCTACCTAGGGCCCCTGCTGCTCCAGGGGCCCCCAGCCAGTGGGGTGTCGCTAATAGCGGCACACCACGCAGCTGCTATGGGGCCCAGGTGCCAGCGGAGCAGCAGCGGGTTACAGAGAGCCTAAGCCTGTTCCCACTGCTAAAGTGAAATGAATATTCACGCTTCCCCACGCCCCCATGGGTATGGAGAGGAGTGACTTCATTTCACTATAATAGCGGGCAGTGTTTGCCGCATGCTGCAGCTAACACTGCCCACTATCAGGGTCTGCAGACCAGGCCCCTGCCCCCGCTCCCTCAGGGGCCCCTAGCCCATGCGGCCGCTATAGGGCAGTAAGAAAGGGGGACCCGTCACCTGCGCCGCCCCCAGCGTGCATTAATGGAGGAGAGAGCGTCAGATGACACTCCCTCTCCCATCATTCCCCTTGCCTCTGACACACAGCGGGTGCCCAATGACATCACATCATCACCTACCTGCTGTGTGCAGAGTGGGAGTGAGGAGCATTATTCCCTATGAGGGGGGGCAGCATTATTCCATATGGGGGAGCTACATTATACCCTATGGGGCAGTATTACACCCTATGGGGGAGCTGCATTGTACCCTATGAGCGGTGTAGCATTATTCCCTATTGGGGGAGTTCCATTGTACCCTATGGGGAGCTGCATTGGACCCTATGAGGGTTGCAGCATTATTCCCTATGGGGGGCTGCATTATACTCTATGGTGGGAGCTGCATTATACCCTATAGGGGCTGTATTATACTATATGAAGGGGCTTGCATAATCTATGGTGGGGCTGCATTATACTCTGAGGGAGCTACATTATATTCTGTGGGGGCTGCATTATACTCTGAGGCT
Source organism: Ranitomeya variabilis (assembly GCF_051348905.1). Lineage (NCBI taxonomy): Eukaryota > Metazoa > Chordata > Amphibia > Anura > Dendrobatidae > Ranitomeya > Ranitomeya variabilis. The sequence continues at coordinate 521,818,658 of NC_135232.1, forward strand.
GGTTGCAGTATATTCTATGGGGGCTGCATTATATTTTATGAGGGGCTGCATTATACTATATGAGAGCTGCATTATATTCTGTGAGGAGGCTACATTGTACCCTATGAGGGGGCTACTTTATATTCTATGAGGGGGGCTACCCCAACCCCGGCTACATAATTAAGATGTGTACTACCTTATATTATACCCTGATAGTAACGCGTTTTACCACACAATTGGTGGTCTTGTATTTATTTCTATGTAGCTACATAGTGGGCCCCAAGAATGATTTTCTCTGGTGGGCCCAAGGTGCTCCAGTTGGACACACCTGAAGATTATTAAAACTTTTGGTTACGCATGGCACTATCACAGACACTGATGCAAACTACAGTGTTTTTTTTCCAAACTGAACACATAACACTTTCCCTCACTACAGCTGCATTCTGTCCGTAAAGTAAGCAGAGCAGAAATAAAAAATAAGAATCTTGAAGCAGGAGGAACAGGTCCAAGTGGAGGAGGAGATATTCATCACAGATTTTGTGTGTTTTTATTTGGGGAGGAGGATCGCAAATAAAACCAATGTCAAATAGAGTTGAACACTGGCTGTGTGCGGCTGGCATAGTTGTCTAGTCATTCAAAGGTATGGCAAGGGTCTGTGGGATTCACGCCTGGTTCATTTTAAGGAATGGTAGGTTGCCCACTTTGGATGTTGACAGGTGGATGCGACCAATTGTGATCACATTCCCTTATGTGCTAAACACACATTGCAACATGACACTTGCAGCAGGATAGGCCAGCACCTCCAAAGCATATAGGGTGAGCTCAGGCCATGTGTCTAATTTGGAGACCCAGAAATTAAATGGGACAGATCCATCTGTTAGTATGTGGAGACGTGTGGACACGTACTATTCCACCATGTTGTTGTAATGCTGGCTCCTGCAAATATGTACGCTATCACATGGTGGTGCTGTAGGTTTCCCAGACTACTGAAAAACACACTAGTCCAGAAAAATTATTTTTTGGGCATAGGAATGATAACAAGACAGTTGATGCCAATTATTTGTATCTCAGACTACCAGAAAATTACACAGAATTTTAAAGGACAGTACTCCCACAAATATGGCTGCAGAGTACACACAGCAGCTTAACCCCTGCTTTGATGCAGGGCTCTGGCGGTGAGCCCGCATCAAAGCCGGGACATGTCAGCTGTTTTGAACAGCTGACATGTGCCCGCAATAGCGGCGGGTGAAATTGCGATTCACCCGCCGCTATTAACTAGTTAAATGCCGCTGTCAAACGCAGACAGCGGCATTTAACCGGCGCTTCCAGCCGGGCGGCCGGAAATGAGCGCATCGCTGACCCCCGTCACATGATCTGCAGAGTAACCATAGAGGTCCTTGAGACCTCTATGGTTACTGATCGCCGGTAGCTGTGAGCGCCACCCTGTGGTCGGCGCTCATAGCACACCTGCATTTCTGCTGCATAGCAGCGATCTAATGATCGCTGCTATGTAGCAGAGTCGATCGCGTTGTGCCAGCTTCTAGCCTCCCATGGAGGCTATTGAAGCATGGCAAAAGTAAAAAAAAAAATTGAAAAAAAAAAAAATATATATATATAAAAGTTTAAATCACCCCTCTTTTGCCCCAATCAAAATAAATCAATAAAAAAAAAAATCAAACCTACACATATTTGGTCTCACCGCGTTCAGAATCGCCCGGTCTATCAATAAAAAAAGCATTAACCTGATCGCTAAACGGCGTAGCGAGAAAAAAATTTGAATTGCCAGAATTACGTTTTTTTGGTCGCCGCGACATTGCATTAAAATGCAATAACGGGCGATCAAAAGATCGTATCTGCACCAAAATGGTATCATTAAAAACACCAGCTCAGCATGCAAAAAATAAGCCATCAATCGACCCCAGATCATGAAAAATGGAGACGCTACGAGTATCGAAAAATGGCACAATTTTTTTTTTTTTTTAGCAAAGTTTGGAATTTTTTTTTACCACTTGGATAAAAAATAACCTAGACATGTTTGGTGTCTATGAACTCATACTGACCTGGAGAATCATAATGGCAGGTCAGTTTTAGCATTTAGTGAACCTAGCAAAAAAGCCAAACAAAAAACAAGTGTGGGACTGCACTTTTTTTGCAATTTCACCGCACTTGGAATTTTTTTCCCATTTTCTAGTAAAACCAATAATGTCGTTCAAAAGCACAACTCGTCCCGCAAAAAATAAGCCCTCACATGGCCATATTAATGGAAAAATAATAAAGTTATGGCTCTGGGAAGGAGGGGAGCGAAAAACGAACACGGAAAAATGGAAAATCCCAAGGTCATGAAGGGGTTAAAGGACAGTACTGCCACAGGTGAGGGGTGCAGAGTACACACAACAGCTTAAAGGACAGTACTGCCAAAGGTGAGGGTTGCAGAGTATGCACAGCAGCTTAAAGGACAGTACTGCTACAGGTGAGGGATGCAGAGTACACAGAAGCTTAAAGGACAGTACTGCCACAGGTGAGGGGTGCAGAGTATGCACAGCGCAGTCAGAATCTGTCCCTCAGTCCAGCTGTGTCCCATCCCTACACTAATGATAGCATAATGCCAACTTGTCATGGCTCCTTAAGTGCCCACAGTCTGAAAGCATGTTGATTAGCTACACTGCAGCCTTTCAATGAGCTTTATTAGGCCTGTTTCACACGTCAGTGGCTCCGGTACGTGTGGTGACAGTTTCCTCACGCACCGGAGACACTGACACACGTAGACACATTAAAATCAATGTGTCTCTGCACATGTCAGTGATTTTTCACGGACTGTGTGTCCGTGTGCAAAGCACGGAGACATGTCTACGTTTCTCTGGCAGCACGGTCCGCAAAGCGTCCCGCACACAAGCACACGGAGAACAGTGTGCACTCTCCTCCGTGTGCACGTACCGCCGCAGGAGAAACAGCGCTAGAGTTAAGCGCTGTCCCCTGCTTTTGGTGCTGAAGCCGGCATTCATTCCTTCTCCCCAGCAGCGTTCGCTGGAGAGAAGGAATGAAAAAATCAAGGTTTTTTTATTTTTTTTGTGTTTAAAATAAAGTTCGTGGTCACCTCCCACCCACTTGCATTAAAATACTCACCCAGCTCTCGCGGTGCCTCCTCTCAGCGCCGGCAGCTTGTCCTGTGCGAGCGGTTACGTGGTACCGCTCATTACAGTGAGGTGCACAGGGGGTGGGAGGCGGGAGGTGACCACGAACTTTATTTTAACAAAAAATAAAATAAAAAAAACCTTGATTTTTCATTCCTTCTCTCCAGCGAACGCTGCTGGGGAGAAGGAATGAATGCCGGCTTCAGCACCAAAAGCAGGGGACAGCGCTTAACTCTAGCGCTGTCTCCTGCACGGTCCGTGTGGTCCTCAGTCGGCACACGGCTGCCGCACGTGTGCCACACTGATGTGCCACGTGAGCACAAGGACACACGGACACGGATAACTCCGGTACCGATTTTTCCGGTACCGGAATTATCTGGACGTGTGAGACTGGCCTTAGGGTATGTGTCCACGTTCAGGTTTGCTTCAGGCTGTGGTCAGGATTTTATGCAGGTAAAATCCTGACCAAAAATGCACCTGAGGCCACTGGCAGGTCACCTGTGGTGTTCCTGCGTGTTTTGCTCATTGTAGCAACATGCTGCGTTCTGAAAAAACGCAACGCATGTGCGTTTTTGCGGGAAAAACGCATGCGTTTTTTAATGCACAGTGGAGACGGGATTTCATAAAATCCCCTCCACTATGCTGTAACATCTGGATGCTGCGTTTTTGACGCTGCGGCTCAGCGCTGCGTCAAAAACGCAGCGTTTCCTGAACGTGGACACATACCCTTAGACTGCTGATTACGAACAGAAAACCGCATTTATAATAAAAATTCTGTGGTTGGGGTTCAGTAACGGACTCCAAATTTTCTTGTTCGGATTTGTGCATTCCTACAACAAATGTATGGGTATGGCTCCACGGTCCGGAGGGGCGGCGGTATCGCCGCAGCGGCGAAGCCGCTCGGCGCTAAGCCCCGCCCCCTTTCTGGGACGCGATCATGCCGGATGTGTTAACTCTTCACATCCAGGATGATCGCTCTGTCCCACAGGGCCCTGTGATATGCCTTGCGGGGACGCTGCGTCCCCGCAAGGTGTACGGACATGCTGCGATCTGAAAAGACGCGCAGCATGTCCGGAGTCGCAGGGCCGCCGCGTGCGGGTTTCCACGCATAGTGGAGACGGGATTTCATAAAATCCCCTCCACTATGCAGGAACATCTGGACGCTGCTTTTTTGACGCTGCAGCTCTGCGCAGCGTCAAAAAAGCAGCGTTTCCTGACCGTGGAAACATACCCTAAAAATGTTTGTGCGACTGCCAGTTGCTTATAACATTCACCAAAATTGGCGGAGCATGGGTGAGACAGGGTGTGGCTAAGACTGCTAGTCTAATAAATCAAAACTGACACCACTTTAGCACTTGTTTCATGAGGTTATATAGATCAGACTTGCCGATTTGCCTCTACCTACAAACCGCACTTTCCAACATGAAATGTACAGTAATGATCTGAAGGTTGCAGCAAACAATGGATACAATGCAACATAGAAATCTGTCAAGTGTGCAGACCTTGTACTATTGTGCTTCACAAGTCTCTCTGTGAACATGAAATATACCGCCTGCCATAAATAGTGAGTCAGTAAAAAAAAGCAAATGACCTGGTGTCTCAAACTGTTCTGTCTCGCACTTTATTGTACTCTATATACAATCTAAACCTAAGGAAAATGAATGGCAGCAGTTGCACGTGTGACTAAGGCTGTGCTTACACTACCCTTGTGACAGTTTTCACATTCTATTTGTCTGTTCCATTTCTAGGAACTGAAAAAAAAAAAAAAAGATCCATTAGGCAACTGATGCAAAAAGGATCAGAGGAAAGCCATCGATTAGTACGGGGACTGTCTTGTGTTCCTTCATGCAACTGGTTCTTTTTCTTCCATTCTAAAAACAGCGGAATCTAGATGGACCCATAATAGCCAGTGAGGTTTCTCTGCTTCCATTTGTACCAGTTATGCAATGGATGCTTTTTTTACATTAATTTGTTTATAAAAATGCAACAAACAAAATGTCAAAACATTAGTGTGAATATAGCCTTAGAGGAGCTGCTAAGAGTAAATGCTTATATATCTAACACATGTATTGCTAACCTCTTCACCCCGGACCACTTTCCATTTTTTTTTTTTCAATTCTGTTTTTTGCTCCCCTTCTTCCCAGAGCCGTAACTTTTATTTTTCCACCAATATGGCCATGTGAGGGCTTGTTTTTTGCGGGACAAGTTGTACTTTTGAACGACACAATTGATTTTACCATATAATGTCCTGGAAAACAGAAAAAAAAAAAATCCAAGTGTGGTGAAATTGCAAAAAAAGTGCAATTCCACAAATGGTTTTTTTTTGTTTTGATTTGTTTTTGTTGTTTTGTTTTTTTTAAAAAAGAAAAGAATGTCCAGCTTCACCGAATCCGTAAAAAAGAGTTTTCTTTATTCACATACTATTGAGCATAGAGGATACAGACTTCAGCACAATCCATATGGGTAAGAATCTCAACGCGTTTCTGGAGACTAAGCTCCCTTAATCATAACCATGGTCTGTATCCTCTATGCTCAATAGTATGTGAATAAAGAAAACTCTTTTTTACGGATTCGGTGAAGCTGGACATTCTTTTCTTTTTGGACTCTATACGCCTGAACACAGCGGGTCCGTGCTCCCGAGGATTGGTTTATGCATCACGGGTGAGCTGGTTTATATTTCTTCTTTCAAAGTTTTTTTTTTTACCATATTCACTAAATGCAAAAACTGATGAAATCTGGGGCTACGTGAGAGGTTTTTTTGCACGCCGAGCTGATGTTTTTATTGATACCATTTTGGTGCACATACGATCTTTTGGTCGCCTGTTATGGCATTATAATACAATGTTGCGGCGACCAAAAAAAACTTAATTCTGGAGTTTTGACTTTTTCTCGTTACACCGTTTGCCAGATTAATTATTTTTACATATTGATAGATCGGGCAATTCCGAATGCAGCGATACCAAATGTGTATGTTTTATTTTGAATGGGGGTGATTTAAGCTTTTACAAATATATATATATATATATATATATATATATATATATATATATATATATATATATATATATATATATATATATATATATATACACACACACACACACACACATTTTTAAAAAAGATTTCTAAAAACATTTTTATTTGCTTTTTACTAGTTTCAGTAGTCTCTATTGGAGACCAGAGGCTACAATCATCCGATTGCTTGTGCTGCAGCCCTGCTCTGTGCAGCAGAAATGCTTACTTGCTATGAGAGCTGACCACTGGGCAGCGCCCATAGCTATCCGGCTATGACAACTACAGGGATTTCCTGCAGACCTCGGCTTGTCATTAGTGTTGAGCGATACCTTCCGATATGCAAAGGTATCGGTATCGGATTGGATCGGCCGATACCGGCAAAATATCGGATCTCGCCGATACCGATACCTGATACCAATGCATATCTATGGGACACAAAATATCGGAATGGTTCCCAGGGTCTGAAGGAGAGGAAACTCTCCTTCAGGCCCTGGGATCCATATTCATGTATAAAATAAAGAATAAAAATAAAAAATATTGATATACTCACCCCTCCGGCGGCCCCTGCTCTTAGCGGTGCCTCCGTTCCTAAGAATGCCGAGTTAAGGACCTTCGATGACGTCGCGGCTTGTGATTGGTTGCGTGACCGCTCATGTGACCGCTCACGCGACCAATCACAAGCCGTGACGTCATCGCAGGTCCTTCACTCGCTCATTCTTAGGAATGGAGGCTGCCGGTTGCAGCGGTTACAACCAGGGCGCGTCAGAGGGTGAGTATATCCCTATTTTTAATTTTTATTCTTTATTTTACACATGAATATGGATCCCATGGCCTGAAGGAGAGTTTCCTCTCCTCCAGACCCTGGGAACCATACACTGGGAACTTCCGATTCCGATTTCACAAAAATATCGGAACTCGGTATCGGAATTCCGATACCGCAAATATCGGCCGATACTCGATACTTGCGGTATCGGAATGCTCAACACTACTTGTCATGCTAACCCATCGGCGACCCACGGTAATGTGACACGGGCATGGTTTGTGACATACTCACAGCCCAAGCATGTTAAATGCTGCCGTCAGAGATTAACAGCAGTATTTAACATGTTAACAGCCATGGGTGGATTGCGATTCCACCTGTGGCTGTTAGGGGCACATGTGAGCTAATTAAATCAGCTGACATGTGCAAGAAAAGATGTGCGCTCAGCGCCAGAGCCCACATCAAAAGGGGAGAACCAACATGTGCCATACATGTACGGCACATCGCGTGAAGTGGTTAATGTAGGTTCTCAGTACTGAAGACATGGGAGAAAAATTTAAATGGGATGGTTTTCATGTAAAGCATTGTCATATTGACTAAAAATTAAACATAAAATCCAAGGCCCATATTCACAAAGGTTTTTGACTAAATTCTGGCGTAACACATCTTCAGGTGTAGTAAAATGTTTGCACAACAAAGTTGCTTAAGAATTTTGACATTTTTGGCAAAACCCATCTCAAGAAAAATGTATTAAAAGTTACTGTCTACCAGAAATGTTACTTCAGTCACTGACGTTACTTTCTGGTGAGGGGCACGAGGGATAACATGTGCCAAATTCATTAAGTGGGGGTACGCCTCTTAATGAAAAAGGTTTTTTTGTTTTTTTTATTCCTGAATGCCCCTCATTAGGACTGGTGTACAAAATACTAGTCTAAATACATTGGGGCCCAAGAGTCCTTAATGGTTGACAATAGATGCATTGCTAACTAAAAAATTGATGACAAAATCGTGGAAAAGTTAGCAATTATTTTCAGTGTAAACACTTGCTGCCGCTGCGCTATAGGCAAGAATTGGTTTGCTTGCTGTTAATTACACTTTTTTTGGTCTAAAATAGGCTTACATTCCCGTGTGTAAACCGGGCATGTGCCGGTCATTAGTAAGCAATAGTGATGAGCGAGTGTGCTCGTTACTCGAGTTTTCTGAGCATGCTCGGTTGTTATCCGCAGCTGCATAATATGCGGCTGTTAGACAACCTGACCACATGCACGGATTGCCTGTTTGCTAGGGAATTCCCACATATATTCAGGCCATCTAGCAGCCGCAAATCATGCAGCTGCGGGGACACAAACATATTCTTTGAGCACGCCCAAGATACTTGGAGATCACCCGAGAATGCTCGGAAAAACTCGAGTAACGAGCAGACTCGCTCATCACTTGAAGGCAAGTCTGAGGCCGGCGTCACACTCAGCGTATGAAAATATGGTCCGTTTTTCACGGCCGTAATACGCAGAAATGTTCCCAAAATAGTGATCCGTATGTCATCCGTAGGCAGAGTGTGGCAGTGTATTTTGCACATGTCATCCTCCGTATGGCATCCGTACTGCGAGGTTTTCTCGCAGGCTTGCAAAACCGACATCTAATAGATTTATGGGCTCAAATGTTCGTTTATATATATATATATATATATAGATAGATATATCTACTATATAATTGTCTAAGGGTAACTTCCGTCTGTCCTTCTGTCTGTAACGGTTATTCGTATTCGTTCGCTGATTGGTCTCGCCAGCTGCCTGTCATGGCTGCCGCGACCAATCAGCGACGCGCACAGTCCGGAAGAAAATGGCCGCTCCTTACTACCCGCACTCACTGCCCGGCGCCCGCATACTCCCCTCTGCTCACACAGGGTTAATGCCGGCGGTAACAGACCGCGTTTATGTCGCGGGTAACGCACTTGTGACCAAGTCTTTTACTATTGATGCAGCCTATGCAGCGCCAATAGAAAAAGCATCTAATGTTAAAAATAATAAAAAACGATTATATACTCACCTACGCCGCCTTTCCCGCTCCTCACGATGCAACCGGCACGTTCCGGTGGCACAGATGGTCTGGCAGAAGGACCTGCCATGATGTCACGGTCATGTGACCGCGACGTCATCACAAGTCCTGCGCGGAAAGGACCTGCCGTGATGTCACGGTCATGTGACCGCGTCACGGTCACGTGACCGCGACGTCATCACACCCTGGGACCGGAAGATGCCGCCTGCACCCCACACAGGCGACAGAGCTACAACGCGCCTGCGGAAGGTGAGTATATGTTTATTTTTTTAACCTGTGTCATATGTGGGTGGGCAATATACTACATAGCTGGGCAATATACTACATGGGCTGTGCAATATACTACGTGGCTTTGTGCTGTATACTACGTCACTGGGCAATATACTACATCACTGGGCAACATACTATGTAACTGGGCATTATACTATGTGGCTCTGCTGTGTACTACGTCACTGGGCAATATACAATGTACTGGGCAATATACTACGTCACTGGGCAATATACTACGTGGCTGGGCAATATACTACGTGGCTAAGCAATATACTACGTGGACATACATATTCTAGAATACCCGATGCGTTAGAATCGGGCAACTATATATAACTATATATATATATATATATATATATATATATAATTTCAAAAAAAGAGGCAGCGTGGGAACTTTTCCCAGGCTCGAGTTCATATGAGGACATCCAGCAGAGGGCGCATCACCGCGACTCAAGGTAACTACAGGACATTCCCCTGCATTCCATTCATTCTCAAAATTTTACAGACAGAAGCACAGCTGCATTAGCAGAGCTCCTGGGTGTAAAATGATTTAACCCCTTCAGATGGATTTACATCGTGGGACGTGACTGAACGACGGAAGGTATGGGATATTGTTGATTTTTTATTTTTCCTTTTTTACAGAATGAGGGTCTTCAGGTGGTTTAAGAGTATAATAAAATATTAAAACACCCTGTGTCTTTATTTCATTAAAATACTTTTTAATAATGTGTGTGATTTATTAACCATTTCGTACTATTGGATTAATAATGGATAGGTGTCATAATTGACGCCTCTCCATTATTAACCTGGCTTAATGTCAACTTACAATAGCAAGGTGACATTAACCCTTCATTACCCCATATCCCACCGCTACACGGGAGTGGGAAGAGAGTGGCCAAGTGCCAGAATAGGCGCATGTTCCAGATGTGCCTTTTCTGGGGTGGCTGGGGACAGATGTTTTTAGCCAGGGGGGTCCTATAACCATGGTCCCTCTCTAGTCTATTAATATCTGCCCTCAGTCACTGACTTTCCCACTCGGGCAGAGAAAATTGCGCGGGAGCCCACGCCAATTTTTTCCGCGATTTAACCCTTTATTTCACAAGCTACAGCGCCCAAATTTTGCACATACACACTACTAACATTAGTAGTGTGGAATATGCAAAAAAAAGGGATATGAGATGGTTTACTGTATGTAAACCATGTCTCATATCCTGTCGGGTTTGCGAAGGAGATAGGAAAAGCCGGCAATTGAATTACTGGCTTTTCTGCTTTCTCGCGCCGAATTAAATATAAATACAGTATAATATATATATATATATATATATATATATATATATATATATATATATATATATGTTTTAACGAACATTTGAGCCCATAAATCCATTAGATGTCGGTTTTGCAAGCCTGCGAGAAAATCTCGCAGTACGGATGCCATGCGGATTACATACGGAGGATGACATGCGCAAAATACGCTGACACACCCTGCCTACGGATGACATACGGATCACTATTTTGGGAACATTTCTGCGTATTACGGTCATAAAAAATGGACCATATTTTCATACGCTGAGTGTGACGCCGGCCTGAAAGAGAGGAGCAAAAAAAAAAGTGATGTTAGAAACTATCAAGGTTTCAAAAAACCTTATTGCTACATATACAGGCATGTCTCTTGAACATTAACGACTTGCTATATCATTATGGTTATACAAATCTATCCTCACGTATATAGTGACCTCAGCTATCCCTATGTCAGATATTCTTTTCTGGAATTACATCAGGGATCACATAGCAGAACCCTACAATTGGATTCTCTCCAACCTGAAACCACTATTCAGGGGCAACAGAAGATCTCATTCACATACCCAGCAAACATAGACAGACTTTAGGATTAGTCTCTCTTTCAAGCAAAAATGGTTTCCCCATCTCTAGTCATAATCCACTGTATGTTGCTCTAATACAGTACATTTGTATTTGTTTATTTTTGTTTTTGCAGTTTTCTTCTGTTGTAGCATTTTATATTAGAAATAGAAATGGGAATGCTATTAAAAAAGTAATAGATCTCAAAGCATTTTCTTTGAATTTGGTATCCTGGATACAAACTTATCTTTTTTGCAGGTTTTAGGACATTTTTCATAATTTTATTTAACTAATAATACACTCATTTTATATTGAAAAGGACAATATTCTGTGCAGGGAGAGAAAGACAGAAGGGGCCCACCAGTTTTTATTCTAATCCTTTGTGCCACAACTTGCCCCAGAGAAGGCTAGTATTAGTAAGAGGTAAAGTACTCCATAGTATTCTCACCTTCATGTGCCTTCTTTTTAAAAGGGGGTTTTCCCACAAAGTTAATTTTGATCAACATTTTAAATCAATAGATCTTGAAATAATCAAAAGTTCCACAATTAGATATGTTTAAAAAAAATGCTCCTGTGCCGAGATAATCTTATACATGTGCCCCTGCTGTGTACTGTGTAATGGCTGTGTCTGACCGTACAGGAACATGATCTGATCATACCACATATCTTATGCATGTGCCCCTGCTGTGTGCTGTGTAATGGCTGTGTCTGCAGGAACATGATCTGATCATACCACATATCTTATACATGTGCCCCTGCTGTGTCCTGTGTAATGGCTGTGTCTGCAGGAACATGGTCTGATCATACCACATATCATATACATGTGCCCCTGCTGTGTGCTGTGTAATGGCTGTGTCTGCAGGAACATGATCTGATCATACCACATATCTTATACATGTGCCCCTGCTATGTGCTGTGTAATGGCTGTGTCTGACCGTACAGGAACATGGTCTGATCATACCACATATCATATACATGTGCCCCTGCTGTGTCCTGTGTAATGGCTGAGTCTGACAGTGCGGGAACATGATCTGATCATACCACATATCTTATACATGTGCCCCTGCTGTGTCCTGTATAATGGCTGTGTCTGACCGTGTAGGAACATGGTCTGATCATACCACATATCCATACCTCCCAACCATCCCGGATCCAGCGGGACTGTCCCGATTTTGACAGTCAGCCCCGCGATCCCGGCGGGACATTAGTAGTCCCACACTGGTTGGGAGGTGTGTATATCACCCGGTTAGCTCCCTGAGCCCCTGCACCCACAGAGCAACATATTGGCTGTTTGTATGGGGAGGAGCCGTGTGTATGAGGTGTATGGAGCGGTGCCCTGTTTGTGCGAGGTTTATGGAGCGGATCAGCGTCTGCAATGTGTATGGAGCAGAGCTGTGTGTGTACGAGGTGTACGGAGTGGAGCCGTGTGTGTGCAAGGTATACGGAGCGGATCAGCATCTGCAATGTGTATGGAGCGGAGCTGTGTGTACGAGGTGTATGGAGTGGAGCCGTGTGTGTACGAGGTGCACGGAGTGGAGCCGTGTGTGTACGAGGTGTACGGAGTGGAGCCGTGTGTGTACGAGGTGTATGGAGCAGAGCCATGTGTGTACGAGGTGTACGGAGTGGTACCATGTGTGTACGAGATGTATGGAGAGGAGCCGTATGTGTATGAGGTGTATGGAGCGGAGCCGTGTGTGTGCAAGGTATACTGAGCGGAGCAGCATGTGCAATGTGTATGGAGCAGAGCCGTGTGTGTACGAGATGTATGGAGCAGAGCCATGTGTGTATGAGGTGTACGGAGCGGAGCCGTGTGTGCAAGGTATACGGAGCGGAGCAGCGTGTGCAATGTGTATGGAGCGGAGCCGTGTGTGTATGAGGTGTACCGAGTGGAGCCGTGTGTGTGCGCGAGGTGTACGGAGTGGAGCCGTGTGTGTATGAGGTGTATGGAGCAGAGCAGTGTGTGTATGAGGTGTACGGAGCAGAGCCGTGTGTGAACGGAGTGGTGCTGTGTGTACGAGATGTATGGAGCGGAGCCATGTGTGTATGAAGTGTACGGAGCCGCATGTGCAAGGTGTATGGAGCGCAGTCGTGTGTGTACGAGGTGTATGGAGCGGAGCCATGTGTGTACGAGGTGTATGGAGAGGAGCCGTGTGTGTATGAGGTGTACGGAGCGGAGCCGTGTGTGTATAAGGTGTATGGAGTGGAGCCGTGTGTGTACGAAGTGTATGGGGAGGAGCCGTGTGTGTATGAGGTGTACGGAGCGGAGTCGTGTGTACGAGGTGTATGGAGCGGAGCCGCATATGCAAGGTGTATGGAGCGGAGTCGTGTGTGTACGAGGTGTATGGAGCGGAGTCGCATGTGTACGAGGTGTACGGAGCGGACGCTGGCTGTGTCGGATCGGAGCAGATATTGCTTCTCGCTCTGACACTGACTGGCACAGGAGACACGGAGGTCTTTATCAGTGGCGTATCACAGCTGCAGCGACGTGAGCAGTCAGCGGCGCAGCTGGATGACACCATTCAGCGCCGTGGGAGTGGAAGCTGCCGGCTGCTGCAAGGGAGTGCAGTGAAAGGTGTGTGTGCAGAGATGGAGAAGGCAATGATGGGGGTGGGGTAACCATGTGTGGCCATTATACTGCACCCAGCATTGTGTGGGGCCATTAAACTGTATGGAGCATCGTGAGGGGCCATTATACTGTACCCAGCATTATGTGTGGCCATTATACTGTAACCAGTATCGTGTGGGTCCATTATACTGTACAAAGCATCATGTGGGGCCATTATACTGTATGGACCATCACGTGGGGCAAGTATACTGTACACAGCATCATGTGGGGCCATTATACAGTATGGAGCATAGTGTGGCCATTAGACAGTATGAAGCATTATGTGTGGCCATTATACAGTATGGAGCATTATGTGTGGCCATTATACAGTATGGGGCACTGTGTGGCCATTATACAGTATGGAGCATCATGTGGAGCCATTATACAGTAAGGAGCATCATGTGTGGCCATTATACAGTACGCAGCATCATGTGTGGCCATTATACAGTATGCAGCATCATGTGGGCCCATTATACTGTATGGAGCATCACGTGGGGCCAGTACACTGTACGCATCATTTGGGGCCATTATACAGTATGGAGCGTCATGTGTGGCCATTATACAGTATGGAGCGTCATGTGTGGCCATTATACAGTATGGAGCGTCATGTGTGGCCATTATACAGTATGGAGCGTCATGTGTGGCCATTATACAGTATGGAGCGTCATGTGTGGCCATTATACAGTATGGAGCGTCATGTGTGGCCATTATACAGTATGGAGCGTCATGTGTGGCCATATTTTTTTTTGTTTATAATTATTGTTTATGAAACATTGTGATCAGAAGTGCTAACTGGGTGTGGTTGGGGCGTGACTAGATGTGAAATGGGTGTGGTCAGAGGTGTGGCCTGAAATTTGCCGCGGCGTGCTGGGCGCGCCACTGACTTTGTCCCTCTTTCCCTTCCTCGAAAGTTGGGAGGTATGCATATTTTATACATGTGCCCCTGCTGTGTCCTGTGTAATGGCTGTGTCTGACCGTACAGGAACATGGTCTGCTCATACCACATATATTATACATGTGCCCCTGCTGTGTCCAGTGTAATGGCTGTGTCTGCAGGAACATGGTCTGATCATACCACATCTCCTGGGCAGGGGAGGATGCAAGGCAGTATACAGATATTACAGGAGGGGATCGCTAATTATTCGAGATGTTTTGCTTCACAAAAAGAATCAGCTGTGATCCCATGATGTAATATCTGTATACTCTTTTGCTCACCCCTCCCTGCCCAGCAGCTGTCGTATGAGCAGACCATGTTTCAGCACATACTTATCCACATTACACAGGACCCAGCAGGATCACAGCAATTCCATAATTTCTCCCCTATGCTTGGTTAAAAAAAGAAAAAAAAAATGGAAACCATTACTGACTACCACATTTTTTGTTCTTGATTTCTTTTAGTGTTTCTTAAAGCCAGAAAGTTGCCATTTGAAATGACTTTAGTTTTGTGCCATGACTGTGATCTGCTTTTTTTCTACAAAATTAAACAACTGAATGAACATCCTCCAAGGCCAGTGATTCCATAATTTTTGCCAGGGGTTGTATCTACACAAAATGCATTTTTCTCTCATTGTTAACAAATTTGTCTAAATCTGTTGGTGAGCTCTTCTCCTTTGCCAAGAAAATCCATCCATCTGACAGGTATGGCATATCAAGCTGCTGATTAGACAACATGATTATTGCACAGGTGTGCTGGCCATGATAAAATTTGCAGTTTTATAACACAGCATAATGCCACAGAAGTTGAGAGAGCATGCGATTGGCATACTGACTGCAGGAATGTCCACCAGATCTGCTGTCTGTTAATTGAATGTTCATTACTCTACCATAAGCCGTCTCCAAAGGCACTTTAGAGAATTTGGCAGGATGTCCAAAGTCTTTGATATTTGAGTTCAGTTCATGAAAAATGGGAGCCAAAACGAAAGTGTTGCGTTTATATTTTTGTTCAGTGTAGTTAATGGTTCAAGGGTCATCCATATTGTAAAACACAAGTCCATGTTAAAGAGAACCTTTCACTTGATTTTTTTAGTTTAAAGGGAACCTGTCACCACTTCCCGAATGTGTGATATCGTCCGGAGAAGGGACTATGGGATCTGCAAATGCAAACATGCATTTTGTGTAATACACCCACACCACACAGGACATTCTATTTCATTTGCAGGATGCCAGTACATCAGCCCCTCACCACGACTACGGCCCTGGCCACCTCACAGAAACACGAGAAGCAATTGACATGGCTCCCCAAACCATCACTGATTGTGGAAATCTCACACTTGACCTCAAGCAGCTTGGATTGTCTGCCTCTCCATTATTCCTCCAGACTCTGGGACCTTGATTTCCAAGGTCTAGTGTGAAGTATCCACAATCAATGATGGTTTCAGGAGCCATGTTATCTGCTGTTGTAGGTCCACTGTGTTTTATCAAGACCAAAGTCAGCACAACAGTCTACCAGCAAATTTTAGAGCACTTCATGATTCCCTCTGCCGACAAGCTTTTTGGACATGGAAATTTCATTCTTCAGCAGGACTTGGTACCTGTCCACACTGCCAAAAGTACCAAACACCTGGTTTAAAAACAACAGTATCAGATTGGCCAGCAAACTCGTCTGACCTTAACCCCATAGAGAATCTATGGGGTATTGTCAAGAGGAAGAGGAGAGACACCAGACCCAACAATGCAGACGAGCTGAAGGCTACTATCAAAGCAACCTGGGCTTCCATAACACCTCAGCAGTGCCACAGGCTGATCGCTTCCATGCCACGCAGCATTGATGCAGTAATTGATGCCAAAGGAGCCCTGAGCAAGTACTGAGTGCATTTACTGTACATACATTTCAGTAGTCCAACATTATGGATTTTAAAATCATTTTTTCAAGCTGGTGTTATAAAGTATTCTAATTTGCTGAGATAATGACTTGGGTTTTCATTGGCTGTAAGCCATAATCATCAACATTAACAGAAATATACACTTGAAATAGATCACTCTGTTTGTAATGACTATATAATATACAAGTTTCACTTTTTGTATTGACGAACTGAAATAAATTAACTTTTTGATGATATTCTAATTTTATGAGATGCACCTGTAAATTTATTTGCATTTTGTAGTGAGAAATAAGTATTTGATCCCTCTGGCAAACAAGACTTAATACTTAATGGAAAAACCCTTGTTGGCAAGCAGAGCAGTCAGACGTTTTTTGTAGTAAATTATGAGGTTTGCGCACGTCAGGAGGAATTTTGGTCCACTCCTCTTTGCAGACCATCTTTACATCATTAAGATTTTGAGGCTGTCGCTTGGCATCTCAGAGCTTCAACTCCCTCCATACGTTTTCTATGGCATTAAAGTCTGGGGGCTGGCTAGGCCACTCCATGACCTTAATGTGCTTCTTTTTGAGCCACTGCTTTGTTGCCTTGGCTATATGTCTTGGGTCATTGTCTTGCTGGAAGACCCAACCACGACCCATTTTTCATTTACATACCCCCGGATGAAGCTAACGCGAAACGCGCGTTGGGGCTCAGGATCGCACAAAACAGGTCATGTAACAGAGCTTGTACTATTTATTTGGCTATTTAACATGTTTGTATGCAGATGTATGGGGCCAAGTAGGCTATATGCAGTAAGGGGATTCCCCATTGGTGGTTATGATATTGCTGTGAGGGTGAAGTGTGGGCAAAAGTTTAGCACAATGCACTAAGCACTTTACTTTATTATATATGCCACCACAACACCTCCATAGGGATAATCACCTCCACCTAACGCTGGGGTAGCTCCAAATACGTGAATAAGGTACTGTCACAATGAGAGTCTTAGCTATTTAATAAAGGGGCATCAATATCTTTTGAATAGGTTCCCCATATACCTGTATATACCTAAGCATATATATAACGTGTGTTGCATGTGAAGGTTATGTGCGTTTTTTTTGTATATGTTGTCTCCATTTTTTATTTCAGTTTGTTTCATTGTTTTTAAAATATTCAATAAAGTATACTTGTTTTTGAGATAAATAGGACGTTTACTTCCGTTTTTTCTCTTTTTGGATTTGCACGACCCATTTTTAATGTCCTAGCAGAGAGAAGTAGGTTGTCATTCAGGATTTTACGGTACACGGCTCCATCCATTCCCCCATTGATGCGGTGAAGTAGTCCTGTGCCCTTAGCAGAGAAACAACCCCAAAACATAATGTTTCCACCTCCATGCTTGACAGTGGGGACAGTGTTCTTTGGGTCATAGGCAGCATTTCTCTTCCTCCAAACATGCGAGTTGAGTTAATGCCAAAAACCTCAATTTTTGTCTCATCTGACCACAGCTCCTTCTCCCAATTACTCACAGAATCATCCAGGTGTTCACTGGAAAAACTTAGACGGGCCTGCACATGTGCCTTCTTCAGCAAGGGGACCTTGCGGGCACTGCAGGATTTTAAGCCTTTACAGAATAATGTGTTAGCAATGGTTTTCTTGGTGACTGTGGTCTCAGCTGCCTTGAGATCATTAACAAGTTCCCCCTGTGTAGTTTTAGGCTGATCTCTCACCTTCCTCATGATCAAGAATACCCCACGAGGTGAGATTTTGCATGGTGCCTCAGATCGATGTCGATTGACAGTCATCTTGTATTTCTTACATTTTCTTACTATTGCACCAACAGTTGTCTCCTTCTCACCTAGCGTCTTACTTATGGTTTTGTAGCCCATTCCAGCTTTGTGCAGGTCTATGATTTTGTCCCTGACATCCTTAGAAAGTCATGCCCATGTTGCAGAAGTTAGAGTCTGACTGATTAATTGAGTCAATGGACAGGAGTCTTTTATAAAGGTGACTATGTAAGACAGCTGTCTTTAATGCAGGTAACGAGTAGATTAGAAGCGTCTAACTCGTCTGTAGGAGCCAGA
Source organism: Ranitomeya variabilis (assembly GCF_051348905.1). Taxonomy (NCBI): domain Eukaryota; kingdom Metazoa; phylum Chordata; class Amphibia; order Anura; family Dendrobatidae; genus Ranitomeya; species Ranitomeya variabilis. The sequence goes on from NC_135232.1 coordinate 521,837,212, forward strand.
ACTCTTAATGGTTGGTAGTGGATCAAATACTTATTTCTCACTGCAAATAAATTTATACAATGGGATTTTCTGGATTTTATTTTTGATATTCTATCTCTCAATGTTAAAATTAACCTACACTTAAAATGATAGACTGCTCACGTCTTTGTCAGTGGGCAAACTTACAAAATCAGCAAGGGATCAAATAATTATTTCCATCACCGTAATGGAGAATATTTGCTCCTTGAAACTCCCTGGACAAGGTCCTATGGTTTTGGGTTGTGAAGAAAACCGCTGTTGGGCGAACACTGCTTTGGTCAACAACTACCTCTCTCCAACACACATGAATGTATGAATGTTTGGTTCGCTTAAACGTTCATGTGCTCTCAATGAGGAGGGTGGAGAAGGCAACATCCAGACAAGTCTTGTAAGCAGCTTATCTTCCAGAAGATAAATGAAACTGCCCAATGTTTATCTTTGACATCAACCTGACGATCTTAGTGCGTTCAGTTGACTCTTATCTAATATTTGGGGGCCTTTATTCTACATCACAGCACAAAGTAGAAACATTGTGGTAGATATCCATATGGGAATGCAGAGGTAACAATTGCATTTGGGCCATGATATCTTACGGCTCCCATACACATTAGACAAATATCATCTGAACCCACAAATACTGACATGTTCGGCAGACAATATAAATGTATATGGAAACCTTAAGATACCATGGCCCAAATGAATCATCATCAGCGGCTGGTGATAGAACCTGTGTGACACCAGCCCTGCCCCTGATGAGGATTCATTTGAGGGCGGCGCTGGTGTCAGTTACTTTTGTCACCACCCCTGACAATGTTTTCTTTCAGTTACAATTTATGGCGGAGGCAGCGATAGAGGCAGAATGCTGGTGCTGCACTCACCTCTTCCACAGCATCTATCACTCAGGACATCTTCAAAGGGGGTGGTGATGCAAGAAACTAGTGAGTAACTGCATTGTTGCCCCCTGTGATGTTCTGTTCCAGGAGGGGTGATGGACTCTGCAGGGAATGGTTGCAACCCCAGCCTCCCATGACATTACATTTGAGACACTTCTCAAACGAAACCTCACAGGAAGTACAGTAAAAAAGACATTTACCTAGTTAAGAAAAGTGTGTGTTCTGTAATAAAGCAAATTACAAAAGTGGTTAGGTGCAAAGATAGATAGTTAGAAAATACATTTTAGATGCTGGACCATCCCTTTAAGTTAAACCTTTCATGATAAAACCGTGCCCTATGTCTTTATATTGTGTAATATGGCCATACAGGAACGTTAGGTGTTACAAGCACATACAGCTGTCTCCATAAAGGAGACTTATAATGTTCTAAAGATAAAGATTCTTTTAAGTGCCAGATGCAGCTCTTCAATGCTTTTCTGAGCCTCCCATACTTTTCTCATTTTCACAGTATGACATTTATCTTCTTTTTTGTTTGTTTGTAAACGTCTGCATAATTTCATTCCTTTTAGGTTTGCTCTTGCAGCCTCTTTTTCCCTCTGCTTTTATAACGGAGTTATTTTAAAGCAATGAGGCATTTTCAAGCTCAATTCGTTAGTAACATTTTTGCAGATCTCAATATGCAAACCCTATTAAGCTTTATTCACAATTATTATTAAAATGTTTTACCCATCATCCGAGAATATTCCAAAACATCCAGATTACAATCTGAAAGATGGATGGCATGTATTTACACTGGCATAGTATTGTAGTAAACTATAAAGATTATTTTAAGTGATAGATCTTTGGAAACAAACCAATCTAAAATAACAACCAAATTGGTAAAAAAAATCTCCCACTTGTGGCAAACAAAGATTTAGTGTAAAAAAAATATATATATTATTGCAGGAATATATTATTACATGTTTTCCCTGTGGCTCCTCTAATGGAGGAAGAATTATTAGGTCTATGGGCAGCTGTTCGGCGAAGAACTGTGCGTAGGACTTAGATACAACTACAATACAGATAAGGGGCCATAAACAAATATTGGCCATGGTTGCCTTCAATAGAATGAAATAATAATAATAATAATAAATATATAAGTAGCACAGGCTGCCACCGGTAAATGGCATCATGTCTCTTCTGCCTCCCACCTGTCCACTAGATCAGCCCTCTATGGTGCCCACCTGCCATTCACAGGTCACAAGCCCAGCCATTAGGAGGGCTAATGGCTTGTCAACCCAAGCTCACTAATACACAATGGAAAACTTTAATCAATGTTGCTCCAGCATTTTCTCCTTGGCTGCTGTCAATGATGTGATTATAGATGGAGCAGAACTGCATTTCTCCCTTAACCCTTTCAGACTGCATTGTCATATTCCTCATATTCTCACACCTACTATCATTACAAATAAATGCGGATGATCAGAACTAATATAAATAATACCGCATAAAAGGAATATGCAAACGAGCATTACGGTTTTACAGGGGAAACTAAGAGTAAATGGACTGTAAGAAAGCTGTAGGTCTAGTTGTAGTCCTATGTAAATTCCCAGGAAGCACAATGTTACTGTGATGAGTTGTGGCAAAAAAAAAACAGCTCTGCTTCACTGTGAACACTGTCATGGGAATAGTATGTAGCAGAGATGCAGCACGAGCTACAACAGGCAAATAGATGAAGAAGATGATCGAAGGTGACTGCTGCACAATGACACTGTCATCCCACCACCAGTGGTAGCCAGGCAGGCACAAGCCCCAGCTGCCTGGCAAAGCCAGGAATATTAGGAAGTCATGGAAGCCAGGGATTGCCCAGCTAGGAGCACAGGGCACCAGAGTGGGTGCTGTGCTTTGTGACCCACCTGTAGGTCCTGCTCCGGCTGTTGTGCAGTATGCCGAGGCTCAGCAGCTCCTGGTACGCCGGGCGCTCTCTGCCTGCATCTATGGGCTGTGTGTGTCTGCTCGGAAGTGGCCGGGACTCTGCTGTTATATACACAGCTCGCAGCCCTGCCAGCCAACCATATGTATCCCTCCTCTCACACCTCCCCGCTCTGGGAGGCACCCAGCCAGCCTCACCTAGCCTATCCTGGGGAGCAGCAAGGGTGCCCATAGAGTGCCCGTCTGTGCAGTCAGGGTCTGATACTAGGCTATAGGGAGCTGAATCCATGTGTGTAGGAGGCTGGAGGGAGATCCGATGTGTACACCTGCTACTACCTGCTGTCAGACATGTTGGACGGAGATCCGATGTGTACACCTGCTATTACCTGCTGTCAGACATGTTGGATGGAGATCCGAGGTGTACACCTGCTATTACCTGCTGGCAGACATGTTGGATGGAGATCCGATGTGTACACCTGCTATTACCTGCTGGCAGACATGTTGGATGGAGATCCGATGTGTACACCTGCTACTACCTGCTGTCAGACATGTTGGACGGAGATCCGATGTGTACACCTGCTATTACCTGCTGTCAGACATGTTGGATGGAGATCCGAGGTGTACACCTGCTATTACCTGCTGGCAGACATGTTGGATGGAGATCCGATGTGTACACCTGCTATTACCTGCTGGCAGACATGTTGGATGGAGATCCGATGTGTACACCTGCTACTACCTGCTGTCAGACATGTTGGACGGAGATCCGAGGTGTACACCTGCTATTACCTGCTGTCAGACATGTTGGATGGAGATCCGAGGTGTACACCTGCTATTACCTGCTGTCAGACATGTTGGATGGAGATCCGATGTGTACACCTGCTATTACCTGCTGGCAGACATGTTGGATGGAGATCCGATGTGTACACCTGCTATTACCTGCTGTCAGACATGTTGGATGGAGATCCGATGTGTACACCTGCTATTACCTGCTGGCAGACATGTTGGATGGAGATCCGATGTGTACACCTGCTATTACCTGCTGTCAGACATGTTGGATGGAGATCCGATGTGTACACCTGCTATTACCTGCTGGCAGACATGTTGGATGGAGATCCGAGGTGTACACCTGCTATTACCTGCTGTCAGACATGTTGGATGGAGATCCGATGTGTACACCTGCTATTACCTGCTGTCAGACATGTTGGATGGAGATCCGATGTGTACACCTGCTATTACCTGCTGTCAGACATGTTGGATGGAGATCCGATGTGTACACCTGCTATTACCTGCTGTCAGACATGTTGGATGGAGATCCGATGTGTACACCTGCTACTACCTGCTGTCAGACATGTTGGATGGAGATCCGATGTGTACACCTGCTATTACCTGCTGTCAGACATGTTGGATGGAGATCCGACATGTACACCTGCTATTACCTGCTGGCAGACATGTTGGATGGAGATCCGATGTGTACACCTGCTATTACCTGCTGTCAGACATGTTGGATGGAGATCCGATGTGTACACCTGCTATTACCTGCTGGCAGACATGTTGGATGGAGATCTGATGTGTACACCTGCTATTACCTGCTGTCAGACATGTTGGACGGAGATCCGATGTGTACACCTGCTATTACCTGCTGTCAGACATGTTGGATGGAGATCCGATGTGTACACCTGCTACTACCTGCTGTCAGACATGTTGGATGGAGATCCGATGTGTACACCTGCTATTACCTGCTGTCAGACATGTTGGATGGAGATCCGATGTGTACACCTGCTATTACCTGCTGTCAGACATGTTGGATGGAGATCCGATGTGTACACCTGCTATTACCTGCTGGCAGACATGTTGGATGGAGATCCGATGTGTACACCTGCTACTACCTGCTGTCAGACATGTTGGACGGAGATCCGAGGTGTACACCTGCTATTACCTGCTGTCAGACATGTTGGATGGAGATCCGAGGTGTACACCTGCTATTACCTGCTGTCAGACATGTTGGATGGAGATCCGATGTGTACACCTGCTATTACCTGCTGGCAGACATGTTGGATGGAGATCCGATGTGTACACCTGCTATTACCTGCTGTCAGACATGTTGGATGGAGATCCGATGTGTACACCTGCTATTACCTGCTGGCAGACATGTTGGATGGAGATCCGATGTGTACACCTGCTATTACCTGCTGTCAGACATGTTGGATGGAGATCCGATGTGTACACCTGCTATTACCTGCTGGCAGACATGTTGGATGGAGATCCGAGGTGTACACCTGCTATTACCTGCTGTCAGACATGTTGGATGGAGATCCGATGTGTACACCTGCTATTACCTGCTGTCAGACATGTTGGATGGAGATCCGATGTGTACACCTGCTATTACCTGCTGTCAGACATGTTGGATGGAGATCCGATGTGTACACCTGCTATTACCTGCTGTCAGACATGTTGGATGGAGATCCGATGTGTACACCTGCTACTACCTGCTGTCAGACATGTTGGATGGAGATCCGATGTGTACACCTGCTATTACCTGCTGTCAGACATGTTGGATGGAGATCCGACATGTACACCTGCTATTACCTGCTGGCAGACATGTTGGATGGAGATCCGATGTGTACACCTGCTATTACCTGCTGTCAGACATGTTGGATGGAGATCCGATGTGTACACCTGCTATTACCTGCTGGCAGACATGTTGGATGGAGATCTGATGTGTACACCTGCTATTACCTGCTGTCAGACATGTTGGACGGAGATCCGATGTGTACACCTGCTATTACCTGCTGTCAGACATGTTGGATGGAGATCCGATGTGTACACCTGCTACTACCTGCTGTCAGACATGTTGGATGGATATCCGATGTGTACACCTGCTATTACCTGCTGTCAGACATGTTGGATGGAGATCCGATGTGTACACCTGCTATTACCTGCTGTCAGACATGTTGGATGGAGATCCGATGTGTACACCTGCTATTACCTGCTGTCAGACATGTTGGATGGAGATCCGATGTGTACACCTGCTATTACCTGCTGTCAGACATGTTGGATGGAGATCCGATGTGTACACCTGCTATTACCTGCTGTCAGACATGTTGGACGGAGATCCGAGGTGTACACCTGCTACTACCTGCTGTCAGACATGTTGGATGGAGATCCGATGTGTACACCTGCTATTACCTGCTGTCAGACATGTTGGATGGAGATCCGATGTGTACACCTGCTATTACCTGCTGTCAGACATGTTGGATGGAGATCCGATGTGTACACCTGCTATTACCTGCTGGCAGACATGTTGGATGGAGATCCGATGTGTACACCTGCTACTACCTGCTGTCAGACATGTTGGACGGAGATCCGAGGTGTACACCTGCTATTACCTGCTGTCAGACATGTTGGATGGAGATCCGAGGTGTACACCTGCTATTACCTGCTGTCAGACATGTTGGATGGAGATCCGATGTGTACACCTGCTATTACCTGCTGGCAGACATGTTGGATGGAGATCCGATGTGTACACCTGCTATTACCTGCTGTCAGACATGTTGGATGGAGATCCGATGTGTACACCTGCTATTACCTGCTGGCAGACATGTTGGATGGAGATCCGATGTGTACACCTGCTATTACCTGCTGTCAGACATGTTGGATGGAGATCCGATGTGTACACCTGCTATTACCTGCTGGCAGACATGTTGGATGGAGATCCGAGGTGTACACCTGCTATTACCTGCTGTCAGACATGTTGGATGGAGATCCGATGTGTACACCTGCTATTACCTGCTGTCAGACATGTTGGATGGAGATCCGATGTGTACACCTGCTATTACCTGCTGTCAGACATGTTGGATGGAGATCCGATGTGTACACCTGCTATTACCTGCTGTCAGACATGTTGGATGGAGATCCGATGTGTACACCTGCTACTACCTGCTGTCAGACATGTTGGATGGAGATCCGATGTGTACACCTGCTATTACCTGCTGTCAGACATGTTGGATGGAGATCCGACATGTACACCTGCTATTACCTGCTGGCAGACATGTTGGATGGAGATCCGATGTGTACACCTGCTATTACCTGCTGTCAGACATGTTGGATGGAGATCCGATGTGTACACCTGCTATTACCTGCTGGCAGACATGTTGGATGGAGATCTGATGTGTACACCTGATATTACCTGCTGTCAGACATGTTGGACGGAGATCCGATGTGTACACCTGCTATTACCTGCTGTCAGACATGTTGGATGGAGATCCGATGTGTACACCTGCTACTACCTGCTGTCAGACATGTTGGATGGAGATCCGATGTGTACACCTGCTATTACCTGCTGTCAGACATGTTGGATGGAGATCCGAGGTGTACACCTGCTATTACCTGCTGTCAGACATGTTGGATGGAGATCCGATGTGTACACCTGCTATTACCTGCTGTCAGACATGTTGGATAGAGATCCGATGTGTACACCTGCTATTACCTGCTGGCAGACATGTTGGATGGAGATCCGATGTGTACACCTGCTACTACCTGCTGTCAGACATGTTGGATGGAGATCCGATGTGTACACCTGCTATTACCTGCTGTCAGACATGTTAGATGGAGATCCGCTGTGTACACCTGCTATTACCTGCTGTCAGACATGTTGGATGGAGATCCGATGTGTACACCTGCTATTACCTGCTGTCAGACATGTTAGATGGAGATCCGCTGTATACACCTGCTACTACCTGCTGTCAGACATGTTGGATGGAGATCCGAGGTGTACACCTGCTATTACCTGCTGTCAGGCATGTTGGATGGAGATCCGATGTGTACACCTGCTACTACCTGCTGGCAGACATGTTGGATGGAGATCCGATGTGTACACCTGCTATTACCTGCTGTCAGACATGTTGGATGGAGATCCGATGTGTACACCTGCTACTACCTGCTGTCAGACATGTTGGATGGAGATCCGATGTGTACACCTGCTATTACCTGCTGTCAGACATGTTGGATGGAGATCCGAGGTGTACACCTGCTATTACCTGCTGTCAGACATGTTGGATGGAGATCCGATGTGTACACCTGCTATTACCTGCTGTCAGACATGTTGGATGGAGATCCGATGTGTACACCTGCTATTACCTGCTGTCAGACATGTTGGATGGAGATCCGATGTGTACACCTGCTATTACCTGCTGGCAGACATGTTGGATGGAGATCCGATGTGTACACCTGCTACTACCTGCTGTCAGACATGTTGGATGGAGATCCGATGTGTACACCTGCTATTACCTGCTGTCAGACATGTTAGATGGAGATCTGCTGTGTACACCTGCTATTACCTGCTGTCAGACATGTTGGATGGAGATCCGATGTGTACACCTGCTATTACCTGCTGTCAGACATGTTAGATGGAGATCCGCTGTGTACACCTGCTACTACCTGCTGTCAGACATGTTGGATGGAGATCCGAGGTGTACACCTGCTATTACCTGCTGTCAGACATGTTGGATGGAGATCCGATGTGTACACCTGCTACTACCTGCTGGCAGACATGTTGGATGGAGATCCGATGTGTACACCTGCTATTACCTGCTGTCAGACATGTTGGATGGAGATCCGATGTGTACACCTGCTACTACCTGCTGTCAGACATGTTGGACGGAGATCCGAGGTGTACACCTGCTATTACCTGCTGTCAGACATGTTGGATGGAGATCCGAGGTGTACACCTGCTATTACCTGCTGTCAGACATGTTGGATGGAGATCCGATGTGTACACCTGCTATTACCTGCTGGCAGACATGTTGGATGGAGATCCGATGTGTACACCTGCTATTACCTGCTGTCAGACATGTTGGATGGAGATCCGATGTGTACACCTGCTATTACCTGCTGGCAGACATGTTGGATGGAGATCCGATGTGTACACCTGCTATTACCTGCTGTCAGACATGTTGGATGGAGATCCGATGTGTACACCTGCTATTACCTGCTGGCAGACATGTTGGATGGAGATCCGAGGTGTACACCTGCTATTACCTGCTGTCAGACATGTTGGATGGAGATCCGATGTGTACACCTGCTATTACCTGCTGTCAGACATGTTGGATGGAGATCCGATGTGTACACCTGCTATTACCTGCTGTCAGACATGTTGGATGGAGATCCGATGTGTACACCTGCTATTACCTGCTGTCAGACATGTTGGATGGAGATCCGATGTGTACACCTGCTACTACCTGCTGTCAGACATGTTGGATGGAGATCCGATGTGTACACCTGCTATTACCTGCTGTCAGACATGTTGGATGGAGATCCGACATGTACACCTGCTATTACCTGCTGGCAGACATGTTGGATGGAGATCCGATGTGTACACCTGCTATTACCTGCTGTCAGACATGTTGGATGGAGATCCGATGTGTACACCTGCTATTACCTGCTGGCAGACATGTTGGATGGAGATCTGATGTGTACACCTGATATTACCTGCTGTCAGACATGTTGGACGGAGATCCGATGTGTACACCTGCTATTACCTGCTGTCAGACATGTTGGATGGAGATCCGATGTGTACACCTGCTACTACCTGCTGTCAGACATGTTGGATGGAGATCCGATGTGTACACCTGCTATTACCTGCTGTCAGACATGTTGGATGGAGATCCGAGGTGTACACCTGCTATTACCTGCTGTCAGACATGTTGGATGGAGATCCGATGTGTACACCTGCTATTACCTGCTGTCAGACATGTTGGATAGAGATCCGATGTGTACACCTGCTATTACCTGCTGGCAGACATGTTGGATGGAGATCCGATGTGTACACCTGCTACTACCTGCTGTCAGACATGTTGGATGGAGATCCGATGTGTACACCTGCTATTACCTGCTGTCAGACATGTTAGATGGAGATCCGCTGTGTACACCTGCTATTACCTGCTGTCAGACATGTTGGATGGAGATCCGATGTGTACACCTGCTATTACCTGCTGTCAGACATGTTAGATGGAGATCCGCTGTATACACCTGCTACTACCTGCTGTCAGACATGTTGGATGGAGATCCGAGGTGTACACCTGCTATTACCTGCTGTCAGGCATGTTGGATGGAGATCCGATGTGTACACCTGCTACTACCTGCTGGCAGACATGTTGGATGGAGATCCGATGTGTACACCTGCTATTACCTGCTGTCAGACATGTTGGATGGAGATCCGATGTGTACACCTGCTACTACCTGCTGTCAGACATGTTGGATGGAGATCCGATGTGTACACCTGCTATTACCTGCTGTCAGACATGTTGGATGGAGATCCGAGGTGTACACCTGCTATTACCTGCTGTCAGACATGTTGGATGGAGATCCGATGTGTACACCTGCTATTACCTGCTGTCAGACATGTTGGATGGAGATCCGATGTGTACACCTGCTATTACCTGCTGTCAGACATGTTGGATGGAGATCCGATGTGTACACCTGCTATTACCTGCTGGCAGACATGTTGGATGGAGATCCGATGTGTACACCTGCTACTACCTGCTGTCAGACATGTTGGATGGAGATCCGATGTGTACACCTGCTATTACCTGCTGTCAGACATGTTAGATGGAGATCTGCTGTGTACACCTGCTATTACCTGCTGTCAGACATGTTGGATGGAGATCCGATGTGTACACCTGCTATTACCTGCTGTCAGACATGTTAGATGGAGATCCGCTGTGTACACCTGCTACTACCTGCTGTCAGACATGTTGGATGGAGATCCGAGGTGTACACCTGCTATTACCTGCTGTCAGACATGTTGGATGGAGATCCGATGTGTACACCTGCTACTACCTGCTGGCAGACATGTTGGATGGAGATCCGATGTGTACACCTGCTATTACCTGCTGTCAGACATGTTGGATGGAGATCCGATGTGTACACCTGCTACTACCTGCTGTCAGACATGTTGGATGGAGATCCGATGTGTACACCTGCTATTACCTGCTGTCAGACATGTTGGATGGAGATCCGAGGTGTACACCTGCTATTACCTGCTGTCAGACATGTTGGATGGAGATCCGATGTGTACACCTGCTATTACCTGCTGGCAGACATGTTGGATGGAGATCCGATGTGTACACCTGCTATTACCTGCTGTCAGACATGTTGGATGGAGATCCGATGTGTACACCTGCTATTACCTGCTGGCAGACATGTTGGATGGAGATCCGATGTGTACACCTGCTACTACCTGCTGTCAGACATGTTGGATGGAGATCCGATGTGTACACCTGCTACTACCTGCTGGCAGACATGTTGGATGGAGATCCGAGGTGTACAGGTCCTTCTCAAAAAATTAGCATATCGTGTTAAATTTCCTTATTTACCATAATGTAATGATTACAATTAAACTTTCATATATTATAGATTCATTATCCACCAACTGAAATTTGTCAGGTCTTTTATTGTTTTAATACTGATGATTTTGGCATACAACTCCTGATAACCCAAAAAACCTGTCTCAATTAATTAGCATATTTCACCCGTCCAATCAAATAAAAGTGTTTTTTAATAACAAACAAAAAAAACATCAAATAATAATGTTCAGTTATGCACTCAATACTTGGTCGGGAATCCTTTGGCAGAAATGACTGCTTCAATGCGGCGTGGCATGGAGGCAATCAGCCTGTGACACTGCTGAGATGTTATGGAGGCCCAGGATGCTTCAATAGCGGCCTTAAGCTCATCCAGAGTGTTGGGTCTTGCGTCTCTCAACTTTCTCTTCACAATATCCCACAGATTCTCTATGGGGTTCAGGTCAGGAGAGTTGGCAGGCCAATTGAGCACAGTAATACCATGGTCAGTAAACCATTTACCAGTGGTTTTGGCACTGTGAGCAGGTGCCAGGTCGTGCTGAAAAATGAAATCTTCATCTCCATAAAGCATTTCAGCCGATGGAAGCATGAAGTGCTCCAAAATCTCCTGATAGCTAGCTGCATTGACTCTGCCCTTGATGAAACACAGTGGACCAACACCAGCAGCTGACATGGCACCCCACACCATCACTGACTGTGGGTACTTGACACTGGACTTCAGGCATTTTGGCATTTCCTTCTCCCCAGTCTTCCTCCAGACTCTGGCACCTTGATTTCCGAATGACATGCAAAATTTGCTTTCATCAGAAAAAAGTACTTGGGACCACTTAGCAACAGTCCAGTGCTGCTTCTCTGTAGCCCAGGTCAGGCGCTTCTGCCGCTGTTTATGGTTCAAAAGTGGCTTTACCTGGGGAATGCGGCACCATTCCAGACTCAGTCCACTGCTTCCTCAGGTTCCCCAAGGTCTGGAATCGGTCCTTCTCCACAATCTTCCTCAGGGTCCGGTCACCTCTTCTCGTTGTACAGCGTTTTCTGCCACATTGTTTCCTTCCAACAGACTTACCATTGAGGTGCCTTGATACAGCACTCTGGGAACAGCCTATTTGTTGAGAAATTTCTTTCTGGGTCTTACCCTCTTGCTTGAGGGTGTCAATGATGGCCTTCTTGACATCTGTCAGGTCGCTAGTCTTACCCATGATGGGGGTTTTGAGTAATGAACCAGGCAGGGAGTTTTTAAAAGCCTCAGGTATCTTTTGCATGTGTTTAGAGTTAATTAGTTGATTCAGAAGATTAGGGTAATAGGTCGTTTAGAGAACCTTTTCTTGATATGCTAATTTATTGAGACAGGTTTTTTGGGTTATCAGGAGTTGTATGCCAAAATCATCAGTATTAAAACAATAAAAGACCTGACAAATTTCAGTTGGTGGATAATGAATCTATAATATATGAAAGTTTAATTGTAATCATTACATTATGGTAAATAATGAAATTTAACACTATATGCTAATTTTTTGAGAAGGACCTGTACACCTGCTATTACCTGCTGGCAGACATGTTGGATGGAGATCCGATGTGTACACCTGCTATTACCTGCTGTCAGACATGTTGGATGGAGGTCCGATGTGTACACCTGCTACTACCTGCTGTCAGACATGTTGGATGGAGATCCGATGTGTACACCTGCTATTACCTGCTGTCAGACATGTTGGATGGAGATCCGAGGTGTACACCTGCTATTACCTGCTGGCAGACATGTTGGATGGAGATCCGAAGTGTACACCTGCTATTACCTGCTGTCAGACATGTTGGATGGAGATCCGATGTGTACACCTGCTACTACCTGCTGTCAGACATGTTGGATGGAGATCCGAGGTGTACACCTGCTATTACCTGCTGGCAGACATGTTGGATGGAGATCCGATGTGTACACCTGCTATTACCTGCTGTCAGACATGTTGGATGGAGATCCGATGTGTACACCTGCTACTACCTGCTGTCAGACATGTTGGATGGAGATCCGATGTGTACACCTGCTATTACCTGCTGTCAGACATGTTGGATGGAGATCCGATGTGTACACCTGCTACTACCTGCTGTCAGACATGTTGGATGGAGATCCGATGTGTACACCTGCTATTACCTGCTGTCAGACATGTTGGATGGAGATCCGATGTGTACACCTGCTAAAACCTGCTGTCAGACATGTTGGATGGAGATCCGATGTGTACACCTGCTATTACCTGCTGTCAGACATGCTGGATGGAGGTCCGATGTGTATACCTGCTATTACCTGCTGGCAGACATGTTGGATGGAGATCCGTTGTGTATGGAGCGCCCCCACGTGTAGGGCAATAGGGTACTCGGTACCGGGTCTATCTCTCTCGGTTCTGGGGATGTCACTGTGGCCCGACCCAGTCCGTGGCCCTTCTGAGGGGCGTCCAATTAAAGAAGTTTGGTGTTCGTGACGCCACCTGTGGTATTCGGTCAGGGTGACCGACGCTGCTAGGGGTCTGCTGGGGTGATGGAATGGCAGCTAGATGGTATACCTTCCCACAGGTGAAATATGTTCCCAGGGCTTCCCAGATGTATAGGTGGTGGTGGTGGAGGTTGTAAGGCGCAATGAATAACGAGGACACAAAGGTTGCAGTCTCTTTACCTTTTACTGAAGACTTCAGGGTCCACAATCCAGAGTACCGTTCACAGGGCAGGCAGAGTCTGGCCGGTCCGAAGGCACATCCAGAGTTCCCTTATGCAGGTGGAAATCAGTAGCCTTCCTACAAGCGCCTGTGTGTTGTAGTACCTCCCTGCTGAGCACCACGGGATAGTCCTCACAACTTTCGTGGATGTTTCTGATCTTCTCTCTCTCTGTCCCCCAGATGGTATGAATAGGACAACCCGTATGACGGGGTAGGCCGGGCGCTTATTTATAGGGACCCTAGTGACGCCCCTCTCCCACAATTTGCCTCCGTGTCTTCGTAGGTATTAAGGTCGGGCAACCAACTTGGAATTGACTGTCCTGCCGGTCTCTGAAGTAATACGTAGCGTTAATTACTCCCTCAGTGTTCCGGCTACGCGCCTCAGAAGGAGGCTGCCGATCTTGGGGCAGAACTCTGTTGTGGATTCTGTTTGTGGGCTCCCTCTGGTGGTTACTGCTGGTACTGGGTGACTTTGGTGGGTTGCGGCCTTTGGTTTCCACCTGTCCATCAGAGGCTGGGTGTTTCCTATTTTACCTGGCCTTTCTGTCATTTCCTTGCCGGCTATCAATGTATTCAGATGTGCTCTGTTTTGTTCCTGCCTACCTGCTCCCAGATCTTTCAAGATAAGCTAAGTGCTGATTTTCAGTTGTTTGGATTTTTGTCCAGCTTGCTTATTATGTCTCTATGCTAGCTGGTAGCTCTAGTGGACTGAGGTTCTCCCCATGTGCCATGAGTTGGCACATGGGTTCTTGTAATCTCAGGATGTTTTTTTTTTTGATTAGGGTTTTTTGCTGACCGCTCAGACCCCTTTTGTATCGTTCTGCTTTCTAGTTTACAGCGGGCCTCAATTTGCTAAACCTATATATATCATCTCTATGTGTGTGCCTTCCTCTCATTTCACCGTCAATACATGTGGGGGGCAACTATACCTTTTGGGGTTCGTTCCTCTGGAGGCAAGTGAGGTCTTTATTTTCTCTGCAGTACTAGTTAGCTCTTAGGCTGGTGCGTGGCGTCTAGAACCAACGTAGGCACGCTCCCTGGCTATCTCTAGTTGCGTTTGTCAGGCGTAGGGCAGCGGTCAGCCCAGGTTCCATCACCCTAGAGCTCGTCCGTTATATATTTGTACCTTGCTTGTCCTGTGCTATCCCTAGCCATTGGGATTCATGACAGAACTCCTCCCGGTATTATCTCCTTGTGCTGTGACTTCGTTTCTCACTCTCCACAATACAATTCTCTTCGTGTCCTCTCTTAGGATGCTGCTGCAATGGGTGCAGGCGCAGCTCCATAACGTTCTATCTCATGCTTGGCCTCTGTCAGGATCCCACTCCTGACAGGGACCCTCTGTCTGCAGCTCAGATGTTCCTCCTTCTCCCCCTGTCTGCCTGACAGGTCCTCTCTGGGTCAAATCCAGGTAGCTTCTGACTAACTTCCTATCCAACCCACCAGTTTTACCCATGTGTGAGGAGTGCCCTAATAGATAGAAGCAAGGCTCCCCCTGGTGGACTGGAGTGTGAAATGTAGTATGTGACTTGTGATACCTGGTCAGGTGAACTCCTTTAGTACCATCAGACGTAATATCACTCCCCCATGTGGGAGAGCGACATTACTGCAACGACCAGGACCCTGGGGCGCTGCATGTACACCTTCTATTACCTGCTGTCAGACATGGTGGATGGAGATCCGATCTGTACACGTGCTATTACCTGCTGTCAGACATGTTGGATGGAGATCTGATGTGTACACCTGCTATTACCTGCTGTCAGACATGTTGGATGGAGATCCGATGTGTACACCTGCTATTTCCTCCTGTCAGACATATTGGATGGAGATCCGATGTGTACACCTGCTATTACCTGCTGTCAGACATGTTGGATGGAGATCCGATGTGTACACCTGCTATTACCTCCTGTCAGACATGTTGGATGGAGATAAGATGTGTACACCTGCTATTACCTGCTGTCAGACATGTTGAATGGAGATGCGATGTGTACACCTGCTATTACCTGCTGTCAGACATGTTGGAAGGAGATAAGATGTGTACACCTGCTATTACCTGCTGGAAGACATGTTGGATGGAGATGCAATATGTACACCTGCTATTACCTGCTGTCAGACATGTTGGATTGAGATCCGATGTGTACACCTGCTATTACCTGCTGTCAGACATGTTGGATGGAGATCCGATGTGTACACCTGCTATTACCTGCTGTCAGACATGTTGGATGGAGATCCGATGTGTACACCTGCTATTACCTGCTGTCAGACATGTTGGATGGAGATCAGATGTGTACACCTATTACCTGCTGTCAGACATGGTGGATGGAGATCCGATCTGGACACCTACTATTACCTGCTGTCAGACATGTTGGATGGAGATCCGATGTGTACACCTGCTATTACCTGCAGTCGGACATGTTTGATTTAGATCCGATGTGTACACCTATAACCTGCTGTCAGACATGTTGGTTGGAGATCCGATGTGTATGCAGCGCCCCAGAGTCCTGGTCGTTGCAGTAATGTCGCTCTGCCACTAAGGGGAGTGATGTTACGTCAGACTGCACTAAAGGAGTTCACCTGACCAGGTAACACTCACACTACACTTCACACTCCGGCCACCAGGGGGAGTGCTTCTATCTAGTAGGCCACTCCTCACACTCTGGTAAAACTGGGGGTTGGACAGGAAGACAGAGAGAAGTAACTGGGAAGAGCCAGAGAGAGGACCTGTCAGGGATGGGATCCGATTCCTGACAGATTCCTAAGAAAGGACAAGAAGCGAGGTTTATTGTGCTAAGTGAGGAAACGGGAATACAGCAAAGAGGCGATAGGACCAGAAGGAGTCGTGCTGTAAGATCAAGGCAACATCCTTCTGAGGCGCAGTCGGTGGCCGGAACGCCGAGAAAGTAAGAGACTTTAAGCATTACTTCAAACCACGGCAGGGCAGCTAATTATAGGTTGGCTGTCTCACTTAAACACCTAAGCAGACAACGGAGGCAGCTGTGGGAGAGGGGCGACTCTAGAGTCCCGGAAGAACTCCAGGCCTACCCCGTCATACGGGTGCGTCCTAGCCATATCATCCGGGGGACGGAGAGAATGAACATCAGAGACAGACAGAATAAGTTGTGAGGACTATCCCGGGGTGCTCAGCAGGGAAGGACTACAACACACAGGCGCTAGAAGGTAGACACTGATTCCCACCTGAAAAGGGAACTCCGGATGTGCCGTTGGACCGGCCGGTCTCAGCCAGCCCAGTTAACAGTGCTCTGGATTGGGTACCTCCAAACCTTCAGTAAAAAGGTAAAGAGACTGCAACCTGGTGTCCTCATTATTTACTGTGACCAGCACTGCACCGCACTACCACCACCATCCACATCTTTCATTGGGCGCCCCTCAGCAGGGTCACGGACCGGGCCTAGCCACCGTGACAACCCCAGAGCAGAGACCCAGAGGCCCGGTACCGGGTACCCCTCGGCCCTGCGGCAGTGGGGGCGCTACAACTTGGCGTCACGAACAGGATCTACTTAAGCCTGAAGAATCAGGTCATGTGTGCCTTGGAACTGTGCTTTATTATGCTTGGACTGTGACTTATTGCAAAGGCTGTGCATTCCCAATTGCTGCCAAGGGTTCCCGCCACAATTCGCCATTGCCGCGCACGGAGGGAGGAGCCTTAGCTTCGTGGGCGGAACCGGTCAAAAGAAGCGCGGAACGAGAAAGCGCGGTAAAGTGCCAACCCCGGAAGAGAAACTCCAACCTCCAGCAGGTTAGTGGGAGGAAGGGACAGCCATGTCCGAGTCAGGGGAAGCGGAGGCGGTGGTCGCAGCTGTGAACGCAGAGGCAGCTCCGGTCCCCTTAGCGGATGTAGCCGCGGCCCTAATATCACCACCGGTGGCCGCAGAGCCCGCTGCCCCCATCAACCAGTCGGACACTGCCGCTACCACAAAGGCCATAATGCCCTTCTCTATGCCATACCTGCTCGGAGCGGCCTGGCTCCCGCGATACTCCGGGGAGTCGCACACATTAACTGATTTTAAAGAGGGAATCTGCAGCCTGCTCGATTTCTATCCCCTGACGGAGCCACAGAAGGTTCATTGTTATGATCCTAGTGGCAAGGATCGCAAGTTTGACTAGCTAAGTAACTAAACCGACGACCAGCTCTGGGGAAGTGGTATCTGGATTGACCGCAACCTGAACCTATCCGCAAACAACTATAGGCAGCCGTGGAACGTTACCTGAAAATCCTAGATGTCTCTTCACGGCCTGAGAAACTACCAATTCCTAGAGGGAAAGTAAAGTCCTTACTTGCCTCAGAGAAATGACCCCAAAGATATAGAAAAGCCCCCCACAAATATTAATGGTGAGTAAAGGGGAAAGCACAAACGCAGAGATGAAATAGATTTAGCAAATGAGGCCCGCTAACACTAGATAGCAGAAAATAGGAAGGGAGCTGTGCGGTCAATAGAAAACCTAAGCAAAATATCCACGCAGAGATTGCTCGAGCCCCCGCACCAACTAACGGTGCGGGGGAAGCAACTCCATACCCCAGAGCTTACCAGCAGCAAGAACTCACATATTAGCAAGCTGGACTAAACTCATCATACACTGAAATCATATTGCAGACTGATGAGCAAAAAATAATCAAACAGAAACTTAGCTTCTCCAGAAGAGACTGAAAACGAAGATAATCTGGGGAGATCAGAGTAGCACTGAATACATCGACAGCCGGCAACAAGTGGAGGTGAAGCAGAGCTAAATAGGAAACTCCCTAGTGCATAACGAGGCAGCTGATTCAGCCACAGATCCACAGGATAACAAACAAAGCCACCAGGGGGAGCCCAAAAACAAAACTCACACAATACCACCTGTGACCACAAGAGGGAGCCCGAAAACAGAGTTCACAACAGTACCCCCCCCTTGAGGAGGGGTCACCGAACCCTCATCAAAAACCCCCAGGGCGATCAGGGTGAGCCACATGGAAGGCACGAACCAAATCAGCCGCATGAACATCAGAGGCGACAACCCAGGAATTATCCTCCTGACCATAGCCCTTCCACTTAACCAAATACTGAAGCCTCCGTCTAGAAATACGAGAATCCAAGATCTTCTCCACCACGTATTCCAATTCTCCCTCAATCAGCACAGGGGCAGGAGGCTCAACCGAAGGAACCACAGGCACCACATACCTCCGCAACAACGACCGATGGAACACATTATGAATAGCAAACGATGCTGGGAGGTCCAAACGAAATGACACAGGGTTAAGGACTTCCAAAATCTTATAAGGACCGATAAACCGAGGCTTGAACTTGGGAGAGGAGACCTTCATAGGAACAAGGCGAGAAGACAACCACACCAAGTCCCCAACGCGAAGTCGGGGACCCACACAGCGACGGCGGTTGGCATAGCGCTGAGCCTTCTCTTGTGACAGCTTCAAATTGTCCACCACATGATCCCAAATCTGATGCAACCTATCCACCACAAGATCCACTCCAGGACAGTCAGAAGGCTCCACCTGACCCGAGGAAAAACGAGGATGAAACCCCGAATTACAAAAAAAAGGCGAAACCAAAGTAGCAGAACTAGCCCGATTATTAAGGGCAAATTCGGCCAATGGCAAAAAAGCCACCCAGTCGTCCTGATCAGCAGAAACAAAACATCTTAAATAGGTTTCCAAGGTCTGATTAGTTCGCTCGGTCTGGCCATTCGTCTGAGGATGGAAGGCCAACGAAAAAGACAAATCAATGCCCATCTTAGCACAAAAGGTCCGCCAAAATCTAGACACAAACTGGGATCCTCTGTCGGAAACAATATTCTCAGGGATCGCCTTGCAAACGAACCACATTTTGAAAAAACAGCGGAACCAACTCGGAGGAGGAAGGCAACTTAGTCAAGGGCACCAAATGGACCATCTTAGAAAAACAATCACACACCACCCAGATGACAGACATTCTCTGAGAGACAGGGAGATCTGAAATAAAATCCATGGAAATGTGCGTCCAAGGCCTCTTCGGGACAGGCAAAGGTAACAGCAAACCACTGGCACGAGAACAGCAAGGCTTAGCCCGAGCACAAATTCCACAAGACTGCACAAAGGAACGCACATCCTGCGACAAGGAAGGCCACCAAAAGGACCTGGCCACCAAATCTCTGGTACCAAATATTCCAGGATGGCCTGCCAACACCGAAGAATGAACCTCGGAAATAACTCTGTTGGTCCATCTATCTGGGACAAACAGTCTCTCCGGTGGACAACGGTCAGGTCTATCCGCCTGAAACTCCTGCAGCACTCGTCGCAAATCTGGGGAGATGGCAGACAGAATCACCCCTTCTCTAAGGATACCAGCCGGCTCAGAATCTCCAGGAGAGTCAGGCACAAAACTCCTAGAAAGAGCATCAGCCTTCACATTCTTCGAACCAGGCAGGTACGAGACCACGAAATCAAAATGAGAGAAAAACAATGACCAACGAGCCTGTCTAGGATTCAGCCGCTTGGCCGACTCGAGATAAATCAGATTTTTGTGATCAGTCAAGACCACCACACGATGCTTAGCTCCCTCGAGCCAATGTCGCCACTCCTCAAATGCCCACTTCATAGCCAACAACTCCCGATTACCGACATCATAATTCCGCTCGGCAGGCGAAAACTTTCTTGAAAAGAAAGCACATGGCTTCATCACAGAGCCATCAGAGCTTCTCTGCGACAAAACAGCCCCCGCTCCAATCTCAGAAGCATCAACCTCGACCTGGAAAGGAAGAGAGACATCTGGCTGACATAAGACCGGAGCCGAGGAAAACCGGCGCTTCAGCTCCCGAAAGGCCTCCACAGCCGCAGGAGACCAATTAGTAACATCAGAACCCTTCTTGGTCAAATCCGTCAAAGGCTTAACAACACCAGAAAAATTAGCGATGAAGCGACGGTAAAAATTAGCAAAACCCAAGAACTTCTGAAGACTCTTAACAGATGTAGGCTGAGTCCAGTCATGAATAGCCTGAACCTTGACTGGGTCCATCTCAATAGTAGAAGGGGAAAAAATGAAACCCAAAAAAGAAACCTTCTGGACTCCAAAAAGACATTTTGAGCCCTTCACAAATAAAGCATTGGCACGCAGGACCTGAAACACCATCCTGACCTGCTTAACATGGGACTCCCAATCATCAGAAAAAAACAGAATATCATCCAGATACACAATCATAAATTTATCCAGATACTCACGGAAGATGTCGTGCATGAAGGACTGAAAGACAGAAGGAGCGTTAGAAAGTCCAAAAGGCATCACCAAGTACTCGAAATGGCCTTCGGGCGTATTAAATGCAGTTTTCCATTCATCACCCTGCTTAATACGCACAAGGTTATACGCACCACGAAGATCTATCTTGGTGAACCAACTAGACCCCCTAATGCGAGCAAACAGATCAGATAACAATGGCAAAGGATACTGAAATTTGACCGTGATTTTATTTAGAAGGCGATAATCAATACAAGGTCTCAGGGAACCATCCTTCTTAGCCACAAAAAAGAATCCCGCACCCAGAGGGGAGGAGGAGGGGCGAATAAGTCCTTTCTCCAAAGAATCCTTTATATAACTCCGCATAGCAGCATGCTCCGGCACTGACAAATTGAAAAGTCGTCCCTTAGGAAACTTACTACCAGGAATCAAATTTATAGCACAATCACAATCCCTATGCGGAGGTAGAGAACTGAGTTTGGGCTTATAAAATACATCCTGGTAGTCCGACAAAAACGCAGGGACTTCAGAAGGAGTGGATGAAGCAATTGACACCACAGGAGCGTCACCATGAATTCCCTGGCAACCCCAACTTGACACAGACATTGCTTTCCAATCCAGGACTGGATTATGAGTCTGCAACCATGGCAGACCCAACACGACAACATCATGCAAATTATGCAGAACAAGAAAGCGAATCACCTCCTGATGAACAGGAGTCATGCACATGGTCACTTGCGTCCAGTACTGAGGTTTATTCATAGCCAATGGTGTAACATCAATACCCCTTAGTGGAATAGGGAATTTTAAAACAAAACCACAGCGCCGGGCAAATGACAAATCCATCAGGCTCAGGGCAGCACCTGAATCTACAAAAGCCATAACCGGGTAAGATGACAGGGAACAAATCAGGGTCACAGACAAAATGAACTTAGGCTGTAAAGTACCGATGGTGACAGATTTATCAAACTTTTTTGTGCGCTTAGAGCATGCTGAGATAACATGAGCTGAGTCACCACAATAAAAGCACAACCCATTTTGCCGTCTATAATTTTGCCGTTCACTTCTGGTCAGAATTCTATCACATTGCATAGACTCAGGTGTCTGTTCAGAAGACACCGCCAAATGGTGCGCAGGTTTGCGCTCCCGCAAACGCCGATCAATCTGAATGGCCAGAGTCATTGACTCATTCAGACCTGCAGGCGTAGGGAACCCCACCATGACATTCTTAATGGCTTCAGAAAGACCCTTTCTGAAATTTGCAGCCAGGGCACACTCATTCCATTGAGTAAGCACCGACCATTTCCGAAATTTCTGGCAATACACCTCTGCTTCATCTTGCCCCTGAGAGAGGGCCAACAAAGCTTTTTCAGCCTGGTTCTCAAGATTAGGTTCCTCATAGAGCAATCCAAGGGCCAGAAAAAATGCATCCACACTGAGCAATGCAGGATCCCCTGGCGCCAATGCGAAGGCCCAATCTTGAGGGTCGCCGCGCAAGAAAGAAATAATAATCTTAACTTGCTGAACGGAATCACCAGAGGAACGAGGTTTCAAAGAAAGAAACAATTTACAATTGTTCTTAAAATTCAGGAACCTAGATCTATCTCCAGAAAACAACTCCGGAATAGGTATTCTAGGCTCTGACATAGGACTGTGAACAACAAAATCCTGAATACTTTGTACCCTTGCAGCAAGATGATCTACACTGGAGGCCAAACTCTGGATATCCATGTCAGCAGCTGAACTCAGAGCCACACCAAGATTAAGAGGAGGAGAGAAGCTAGACACACAGCAGCTAGACACACGGCAGCAAAAAATAAAAATAAAAAATAAAAAAAAATCCTCAAGGCTTCTCTTCTCCTGCTTCTGCCATGCAATTAACACTTTACGGGCCGGCTGTACTGTTATGATCCTAGTGGCAAGGATCGCAAGTTTGACTAGCTAAGTAACTAAACCAACGACCAGCTCTGGGGAAGTGGTATCTGGATTGACCGCAACCCGAACCTATCCGCAAACAACTATAGGCAGCCGTGGAACGTTACCTGAAAATCCTAGACGTCTCTTCACGGCCTGAGAAACTACCAATTCCTAGAGGGAAAGTAAAGTCCTTACTTGCCTCAGAGAAATGACCCCAAAGATATAGAAAAGCGCCCCACAAATATTAACGGTGAGTTAAGGGGAAAGCACAAACGCAGAGATGAAATAGATTTAGCAAATGAGGCCCGCTAACACTAGATAGCAGAAAATAGGAAGGGAGCTGTGCGGTCAATAGAAAACCCTAAGCAAAATATCCACGCAGAGATTGCTCGAGCCCCCGCACCAACTAACGGTGCGGGGGAAGCAACTCCGTACCCCAGAGCTTACCAGCAGCAAGAACTCACATATTAGCAAGCTGGATTAAACTCATCATACACTGAAATCATATTGCAGACTGATGAGCAAAAAATAATCAAACAGAAACTTAGCTTCTCCAGAAGAGACTGAAAACGAAGATAATCAGGGGAGATCAGAGTAGCACTGAATACATCGACAGCCGGCAACAAGTGGAGGTGAAGCAGAGCTAAATAGGAAACTCCCTAGTGCATAACGAGGCAGCTGATTCAGCCACAGATCCGCAGGATAACAAACAAAGCCACCAGGGGGAGCCCAAAAACAAAACTCACACAATACCACCTGTGACCACAAGAGGGAGCCCGAAAACAGAGTTCACAACAGTTCATATGATAATCGGCCAACTCTTCGGGGCGGCTTTGAGGGAAGTGAAGTCCTGGCCCGCCGCGGATAAGGGAACTGCACAGCAGGTTTTTGCAAAGCTCAATGCCACCTTTGATACCCGCACTGCTACAGAAATTAAACTGACTTTCTATGGATGCAAACAGAGACCGCAGGATAGCTTACGGGACTATGCCCTTAATCTCCAGGAGGCGCTGCGGGCCATTAAGCAGAGTGACCCCGGCAGCATGCAAGATGAGGATAAACTCTTGAAAGAGCGGTTCATTGAGGGGCTCCTGTGCGGTTACCAAAGGGGCCAATTACACTTCCTGGCCATGCAGAATCCAGACTTGACTTTTGCGCAATTCAAGGATAAAGCTATCCAAGTGCTGCAGGAGCGACAACCCAGCCGCACAATACCACCCAGGCGTCCCGCTCTTACATACCACCAGGTGGCGTCGGATGCCCCAGTTGCCGCCGAGGCCGACGCCCAGAGCCTAGAGGACGACTCCCCTGCAGGACTCTGCCTCCAGATGCAGGAGCTGACCAAGAGCGTTGCTGCCCTGGCCCGGACGGTGCAGTCCCTACAGGAGGCCCCCAAGGAGAAGATCCCGCTGGCCTCCAGACCAGAAGATGTCCCCTGGATGCGACAGAGGAGGACTCCACCGACCAGAGGCCGGGACAGCGATCGCTTCCATCCGGACGGACGACCCATCTGCCGCCGCTGTCACCAGGTGGGCCACCTTGCAAAGTACTGTCCTTTAAACGAGCAACCCCTGGGGCAAAGGGCCAACCCCCAGGAGTAGGACGATCAGGCCCGCAGCATTGGAGAGCCAAATACGTTGGAGGGCGACCAGTTCTTCCTGTTGTGGTTGACGGTATCCCCATGAACGCTTTGCTGGACACCGGTTCTCAGGTGACGACTATGCCTTACGTGCTTTATAAACGGTATTGGGAGGACACTGATATTACTCGTGGCCCCGATGACGATTTCACCATCATAGCCAGAGGTCACCATCAAGGTGGGGCGGGTGGAACTGAAGGCCCAAGGGATTGTAATTGTTGATATTGACCGCCGTGAATGTAATCCCATGATGACCATCGGTACTAATGTTATAGAAAATTGTCTTGCAGAAGTTATTGTTTTGTTGCAACAGGTAGCAGAAACCGCTGGCCATAGTGAACAATGCGCCCTGCAAAAAGAAATTTGAGCTCTGATGCAGAGACAGCAGGTAGAGCTGACTGGTGGTGAGATTGGTCGTGTCACTGTGAGTGATTCAAACCCCATCGCGATACCCCCCAGGAGTGAGATGTTAATATGGTGTCGGGCAGCCATAGGCCTCAGGGGTAAGGACTACCAGGCCTTGGTAGAACCAGTATACTCAGACAATAGGCCTACTATCCTGACAGCCCGGAGGGTGGTCGACGTCCGCCAAGGGAGGGTGCACGTACGTGTCCTCAATTGTGGGGAGGAAGAGGTTCACCTCACCAAGTATGCCACGCTCGCCAAATTGTTCGTTGTCAATAATACTGTGATACAGACACCTGAACCCTTGGTCCCGTCAAACGTGGCGGAGGACAACGGTTCTGCAGGGCACTCGAAAGATTGGTGTCAGGAATTGCATGTGGGCACTGACTCTACCCCAGCCCATCAAAAACAGGGGGACTACAGGGTGGTTCACGAGTACGAGCAGGTATTCAGCAAACACCCCTTAGATTTTGGACAGGTGAAAGGGATCCAACATCACATCCCCACGGGAGATCACCGGCCCATAAAAGAGAGATACCACCCTGTACCCCCAGCTCATTACCAGTGTGCCAAGGACATGTTGTGAGAAATGAAGGAGGCTGGGGTGGTGAGAGACAGTTGTAGCCCCTGGGCAGCTCCATTAGTCCTTGTTAAAAAAAAAGATGGCACAATGAGGATGTGCGTTGATTACAGGCAGTTGAATCGCATTACACATAAGGATGCATACCCACTGCCCAGGATAGAGGAGTCTCTGGCTGCCTTAAAATCTGCTAACTACTTCTCTACCTTAGATCTCACCAGTGGGTACTGGCAGGTTCCCGTGGCGGAGGCGGACAAAGAGAAGACGGCCTTCACGACACCGATGGGTCTCTGCGAATTCAACTACATGCCCTTTGGATTGTGCAATGCCCCGGGGACGTTCCAGAGGATGATGGAGTGCTGTCTGGGGCACAAGAACTTTGAATCCGTACTGCTGTATTTGGATGATGTCATTGTCTTCTCTAAGACCTACGAAGACCATCTGAAGCACCTGGCTGAGGTGTTTGAAGCCCTGTCCAACTTTGGCTTAAAGGTGAAACCGTCCAAATGTCATTTGCTGAAACCAAAAGTGCAGTACTTGGGCCATGTGGTGAGCGCCGAAGGAGTAGCCCCAGACCCCGACAAGGTCACGGTGATCCAGGACTGGCCAAAGCCCGGCAACCTCCATGAAGTCCGGCAGTTCCTCAGGCTGGTAGGCTATTACCGGAGGTTCATTAAGGACTTCACCAAGAAAGCCGCGCCCTTGCAAAACCTGTTGGTGGGCCAATCAAAGAAGACCAAGGGGAGGAACACTCCATTTGATTGGAACGAGGGGCTGGAGGAATCCTTCACTGGCTTAAAGTCGGCACTGACGGGAGAAGAGGTACTGGCCTACCCTGAATACGACCAACCGTTTGCGCTGTACACGGATGCCAGCAATGTAGGATTGGGAGCCGTGCTGTCCCAGGTCCAGAAAGGCAAGGAGAGGGTAATCGCTTACGCCAGCAGGAAACTTCGTCCCACGGAAAGGAACCCTGACAACTACAGTTCCTTTAAGCTGGAATTCCTTGCCATCGTCTGGGCAGTGACAGAGAGGTTCAAACACTACCTGGCCTCAGCGAAATTCACCGTCTTCACGGATAACAATCCGCAAACGCATCTGGATACCTCCAAACTCGGGGCCTTGGAGCAGCGGTGGATGGCCTGGCTGTCCAACTACGACTTCACCATCAAGTACCGGGCAGGGCATAAGAATGCAAATGCCAATGCCTTGTCTCGAATGCCCAATTTGCCAGAAACGGGGGAAGACCCGGAGGCACTTGAAGAGGTGGAGCTGCCTGCATTCCATCGCCCCAAAGCCACTCAGAACTCCCATCATGTGAAGAGCAGGCACAAGAATCAACCGGATGCCACGCTGAATCCCCTGCCCCATCACGGATGGGCGGAAACCCAGGATGGTGACCCCGCAGTCCGTCAGGTGAAAGAGCTCTTGACGCAGGCAGGATTGCATCCCGGCCCAGATGATATACAGGAGACCCAACAGCTGTGGAAGGGGAGAAGCAAACTGTTTATCCATGATGGCAAGCTGTGCCGGAGAAGCATCGACCCACGTACTCACGAATTGGTATGGCAGATAGTAGTGCCAAGGCAAGATGCGCCCATGGTTCTAGGAGCCTACCACGATGGAGCCGGACACTTCGGGTGGAAGAAGCTGGAGAGGCTACTCCGAGGGAGGTTCTATTGGATTGGCATGAAGAGAGCCATTGAGAAGTGGTGTCGAGAGTGCGGTCCATGTAGCCTACGCAGGAGGGACCGTGGCAGCCAGCGGGCTGCCTTGCAGCCTATCATCACCAGGTGGCCGCTCGAACTGGTCGCGCTGGACCATGTGAAGCTGACACCTAGCCGGTCAGGCTATGTCTACGCTCTTACCATTGTGGATCACTACTCCAGATTTTTGGTGGTTGTGCCTGTCAAGGATCTAACGGCCAGGACGGCCGCCAAGGCCTTCCAGCAGTACTTTTGTAGGCCCCATGGCTACCCGGAGAAGGTACTGACCGATCAGGGACCAGCATTCAAAGCGGAGGTGTTCCAAGAGTTCTGCCAACTGTACGGGTGTAAGAAGATCAGAACCACACCATACCATCCCCAAACTAATGGGATGTGCGAAAAGATGATCCAGGTGGTGATCGACTTACTAAAGACCTTGCCCGTAGAGGAACGGAGCCTGTGGCCAACGAAGTTGCCTGACTTGGTGGACATATATAATCACATTCCAGTAAATTCCACCAACTGCACTCCAGCATACCTAATGCGAGGAAGGTCTAGCAAGTTACCCGTTGATCTGGAAATGGGGGTCCTAACCCCCGAAGACACCTCGCCAGATGCCGATTGGGATACCGAGAGGCGGCAAAAGTACCGCAAGGTACAAGAATGCGTGGAAAGAAGCCTTGCTCAGGCCAGGCAAAAGCAGGAATGGGACTACAACCAGCATGCCCCTGCAATTCCTTTGCCACCAGGTGAGCACGTACTCAAACGAAAGAGGAGGCTGCACAAACTCGACGACCAATGGGAAGCAGAACCGTATACCGTCCTGCCATCCGATTTTGACAACACGAAGGTTTGCCTCATCAGCAAGGATGGAGGGGAGACCTCGACGGTGATATCTAGGGACCACCTTAAAGCCTGCCCTGATAAGCTGAGAGCGAGGGAAATGGATCCAGGAACCTCCCCACCTGTAGAAAGGGAGAAGATGATCCACACTGTCCTTGGTGACTTTCCCCAGTCCTGGACTCAGATAAATCAAGCCATCGTGGTACCTGTTCTAACGTTCCCCCAGCCAAACCCACCAGAAACAATGGTGGTACCAGATCATCCGGCCCCGCAGCCTCAACAAGCCCTACCTGAAGATGCTGTGTCGACCGTTGAAATAGCAAATCCTCCCTCTGCTATCGGTGAGCCTGCCGTACCCACTGCTGGTAGCAGCAGCCCTGAGAGCTCTAGCCTGCCAGTGCTACCCAGACTCACTAGAAGTGTAGCCAGAAGACAGTGCACTACACCGGCGGTAGCAAGCATAGCGGGCCCTGGTAGGTCAATAGCGACCACTGCCCTGCGAAGGTCCACACGCAGCACTCAGAATCAAACTCCCCTCCGCTACAAAACTTGGAGGTATTAATGAGGGCTGCTATTTAGTTGAATATGTTTGTGTGCATATCTTCTGTTACAGGTTTTAAAAATGGACAACGGAGTAATGGACAGTAAATTGCTCCAAAAACTTCTAAAAGGGGACCCCTTTGTTTACCCGGGGTCCCCGCTGTTTCAACCACTGAACTGAGAGTCATAAACTGTGCATGACCTAACTTTCGCAACGTTCAAGAAGTCCTCACCTCCCATAAAGGGAAGCACTGTTACGTTTAATTGTGTATGATATTTCAAATTGTTGTGTGTTTCCTGTTAACATGTATTGTTGTTCTTGTTTTCCCAGTCCGGGAGTACTGGATTTAACCGGGGGGGAGTGCAGCGCCCCAGAGTCCTGGTCATTGCAGTAATGTCGCTCTGCCACTAAGGGGAGTGATGTTACGTCTGACTGCACTAAAGGAGTTCACCTGACCAGGTAACACTCACACTACACTTCACACTCCGGCCACCAGGGGGAGTGGTTCTATCTAGTAGGCCACTCCTCACACTCTGGTAAAACTGGGGGTTGGACAGGAAGACAGAGAGAAGTAACTGGGAAGAGCCAGAGAGAGGACCTGTCAGGGATGGGATCCTGACAGATTCCTAAGAAAGGACAAGAAGCGAGGTTTATTGTGCTAAGTGAGGAAACGGGAATACAGCAAAGAGGCGATAGGACCAGAAGGAGTCGTGCTGTAAGATCAAGGCAACATCCTTCTGAGGCGCAAATAGTCGGTGGCCGGAACGCCGAGAAAGTAAGAGACTTTAAGCATTACTTCAAACCACGGCAGGGCAGCTAATTATAGGTTGGCTGTCTCACTTAAACACCTAAGCAGACAACGGAGGCAGCTGTGGGAGAGGGGCGACTCTAGAGTCCCGGAAGAACTCCAGGCCTACCCCGTCATACAGGTGCGTCCTAGCCATATCATCCGGGGGACGGAGAGAATGAACATCAGAGACATACAGAATAAGTTGTGAGGACTATCCCGGGGTGCTCAGCAGGGAAGGACTACAACACACAGGCGCTAGAAGGTAGACACTGATTCCCACCTGAAAAGGGAACTCCGGATGTGCCGTTGGACCGGCCGGTCTCAGCCAGCCCAGTTAACAGTGTTCTGGATTGGGTACCTCCAAACCTTCAGTAAAAAGGTAAAGAGACTGCAACCTGGTGTCCTCGTTATTTACTGTGACCAGCACTGCACCGCACTACCACCACCATCCACATCTTTCATTGGGCGCCCCTCAGCAGGGTCACGGACCGGGCCTAGCCACCGTGACAACCCCAGAGCAGAGACCCAGAGGCCCGGTACCGGGTACCCCTCGGCCCTGCAGCAGTGGGGGCGCTACATGTACACCTGTTATTACCTGCTGTCAGACATGTTGGATGGAGATCCAATGTGTACAACTGCAATTACCCGCTGTGAGACATGTTGGATGGAGATCTGATGTGTACGCCTGCTATTACCTGCTGGCAGACATGTTGGATGGAGATCCGATGTGTACACCTACTGTTACCTGCTGTCAGACATGTTGGATGGAGATCCGATGTGTACACTTGCTATTACCTACTGTCAGACATGTTGGATGGAGATCCGATGTGTACACCTGCTATTACCTGCTGTCAGACATGTTGAATGGAGATCCGATTTGTACACCCGCTAATACCTGCTGTCAGACATGTTGGATGGAGATCCGATGTGTACACCTGCTATTACCTGCTGTCAGACCTGTTGGATGAAGATCAGATGTGTACACCTGCTATTAACTGCTGTCAGACATGTTGGATTGAGATCCGATGTGTACACCTGCTATTACCTACTGTCAGACATGTTAGATGGAGATCCGCTGTGTACACCTGCTATTACCTGCTGTCAGACATGTTGGATGGAGATCTGATGTGTACACCTGCTATTACCTGCTGTCAGACATGGTGGATGGAGATCCGATGTGTACACCTGCTATTACCTGCTAGCAGACATGTTGGATGGAGATCCGATGTGTGCACCTGCTATTACCTGCTGTCAGACATGTTGGACGGAGATCCGATGTGTACACCTACTACTACCTGCCGTCAGACATGTTGGATGGAGATCCGATGTATACACCTGCTATTACCTGCTGTCAGACATGTTGGATGGAGATCCGATCTGCACACCTGCTATTACCTGCTGTTAGACAAGTTGGATGGAGATCCGATGTGTACACCTGCTATTACCTGCAGTCGGACATGTTTGATTTAGATCCGATGTGTACACCTATAACCTGCTGTCAGACATGTTGGTTGGAGATCCGATGTGTACACCTGTTATTACCTGCTGTCAGACATGTTGGATGGAGATCCAATGTGTACACCTGCTATTACCCCCTGTGAGACATGTTGGATGGAGATCCGATGTGTACGCCTGCTATCACCTGCTGGCAGACATGTTGGATGGAGATTCGATGTGTACACCTACAGTTACCTGCTGTCAGACATGTTGGATGGAGATCCGATGTGTACACCTGCTATTACCTGCTGTCAGACATGTTGGATGGAGATCCGATGTGTACACCTGCTATTACCTGCTGTCAGACCTGTTGGATGAAGATCAGATGTGTACACCTGCTATTACTTGCTGTCAGACATGTTGGATGGAGATCCGATGTGTACACCTGCTATTACCTGCTGTCAGACATGTTGGATGGAGATCCGATGTGTACACCTGCTATTATCTGCTGTCAGACATGTTGGATGGAGATCCGATGTGTACACCTGCTATTACCTGTTGTCAGACATGTTGGATGGAGATCCGATGTGTACCCCTGTGGTTACCTGCTAGCAGACATGCTGGATGGAGATCCGATGTGTACACCTGCTATTACCTGCTGTCAGACATGTTGGATGGAGATCCGATGTGTACACCTGCTACTACCTGCTCTCAGACATGTTGGATGGAGATTCGATGTGTACACCTGCTATTACCTGCTGGCAGACATGTTGGATGGAGATGCAATATGTACACCTGCTATTACCTGCTGTCAGACATGTTGGATTCAGATCCGATGTATACAACTGCTATTACCTGCTGTCAGACATGTTGGATGGAGATCCGATGTGTACACCTGCTATTACCTGCTGTCAGACATGTTGGATGGAGATCCGATGTGTACACCTGCTATTACCTGCTAGCAGACATGGTGGATGGAGATCCGATCTGTACACCTGCTATTACCTGCAGTCGGACACGTTTGATTTAGATCCGATGTGTACACCTATAACCTGCTGTCAGACATGTTGGTTGGAGATCCGATGTGTACACCTGTTGTTACCTGCTGTCAGACATGTTGGATGGAGATCCAATGTGTACAACTGCTATTACCCGCTGTGAGACATGTTGGATGGAGATCTGATGTGTACGGCTGCTATTACCTGCTGTCAGACATGTTGGATGGAGATCCGATGTGTACACCTGCTATTACCTGATGGCAGACATGTTGGATGGAGATCCGATGTGTACACCTCCTGTTACCTGCTGTCAGACATGTTGGATACAGATTCTTTGTGTACACCTGCTATTACCTGCTGTCAGACATGTTGGATGGAGATCAGATATGTACACCTGCTATTACCTGATGGCAGACATGTTGGATGGAGATCCAATGTGTTCACCTGCTATTACCTGCTAGCAGACATGTTGGATGGAGATCCGATGTGTGCTCCTGCTATTACCTGCTGTCAGACATGTTGGATGGAGATCCGATGTGTACACCTGCTATTACCTGCTGTCAGACATATTAGATTTAGATCCGATGTGTACTCCTGCCATTACCTGCTGTCAGACATGTTGGATGGAGAACCGATGTGTACCCCTGTGGTTACCTGCTGGCAGACATGTTGGATGGACATCCGATGTGTACACCTGCTATTACCTGCTGTCAGACATGTTGGATGGAGATCCGATGTGTACACCTACTACTACCTGTTGTGAGACATGTTGGATGGAGATCCCATGTGTACACCTGCTATTACCTGCTGTCAGACATGTTGGATGGAGATCCGATGTGTACACCTACTACTACCTGCTCTCAGACATGTGGATGGAGACTCGATGTGTACACCTGCTGTTACCTGCTGTCAGACATGTTGGATGGAGATCTGATGTGTACACCTGCTATTACCTACTGTCAGACATATTGTATGGAGATCCGATGTGTACACCTGCTATTTTCTGCTGTCAGACATGTTGAATGGAGATCCGATTTGTACACCCGCTATTACCTGCTGTGAGACATGTTGGATGGAGATCAGATGTGTACGCCCGCTTTTACCTGCTGTCAGACTTGTTGGATGGAGATTCGATGTGTACACCTGCTATTACCTGCTGTCAGTCATGTTGGATGGAGATCCGATGTGTACACCTGCTATTACCTGCTGGCAGACATGTTGGATGGAGATCCGATGTGTACACCTGCTATTACCTGCTGTCAGACATGCTGGATGGAGATCCGATGTATAGACCTGCTATTACCTGCTGTCAGACATGTTGGATGGAGATCCGATGTGTACACCTGCTATGAGACATGTTGGATGCAGATCCGATGTGCACACCTGCTATTACCTGCTGTCAGACATGTTGGATGGAGATCCAATGTGTACACCTGCTACGACATGCTGTCAGACATGTTGGATGGAGATCCGATGTGTACACCTCCTGTTACCTGCTGTCAGACATGTTGGATGCAGATTCTTTGTGTACACCTGCTATTACCTGCTGTGAGACATGTTGGATGGAGATCCGATGTGTACACCTGCTATTACCTGCTGTCAGACATGTTGGATGGAGATCAGATGTGTACACCTGCTATTACCTGCTAGCAGACATGTTGGATGGAGATCCGATGTGTTCTCCTGCTATTACCTGCTGTCAGACATGTTGGATGGAGATCCGATGTGTGCTCCTGCTATTACCTGCTGTCAGACATGTTGGATGGAGATCCGATGTGTACACCTCCTACTACCTGCTGTCAGAAATGTTGGATAGAGATCATGTCAGCCAGCCACTTTCTGCCACTTAGATTGCGTTGTTATATACACTGGGCCTGAGTTTTGGTTCAGTCTCCCCCCAAAAAAAGGGAGATTTAAATTCTCAACAAGTTTATATACACCTTCTACCTTGTTTTACAGTACCATATAACGGTTGTTATTTTGGTTAGATTTTCCAAAAAATGAGGAAGTCTGGTGGAAGAGCCCATGGGCGGTGGTTGCCAGCTGGTACTGATGGTGGTGGTGGTGCATCTGGTGGTAGTGCCAAAAGCACAATAGCACCTAAGGCTGGAGGTGTTGAGCCAGCGTCATCGTCTGGCTATACAAGGTCTCGAAGGCTCCCTTATCTGGGAGTAGGAAAACGGCTTTTAAAGCCGGAGCAGCAGGAAAAAGTTTTGGCTTTCCTTGCTCACTCAGCCTCTAGCTCTTTCGCCTCCTCTTCAGAAAGTTCCAAATATAAAAGCAGCGAGTCGTCAGTGGATGCTCCCGATCAGGAACAAGACATTTTCTTGTGTCCTTCACCCAAACCAAAAGTGAAGGATGCGTCAGGCGACACTACAGGTTACTCCATGGAGCTCTTTACACATACCGTGCCTGGATTTGAAAGGGAAATTGTTAACTGCCCATTACAAGATGAATCGGACATGGAGTGCACTGATGCACAGCCACAGCTAGATTATTATGCTGTTCCATTGACTCAGATCACTACATTGCCCTCGTAGTGTACTGAGCCAGAATCTGACCCTGATGAGACTATGGTGCCCCGTCCCGAACGCTATAGCACGGTGACACAGAGGAAGGTGCACATGACATTGAAGAGGAGGTGATAGATGACCCTGTTGTTGACCCAGATTGGCAGCCATTGGGGGAAGAGGGTGCTGCTGCCAGTAGCTCAGAAGCAGAGGAGGATGATCCGCAGCAGCCATCTACATCGCAACAGCTGTCATCTGGCAGGCCCGTATCAGGCCAAAAATGTTTGTCAAAAACAAAAACAGTTTTAGGACAGCGTGGTCATCCTGTGAAAGTAGCACAGCGTGCAATGCCTGAAAAGGTATTCCATAGTAGGAAGAGGGTAGTGTGGCAATTTTTTAACCAAGATCCGAATGATCAGTGGAAAGTTATCTGTAAGAAATGCTCAAAGACCTTTAGCAGAGGGAAGAATCTTCAAAATTTAAATACAACGTGCATGCTTAGACATTTAACCAGCATGCACTTGCAAGCGTGGACTAACTACCAAATATCCCGTACACCTGGTGGTGCACCTGCTCAGAATGAAGGTAGTCAGCAACGCTACATTGCTTCCCTCACTGTAAGCCCACCGGTTAGGACACCACCAGCAGCAAATGTGGAGGTATCATCGCAAGGCCAAATCAGTCAGGGAATCACAAGGTTATTGGTAGGAAACACTGTATGTAGGCCAACATCAAGAATACCATCACGAACCCTCTCTCAATCCGCCATGTCCACCACCACCACTGCTAGTTCCACCATATGCAGCTCTCCAGTCCAGCTCACCCTACAAGAGACTCTCGTTAGGAAAAAAAAGTACTCATCCTCTCATCCGCATACACAGGGTTTGAACGCCCACATTGCTATACTAATCTCGTTAGAGATGATGCCCTACCGGTTGGTTGAAAGCAAAGCTTTCAAAGACCTGATGGCCTACGCAGTATCACGCTATGACCTACCCAGTCGGCACTTCTTTGCGAGAAAAGCCATCCCAGCCCTCCACCAGCATGTCAAAGACCACATTGTCCATGCTCTGAGGCAATCAGTCAGTGGAGAGGTGCACCTCACAACAGATGCATGGACCAGTAGGCATGGCCAGGGACATTATGTGTCCATCACGGTGCACTGGGTTAATGTGGTGGATGCAAGGTCCACAGGGGACAACCATAGTGGGACAGTTCTGCCTAGCCCACGGTCTAGGAAACAGTTGGCTGTAGGCGTTCACCACCCCTCCACCTCCTCCTCCAGAAGCGAGAGCTCGTCCACAGAGTGCAGTCGCACAACCACTCCATTCGCAGCTGCCAGTGTTGCACACGAGGTGTCCCATTATCGAACAGCTAGTGGTAAGCGTCAGCAGGCTGTGTTACAAATGAAGTGTTTGGGCGACAACAGACACACCGTGGAAGTACTGGCTGAGTACTTGCAGCAACAAACTCAGTCATGGCTGGGCAGTGTACATCTTGAGGCAGGCAAGGTAGTCAGTGATAACGGAAGGAATTTTATGGCTGCCATAGCCCTTTCAGAACTGAAACACATACCTTGCCTGGCTCACACCTTGAACCTGGTGGTGCAGTGCTTCCTCAAAAATTATCCGGAGGTACCAGCCCTGCTCCTGAAGGTGTGAAGACTTTGCTCGCACATCCGCCGGTCACCTGTACACTCCAGTCGTATGCTGAACCATCAGCGATCACTGAATCTTCCCCAGCACCGCCTAATAATCGACGTTGCAACAAGGTGGAACTCCACACTGCACATGGTTCAGAGGCTGTGCGAACAGAGGCATGCTGTAATTAATTTGTGGGAGGATACACATACACGGGCAGGCACTTGGATGGCAGACATGGAGTTGTCTGGTGTGCAGTGGTCGAAGCTACAAGACCTCTGTCAAGTCCTTCAGTGTTTTGAGGAATGCACACGGCTGGTAAGTGCAGACGACGCCATCATAAGCATGAGCATCCCACTAATGCGTCTGCTGATGCAAAGTTTGACGCACATTAAGGAGCAGGCGTCTGCAGCCGAGGAGGAGGGAAGCCTTGATGACAGTCAGCCATTGTCTGCTCAGGGAACTCTCCTGGACGAGGTGGCAGACAAAGAGGAGGAGGAGGAGGATGATGGGGATGAATATTTATGGGAGGAGGATGCTTCTCAGGGGGCAATAGAAACTGGTGCCGTTGCAAGTTCAGGTACAGGGTTTTTGCGGGACACAAGTGATGTTGATTTGCAAGAAAGTGCTCCTCAACCCAGCACAAGCAGTGAATTGACACCTGAAACATTGGCCCACATGGCTGAGTATGCCTTGCATATCCTAAAAAGGGACCCCCGCATTATCAAAATGATGACCGATGACGATTACTGGTTGGCCTGCCTCCGGAATCCACAATATAAAGGAAAATTACAAAATATCATGCCACATGAGAACCTTGAGCAAATATTGACAATAAAGAACTTGGCACTCAGAGATTCATTTGCAAAAAAACGTGAAAGTTTTGTTTATTTGTGCGACCAGTTCAAGAGTGTTTAAACGTTTTCGGTCATAAGACCTTCATCAGAAACATCTCTCATGAAACTGGAGGCAGGACAGCGCAATATATAGGCCTCAAAGACCCACATACATGTATGAAAGACCTGGCAAAACCACCTCGGGGGTCCTGGAGGATATGTGAGAAGTAGAGCGCACTGGGAGGGCAAAAAACCGTTGCAGGAAATGGCGCCAATAGATGCAGGTCCGGGGTGCCGAGGTGCTGAGGGGCCGGTGTAGCCAGAAGCCTATATATTGCGCTGTCCTGCCTCCAGTTTCATGAGAGATGTTTCTAATGAAGGTCTTATGACCGAAAACGTTTAAACACTCTTGAACTGGTCGCACAAATAAACAAAACTTTCAAGTTTTTTTGCAAATGAATCTCTGAGTGCCAAGTTCTTTATTGTTTATATACGGGTTGGATACCCTTCTTGTGCACCACCAAGGAACCTTGAGTGCCGTGGACTATTTATATACTTGAGCAAATATTGGTTACCAAACAAGCAACTCTTGTAGACCGTTTGGTTCAGGCATTCCCAGCACACAGCGGCGGTGATGGTTCTCACACGAGCCTTAGGGGGCAACATGGCAGAGGTGTTAGAGGTGCACAAATCCGAAGTGGCATTGGACAGAGGGGTTTTATGACCAGGTTGTGGAGTGATTTTGCAATGACCGCTGACACGACAGGTACTGCTGACACGTAGCTTGCCTGAAAAATGTCTTGCTTTTGGCCTCCTCTTACTGACTTCTCCAATTCCTCCATTTGCAGCTGCTGAATGTCCACCATAGGCCATTTTTATACCTCCCTAAATGGGCTGACTCCCCCCACAGGGTCGTGGTCACCACCTGGCGCAAGCACCCGTGCGAGTGCCGTTTGCCTGGACAGGTGGGTGGGCCCACTCTTGGGCGACGGCACTGGAACAGGGTCCCTCATAGTACAATGAAGTGTCTCTGACGGTGGTGGTGCACAACCAATGTCACACACACCGTCGTAATATGAGGGGTCCTGTGCCAGTACTGCCGCCCACGAGAGAGTGTTCCCCCCAGCTCGAACAGTGCTCTACCACTTGCAATACTTACTTCTCCCTGCTCCACCACTGTGTAGTCTGTACTGTTAAATCCTTCAATGGCACTGCCAATACAAATTTGTTGAAATGATAGATGATAGTTAAAATATACAGGGGCCCTGGCCTCCATTTAGACCAGTTAATACTTTGCGCCCACTACCACTGTCTGCTACTCAGCAGAGGAGCCCACCCCTGTACCTAGCTATGCCACCTGTTTATTTATGAACAATTTTTTGGCAGATATTTAGCCCACTTTATTATTTGGGCCTACTAACTTAGTCTGCTACTCATTACAGTTTTCCTCCACTGAACAAAGCAATGCCGCCTGTTTAGTCCTGTTACCACATTTGAACTGCATTTAGCCTACTTTATTATTTGGGCCTACTAACTGTGTCTGCCACTCATTACAGTTTTCCTCCACTGAACAAAGCAATGCCGCCTGTTTAGTCTTGTTACCACGTTTGAACTGCATTTAGCCTACTTTATTATTTGGGCCTAATAACTCTGTCTACCACTCAGTTTTCCTCCACTGAACAAAGCAATGCCGCCTGTTTAGTCCTGTTACCAATTTTGAACTGCATTTAGCCTACTTTATTATTTGGGCCTATATCTGTGTTTCCTCCTCATCCTGCCCATTGCCCAGCCACTGCTAGATGAGCCTGCTGGTACATTGACCCAGACCACTACATTCCCCTTGCACTCTACACAGCCAGAATCTGACCCTGCTGAAAGTCAGGTTCCCCTTCCCGCATACTATACCACCTTACACTGGGACAAAGAGGAAGGTGCAGATGAAAGTGCAGGTTCCTTCATCAGGCAGGGGGGGGGCATACTCGTTGGCGACATCACTGGCAAAGGGCCCCTCATAGTACGCAAAAGTGTCTCTGCCAGTGGGAGGCGCTACCCGCCATCAAACACACCGCCGTACTATGAGGGGACCTGTGCCAGTGCCAACGAGTGGGCCCCCCCTGCTTGCTCAGGATCACAGCACTTGCAAAGTTGAAAAACGTACCTCTCCCTTCTCCACCGCCATGACGTATTCCGCGTTTCCTGGGCCCACGAAAATCTTGAGCAGCCCTCCCCCCCTCACAACTTTAGCCAAATGATCCCCAGTTTTCAATGCCTAACTATTATTATAAAGTAAATTAAGATTGACAAGCTTAAGTAATAAGAATTGATGTTTTTGGCATTAAAATGGGCGCTGTAGGTGTTTTCCTGTCCTCCACTCACTGCCAATTTTGCATTGGGTTTCGTGTTTCAGTCGGCCCCCGACTTTTCGCAATAATCGGCCGATTTCACCCGGCCCGACTTTTCACAATGTCGGGTTTCGCAAAACCCGACTCGATCCGAAAAAAGTAAAAGTCGCTCAACTCTAGCGGGGACAGTAACGCCAGCACTGATTGGGCAAATTGCACACATGACATAGCAACCTCACATTAGCCTGGTAACGCGAGTGCCGCCATCGCTGGAACTGCAGAGGTGTTTTTATTTTAACGGAGCCCAACATGAGGAATGAGAAGGGGTGTCCAAGTGGTGGACAACCCCTAGAATTAAAATGTTTTTATCCTTCTTTACAAAATAGATCAATGGCCGCACTCATCTGTGCTAAAAATAAGGAAATGTGAAATATGTGGAATGTGAATAGCATAATGGCTTATGAATAGTGTTGAGCATTCCGATACCGCAAGTATCGGGTATCGGCCGATACTTGCGGGTATCGGAATTCCGATACCGAGATCCGATACTTTTGTGGTATCGGGTATCGGTATCGAAACAACATTAATGTAAAAATGTGTAAAAGAGAGAATTAAAATAAAAAATATTGCTATACTCACCTCTCCGACGCAGCCTGCACCTTACCGAGGGAAGCGGCAGCGTTCTTTGTTTAAAATTCGCGCTTTTCTTTCCTTTACGTGAAGTCCCGGCTTGTGATTGGTTGCGTCGCAGTCACATGGGCGACGCAACCAATCACAGCAAGCCGTGACGTAATTTCAGGTCCTTATGGATTTTAAAATTACGTCCCGGCTTTGTGATTGGTTGCGTCGCAGTCACATGGGCGACGCAACCAATCACAGCAAGCCGTGACGTAATTTCAGGCCCTTAAGGATTTTAAAATTACGTCCCGGCTTTGTGATTGGTTGCGTCGCAGTCACATGGGCGACGCAACCAATCACAAGCCGTGACGTCACGGGAGGCTGGACACGCGCGCATTTTAAAATGCGCGCTTGTCCAGCCTCCCGTGACGTCCCGGCTTGTGATTGGTTGCGTCGCGGTCAACCAGTCACAAGCCGGGAGGCTGGACACGCGCGCATTTTAAAATGCGCGCTTGTCCAGCCTCCCGTGACGTCCCGGCTTGTGATTGGTTGCGTCGCGGTCAACCAATCACAAGCCGGGAGGCTGGACAAGCGCGCATTTTAAAATGCGCGCGTGTCCAGCCTCCCGGCTTGTGATTGGTTGACCGCGACACAACCAATCACAAGCCGGGACGTCACGGGAGGCTGGACAAGCGCGCATTTTAAAATGCGCGCGTGTCCAGCCTCCCGTGACGTCACGGCTTGTGATTGGTTGCGTCGCCCATGTGACTGCGACGCAACCAATCACAAAGCCGGGACATAATTTTAAAATCCTTAAGGGCCTGAAATTACGTCACGGCTTGCTGTGATTGGTTGCGTCGCCCATGTGACTGCGACGCAACCAATCACAAAGCCGGGACGTAATTTTAAAATCCTTAAGGACCTGAAATTACGTCACGGCTTGCTGTGATTGGTTGCGTCGCCCATGTGACTGCGACGCAACCAATCACAAGCCGGGACTTCACGTAAAGGAAAGAAAAGCGCGAATTTTAAGCAAACAACGCTGCCGGTTCCCTCGGAGAGGTGAGTATAGCAATATTTTTTATTTTAATTCTTTCTTATACACATTAATATGGTTCCCAGGGCCTGAAGGAGAGTTTCCTCTCCTTCAGACCCTGGGAACCATCAGGAATACCGTCCGATACTTGAGTCCCATTGACTTGTATTGGTATCGGGTATCGGTATCGGATTGGATCCGATACTTTGCCGGTATCGGCCGATACTTTCCGATACCGATACTTTCAAGTATCGGATGGTATCGCTCAACACTACTTATGAACTTTATGAAAAAACACATGAGATTTTTAGCACAAGATTTGGCCAAATATTGTGAGCCCATTCACCAAAACGTCAAGGTAATCTCAGATCGAATGGGTAACTACACTGACTGCCTGGTGTGAACACTTACCTATGGTATCTGAGCTGACTGCCTAATGTGAAAACTTACCTATGGCTAATAACAGGATAAAGCCTACTTATATAGGAGGCTCAGAACCAACTGTGTTGAGATGTAATTAAAATCACAGCATGGAGAAGGGCGGGACGTTCAAGTCAGAAAATAGTATATAGTAAAAATAGATCAACTGACCGAACAATATATATATATATAATTTATACTAGTGCATAGCCAAAAAAAGTCAAATACAAAATAGATCAATGGCCGCACTCATCTGTGCTAAAAATAAGGAAATGTGAAATATGTGGAATGTGAATAGCATAATGGCTTATGAACTTTATGAAAAAACACATGAGATTTTTAGCACAAGATTTGGCCAAATATTGTGAGCCCATTCACCAAAACGTCAAGGTAATCTCAGATCGAATGGGCAACTACACTGACTGCCTGGTGTGAACACTTACCTATGGTATCTGAGCTGACTGCCTAATGTGAAAACTTACCTATGGCTAATAACAGGATAAAGCCTACTTATATAGGAGGCTCAGAACCAACTGTGTTGAGATGTAATTAAAATCACAGCATGGAGAAGGGCGGGACGTTCAAGTCAGAAAATAGTATATAGTAAAAATAGATCAACTGACCGAACAATATATATATATAATTTATACTAGTGCATAGCCAAAAAAAGTCAAATACAAAATAGATCAATGGCCGCACTCATCTGTGCTAAAAATAAGGAAATGTGAAATATGTGGAATGTGAATAGCATAATGGCTTATGAACTTTATTTTCTGACTTGAACGTCCCGCCCTTCTCCATGCTGTGATTTTAATTACATCTCAACACAGTTGGTTCTGAGCCTCCTATATAAGTAGGCTTTATCCTGTTATTAGCCATAGGTAAGTTTTCACATTAGGCAGTCAGCTCAGATACCATAGGTAAGTGTTCACACCAGGCAGTCAGTGTAGTTACCCATTCGATCTGAGATTACCTTGACGTTTTGGTGAATGGGCTCACAATATTTGGCCAAATCTTGTGCTAAAAATCTCATGTGTTTTTTCATAAAGTTCATAAGCCATTATGCTATTCACATTCCACATATTTCACATGTCCTTATTTTTAGCACAGATGAGTGCGGCCATTGATCTATTTTGTATTTGACTTTTTTTGGCTATGCACTAGTATAAATTATATATATATATTGTTCGGTCAGTTGATCTATTTTTACTTTATCCTTCTTTAACCATACTTTGTAACCGCTTTTCTTTTTACTCCTTCCTTTTTGATAACGCTTTGCTTCATATACTCAAGTGACTCGTCTTCAGGAGGCAGAAGCTGCGGTGTTATACTTGTGGGATTTGATTTCAGGACCCCAAATCTGAAATGTAACAGTGTTAACCATTGAGCCACCATGCTGCCATTATCTGTATGCACAATGTGGCATATTGCCTTTAATTTCTTAGTTTGATTATATCAAGTATTATGACCAGTATTTCTTTTAAAAGATAAATTGATATCCACTGCTCAAAAAAATAAAGGGAACTCTTAAACAACAGAATCTAACTCCAAGTAAATCAAACTTCTGTGAAATCAAACTGTCCACTTAAGATGCAACACTGTTTGACAATCAATTTCACATGCTGTTGTGCAAATGGAATAGACAACAGATGGAAATTATTAGCAATTATCAAGACACACTTAATAAAGGAGTGGTTCTACAGGTGGGTACCAAAACTCGGTACCAATGCTTTCTGGCTGATGTTTTGGTCACTTTTGAATGTTGGTTGGGCTTTCACACTCGTGGTAGCATGAGACGAACTATACAACCCACACAAGTGGCTCAGGTAGTGCAGCTCATCCAGGATGGCACATCAATGTGAGCTGTGGCAAGAAGGTTTGCTTAGTCTGTCAGCGTAGTGTCCAGAGGCTGGAGGCGCTACTAGGAGACAGGCCAGGAGACATGGAGGGGGCTGTAGCAGGGCAACAACCCAACAGCAGGACCGTTACCTCAGCCTTTTTTCAAGGAGGAACAGGAGGAGCACTGCCAGAGCCCTGCAAAATGACCTCCAGCAGGCCACAAATGGGCATGGATCTGCACAAATGGTTAGAAACCGACTCCATGAGGATGGTCTGAGTGCCCGACGTCAACAGATGGGGGTTGTGCTCAAAGCACAACATCATGCAGGATGCTTGGCATTTGCCACAAGATTGGCAAATTCGCCACTGGCGCCTTGTGCTCTTCACACTGAGCACATATGACAGACGTGACAGAGTCTGGAGACGCCGTGGAGAGCAGTCTGCTGCCTGCAACATCCTTCAGCATGACCGGTTTGGCAGTGGGTCAGTAATAGTGTGAGGTGGCTTATCTTTGGAGGGCCGCACTTTCCAGAGGTAGCCTGACTGCCATTAGGTACCGAGATGAGATCTTCAGACCCCTTGTTTGACCATATGCTGGTGCGGTTGTCCCTTGGTTCCTCCTAATGCAGGACGATGCCAGACCTCATGTGGCTGGAGTGTGTCAGCAGTTCCTGCAAGATGAAGGCATTGAAGCTATGGACTGGTCCACCCGTTCCCAAGAACTGAATCTGATTGAACATATCTGGGACATCATGTTTTGCACCATCCACCAACGTCACGTTGCACCACAGACTGTCCAGGTGTTGGCAGATGCTTTAGCCCAGGTCTGGGAGGAGATCCCTCAGGAGACCATCTGCCACCTCATCAGGAGCATGCCAAGGCATTGTAGGGAGGTAATACAGGCACATGGAAGCAACACACAAACAACTGAACATCATTTCCTTGTCTTGAGGCATTTCCACTGAAGTTGCATCAGCCTGTAAATTGATTTTCCACTTTGATTTTCAGTATCATTCCAAATCCTCACCTGCGATATTCATTTTGATTTACATTGATCATTTTTATGTTTTATTGTTCTCAACACATTCCACTATGTAGTGAATAAAGATTTACCACTGAAATATTTCATTCAGTGATATCTAGGATGTGGTATTTTAGTGTTCCTTTTATTTTTTTGTGCAGTGTATATTGCTGTCTACACATTTTGAAGTATTCCAGCATTGTAATTATTTCATTTTTATGCTCATTCAATCCA